>NW_020884883.1:12379166-12979166 GCF_003945725.1 Corapipo altera | reverse complement strand
TACCTATTACATATATCAGCCTAATTCCTTCTCTTTTTGTAAATGTTAGACTATTTATGTTTAATTTGATCATTAGATTTAATTTTTGCGATGTCCCTAGGACATCAAAAAGTTTTAAAAGACCTTCCTGTTGTAGAAAAGCTGTGATGTAAGGCTAAAAAACAATGCAAATCTCAAGTTAAGTCTGGGGTTGAACTAAGAATTTTTTCATTCCTTTTTAGAAAAAAGAAAGCTCAGATTTTTCACTTTGACACATTTTAAGAGTAAGCCTACTTAAATCTAATAGAAAATTGAAATGAAGAAAAAAATAACTACATGATAAATGAAGTATTCTAAATCAAGCAGTGTCTTTTATTTGATCAGAACTGAAATATCTTTTCTTTCATTTTCATTCTGGCAAAACTAACAAAAAAGTCATTTTGGGTTGACCTGGAACAATTTTTTCCCTAAGTTTAGACAGAGAGTGGAAAGATTAGTTATTTAGACAGCACTACTCCTAAATTGAAAGGCTGTGCCATTTCCAGCAGGCTATCCTTCCTGCCTTAAATGAGCTTTTCATCCTTATATATACGTTTATAACAAATGATGAGAGAAATATTGAGTAATCACATAGATCGCAGTCAAAGTTTCAAAATTCTTTTAGCTATTTGACCTTCCTTTCTTGGAAGGGTATCCTGTGTGTGTGCAACTTATTCATCATTCCAGTTTATAATGAGATCTTTTTGTTGTTGGTTGCAGCCATTTGTTGTTGTTTTAAAAATAAAACCTTTCCATATTAATTTGTTCCATCTCTAGTGTTGTGGGAGATAATTTACAGAGATGTGCCTGGCCCTAAATGAATACAGGTTCGTTTACAGTAGGAAGAACTGTTGGAAAAAATACAATGAGTTGTGCCCAAAATAAACAAACTTCACTTTTCCATTTTAGTTCTGCCAATGCCTGTGTGATACTGAGTATATAGAAGCAGGATGTTTGCTGACCATCCTACAGATGTCTAGTGTTTCAGTCATATTGAATAAATCACTTTTCTCTGTTGGCTCACAGAGAATCAAGTAGTGTTTTCCTTATTCATCTTTAGAAAGATATTACTTTGGCAAAGCTATTTGTGAACCCAAACACACTGAGCAATCTGTTTGTTCTTTAATTTCTACCCCATTTTTCTACTTATAACACCTTTTCTGACTTAAGCATGTGCAGGATAAACCTTGTGTCATGTGTTATAGGGCAGAAAATCTGAAATGCTAAACACACCAGTGCTCTTTGGGTAACACCTATGAGCATAATGAAGTGTTTCCTGGCATGGTGAACACTGTACCTTAAATCACTTTTATATTGAGTTCTGTAAGTATTAGGGCTTTTCCCAGTTTCACCTCTATGTTAGCTCCCAAGGAAAGGGAGTTGGGATGTGGTATGTAGCCCCATTCCAAGGCAGTGGGTCTGGTGGTGATATTTGCCTCTCTCAGCTTCAGTAGTTTTTGAGGTTGGGGTGAACTGTTCCTACAGGCACTGCCCAATGTTGGGACAGGAGTGTCAGCTCTGTCAGCAAGACTGCAGAGAAGGGAATGTCTGGCCAGAGACAAGGAAGGAGCGGTGAGGTGCACCTGGTGGCAGAAATGTCTTCTTCCAGCACAGCAGCTCCAAGAAGGAGGGATTTGTCTGGAGATTAGCACTAAAACCCCAGTTCAACACCATAGTTAAACACATGCCCTGCTCAGAGCACTTAAGGCACTTAAACGTCCACAGGTTTTCTTGCACTGTTAAAATGAGTATGCACTCCAGGGCTTATATGGGAAGATTTGTAGTTTTTTTAAGGACAGAGAATGTTTAGAGAGACATGATAGAATAAGAGAAGAAAACTGAAAAAGAAAAAAATGTTGTGATGGAGGGAAGAAAATCATACAAATGTCGATAATTAACCAAGAATACAATAATTTTGACAGAAACCTGAGAAAGATGACGTAGATTAGATATGGGTCTGAAATGTATTGGAAACACTGTGTGCATCCAAAATATGTTAAAAACACCTCAGCTGGGAAGATAACAATCTTTTTCCTTGATTATGTTGGAATTAAATGTGACGGTTGTGTATTTTAATTAACCATGAAGATCTTCTTTTTCAGACCTTATATTTGCCGACTGCTAAACATTTTCCTAAACAGCCTGACCATCTGATGGCCATGACTACCTACAGGACAAAGCTCCTATTCAAAAAGACCTAAACTTGTATTGCAAGTTTGATAGAAGTATATATTATTTCATCTTATAGGTGTTATCAACATTGTTTTCTGTAGATTTATGATGGTGAATTTATCAACAATTAGTTGTAGCTGCCAGCATATAACTATCAAACTATTAGTAATGTTGCTAATTTCATAACATGAGAATCCTCCTTCTGCAATTCTTTGCAGATAGAATAAATTTTTGCTGCTCCAAATAATTCAGCAATGTTGGAAAAGATTGTTTCATTAACCAAACTCAAGGAATTACCTGTCCCTGCCTCCTCAATCTCATGCAACAGATTTAAAACAGGTGGACTTTAGTATCAGGATTACACTGCCAAGCAGCAGCAAACTAGCAAAGGCTACAGGTTAATCAGCTCACAGTACCCTGTACTTGGGACAAAAAGAAATCTGCAAGGTGAGGAAAAGAGAAAAAAAAGTTTGTAGAAATGTACATAAAAATAACACTTATGTAATTGCTATTAAATATTAATTATTAAATATTGTTACATGACTAGAAGGAAAGTTATACAAATTTAATTAAAATTATTTTTAAAGTCCATGAGTTAAGCAGGAGACTACACAAATACTTGTTTTCTTCTTTTGATTTCAGTGGCTTCCATTAATTTCTCACAGAAGTGGGCTCAAGTCACTGGTGAAGATGCAGTGACGTAAATCAGGGTGTGGATTTCTGGAAGACCAACCACTTCACCCATGGATGACCTTGCTCCATAGCCAGTGTAGGTAACTTACTTGACCTTGGATACCTAGATTGGACATTTGTATAAGCCAGATGAAATGAATGAAAATCCAGGTCTACAGCTAAAACCCCCCCAGTTACAGAGGATTTAAAGTATTAGACAAAATCAGTTTACATCTACTGCAGATGCTATATTTTAGGGCAAAAAATCCCTTAGGATTATGATCAGAAAAACTCCCTCACTGATAAAAATATTTTATAGACTATTTATGGAATAGTCTCCCAAATAATATTCATCATTTTATACATTTCTTTGGAACCATTAACTTCCTAAAAATTAAAATAATAAGAGGCTAATCTGCAGAGAATAATCTAACATAGGTCAGAAGATACACCAGATAGGCTAGCGTTTATCTATTACTTGCATCTGCTGTGATGATGAGTGAAACACTGAATATAAACTTCATTTACTTAATTTAAGAATGTCTTAGTCTATTTTAAGGACTACTTCCAAAGCAAATCTTCATTCTGTACATCTTCTGATTTGCTCTCTTCTAAAGCAGGGACATTCTCAGACAGCTTGGCACAGGTAACCAAATATTATTCAGTTATTTATTATCACTGTGGCTTCAGTTTCTTCTCTCAAATGGCTTGGATTTCTGTTCCTGAAAAATTAGTTTCTCACTCTATTCATTATCCACTCATAGTTCTTTTGTGAGCTCCAGTGAGGACACATATTTCTTCTCAAAGTTTTCAGAAAGCTCCATCTGAAGAATCTTGTAACTGGAGTAATTTTTATTACCCTAACACTCTCTTCTTTAAGCTGTATCTCTCCAAAGAAAAGCCCAAGGCCACTCTAACAAACCAGAGGATCCTGACCTCTTAAAAATCACCTCTGATCTTGGAGCAGAACTTCCATGTTTCACATGAATGTAGCCTTCCTTCCCAATCTATTTTGGATTTTTTTACAATCCCCATGTTAGCCAGGAAGTCTCTGAAGCTCGGCTTCTACCAGAACAGTTTTGTACCTTGTACCTTTGACAGGAACTGCTGGCATTCGCCTGCAGGAAGCTGACATGTGATTTAGGAGGGGATAAAACATGTACATGTTTGTTACTTGAATTTTACAGCTCTGCAGGGAATGAAAATCTATTTCAGAAAGGATTTAAAACCTTGACTTTTTCCCCACTTGAAAATTTCCAAATTCTCTGAAGGGAAATTGCAAGATGAAATTAATTTGGGGTCAAAAGAAAGGTTTCAGTCTGACCAAACCCAAAATCCTTTTAATTTTGTCTTTCATATTTATATTTTACATTACATTATAATATACTGAGCAGCATAAAATATGAGATGCTAGTTCTAGTGCTTTAAAGAAAGTCTTGAACATATGGCCCAAATGTAACTGATATATTGATGTCTAGCTGAGTTTATGGAAACCCTAAAAAAACAACTGTGGGAGATGTGAAATGAGCTATTCATCTTGACTTGTGTCCAGGAGTGATATTTAATAACAATGATACTTAAAATAGTTTATCAAGGGACATGAGAAGCAGAATAAGAGAAAAGGGCATGATACAGGAAAGACCAGGTATTGTAAGAGACAGCTACATTTGGTGCCAAGAACAAACTACATTTGCTAAAATTATATTTTTACATAGTTATAAATGTTCATATCTCCTTACATACTCATGTTCTTTCCAAATCAAGACAAATGAAACCTTCAGCAGCAATGAAACTTTAAGGAGAAGAGTCATCTCAGGAGATGAATTTTTTGGTGTCACCGAAACCAACACTGTTTAATGCGCAGTAATACTTCAGCGTTTACACTAAATGGCAAAACATTTTGGTGTATCATTTGACTGAAATCTGTTTCATCAGGGGAGCTTCCCATCCTTTCCACTACCACCACTCCCACATCAGGATTATTGCTTCATGAGCTTGAAGGACAGGAAGGTAATCAGGAACAGTGAACATCCGTAGATTGCACACCACCAGTCCAACTGCTTTTGATGAAGAAATGAGTGTCTGTGCAGATAACATGTAATACACTCTGACTTCTGTAAAACTGTTGACACCATCCCACACAGTATTTTCATGTGTAGGCTGAGGAAATATGATCTGGACAAACTGTCTTCAAGATGGGTTGAACACTGGCCAAAACACCTCATTCTAATTAGTGTCTTAACATCAAATTGGCAGCCAGCAACAAGCATAGCAGCCTTAGAGCTGATAGTAGCGCTGGTACTGTTTGATATCTTTATCCGTGACCTGGGCAATGAGTCAGAAACCACCCTTGTCAAATATGTGGGCAATACTTAATCAAACAGAGAAGGCAGGGTTTGATAAACTCTACAACTAGAGTTTCAGTCCAAAGGGATGCCACCAAACTTGAGGATTAAGTTAACAGAGGTCTCATAAAATTCTTCATGGATAAATACAAAGGTTTGTGCCTGGGGCAAACACAAGTCAGTGAGCCAACCATCTGAGCAACAGCCTTGTTTAAAAGGACCTTTGGTATTTGGGGAATACCAGGCTAATGGTCACCAGGGTGCTCTGATCACAAGCATAGGAAACTGAATATTAGAAACAGTCCGGCCAGAAGAAGGCAGGATGTTACCCCTCCTTTCATCAGTGATGTGGAGGCAAAGGGGTGATTTAACAACAGCCTACAAACCTTTGAAAGACAGTTGTAAAGACAACGGGACCAAACCCTCTGCAGGAGCAGCAGAGGGTTTAAGAAAGGGCAGGAGCAAAGTGCTGCAGCCTGGGAGGTTCACCTTGGACATCAGGACTTCTTCAATAAGAGAGTAGTGCAACACTGGAACATGCATCCAGGTGGAAGGTCTGTCCTTGAAGGGTTTCAAGATTCAGCTAGACTTGGCCTCAGCTGGTCTGACCTACTGTTGTTGTAGTCCTACTTTAATCAAGGTATGGTACTAGATGACCTCCTGAGATCCCTTCCAGTTTCCTTATTTATTTGATTCTGTTATTTACTATTTTCCCTCCCCTCTCATATATTAGAAAGGTCAAATTAAAGTTCAGAAAAAAAATCTCTCAGAATATGAAGCCATGTAAAAATGACCTCGGTATACTCCATTAAAATAGGTACGAATCTTTTAAAATGTAATTTGAAAATAGCAGGAGGACACAGGTCTGTGTAGTTCATCACCAAGTTAATGTGACTTGCAACTTTATTACCTAAGACAATACATAGCAGACAATGGATTTCACTTGATTTCTTTATTCTACATCCTTTACAGCAATGACGATGAGCAATCTAAATTCCTTCCTTTCTTCCTTCCTCCCTTTCGTCCTTCCTTCCATCCGTCCTTCCCTCCCTCCCTCCTCCTGATGTAGATTAAACAAAATAATGAAAAGGACATTGACTATGGGATGCTATTTCCTGTCAAGGTCTTTACTCATCAGTGCAGTATGCAAAGAATGGGAATCACCATGACTAACTGGGAATGATTTCAGCAAACTGAAGACTTTCAGGCACTCTGTGGTTCATGAGAGCAGGTAGCAGAGTACACAGTCTGGCCAGTCTGGAATTTCAGTGCCAGTCTACTAACCCAATCCCATTTTATACAGAATTTGGGCGTGACTACAGACAAACTACACTGTCCTTTTCTCAGATGCACTGAAATTCTCTCTTAAGCAGGTGGGGATGGGAGGAGAGGCAAAGCTATGAGAATCTGCTGAGATATCATCTCAGTTCAATGCACTTGTAGTGAAACTTCACTGACTGGACAAATGTCATGAAGACATTTACCCTAAATCAGTAACTTTCCAGAAACACAACTTCACATAATTTTGTATCTCAGACTCAGGGAGTAGTTCAGTGTTACTTTTTAAGATACATGTAAGATAAAATTAATGTGGGAAACACTACCTACAAATGATTTCTAAAGTAGACAGATAATAAACAACACAGTGAAACAGGAACCACCAGAGAAGTTAGCTCAAATGGAGAATTGGAAGTTGTTAACACAGAGATTCTGAAAATGGGCAGCTCTGGCCCCTGGAGAGACTTTTTTCAGTCTGTGTGGCCCTTGGAATATTTTCATCCAAGAGGAGTTCCCTTGGATGAAATCCTTGGAAAATATTTCCCTTTTATCTCTGGTGTATTACTCCTCTTTTGCAGCCAGCCAAAGTTTAAAACTAACTTGACTCCCCTTTGACTGATGCAACTTCTACAGCCAGATACAGAATTAGCATAGCAGGGATCAGAAAGACCCCAAAAAGCACTGCCAATAATTAAAACAGTACTTGTGTTGGGCAGTGGTAAAATGAAAATGTTGGATATGTCCGGAAGAGGCTTGTCTCATCAGCACCAGATGCTTAGACAGACATGGCTATGGAGAGAATCATAATCTGGTGGAGAACTAGCAGTTTCACAGAAGACAATGCAACTAGATCAACTCATACCACCTGGGAATCTGGGCTAAGACTGAAATCATAACAATAGAACTAAAAATAAGTTCCCACAAACAGGCCTACTCGTCAGCACTGTATCTTGCCTTAGTGAAGCTGGAGATCTGCTACTAATACATACTTCTCGACCCTAAATCATTTATTTTGGCAGCTCATAAAATATGGAAACTCTAACACTCAATATTCCCCACTGTCTCATGATTACTGTTCAGGGACAGACTCTTTATATCAAACAGAAACCTAAAGATTGTGGCATGTTATCAAAACCATAATGAAATCTTGTGCAGCACAGTAATCAGAGAGGGCTATTTGTCAAGACATACTGTAGAGAAAAACAAAATCCCACAGTAGAAGCAGGAGTTCTTGCTCTGCCGAGAGATACTGTGAAAATGAAATTAAGCTCTTTTTTCCTCCTCTTTAATCAAAACTCAGTATGAAAACAAAAACGTTACCAAATAACTCTTGCTGATAAAAAAAAAAAAAAAAAAGCTGGCTGGAAAGAAGCAGTGCATAATTTATACAGAAACAACATTAAAAGGGGATTGTTCACATAGATATTTCTGAGTGTGTGATCGAAAATTTTGGCCCTGGGGGGAGCTCATGTTACTGCCACTACTGGGTTCAGGCTGGATTTTACTCTCTCTGTGAGACAGTCAAAACCTGGGAAGGTGCATAGGGAACAAAGGTGTGGGCAGATCTGATATTACTTAGGAAGTCTCTGGTGAGAGCATGCCTGTGTTTTGACCCCACCTGCTGCAGGAGGTTACCCATTCTATCCACAAAGTATCTGCAGAGGTTTAAACTTGACTCATTGTTTAACAATGAGAGTGCTGGAGGGGGAGTTACATGCTCTGGGATCTCCTTCTGGCTGTGCCATTGATTTGCGAGCCAGAGGCCTACTTAGTAAATCAGGGATAACATTATTAAGTTACTTAAATGGACTGTTGGGATGTTAATTACCCAGTACATTTGCAGTCAGTCTGCCCTTCTGAAAATTAGGCCACTTGGCTGTCTAAATGATGCTTAACTCTGGGTGCAAAGATCAAACACTTCAGCTTAAATGTCTCCATTCTCAGCTCTATAGGCTTTCATAGTACAATCATATTTTCGAATACCATCCCATTTCTAGAAGAGGAGGGCATGGTTAGGTCAGGATTATGTTTCAACCAGAGATCTGCAAGGAAGATCTTAAAAGAAACAATAGTATCTAGTGTTATTGTTTGCACAGTTGCAGGAGCACCGAATTACTGAATGTGTGTGTAAATGCTGGCGAGTAAAGGGCAGAAAGGGCGGGTGACTACAAGGGTATAACAGGATACTTTATTTTTGATTGTAAGTACAATGTATTATTGAAACAGAGCAATGCAAGGTTAGTACCTGTCAACAAGACAGCTGGAGGTCTCTTTTTTGCTGATAAATGTTGAGTGCAGCTGTGCTTGGCACATGCTTTGGCTGCAAACAGGAGCCATGGCTTTAAACATCATTCTGATTTTTCCATTCCTGCTAATTGCTGCTTCCACCTCCTCAGGAGTGGCTCCCAGGTGATATCCTGAAATCTATTTGAATTCAGAGAATAAGTTCCTAGAGATGCCTAGCCTTGTAAGCACCTGAATTCATTAATTCATATGTACTAGTTGAAAGGGTTTTAATTACACTTAGACACAGAAGTTGGTTTATTGGTGGATAATAGCAGACAGAGATGGGCTTTTCATATTACTCATAGTAACACACAACTTTTACAGCAATCCACACTCCAGCAAGGAAGTGGATATGATGATTGCCTTGGATGATATGATGGTCTCAGGGCCAGGGCATTTGCTGGAAGTGCAATTACCTTATCTTTAAGCTAAATAGCTCATGACTGCAGGTCTCCTATTTCTTGGATTTCACCGAGATACAGAAAAAGTAACAGCTGGAAATAGACCTTCCCAACTCCAAGAGGTGTGCATCATAGGAAGAAAGTTATTGCAACTAGAAATAAGTACTCAGTATTTCCTATTTGTCCCTGCCCCATGCTATTCTTGTAGTTTTGCCAAATGTGACTGCTTGAGCAAGAGTAGTCTGAAACATTGACGTGAAAAAGATGTTAGACTAAAATCAAGATAATATAGGACAGAAGGCAGCAGGCTGCAGCCACATTTTCAGTTCAGAGAACCGTGGCCAGAAAATCCATCGATAGAAAAGGTCTTCACCTTCATTTTTTCGCCTTCATGGAAAGATTAACAGCAGGCAAAAAGGAGTAGAAGAAAAGGATACATAGACAAAACCTCCTATATTTGCGAGGATTCACCGTACGGTTGCCTGCAGGTTAGAAAACTACAGTGCTATGGCATTTTTCAGGTAAATCACTCTGTTATGGGAAATTCCTCTGCACCTTGGCTGTTGCCATAGCGCTATATCTTTTTCCAGTGAAAAATCTATTACGTTCCCTTATAATAAGTTCCCAAAATATCTGCCAGGTCTTCAAAATTTTCTATTTCATCTGCTTTCAGCTCTATTTCTTTGACATCCCAGAGACTCTTGACTTCCCTATGGAACCTTCAAAGTGAGACAGCTAGAATCATCATCCTTACTCATTGTCCTAAATTAATAACTCTTCTCCTTTCCTTGATAAATCTTTTATTTGTTTTGCTTTCCTTCACACTAAAATCTTTGCCCAGCAGTGCTGCTTCTTCATATCAGCTCCTGATTCTACCTTTCTGCCAGTTGTACAAGCCTTCACTGCTTTTATTTCATGTATGGTTTTGACTCCACCTATCACTCTGGATGCCTTACCAAAGAGCAAAATTGCTTTAAGTCAAATTGCCAAAATTCTGAAGGTAACTTTCCCACAATGACCAAATTAGAGATGAGGCTGAAAGGCAAATAGATCTTTACCATTTTATTTCTTTGTTTGTGTATTTTAAAACATATGTTTAACACATGTTACATGTATCAAAGCTCTAAGACTTGCTACAACACTGTCTCCATATATACCAGGTCTGCACCTAGGAGGCCTTTGAGGTAAGTTGTGAACTCATTCTGCCTGACACCTATACCAGCTCAAAGTGAACCAGATCCAGATTCAATGTGCAAGCACAACTAGTACTGCTGATTTGGAGCTTACTACTGTTCAGCTAGCTTGAATCAGGGGCAGAGGTTCCCTGTAAGACTTATTTGACCCACTGTAGGCATCTACAGCATAAGTGTCAGCATCTGAGTCAACCTTCCACGCGGTCTTTATAACCTCTGAAGAGGCAGAATCTCTCTTTGGAGACCTTCTTTCTCAACTGAATGCATAGGACACCTGTGCAAACCTATGTCCAGCTTTCCAGATTCAGATAACAGTTCCTTAATGTGGATAAGAATATGTCTGGTATCAAATGGTTACACAGCTGCAACTGCATTTATAAACCTTTTGCTCATAGCAGTTATCTGCTGATGGTGTACTAAAAAAACTTAGAAGCATTTTCTTCAGCATGGTAAGCTGTGCAGTCTAAATGTACAGCAAATCAAACTGACCTGGCTCTGGCTGCAGTTGTAACAGTGGCAGTTTCCATCCCCCTTGGTGGTTACAGTATGTTTTCTAACAGTGGACTCTTCCTGTTGTGTGGTGACTGGACATTTTATCACCACTTTATTAACAATATGTGATACATATAAAAAGTTACTTAGTACCTGGGTATACTAAAACTACAATTAAACTTCATGCTATTCAGTAACTTATCACAGAAACCATTTTAAAAGATGTACAGATTTATCTCTGCAAATAATTAAATTACTTCTTCCAGGGGTGCCCAATGAAATATCACACATAAATCTGGAAGCATTATTTCCTTTAAAATTTCCTTTCGTAATGGTTTATTGATCTCTTTCTTGTCATTGCACCACTATGAAACATCTGTGTTTTTCCTTCAGCTCACAATCAGCTCCCATTTGAAAAGTCTGTAAATTCTGTGCAACTCTAAAATCTATAGATAATTGACTCCAGGAGTGTGTGTCCACAGCAAAGTGTATAGCTGCAGTTCCACTTCATTTAACAATATACAGTTCTTTGTTAGGTAGAGATCAAAGAATATAATTTTATTAAGTTTTATTTGCCAGATTGGAAAAGAATGGGCTTTTTTATTTAAAAAAAAAAAAAAGGCAAACCAAGTGTTATTCTTATAGAATATAGAGTGCTAAAGGAGGTAAAACAAAACCAAAAGCAATTCATAAATATCTTGGAGTAGTTTTCAACCAGCAACAGCCTTAATGTATATTGCATTCAAAATATTTTTACCATTACTATAGAAAAGTGTCATTACCAAACAACAGTGAGGAATAAAAAATCTTGGGAACTGCAGAAGTAACCAAGCATTTGCTACAATTTGTAACTCAGGAAAAAAAGAGTGGGAGGGAAAGTAAAAGAGAGCTTACATTTAGTTCTGTGCTACAATTCTGTTCCTCTGACCTCACACATTTGAACAACGTTATGTTAACCTGTGACTACCAATTAGCATGAATAAGTGTCTGCAGGATCAGGTCTTGCTTGTGTAGCAAATGGTTAAGTGTGACTTCACCATGCTGACAGTCCTGAAGCAGGGAAATTCCTGAGCGTGTGCCTGAAGCACAAAACAGGACTTCACTTTTACACGCACATAGTGCTCCCATGCCTACCTGAGGGAGATACTTCAGTGGTATTGTGTTCAGAATGCTCTGAGCCATCCAAAGGGCTTCTCTGGCTGAAATGTCCCCATTTATTTTTTAAGAAATTAAGGAAAAAAAACATTTCCATGTCGGTTTTAAGTTCTTTACTGAAAGTGTTTGAAAAATAGTTGAGATGAAGAATAGATGAAATAGAAAAATCAAAACAGGATGTCATGGAATGTAGTTGCCAATAGCAGCTTTTTTTGGAATGGAGAAGTTCTCCTCTTTGATACTTTATTACTTCTGTTTTAGGTTTTGGAGGCCTGTGTATTTGTTTCTGCTTGAAAGCTTGGTGAAGATAAAAAGCAGAGTCCAGCCTTTCTTCACAGTAAATTAAGAAGACTTGGAATGCACAATCATTTAAAAAATTTGACGCTGATAGGTACCACGGAACAGCTTAAATAGTTTTGGATCTTGACTCTATTGATGGACAGAAGCTTCTTTATTGTTCTGTGTGACAAAACACATAATCCCTAAAATTTATTTTATAATGTCATTTTTGTAGCTTTGGCTTCTTTAAGATGAGGTTCATGTTCAGAATGCACAGAATTAAAAAATGGGACTAATTATTGTACAATGGGGTATTATAATTAAAGCACATTATGGCTTACCTAAGAGTTTTAAAACAAACCAAAACAACAACAAAAAAAAAGCCAGCAAATAAATAAATCCTGGCAAAGTGCAAATGGTTAGACAACAAATTGTTTTTTGCAATTTTGTGTAGAAAATTCTAAGCAACATGAAGAGACTACATGCTTTGAAATGAAAATGCTGATGGTTTACACTTCTTTGTATTGAAATAATTTCTTAAACTAATTTTCAAATGGTTAAAAATTCAAGATCTGAAGGATCTGATTTTATCTAACCGAACTGTTCAAAATGAAACACAAAAAAAGATTGTTTCATTGATTTTTTTATTTTTAATCTAAGAAATATTCCCTTTTGAGATGGAAAAATATCCAAGTAGTGCAATTTCCTTACATTTTCTTCATAAACTTCTAAATTTTTCACAAAACTCAAATTAAACATCAAAAGCAAAACCAAGAAATTGTTTTACTAAATGTGCTATGAAAACACCAAAATTATGTCAACTTTGTCATTAATAACACTGTGACAGGATGAAAACTATTACATTTAATGCCTAGTAAAAGTAATTGTTTGTTTATTTCCCTAACATTATCCAGAAAGACAGTTTTTATTGTCTTTTGTTTATTTTTTTTCCCCAGACTTATTTTTGTCAAGCAGAATGTTAAGATATCTGGTTTTAGGGCATGTTTAACATCTCCATCTAATGCTAGTATTTTTCATGTGCTTTGCCTCTATTTTTCTCAATAAAAATGGTGGGAAAACAGGATAATTTTGCCAAAACTGGAGATAGTCACACTTCCTTAAATCAACTAACTTTGAGTATGGATAATAATATAAGTAATGGTATTTTACACAGTTCTATTACAATATTCTTTGTGTGTCTCTCAGGTTAGTTTTCACAGTATTCTTTCGGGTTTTTTGTGCAAAACAAACTGAGAAACAGAACTCTGGATTAATTCCTCCTCAGTTTAGAAATTTAACTCAGGGTGCTTATGGTGAGTATGCTTTAGGATCACACAGTTTCCCTGAGTTCCCTCTATTGCCAAAGAAGACAGGCAGGAGCCACCAGAGGGAGGCTGAGCCCATAGAAGGTAGCATATAAAAGAGGTGTTTCTGGAAGGGAATAGCAGAGAAAAAAAAAAAAAGCAGATAAGAGAAAAAAAATAAAAATAAACAAAACCTGTCATTATGTCCTGATATAAATCTTGAGTTCATGTACAGTTTGATCATTGTGTTCTTGTCCCCTCATATTTAAAAGGTTGTAGCAACCTAGTGAAAGAGAGAGAAGGAAGACAAAGATGGTCACTGATGTGGAACTACTTCCACCAAAGAGACATGTAGTTTGGCTTAGAGTCTTCAGCCTGAGGAAGATCTTGTAGAAATGTATGCAATTATGCCCCTAAAAGAAGTTGAACTGAAGCAGATGGTCACTGTGCCTCATTTTTTCTGGGAGTGGATTTTACCAAATGAGATAAACTCATGGCAGATTTGAAAAAAATGTGGAGGCATGTAAGAGATAAAGAGGCAGAACTCTGCTCTGGGATTCAGGAGCAGATTCAAACAGATCAGGTACATTCATGGCATAAAAATAATACAAAGCTTATTATCAGATATGGGACTCTGGATAGTGTGGATGTTTGCTCTGACCCATTATTGTGCTCCCTGTTTTGGTTTTTTGCATAGGTTTCTGCGGCCCACCAGTGAGGGGCATAGGAAGCTTTAACTCTGGCCAGTTATGTCAGTAATGTTTCTAAAGGTGGTGTGGAGGTCTTAAAGCACTGCCTAGTCTCACTCAGGAAATTGGTGGTGCAGCAGGGCACCTCTCTCTGAGCCTACAGCTAGCAAGCAAAAACATCCACCATGTCTAAACAACATTATTTTTAACTTACACAGTTTTTCCCTGGAGTTCAAACAGTTATTTACAGCCTGAAGAGAGGGCATCTGCAGTCACTTGGAGGATTTGGTCTCCTGCACGGCCACACGAGACACTTCAGTCAACTTGTGGGCACAAACATAATTTCTGAATTTCATGTGTATATATCTATGTTATCATATTCTTTCGCTGTGAAAGCAGTAACTACTGTATGTGGTAAAATGATATATTGTTGTCCGCAAAATGTCTTTGGCAACAGGATGTTCACTAGCCTTGGAATTTTGCCTTGTATAAATATTTTTAATCTACTCCATGTAGGCATATTTTGGCTGCAAAATAAAGGGTTTTGGAGATTAATATATCCAGGCTCAGTTCTGCTTATACATCCTATATACATCAAGGTTTTATTGAACTCTGCATCTAGAAACTTTGCATAGCAGCTGTTTGGGGGCTTTTTTTTTTCTTTTTTTGCCTGCTTTAGTCAGAAGAGGGTTATGACTATATCCTATTTTTATACTCTACAAATGTAGTAATTTAGTCTATAGATATATTTTCATTCTTCAGATGTAACCTATATAAAGCAAGTTCAAATTTATGGTCATTGCTTTTTCTGTAAAGAATATTATTGGCCTCTTTTCAAATGTCCACATTTTCCCAAGGACTGTCCAAATATCTATTAATCAACGAATAACGAATATAACAATTATTCGACAGTATCAAGTACCTTTCAGCTGAGTATCTCAAAGTTCTTTCAGCTATTTATTAATCCTCACTATGCCCTTGGGAGATATCTTTCACTAGTCTGTTTTCTTGGCACAGCAACTGAGTCTCAGAGAAGTTGCATGTCTGGATTTAAGACTGAGAGTCCATCAGTCACAAGCAAAAGCACAGCCCACAGGTTCTGCCTCATCGCTGCTCAGTGGAGCAATGGGATCTCTTGCTGGTTAAACATCTGGAAGAAGAAACGTAAAGGAAGGCAGAGATGGTTATTCTGCCCAGGTGTACTTTGCCATCTCTTTGTCAAGAGAAATGTATACGTATACAGAAGTATACACATATACCTGATGCAGCCATTTAACCAAGTTTCTTAGGTTAACTTTCTGCTGCACCGAACCTGATGATGGCTTTCCAAGATTGTCAATCTCATGCTGGAGAAGACAACAGGTAGGGAGTGGGTCTCCCACACCTCAGCCCTTGCTACCTGAGCACAGGTAGTCCAAAAGAGAGGCTCGCTACAGGAAAACAAAACTGCTGCTGGCAAAGAGGCAAAACAACATAACAGAGAAAGGGGATCTATCCCTAATTCAGATATCAACAGTTCTACTGAGAATACAGGAATAGCTTTCAGATGGACCAGGGCCATTCACATCTTTGTCGAATTTCTGCCTCAATCTGGATGTGATAAGGTGTCTGCAAATGCCAGAATGCCAGTTCAGAATACAATTTAGCAGCTGCCCAAAGAGCCACTAGTTTAAGTCAAACCTC
Source organism: Corapipo altera (assembly GCF_003945725.1). Taxonomy (NCBI): domain Eukaryota; kingdom Metazoa; phylum Chordata; class Aves; order Passeriformes; family Pipridae; genus Corapipo; species Corapipo altera. The sequence goes on along the minus strand of NW_020884883.1, from coordinate 12,963,199 downwards.
ATTTGAAAAAAAAATGTGTTTCCCACTTCTTACAGAGCTGGAAGTTGTTGCTCGCACTGGTTGTATGTGCTTTTCTTCATGTAGCACTGTATACATTTCATGTGCGATACAAATAATATTAATTGAAAGAGACTGTGAGATCTTTTATTTATGTTTGCTACCACATGATTATTTTCAGAACTTTCCTGGGACAATTAGTCTAGTATTTCTGTAAGCTTATATCTCATTACAGAGGACCAGACTGTCCTCTGTAACACAGACACACATACTACGTCCTTAACTGGAAATGAGAGTCTGACACTGTCCCTTCCAACCTGGCTCTGTGGCCTTTGCCCTGTTTGAGTGAGAGAATGTAGGGGTAGAGGTCATCCCTCTTCCCTCCCACTCTCCTGCTACAGAAATCAGCAGAGAAGTGAAAGCACCTGTTTCATGTTTTCAGCAAACTTTTGGCCAAGATCAGGGCCACAGAAACAAGAAAAGGGTGGAGGAGTTGCAGCAGTGACTAAACACAGGTTTCTAGAAATGCAGTGTAATGCAGAATGAGAAATATGGCAGACCCATTGCTTGGCAGCTGACGCTGCTGGTTGGAAATATAATGGCAACCAAGAGATGCTGTCTTTAGAGAAGTCAGAGGGTATCTGTCCTCAGTTTGACATTGCCATCATGCTGTTGGGTATTACTCAAAGTCTGTCATTGACCTAATATATACACTAACTGGGAAAAAGGAACAACAATAACGCATGTCACACTGGAGCGATAGATGTTGGGTTTATAACGCACCTGAAGCCTCCTATGAAAAGGAGGTTTCACCAGGTTTCACCTGGATATCTTTACCAAACAAATTGTAGACAACTTTAGTGAGATGGTCATCATTGCTGTAGAGATTTTTCTTCCCTTTTTTTCTGAATGTGGAAAACAATTAACTGCTTTCCCTTACAAAACACATATAGACAGGACTACTGCATCATACACTGCATTTTTTTCCCCTCTCTTAGAGAAACTAAACTCAATTCTTTCCATTTTCTTGAGAAATCTCTTTTTTAAAATCTTCTCTCACTGTTTTTAAATTTCTCTGTCTTGAGCATACTTGTGTCCTCTTTGAAACCCAGACCTTGTCACATTACTTTATCTGAGACCTCATCCTTTTAGTTATCTGCCATGTGTTGTTTGATTTCTTGCTTAACTTCTTCCAAACTGAAACCTGATAAAGCAACAGATTGTAGCTTAAGAAGCACAAGATCCAGAGTTACCTTCTGCTGGACTGATGTGATACAGAATCATGGGAGTGTTTTGGATTTTGGACCCTATAGCAGTATTGCAGCTATAACAATTCTCACCTTCAGATAAGCTGTTTGTTTATGGGCCAAAGAAATATTATCTTCCCTTAAGGAATGATATTAAAAATTTTCATACTCCACAGAGACACCCCCTGCTCTTCCTGCATGGTTTCCCACAAAAGGGGAGTGATCTCGACCATGAAATGGATGCTATTTTATGAATAGTTAGGTTCATGTGTTTACAATGTGTTAGTGATAGTAAAGCATAGGAAGTCTTTAACCTAATGCTATTGCAGACTGAGCTGCTGCATACACAAAGACATTTTTCTTCTTGCCACTGCTTTTTTAGAACAGTTTTCCCTCTAACTCACTTCTACCATAACTTCACCATCAATAAGAGCAAAGTGCAGGCCTCTCCCACAGACATGGATCATTTCCAAACACAGAAACCAATCTCCAGCAAAAGTAATTTCCCAGTTTTGCCACAGAATAGCTTCTCTTCCCAAAAGGGAGGTTATAATAATATCATATAACCTCAAGTGACCACTGCTGGCTTTTTAATGACAACCACAGTTATATACTGGAGGTATGCAAAGTGTTGGTGGTAGCTCTCCATGCTGATCTCTGTGTCCTTGTTCCTCCCTACCTCTTTTACCACCAGAGGCAATGGAAGTACTGCCCTCATGGTGTGATAATTTGAACTAAAAATTCTTGAACCTGCCTCACAGGCCTTCCTGGATATGTTCTTCCTTAGCTTGACTCCACTTACTACACCCTTCAGGATATTATAACATTTGATCTTCCACAGTTTTATTTATTATGTGACAGTACTGGCTTTGCTCCTTTGGCTGTGCAGGACACACATTTTGTGTCCCAGGAATCACTAGGGATCATGTGAATGTCCCAGTAACAGAGAATACAAAAAGTATAAGATTTAAGTACAAAAATGGGTATTAAAATCTAAAGACCTTGTTTTATACTCAGAATCCTCCAACTAATATACTAGTGCTTCTGGTTGTAGTCTAGTAGTAAAAAAATCTGGTATTTTGTTCAACAGGAAAGATTCAGAATAATATTGTCTTTTTGGTTAGACATGTAATTGAACAGTGCATATTTCTGTGGTTTAGGTAGTCATGTTTGATATAATTTGTAATAATTAGCAAAGCCTTATTGACCTATAGGACCTGTAGCTGCAAAGTAGAGTGTGTGAATTGATCCTTGAGGAAAATTCACCCTCAATGTAATTCCATTAACTTCACACCCTTGAGATTTATACTGATATCTACCACTAACATCAAAGGTCTTGGCTAATTAAAGTGTAGAATAAAAATTATCCTTTTCCATCCCTTAAAATTCCACCAAGGCCAGAGGGGAAATCCCCTGTTGTTTTTATTGTCCCTTTCCATAAGGATAAACAACCTTCTCTGAGAGCTCTTGTCTTTACCCACTGTGACAGTTAAATGGACACTGCTGGGTTGAAAGTAACGTTTCCAATTCTGACTAGTGTTTGCACTAGTATAAATCACTAGTAGCTCCACTGCAGAAAAAGGAATTACAATGGAAAAAAATCAGTATAGATGGGAAGAAAAACAGACTCTCATATTTACAACAAATGAAACAGCACTATATATATGTTACCTATAACCTGTTAGATTCCAGAAATATACTTGTTCTTAAAATCCAACGTACTTATCTCAGTACCTATGGTATTCAACTCAGCATTTCCATAAACTTACAGAGTTTATATATTTCAATTATATTTTGTTTTCACCATATAGCTAAAAAAAATATTTTCCACTGTTTCTGTAATATGATAAATAACATTCTCGAAAACAGTAATATCAAAGAAGTTTTCTACTATGACATTAAGTAATCTACTACTTCAAACAGTGGAAGACCACAACATATTCTTGTCCCAAGTAACATGTTGGTGTCAGAATCTGAGGAGCTTATGTGCAATTTTGGGTAATCCATGTGTACCATCTTGATAACCTGTCTGTGTCATCAACTATATGAGATTAAGTTGAAATTTCCCTTTCCTTGGAAGATATCTTTACTTATAATAACTACAAACCTCAACACTGCCTTTTGGAAAACTAGAAATATCAAAATGTCCCATGGAAAAGAAAATCCATGTTAAAAAAGTTGTTTATTTATAATGAAAATATTGTTTTGAAATTTTCATGATTAAATAATTCTTGCAAGATCACCCTCCAAAACTTTAGCCAAGGTTTCCACATTGCCCAGCCCCACCAACACTAGGGAGGGTCAGAACCCGTGGAGACTGGGGCAGCCCTATCAACATGAGCCTTAGAAGAATAAACAGTTTCTGGTCCAACAACAACCTGTGAGGGTTGGCAGAAACATGGTAGGCTTCCAGCAGGACCCTGTTTGTTTTTCATCAAAACTTCATCAGACCTGACACATTCCTGCGAAATACTTCTGTTTCCCCATACTGGCATTTTCCAACAAAAGAAGTATTTGGTCGCTGGCTCCCAACCAACTCTATTCCAAAGCAATCTGTACAAGCTGGTCCACAAACAGTAACAGGTTATTTCCAGTAGTTTACACCTGACTGGTACATACTCAGCTCTCTTCCACTATCCAAACTATTCCTCCAGGCACTTTTGTTTACACATGTATCCTTTGGGTAAGAGCTTAATTTAGTCTTACTAAGAAAATATATCAGTGGTCACTGATCAATGGAATATACTTGAGAGACTAAACCAGATTAAAGTGAGCCTATTAATACCACAAAATACCAATCAATATTTGAACTGTTTATCTATATATATGCTGAAAGTGCATTAGCAAAATAGCAGCATATATACAAAGCTGCCCATTGTACCCACGTTGGTCCATTTTTCTTCAGTCTACAGCTGTGCACGTAGCCCCACTGGTTGTAAAATGCCAAAACACTGCTCCTGACAGATCACACCTGCTTCAAATAACACATCTCACCCCACACTAATCTACAGCTATAGGCTGGTTTTAATGATTTTAAAATGTTGGTATTAACTCTTAATGCTCAACTAGTTTTTATGGAAGCAGCAGAGTACATTTTGTCCAGTTTTAATATAATCCCAATAAAACAGCTGGGAAATTGTAATGCCAGAGAAAAGACATTCAAATCCACCATTTCCTCTATTGTAATAATAATCAGCTTGACAAACTGAGATAGTAAAGCAGATTGTAGCACTTCGGGGCTTTTTATACATATATTTAATTATATTGTTAAGTTCCCCATTTGAAATCAATTAAAAAAATACTTTCAGTTCAAGATTATAAAAATACCCACTTCTGATTTCAGCCTGACATTTTTATTGGTAATCTGAGTTATAACATGCTCAGGTTCATTCCTCCTTGATTGGCTGCTGAGCTTTCTGCCAGAGTTTTATAGCTTTATGGGAAAGTACAGTATTTAAAACTCCTTTAAATTCATGGGCTACTCCTGCTTCTGAAAAAGCTTCTTTTGACTTCTCAGTAATGCATAACGAGAGTCCATGTTTACTTAAAAACATCTGCTTCATCATTTTTGGTGTAACATAAAAAGTGGACTGATGTTTTCCATACTTTCCCTTTACTGTCCCTGGAGGTGTTTAAGGAAAGATTGGACATGACACTTAGTGCCATGGTCTAGTTGACATGATGGTGTTCACAGTCAAAGGCTGGACTCCATGATCTCAGAGGTCTTTTCTAACTTAGTTGAGTCTGTGATTCTGTGATTCTACCCTTGTGTCAAAATATGAGATGATTTCTTTGGGGTTAAACCTGGCTTCCCCTCTACCCCACCACATCCAGTGGAGTTGTGTGGTAAGAAAGGGTGAAAAATTGGCATCCTAGAGGAAGTGCTAACATACCACATACAGTATACACCACGACCCTTAGAAACTTCTACCTAGATCTTAGCTACAACCTGATGTGAGCAAAGAGTGGACAGGAAATCTCATTGCCTGGGCCTGTTGTTGCTTTCCCAGATGAGAATAAAAGACCACTAGAAGAATCACAGGAATCAGAAGTGTTCCTTTCGCAGTTTTACAGGGAAACTTACTGCTAGTAAGTGCAAGGAGCTGCTCTTTACACCAAAGACAGAGATAGAAAAAGTTCATTAAAAAGCTCCAATTTTTGTTATATTGTTCTGCAGCATTCCAGTCCTTCTAAAATTCTGTTCTGAGCTAATTCCAAGTTACAGCTTTTCTTTATTCAGCATCTATCCAGCTCGCCTTGTCCCACTGGGAGGCAGGGGTTGGTGTGTGTGGAGGGGAAAGAGGATGCAGGGCTGCTGGCCCACCTCACTGGGGACTGAAGACACTGCTCAGAGGCTCTGGTGGCTATGGAGCAGCTCTGTGGGGAGTCACCTTGGGAGACCAAGGACAACAGTGTGTCATTTCCTGAGAGAGTGGTGCTTTCTCAGCTTCTTCAACAGATCCCATCAGAGGCTTAAAACTGGGATAGGGAAAGCTTTGGCCCAAGGCAGCACAGCCATTCCTACCCTGTACCAGAAGATGCCCAGACAACATTATAGTCATGATATTCTGACAAGAACGAGTTGGGTACAGTCTGTACTGAGGCCACTCCTGTGTTAGGCACTTGGCTCTGTTTCTGGTAAATACTGATGAATAAATACTGGTGATAAATACTGACTATAAATCTTACTGCGTTTTGGTGAGTAGAGCAAGGGCGTTTTGTAGATGCTAAACCTCTGTCAACAAGTGAGGATCATCACACCAGACTTTCAAAACATACTTTTGGTGCCTGTTAGCCAGAGAGTGCTCCCTCATACTCATCCACGTTGGTGCAGGCTGAACCTCAGCAATGATTTTTATGCCACAAAATGCAAGTTTGGTTTTCCAGAGTCATTTCTAAGAAGGTACTGATTCACAGCTAAGTCTTCCCCAAACTTAACACTGTACTTACTGAAGGAACTCAGGGTGTATGAAAGCATAACAGTAAGAAGCTGTTTATACCCTTTAATATTATAACTCAGCTTTTGTCATAAATCTCTCTCCTTGATTGCACATACCTCCAGCATGAACTCATGCTCCTTTTGATTTTCCTCTTTATTACCCTTAACTAACTGAGTGATGTGTGAGTTTCTGTCATGGTGCTGACTCTATTACAAAGTGCAAAGGTAATTTACATCACGGGGTTGGCAGGGCAACCAATAGCACCATGCCTGGGAGGTGTGCAACTCCAATAAGACTCTCTCTTTTATGGATAATGGAGAGTAATATTTTTTTAAAAAACAAACTATAAATTTCTGTGCATGGTCAGAGGCAAGTCCTTGGGGTGGGAAAGAAGATTTACACTTAGCCCTCTAGCAGCATCATAAGGAGTCAGCATCTTCCTTTGAGTGAAAAGCCCCAAAAGCAGAGCCTGAGCCACCTCCTCACTGGTTGAATTCCTCTGGCTCAATGTGGGGGAATCAGAGGAGTGGAGGGAAACAGAAAATTCATGTTTCTTTGCTGAAGGAGTTCACTGTAAACCAAGACTCCCTGGAGCCAGAGTTGCAGTTTTCACACAACTCCATACCCTGAACTATTTGGAAATTTTCATTCAGTTTGGATATAAACAAACATTCATTCTATCTGAGTTCAGGTAGGGGCAAAAACTCTCCCAAGAGAACAGACTGAGTGAATGGGGTCAATCTTCAGAGGGTCAGGAGGAAGCAAATCCTTTCCAGGTGGCACTCAGTGGATATTCACAATACCAATGGAAGCAACTAATTCCAGAGTCCAGTTACCCAACACTCTATTTATAGCCATTGAGGAGAGATAGGCACCTCAAAAAGTGGTTTAGAGAATCCTAGTTAGGCTCTTGGTGTGATCTGTGCTTTGAAGAAAGCTCACCTTTCCTAGTGGTGTATAAACTTTAGTCCTACCTGAGATAGGAGCTCACAGCCTGGATTAATGCACTCATCTGCCTCTCTGTGTGACTTCAAGACTGGAAAATTCAAACCTCTGTGTGGCTGGAGACACAGGCACAGCATCAACCCCATCCCAGGCCCTCAGACAAACAGGGATATTCAAATGCACTCTAACATCTGCCCATTTTGATTCAAAATACTGCAGGATACACTCCAATGCCCCAAATTCTATGAACATTAGAAAATGTGCATTTTATGGTGAAAAGTAATTTTCAATAGCACCCCTACAACCTTGTCCCAGCTTTCTTCTGACAAAATCATCTTTCTGACCCTAAACTTCACACTCAGAGAAATATGTTCTTGTTCTGTTCATACAGAGCAATGAGAAGGGACGAAACTTCTTCACCCTTGTAATATCATGTGCATTTACATGTGATGCTTCCGTTTTACTTTTTAAGAAGTTCAGCAATACAACAGGCAACAGTGACACATGGGATCCCTTGTGTCATTTATACACCATGTAGGGAAAAAGTTTTTCCTTCATCTTCCTTGAGAAACTCATGAGCACACTGTTTTCATTCTCCAGTGGGCATACTGAAATAATTGTTGTTAAAAATGAGAACAGCTGTTTCTCTGGTGCTTGACAATATTTTAATATTAGAAATATGTTCTGAAAATATAGTGAAGCTTGATAGATACAAAATTTTCATCCATTTGATCAAAGCTACTCAAAGCAATCAGCTCCTATTTCAATTATGTGGGAGTTAGAGGCCCAGGTAACTTTGAGAAATAGGTTTCAGCAGCCATCAAACTCAAATTCTGATTTTCATTGAAATACAGAGGAAATATTGTGTTAAATTTCAGTGGTGGTAGTATATCTGTACTCATGGATGTGCTACACCAGATGAGTTTCCTTGTAGCTTGCATTATGCACACAAGACAACTCAATACATAAGTTTCCTCCACTGGCTTTCAGTGCACAGCTTAGTTCAAGTCCTTTCATAAAGGGGCTTAGTTTAAGCCAGGGATATTAGGAGTGGGGATCTTTCCATAAAAATATAATTTTCAACCCCTGCCTTAGCAGAAATGGAAAAGAATTATGTTCTCCATAACCTTAAGGAAGCCTCAGCATTAATATGAGAGGAACCAGTGTAGCCTCTCTGTAAATACCCTCACAACAAACATTTCTACAGAACTTGTTTTTGCAGCAGTAGCTTAATTCCAAAGGCATATAAATCTACCTTGTTTGTAAAACTACTGTAGGGCAATACAACACAGGCCAAATCTTCATTCCACTGACATCCACAAGACTGATAGCAGCAGAAGAAAGCAACACTCCCATATGTTTATTACATCATATTTTATACGGCTGTCACGCTCCACTAGCTTTGCACCAAGCTGAAGTCTGACCTTCATCTTAGTACGAATATGCAGGGCAGAGTGATTGTACATAGGCTGCTTTATTTACCAGCCATCCCTGGGTGTTGCATTATCTCCCTCTGGGGCATGTTCTACATCTGCTTTAAGGGTGTGTTTACACAGGAGTGAGTGTAGTGTGAGTAGACATTCCTGAGCAAGCATTTTAAGGAATATCTGAGGGCTGTTTGCAGTACAGCTGTGATAGCACAGACTTCAGTGCAGGCTGGGGACCCCCATCTTTGCTTAGTTTTAGGGCTAGTCTGCCTGAGCTCCAAACTGCTGGCCAGCACAATCTCATCAAAGTCTAGAGAACTCAAAGATTTTGTAGGTCCACTCATACTCTCATTCTCTGATCCTGTGCACAGAACAACATGGTGAGATTGCAGAAGCCAGATCAACAACACATCAGCACATCCAGCAGCCCACTGTCAGCTGACACCATCTACTAAATATACTTAATAAATATTGTATCCTACACAGCTAGAAGAAAAATATATGAACACATACTTATCCCTAGGCTGCCCAGACTAAGACAATGGTCTGCCTCCCTTTAGCAACAGGACCAGCCTGAGCCGTTTAAATTTAATATTTGGGAATGTTGTAATGTGTAAGTATCATAGAGTCATGGTTTAAAAATGCCTATGTATATCTACTGATCAACTTATGGTTGCTTTGACTTTGTATTCCCTTGGCACCTGGAGCATCCTTCAATTAACTCAGGCAAGTCCGAGTGAAGTGAACAAAATCAAGTCTGTCCAACAAGAATCAGAGCATGGAATTAGATGCTAAGCTGACAGGAGGAAAGAACATGAGCACATTTCTCTGCATGGTACTGCTTTACTCCTAATCTGATGTTCTGGTAAAATAACTTCTGTGTCCTCCTCTCTATAACTCACACATCCCTGTGTTGGTTCACTGTGTGTTAGGTCAATGAACTGCGACTGTGACTGCAACTGTGACTTAGAGATTGTATCATTTTTTCTGACCTTCTTATCAGTGTTTCAGTAGTTGTATGCAGGAGGAGACTATTTTTGTTCACATGATAGGGTCTTCCTTTTCGTCTATGACTCTCCTCAAGGTCCAGCCAGGCCTCCCAGATTGACTGAATTCTTATAGGTGCTATTTGAAATTATGTTAGTTATTCTGAGAAAACTGCACAGAAGGTACCATTGCAATCTGACTTGAGGACACTGTCCCCCTAAAGACACTCCCTTAAAAAGAAAGCGTCTAGTGTCTATTCAAGCATTTGCATCAAGTATAACCAATAACACCAGTGCTATCATGATCCTTTAAACACAGTATTGAATTGGACCTGAGACATCTACAGTCTGACTAGTTGGAGGGTGCTGAATAAGCTGGTTTACTTCTGAATATCCTGATTTCATCATCAGTGGAACAGCTAAAACTAATTTCCCCTGTAAGTCTTTTGAGATCCATTAATTAGTAAAGATATCTACAGAAGCAAAGTTTTATAAGTCATTATATTTAATGTCTTTATATCCTTTTGACAAGTTCACTTATGTTCAAAATCTGCTGTACTGGTGGAAATTAAAATTGTTCTGTTTCAAGTGTTTGTATAGATTTTATACATTTAAATATTCAGATTTTTTTCAATGTTCGTATCTTCATTTTCCTTAGAGAGGGAGATTTTTTATCTGGACTTTTACCGTGCAACCCTTTGAAAACTGTTTTAATTAGTGACAGTGTAGCTCTGTTGCACAGACGAGAATAACAGTTATACCTTTAATACTCATAATGACTTCTTTTTTGTATCATAACAGCTCCAAACAGTAAGCAGCACATTACTACAACTGGTTATTTATTACACCTACTGTACAAAGGAAGCAAGTCTCTATTAGTTTTTTATTCATATTGATGTTCCTATAAACCAGATAGTCAAGTGATGTATTTATTTTGGTCGCAAGCCAAGTAGAAATATTTAAACCCTGCTTTTGGAAGCAAGAATTATCTAATCACTCACTAGCTTTTATAATAAAACATTTATCATGGAACATTAATCCATTAGTACTTATTTTCCATCTCATCCTTTCACTAGCACCTTTGCTTTGAACAAGGGTGAGTTTGGCTGTGATTTTTCCTTTTATCATATATCATAGTTACATGATGGGACACACCAATTGAATTCAGAAAAAAACCCTTGCACTTTGCTTGAACTTGGCACCCAGATGTTCTGCTTGTGCTTCCACTGCTAACAAAATAGTGCATGTGTGAGTTCTGAAATAAGTCTTTCATCGTAATGTTCCAGGGTTTCATGGATGTAAGGAGGCATGTGGAAACAGCTAAGAATAATTACCTGCTAAAGAAAAACTTGTGTTTAACTAGCTTTGTTTTTTCACAGCTTTAATTTGCATAGCACATCACCAAACTGCCATGCTTAAGCTCTCTGGCATTAAAGGTAAAAATTAAATGCTTCAGGGGAATTTCTGCTTTGTTTTGCTTTGTTTTGCCAAATTAGAGATTAAAGGTAACCCCTGACTAAAAAGTACAGTCCCTGACTCTGTGATGTCACATCACCTGTGGTTCCACGTGATTGATAAATGGTTGGACTTCCTCAGGCTTTTACTGGACCTGGATTTACAAAGCCACTGCTCAATCCAATGCCAGCTCAGGACCAGAGGGTGGCATGTCCTCTTACAGCAAAAAAGTGATGAGAGGAAGGGGAGCACTCAGGGAACTCCACAATCTCATTCCATTTTCTTCTACTCACTCTGAAAAGAGAGAAATAAGTCAAGAAAAGGAAGGTGAGAAAATCATGAGAAAACAAGAGGGAAGGTCCTCAAGGAAAAAAAACAACAGGGTGTCTGTGCAACTAAGAAATCTATGCTGATCTATGGCCTTTTTGTGCTTCTCCTCCCAGCAGCAGTTGGATGCCATGGTAGGTAGGTATCTCTGGAAACATCACGACAGCTGGATCTCTCCTCCATTCCCCAGGGTGTGCTGGACCAGGCTGCAAAACTTAACTGGACCCAAGATTGTTCCCCTTCACACATCTCAAACATTGCAAAACCTTGATACTGTGTGCCTCCAAATGGGATTCTGCAGCCTGGTGTCAAAGGGAGGCTGCTCCATTTGTTTCCCATTTCTGTGAAGAAATGTTCCATTTCTGAGCCAAAAAACACCCCTTTTTGTAGCATGCATCACAGAATGTATGAAATATCAGAGCCAAGTCCTGTGAACTCTGGGTGTAATCTTTACTGCTGGAGTAGATCCCTTGCAACCCATAGGTGTAATAAATACTGTGTCAAGCTTTTACAGAACAAGAGCCAAACTATCATTAATTGTAACATTGGAAGACTCTGATTCACTCCACCTCTCTTTGCAGATTTAACTGAGGTGCTTGTGTGAAATGCTGGTTTTAGTCAGGCTGCAACTCAGAAAGCTTAATGACTGGAGTCACCACAGTGATGAGTGAGGCTCAGCTAAGTCAAACAAAATGCAAACACAGACAAAAACTGATCACTAGAGAAAATTACTCCTGGGAAATACAAAATAAAGGAGGAGATAATTTTGAAGACCATGTGTTCTTTCATTATTCAGATATAAACTTTCCCTGATGGTTGTTAATAGATAGATGAGAGTGTTGTGGTCTCTGTGGTCCCCAGAGGAAAGTGCCCACCACCCTATGAAAGAGTCTATCACCCTGTGGGGTCTTAATGTGTCAGAAAGTAACTGTATACAGATACAGCAGTAGTTCTTTATAGGTCTCAGACTTTAATCGTCATTAGAAGTGTCTGCTATGATTTTGGGAGGGGAGAAATTTCTGTCTTATCTTCACTGTAGACTTTTAATATTTAGAAAATTAATGTGCATCTGTACTTCTCGTAGAACTTCTGTGAACATTAGTAGAAACTTCGTGTGCAAAGACAAATGCAATACAGTGTCAAAGAAAGCAAGCTAGTCATTAAGTAAAACTCCCTTAAAAAATCAATTTTAAAATTCTTTTTAAGTTCCAAACATTTAAAAGAAGACTACAATATGGTGATAGTTGGAACATGAAAAGTAGACTCCTTAATTAACCTACATTTTCTTTAGTTATTCCAGTAAATCTTTTCTACTAATTTATGTGGAAATTATCTTTGCAAGATAAGTACAAAACTCTATCCCTATACTCTAAATAGGGATAATATAATCTAAAACTAGGCCTATCCTTTCAGATTACTTGTTTTTTTTCAGTATACTAATCTAGTGTTTATATTTAAGATACCCTTTCATTTTTTTTCATGCATGCTTCACTCTTTTATTAGAAAAAGGTTTTTTTGTAACAAGGTAATTCAAAGTTATATTGAAGAAAATCTGGATTTAATATCTAGATATTCCAATTAACAGGAAAAAAATATTTTATTTCTTCCCATTGGGAAACCGTTAACTGCCTTCTCATAATCAAGTTATCAGCATAATAATCTGAGAATTTCTGTCATTTAAATGGTATTACCCCACTGTTTAAGTTCATTAAGCTGCCAATGCAGGTGCGTTTAAGCGATCTGATGGAATTCCCTCAGCACCTACTGAGCCAAAGATTAGTTCAGCACTTGTGTCAAAATGAGTAGCATCAAGTCCACTCTAAATTTGGAAGCTGAGGGCTGTTCCAGTGGGCTGCTCCAGAAGCCAGAAGGAGATAATGAAGTCAAATTCGTATCACCTTTTCTCTTCTGGAATATGATTTACTTGTATAAATACATACAAAATAATAACATCAAGTAATATAATACAATAGAATACAATATGGCATGCAATACAATAAATAGACCCAGCATTGTTGAATAGTTATGACATCAGGCACTGACTTTCTACTAGTTTCTGACATTATTAGGAAAACCTCCTTTGACAGGGTTATATCTTCTGATGACCCCTCCTTTGCTGGAGGACACTCCCACATGATACAACAATGTGTCTCACCCAGTGTGATTGTTTCCACAATTGTCCTCAGAGAAGCTTACAGTATATGAGATACCATTCAGAGGGATCTTGACAGGCTTGAGAGGTGGGTCTGTGCAAACCTCATGAAGTTCAACAAGGCCAAGTGCAAGGTCCTGCACCTGGATCTGGGCAATCTCAATCACAGGCACAGTCTGGGTAGAGAATGGACTGAGACTAGCCCTGGGGAGAAGGACTTAAAGGGTGTTTGTGAATGAAAATCTCAACATGACTTGACAATGCATGCTTGCAGCCCAGAAAGCCAACTCTGTGGTTGTGGAGATCAGAAGAGGTGCCCGAGGACTAGAAGAAAGCAAATGTCACCCCAGTCCCAGTGAACTACCTACCAGTCGGCCTCACCTCAATCCCTGGAAAGATGATGGATGGAACACCTCATTCTGGAGGCCATCTGTATCCACATGGATGACAAGGTGATCAGGAGTGATCAGCATGGATCCTCTAAAGGTAAATCATTCTTGAGCAATCTAATTGCCTTCTACGGTGAAACAATGACCTGGATGGATGAAGGGAGAGCAGTGGATATTGTCTACTTCAGCTTCAGCAAGGCTTTTGACACTCTCTCACAACATCGTCACAGAAAAAGTCAGGCAGTATGGACTGGAAGAGTCGAGAGTGAGGTAGATTAAAAACTGTCTGAATGGCAGATCCCAGAGGGTTGCTATCAGTGGCACAGGGTCTACTTGGAGGCCTGTCATCAGTGATGTGCCCCAAGGTTGAACACTGAGCCCAACATTGCTCAACTTACTAATCAAGGACTTAGATGAAGGGCAGATGCATCCTCAGCAATCTGGTGATAACACAAAGGTGGGAGGAGTGGCTGATACCCCAGAGCAGCCCTTCAGAAGGACCTTGACAGGTGGACCTTGAGAGATGGACAGAGATGAACCACCTGAAGTGCAACAAAGGCAAATGTAGGGTTCTGCACCTGGGAAAAAATAACCCCTTGCACCACTACAGGAGGGGGGACAATCTGCTGGAAGGCAGCTCTGTGGAGAAGGACCTGAGGATCTGTTGCACAGCAGGCTGTCCATGAGTCAATAATGTGCCTTAGTGGCCAGGAAGGCCAGTGGTATCCTGGGAGGCATCAGGAAGAGCATTTTCAGGAGGTCAAGGGAGGTGATCTGCCCATCTACTCAACCCTAGTGAGGCCACATCTGAAGTATTGCGTTCATTTCTGGGCAACTCAATACATTGGAGGGCAACAAAGATGATTAGGGGATGGAGCACCTCTCTCATGGCAAAAGGTTGGACCTGTTTTTTCAAGAAGAGAAGACTGAGGAGGCCTCATCAATGTCTATAGGTATCAAAGGGAGGGTGTCAAGAGGTTGAAGCCAGGCTCTTCTTGGTGGTACCCAGCAATAGGACAAGAAGGAATGGGCAGAAACTGATGCAAAGGAAGTTCCACCTGTATATGAGAAAAAAACTACTTTTCTGTGCAAGTGACCACAGACTGGAACAGATTGCCCAGAGAAGTTGTGCAGTCCCCCTCACTGGAGAGATTCAAGAACCATCTGGGAACAGTCCAGTGCAATGTGCTCTAGGATGACCCTGCTTGAGCAGAGAGGTTGGACCAAATGACTCACTGTGTTCCCTTCCAAACTTACCCACTCTGTGATTCTGTGATTCTGTGTCCTAGGCTACATCAAAAGCATTGTGCCCAGGAGCTCAAGGGAGGGGATTCTGCCCCTCTACTCTGATCTTGTGAGATCCCACCTGGAGTACTGTATAGAGCTTTGAGGGGCCCAACATAAGGATATGAACCTGCTGGAGTGAGGCCAGGGGAGGCCACAAAGATGATCAGAAGGCTGAAGAACCTCTCCTATGGAGACAGGCTGAGAGAGTTAGGGTTGTTCAGACTGGAGAAGAGAGAGTCCCTGGAAGACCTTATAGCACCTTCCAGTACCTACAAGAGAGCTGGAGAGGGATTTTTTTACAAGGGCCTATTGTGCTGGGCTGGGAGGTAATGGCTTTAAAGTGAAATAGAGTAGGTTTAGATTAGATTTTTGGAAGAAATTCACTGTGGGATGGTGAGGAACTGGAACAGATTGCCCAGAGAAGCTGTGGATGCCCCATCCCTGGAAGGGTTCAAGGACAGGTTAAATAGGACTTTGAGCAACCTCGTCTAGTGTCTCTGCCCATGACAGGGAGGTGGGAACTAGATGATCCTGAAGGTCTCTTCAATCCCAAACCATTCTGTGGTTCTATGATACATCTGGACACTGGAGAAATACACCTCCAAATACAAAGGTGAGGCTTATGACTATTCAAGACTGGCCTCTTGCTAATTGTCTTACAACAGAGAAATTTAATCTTCTGGGACACATCAGCATAGTGACAGATCTCAGTGTCTTCTGAATAACAATTCAAATGCATATATTTGATTAGCCTTTTGCACTCATTAATTAAATACTTATAGAATATTTTACAGATAGATAAATGTTTACCAAAAAAACCCCACCCTTATCATGTCTTTCTTATCTTAGGGATGGATATGGGGGCAAAGCAATGCTGGTAACTAAGATAGTTCTCAGTCTTTCTAGAAAATTTAAATATATTTTACTTCTGTGCTTTCACAACTACAGAAAAGGCAACTTCTTTGGAATTTATCCTTTATTGGACTACTGAATGTGACTACAATCGCAGGGCATACTGCATACTTTTGTCTGTATGTACATAAAAACATTATAGGAGTTCTTATATGGGGGGGTGTTGCTAGCAGTGTTAAAATATGAAAAAAAAAACACTCTACTTAGAAAAAAGCTGCATGCAAAAAAACCAAACAAAATTGCCTAAGCAATACTATCACATCATTAGATTGCCTGGCATAAGCTTAACACATGAAATGTCCTCAGTTCTCATGCCATTCTCTGTCTTGATTGAGGAAGGAACTAAAAGACCAGACTTTTTCCATTGCTAAATTTTCCATTGTGAAATCTGACGTGTTCATGACTGCAGAAGCTCTGTTAATCAATAAATCACTAGAAAACTTTGATTAATTAACTAGTCAACAACTCATAAGACAGTTCAGTCAGAACATCTGCATTTCCTTTTGTCCGATGTGATTTTTTAGTGCAGTAAAATGTGGCTCTTTCTGTTCCCAGACTGTTTGCTTTAAATGTTCTATGGAAGAATTACAGATTATTTATATTTACACTTCAGTAGCAAATGACGGCATCCTCTAAGCTGCAGGCTTAATTTGTGCTAGGTTTTACATGATCCCATTTTAAAAGGGAAGGCTGGGGGTAGAAGGAGATGCTTGTCTATACCTCCATACAAGGCTGGAGGAAAAGCCAGCCCCAGAGCTCAGATGTCTGGAGTCCTCATGCAGGGCCTTGCCAGCCATGCTGCCTGTCCTGAGAGTAAATACATAGTGCCATGGTCTAAGCAAACAGCATTGTTTTCAAAGACAATCTGCCAGCATGAGCTTTCCTGTAAAAGGAACCATTTTATTAGCACTCTGGGTGGGATGTCATCCTACAACAGGATGTCTCCAGTGGAGTCATCTAACCTGCACTTCAACGTTGGGTGCTGAACGTAGTTGTCCTTCCAAAGTCAGTGCCCCAGCCCCTTTGGTAGGATACATCGGCGTGGGGGGATGCTGGCAGCAACACAGAGGCACATGTGGTAGGTTATAGCATTTTCCCCTCTGGAGAAAAGATTTGCATGTGTCTTAGTCAACAGAAAATAATTATGACTTTGCACATGGCTGGGTTGTAGATTCAATCAGGGTAGTGTCACTTGGATGCTTGTCACAGGAAATGGATCCTACAAAAGGAAATAAATATAAACTTAAAAAATTGTAAACTTAATCTTACTTCTCACCTGTGTTCCTATTGAGTTACCTCAGATTTCAAATCTTTTCAAGAATGCAGTAAGGAAACACAGCATTTACTTTTACTGACATATATTGTTTATTATGCTGATCAGGCTCTTCAGTTACTTAGTGTTTCTTCTTTTACTTCAGATTTAATGCTCTGTCTAACCCAGCTGACATTTCCAAACTCCCCTGATTAAGGGAGCATTCAAAACCTTCCTCCCACTCCCAAGCCCAGCAGAGACCCCTGCGTCACCCTTGGCTGCCCATGCATGAAGCACAGTCCTATAACCTCTATACTTAGGACTGTTCTGGTTTATTTATATATGTGAGTTGCTGTCTTTACACTTATTTCCTTACAATGGTTCAAATTCATCTGTATGCCTCCCACCGTTTTCATCACTGTTTCTCATAAGTCCTCTCCTCCGTTTCTGTAATTCTCCTTCACAAATCCTTGTTGCAAAACAGGATGAGAAAAATTTGAAATGTTGGATTACCGACTAGACAGAAATCCCAGTATTTTAGGCAGATCTGTTGCTGATCTTTTCAATTCTGACAAAAATAAGCATGAGTTTTCCTATCATTTGCCAGAACACATGAAAAACAAAGTGGAGTCCAGGGTGTCTTCCCCAGGGCACAAGTAGTAACGCAATTTGGTAGTCATTACCCAGAGCACCATTTGAGACTTTGATTTCAAATACATGATAGCTCAGTTCCATCTGAAGCAGCCAACAAACAAGCAAACCAGAAAATGTTACACATGATGCTTTATCTTGGTACTTTTTTTTTTTTTACTTGCCTCAGAAACAAAAAACAGAGGCCACAGAGCAATATATTGAAAAAGTTGAACCATACCAATCTTTGAAGAATCAAATACAAAATACTATTTTAAATGAAAAGTATGTGTGTAGTGTTTTGGACCAGGTTGCCAGCTGATGTAAAACAGTTCAGCTCCTTTAATCATATGGGGTTATGCCAATTTACATCAGCTGAGGATCTGTCTAATAATAATACGTGAAGCAGGGCTTCACCACATACTGTACTGAATGTTAGAAAACATCCTGTACTTAAATGCATGCAGTTCTTTAACTCGGAGTATGAGACTGGCCACATTGTTTGACATAAGGGTTAGTTTTCAGATAGTGAAATTTCAGTTGCCAGGTGCCAGAGGCAATTTATCAGACACTCATAAAATAAAGATCAAAAAGCCCATCAGTCTCCCACTGCATCTGGGATCTAGGAAGGAACACTTACAGCCCCCTATCCTTTAAACAGCTCTCACTTAAAGAGCTCACTGTTTATAATAACAAGAAAAGGAGAAAGGGGTCAGGTCAAAACCAGCTGAACAGCAGGTGGTGTTATAAAGTCTTTTTTCCACTGTTAAAACTTTTGTGAAATAGTAGTTCAAGTGTACTCATACAAGGCTGTTTCATATTTTTAATTTGTATTTTTAGATAATTTTTGGCAATTAGAATACAAGTCACATATAACTTGACCTCTTTTTCTCTGCTGTTTACTCCAATATGTTACAAAAATAATCCTGAATGATTTCCTTTCATGCTTCCCTTTTGACTGAAAGCCCTTGTTACACACTACTGAACTTAGGTTTTAGATCCAGAACCAAAATTCCTCCAAAGTTCAAAGGGGTTCCCAGGCCTTGTTCCTTTTCACAACCAGCTTAGCTGGAATGGTGTAAGATGAGAAGTTTGGATTCAGATCTGAACCATACCATTGTTTAATATTTAATGAGCACTCACAGTCACTTTTTGCTGAAGTCAGAGATGTGAACCTTGCCTTCTGAAATGTTTCAATGTCAAGGCTCTGGTGTTGCCCTCATGTCTCTTCAGCGGGATGGAAGAAGCACCTCCCCACCTTCAAGGAACATGTCACATTCTGGTTTGAGTCCACCTCTTATAAGTCTGTTCTTTAGAGACAAAATAGCCAGACTCTATCAGGCAAGAATTAGCCACACATGTTCAGAGTTGTCACCAAAAACTTACATAAGAACACCCTTAAATGAGATAAATATAAGATACTTGGCTATTCCAGAAGAGTCAGTGAGTGTTACATGAAAGCCTCATCTCTAGTCTGAAGCCGACCATGAGAAACTGATAAATTTGATACACTAATTAAAATACAGCATTACCCCTGAGGACACAGGTCAGAGGAAATCTCCCCCTGATGTAATAAACACCCATGAAGTATCGAGCATACACAGCTCCCAGAGACCTCAGCACTTCAAGGCACTGAACGCACTGGAGCAGAGGGAAAGGAATTTGCCTTGACTAATTTTAATCCCTTAATTTAAGTACCTGCTCAGGTTCCATGTATAGTAAATGGAAAGAAGAAGGTATTTAAATTAATATCCTAATTGCAGTACACCTCATATATTTTGCATCATCCTCCAGAGGCACTTGCCTCCATCGGTCAGGCTTGGGAGCTCTGGTTTCCACATGAAACAGCTAAATTAGATCCTTACTACAGGCAATGTGAATGACCTCACTGATAAAAACATCATTTTCTGCAGTGCATGCTGTTTGCTCGTGCATCCTTTCAAAAGTATTCTCTGTTGCTCTTACCTCCACTAAGTCTCACAGTTTCTTCACCACAGCATTGATTAATGACCAGTTGTTGGGAACAGCAATGCCTCCAAGTTCACAAACACACTGTTCATCATTTTTCAAAAATGTAAATGTTTGTCAACAGTTACTGCACAGAAGTAATAAAAATCCATGGGAAAGAAGCGGTGTGTCTTGGATAGAAGAGTAAAATGACTACCACTATTATTATTTGCTGGCAATTGAGACTTTTGTAATAGCGACCACAATATTGTTACCATACATTAGCATTCACTGAGGCTAGTACCCCCTAATTTTCTGACTGCTATCAAGCTTCCCAAACACCTTGTCCCAGAAATCGTTTTTCTATTCCAAAGCATGAGTCAGGTCTCCCATCTGCTTTGGACATCCATTCAAAAAAGCTTACTTGGCCTTAATCCCAGTCACTGAATTCTGTGTGGTATTCAGTATAGTGTATGCATTATTTTGAAATGCTGTAATATTGACTATGTTATCTTTGCTTTATAACTGTGATCCCTTAGAGCTTTCCTTTGTATTTCCAGCATTCATTTCCCAGGCAGTTTTATAAAAATGTAATGAGGTGCTATTATTAAAGCCTATTAACTTATACAGGCTTGTTGCCTGATGAGAACTCAGTTTTATTTTCCTTAAGCAGCAGGCCAGATTGCAATCAAGTAGTTTCTCCAGTGAGTATCCCAACAAATTCATCACCCTATTCCTTAGTCAGAGATAATGCCACAGTAGAGACTAGGCCAAAACTTTCTTTTTTCAAAGTTACAACAAAGACGTATTTACTCTTTTTACAGTAATTGGCTGTAGCAAGGTAATTCTTTCCTTCATTTTACTGTTTCATCTCCTGTTTTTCAACTTTAATCCCGGAAATTAGACTGAGATATTTATGGATTGTGCTGAGCTCATGGGTTTTAATTAACATTTCCACATAACTGAATAATTTCTGTAATTTATTTCTTCTCGTAAGACTAGCATTAGGCTCATGCAGCATTAGGTACAAGACCACACAAAGGAGGAGGCTTTGCATTCCAGGTCATCATCTCCAGAGGCCGGAGCAGAGCAAGAGTTGCCAAATTGTTTTAGATGGGCCCCAGCTCCGCCCTGCAGCTGTCAAGGCCCCCCCACGCACTGACAAAGCAAGATTTTCCCACCCTTCTCTGACCCCCAGAGATGTGCCTAGTATGGAAACCTGCCGAAAGCACCAAGGTGTTAGGCAGTTTTGCTTAAAAGGGATGGAGGAGGAGAAAGACCTTGCAATGAAAGCACAAGGTTGTCTGGCTTCAGTACCCATTCCTCTTGCACACTGCTGGTCTGACCTTGCATTTTACTCCCTCTACTTCTATTCTGTTTTGACTTTGTGTTTCTAGCCATGATTAGTGGGGAAACACAGCAATCAAACTGTGCTCACATTATCAGTGTATTTTGTGAAGAGAGGACAAAACTTAAAAAAAAATGAAAGAAAAAAAAAGAGGGGAGTTTTCAGTATAGACTAGGGAACACAAAGACCAAATTCATTATGAGATAATGCTATATATTTTGAAAATATTAATAATTAAGCAGCTTGGATATGTGATTCTGCTCTTAATCCCAAAAGATAATATTGCATATATACTGAGTGCCTGAATCACAAAAAAACCCAACATCTTCTACCATTGTAAATATCTCATGAGATACCTTAATTGATACACTTGTGATTGTCCTAAATGTACGGATTTTCGGAAAGCTACTTTCATTGAACCGGAATTCATCCTAAATTTCCTTGGCACCCATCTAATGATATCTGAGGTGATTTAACAAGTATTTCACAAATACCAGACCTAAGACAAAAATGCTACTTCAAGTTGTCTCAGTGTATAGGACATTAATGGGATGGTTGAGCAAGATTTTCATGGCAGCCCCTGCAGAAAAGGATCCGGATAATATTATATTCCTAACAGGGCAGTAACTTTAAAGGAGGTTTCTACATTTCCTGTATAGTCAGTTGAGGAAAACGTAGTGCCTTTGAAGGCTTCTGTTGTGAGATTCAATATTCCTAATTTTAGGCACAACAGAGTGTCAAATGGGACTACCTATAGAGCAGGTACAGGTTAGTGAAGCAGGTGAGACCCGCCTTCAACTATCAAAGGAAAGCTGACCTAGTTTTATGCAAGGCCTTCCTGTGGCATCAAAGAGTACCACTTCATACATCAGTTTTTCACATCTGTTTTTGAACTTGGCTTTCCCCACGCATCTTCTCAATCCAGCTAAGCCATTCCTAAACAGAATAGCAAAACCTTGAGAGTGTCGAATTTAGAGCTCCCTCTATAAATGTCTGCATAATGAAGCCAGGAGAGATTGTTATGGTCACCTGATCAGCTGCATAATACACTACCTACATATTCTATTGTAATATATTTCATGATAATATACTGGTTTTTAAATCAATTCATTTCTAACTATACACTTGCAAACTCCATGTTTTCTTAGCTAAGCTGATCCAAATTTTCATTAACTATAGTACAGATCAAGCTTCACATGTCATTAACTTGGAGGAATATGATTTAAAACAGAACTTGTGAAATTATCACTTCTATGTACATTGGTGTGCAGCTAAACAGCAAAATATGTGCCTCCATATAAAAATTGACATACCTATTTCTGATGTGAACCCTGTCATTAAATGGAGTCAATTATTCCTTTTAGCTATTCAACATTCTATGAATTCCTTCCAGTACAAGCCAGGTTCAGTTTTTGGCTTCTTCCTTATGCTGGCTCTGTGATTTTCTCATCTCTAGCTTTTCCACTCATTAAAGCCATAACTAAATTCAACTTTCCCTCCTGTCCCTCTGCTACCAGATCCCTTCATCAGCATGTCTGACATGTCTTATCATGTCAGAAGCAAGCTCCCTATTCATGCCAACCAAAGCTCTGGAACACAGTTCCCACCTACCTCTGAAGCCTCCCCTCTGCCCATTCCCACGATCTCTCTCCAAGCACCTCCCAAACCTTCAGCCTATCTGCTCCAGTTGGCTCTTTTCCTGGTCCCTGTGGTCCTCAGGAGCTGCCAGCTGGCCTGCTCTCTCGTCTTCCTCAGAAAATTAGATACTTTTGCTGTCCCCACTACCTAATGTGGAGTCAGGTTCATGTAACCCCATCTCAGAAGGAGAACTCTAAACTCATCTTTTTGCTCTTGCCTCGCTGTTGACACTGTTTCTGGGGTCAGTGTTCTGTGAAAGAAAATCAAAAAGCTGAGTGTAGTTCTGACTAAAGGCGTAATGAGCTGGTTCATGGACATCAGCTGCTGGATGGACTCTAAGTTCCTTGATGGTTTTATGAGCACATCACCAAACACTGATTTGCCTTCAGTTCCCAGTTTTCATTTGCTTGTTTGGCAGGTAGAAAGATCTTAGTTGTATGCAAAGGTAGTGAAAAAAATTTCAAAGTTGCCATTAAAAGAGAAGAATTTTCTAAAAATGTGGCCAGAAAAATATTTAATTTACAAAAAAAAATAAAAAAAGAAGTTGCCTTTCTATTTCGGAGTACTTGAAAGTCCAAACCAGTCATGCACTTTAGTTGTAATGTCCTAAGTAGCCACAGATTCTTTGTTTTGGAGTGTTAATATCTGGTTTACAAATTGCCAAGTGTTCAACTACTAATGATACAATTATTTAATGTTTCTAGACAAAGGGAATTACTTTTCTCATATGTTATGAGAACAGATTATCATGGGAACAAAAGGAAAAGTTGGCTACTGAACGAGAAGAACTAACAGATCCATTACTTTCCTGGAAATGTTTCCTCTTTAGTTGGCTAATGTGCATTATGAGCTAACAATAATGCTGCACATGACTGTATGGAAGGGATGACCTTTTTCTGCCTGTTCTCTGAGTAGACAGACAAAATCTATCTCTATTTCAGAACATTAGCATGTTTTAGTGTCTATTTACACTAGAACTGGGTGCTAGGACAACTCTGTAATCACAGATGGTTCATGTCTGGGCCATTCAGCACGCAGCCCTCACCCATTTACATGGACATTCTCACACACAAAAAGCTCAGTTCTTTAAATATCTTTCTCATCCTTTTTTATTATCTAGCCAGAAAAGCTGTCCTCTCAGAAGACTGCCTTCTGAAAGTGAACTTCATTTGATTTGACAGATGTAAATGAAAAGAAATTAATATCCATTTCCCACTGTGCCTTACTCCCAAATGGTGTTCTGAACCTGGCTTGCACTTGTTTCCTCAGTTCTGACAGAAGGTGGCTCATACTTACTCATCCCAGCTTCACCTTATTTTTGACACCTATGATACGCTGGAGGGTTCAAAGAACTCAGTTCAGTCTTTATTTGTTCCCAAGCAGCAGGAAAAATTTATCTCATTCTAGAAGTGGTCACTCTCCCTTCTTTCCCTCCCTCCCTCCCTCTGCAAGCACAAACAGAGGAGAGGAGAAATATCTGGTAACAATTCAGGACGGGATGGGAAAATTGCTGTATGAGTATCGTGGTGTCCTGCAAGGTTTAAATGGCTCAACATGTCCTCCAGAGGAAAGCACTCCTGGCCCACAAGTATTTTCACACCTCCATACCTACTAGTTTGACACATTGCTCTGTTGAGGAGAAAGGGAGATTTTATTTGTTTCTTTTTAATATACTTAAAAATTATGATGGTGCTGAAATTCCTCCTTCATCACATAAATCTCACAAATATGCTGTCATGCTGATCCTTCTGATTTTTGAAAATATGCTTTGTCCTCCAGGCTGTTAACCATCTTTTACAGAAAGATCTGTGAAATCTGAGGCTGAAGTAGCATCACATCTTTTGTAAATAAATACATTTTAGAGAAGGAATGATGCAAGAGGGTAGTTAAATAGGGCTTCTGAATTCCTCTGTGTGAGGGAGAGGGATGCACTTGCATTTGTACACCAGCAAATATCTAAGATGAAGTATGGGACAGTTAGTTTTTCAGTTATACCCAATTCCATATAGAAACAAGAGGTAAGGTATGATCTGAAAAGCTGAAGGCTTAACTCTCTGTTTTTGTCCCTGATTTAAAGCACTTGTGAGTCAATTTTTTCTGGAAAACTCAGAAAGAAATTTTTATTATGTTTGTTGATTGACTGCCTCTGGCTCGAGACAGTACATGAAGCACAGTTACTCTTGGATTGTACCCAGTTTCACCATTACTGATTAATCTTCCACTGAGAAATCAGCACGAAAGGCTCGTCATCTGCTACTGCTTGGCAGAGAGGAGATCACAGTGTCGGGATGGGACCATTATGTCAGGAAGGCAAAAATAGACTTCTGAGAGCAACTCAGACTTAATGTCAGTTTTGCAATTCACCTGTGGTGTTACATCCTTTACAGCTGGGAATGCTTCATTAAATACCATACATCGTTTAAAAATCAGTTTGCCAAGGTTTTTTTCCTTTTTCCTTTAAGTCTAGAGCCAGAAAAGTAACGGCTTTCTAGACAACACAGATAGTTTAACTTCAGCAAATGTACTAATGCTGATAAGTGTCAAAGAAAAAACACATTTCTGACAAGGACTGAGCAGAGGCTGCACAGCAGATAAGGAGATTTTTTTTTTAAATGAAGCCTGAGGAAAGTGGCATTAAGATAAAAAAAATAATCAAACACTTCACAGTTGTTTTTGGTTTTTTTTCCCAAGTGAAAGTAATCTGCTGGATTAGTACAAAATCAACAGGACTGACCTACTAAGGAACAAAGTTATCTTGAGACTTCTTCATCAAACAAAATATTCTAAGAATCTGTTTTAATTAAAAGCATTACTTCTAACTTGTACCAAATGCAATCTTGTATTTGGCATAGCTTTAGTAACAAATGGGAGATATTTAAACAAACAGGATTTTAGCCATGGAAGAGGGACAATATCTGTCCATTTGGTTTGTTTAGAGTCCATTCACACCTTGACTGATGTCTCTAGGTTTTGCACAGATGTAGCAAGAGAACTGAATGCTTTGCTTTTTGTTGTTTGTTCTCTCCTACATCGGAGTGAGTTGGTATCCTAGGGCACCAGCAGATCCCCGCTTACACAGTGCTACTCTCTCCCCCTTCTGGTAGGAAGAGCAAGGCTGGATGCAGCCCCAACAGTGATGAACAGCTGCAAAATTGCCGCTTCTCATATGACACAAATCACGTGCTGTGCTAATGAGGAGCTAGCTCCTTCTAATTCTTCCTTCTTTTTCTTCCTAAACTTCCTTCCCCTCACTGACAGATTTGTCCCAGCCATGCACACCTGAGCAATCCCATGTGTCTTTCCACCTTTGTACTACAGAAGAAAAAGGGTCCCGGAGTTCTCTACTTCAGAAAGGTAGAGGTTTAGCAGTGCCATTCAAAACACACATCCTCATTTAAAGTAGCTACCCAGTTACTTCAGTAGTTAAACTTCAAGTGCTGTTTTGGAGTAAAGTGTGAGAACTGCGATTTTCTAGTTGTGCCCCAAAGGAGAATTTGTCTGGTTTTAAATTGTGAAATACTCCAGCTTCTGTTATTGTTGTTCCTTTTTATTCCTCAGAGTAAACACATATTGATACTCTGATGTGCCTGGTCCTTCAAATGTTAACACACAAGAGTAAACTTTTATGGTTACACAGATCAAAGGGTTGAACAAAATTAAGAACATGCATTAAGTGTTTGCAAGATCAGCAATGTAATCTACTGTGCCCAAAATAAAAATTCAGAGAACATAGAGAAAACTTGGTGGGGATTTTCTCCATCTTAAATTCAAATGAATACAGGGGAATGGCCTGAAGTTGAATATGAAACCTTGGAGTTTCAACTTGCTTCATGAAATTTCTGTCAAGGCAAAGAACAAACAACTTACAGAAAATGAAATTTTGGTTCTGGCTCTGCAAGCTAAATGTCTGTATTTAACTTTATGAACAAAACCTTTGATGTCTGTGGATTTACTCTATAATGGTTTGTCACACACTGGATCTGTGTGACTTACTTATGGCTTGGCATACTTAGATATACTTTTTTTGCAGAGTGCTAAAAGCAATCATTGGTCTTATATGTGCAAGTTAGCTTTCATTCCAAGGGATTTTTTTAAATACCTGGATTTTGTTAAGCAATCCATATTATAACAGTTCTTCCGTGCAGTTGAAAAACACAACTTCTCCAACACTAGCTGCTGTACTTCACATACATATAATATTGCTATGAACTGCCTATTGACTTAAAAATGTTTGATTTCTCTCTCTCTCTCGTACTTAGCAAGATTAAAGGCTTAAATGTTCTGTTATACCATACCATATGTTAAGAGGAAAAACTCATTTTGTCTGCCTACAACATTCCAAGACCTATTTAAATAATATTAGCTAAAAGCTCAAGTTGTATAAATGCTTAAATCTGCAGATGTATAGCTTTGATTAACAAAGTCCTTTAAGGACCAAAATCTGCAATTTACTGCTTTTGAAAGGTCTGCCATGCTCCAGGGAGATGTACTGTTTCTTGGTGGAGCCCTGGCAGGACTCAGTGATGTAGTCACAGGATCTGTTCACACCCACTGAATTTCACTTAGGAAAAAGTCTGTGGAACTCCCCTAACCACATCATTATGACGGTTAAAAAGCTCCAAATTAAAGCCAATTTCTACTTTTCACTTGTTTAGCTCACTGACAACCACAAGAAAAAGCATCCATTCTTTCTGTATTCTGTTTCTTTTGCTATTGAGGCCTGACTGAGGGTCTGTTGTCTTCTGGGTGAGCTATCACACCACACAAGCACCTGGATGAGAGGTGAGCAGAACTGCTGACATCAGCCAAACACTGCTGAGCTGGAAGGTCAGATTAGATAAATCAGCCCTGTGAAAAGAGGAGACATTCTCTGTTCAATGCTAGGGGAAAAGATGATCACATCCTCATCAACTGGAAGAGTTCAGCACCTTTTTATAGTGTGTTCTTAGACAGCTGCTGGGATTAAGGTTATAGGCATTAAATTAAGCACTTATTCTCTGATGGGCGTAGATTCAGTAAATCTCAGTTCTTTCAGAATTTGGGGGGTGTGTTTCTGCACTAGGTAAGGAGTATCAACTTCTCTGGGCTTGGAGAGTGACTGTGTTTCAAATCTCAAGCTTCAGCTTGTTGTTTGAAGAAATCAGAAAAATATTTTTTTCATTCTGATGAAAAACTCCAAGAGTTCTTCTATTTATTCGCTCATCTTCTGTTTAGCTAGTGGGTTGTTGTTTTGGATTGTTTGCTCTGGTGCATTTCTCTTCCTTCTGCAACATCACACATTGGCAGGCTTGGGTCAGACCAGTACTCTGAGAGGATAAAAAGGATTCCCTTGGCCAGCTTGGTCTTCTGCGTGAAAATTAATACACAGAAATACACAGAGACTTAGATTGAATGATACAATCATCCTATGTAGCATTAAGTGTAGTGAGATATATATAAAAATTCACATATATTGGTATTGTAAATTATAAATATAATACCATTAAACTCTGATCTTTTAACAATGACTATTTTAAAATAAGACAGAAAAATATATAACCTATGATCTTTATAGCACATCCTTCTTTTTATCCAGTAAAGTAACTTGAGTTACCCTCCTTCCATACAGATTCACTTGCCATTCCTTCCATATCTTAACTACACACTGTATCTGCTGCTGGACGACTGATCTACATCTCTCTCATGTGCATGCATGTTACCATCATAAGTTACGGGTGAGATCACATCAACAATCACAGAAAGACCATTAATTACTCTGAAATTGCTTCAGTCTTTCACTAGAAATTGATCTAAAGCTCCACTTTGGAGCATAAACACATCCTTATGCATTTTTCTCTTAAAACTTATGTCTTGCTTACAATGAATTTCTGAGAGTAAGCAGTAGCCAATTGAGTTTTAATGTGGCACTGTAAATATGTGTTCCACTGTGCCTTGTAAGCATGAAGCACTCCAGTTGATGTACATCAGACCATACATCTGGAAAGCACCAAGAAGATATTAAACCTTCTGCCTTTTAGAAAATACCACCAGCAAACTCTGATTGTATTAGGAATTGCATAGATACGTATTTCCATTTTGATATAGGAATTATACAGTGTATTAACCCTCCTCTCAAATCTGGACTCCTTGGCCATAAAACGCCTTCCAGGCCTGTCCAGCCCCATGTGGTGAGTCACCCTTCAGATCCCATCTTTTGTGGCTAGTCCACTTGTATACTTCACTGTATAGTCAGAAGGCTACCATCAGGCATTTTGTCAGGCTACCTGGGATGGTTCCCAGGAAGACGGGAGATGTATATATTAGAGAAAACATGTGTTTCTGGCCACTCTTGAGGATCTTTACCATTAATAGACACAAGTAAAAATTCTGGTTTCTTAGAGAAAAATGCCACTAGCAGTTACTGTAGAATAAAGAGATACAATCATGTCTTATATTACACATTAGCATTATCAACATGGTCAACAGTTATACCCAGTTGGATTGTGTTTGAAACTTCTCTGTGTAGTATTTTCCAGTTTTCTTACGGGTACTGAAACAGATCTAGGCACCCACTGTATTTTTAAATTTTTGATTAATTGGATATGCTGTTTTTTGAATGATCTGTAAAAACACCAACGACTTTGATCCACATGTAAATTAATGATTTTGAAGGACAACATTTGTGTTCAAACCTGTGCCTCAACTATTCACTATCGTATATATTGTCAATTACTTATATGCTCATTCATCAACTACTTTTATGGAATTTTTACCAACACTTTATTCCTGGTCCTCTAAATCATGTACTACTTGTCTTGATAATTAATGTTTTCCTTTGCTTAAAAAAATTGAAAGACATCTACAGTCATGTGATCGTAACCATGCTGGAATAACACTGCCAAGTGAGAAAATACTACGGAATCTCAAAAGATCTCCATATTTCAAATATGTAAACGTGTTAAATTCCCAAAAGAATTAAGAATTCAAGGGGACAAAAACTCCCTCATTCAGCTGTGCATGACGTGCACAGCACAGGTTTACCAGAAGAGGCTCAGCATCACCTTAGCAGTACATGCTGTTAACAAAGGACAAAACCTGGAAAGCGGATCAGTCTTACTTCTCATGAAATTTCTTATGTGTTTCCTTCCAAAGGCCAAATATCATGCTCTGTGGAGCCTTGGAGGAACATTTCTACACTGCTCACATCCACTGATGTGATGAAAAGTCCAAACAGGGCTTGCTTCCTTTCTGTCTAGGGAGAAGCTTCACCCTGCGGGAAACTCCACCAAATGCATATGTTTATTTTATGCTGAGTCCTTTCTTTACATATGGCAAAGATATAAGCTCATCTAATAATGGTCTAGTATGATATGTCAAAATCATAGGATTATCTTAGGCTGGGCTGTTCGGATACACTGGGCTGGTCTACATCAGTGTCATTTTAACTCGGTGCCAATTTTAGAGGTGTTTTGGACTCTGATAACAGGACATAGGATAGGGGATAGAAAAACAAATTGAGAACAAAGACAGTATTTTTTAAGGGAGCAAAATGCAATCAATAGCAAAACAGATATTTCTGGTGATTAAAAAAAGTCTTTGGAAATCAGCCATTCTTAGTATAAAGTATGTGTAAGAAAGAGAACCTTCCACTTCATCTATATACCTCCCACTGTTTTCATCACTTTAGCTCATGATGAGCCCTCTCCTCCATTCCTGCCAGTCTCCCTCACAGACCCTTATGAACTTTCCTCCTCTTATGGTTTTATGCTTCTAAATTGCTCTAAATCTGCTGGTAAAAGAAAATGTCTATATAACTGATACACCCACTCACCTTGGGATGAATGCTTTATTAGTTTGGATGTCATCATATTCCTCAGAATCACATGTTCCTCCCTTCAGCACATGTGGGAAGCAGCTGTGTCATTCAGGCACTACTCTTACAGTTTAAACCTGGGAAACTCAGAAGTTCAAAATTAAAACAGAAAAATAATGTCTGACCTCTTCTTAGCAAATGCTACTTTTAATCAGTGCAGAAGCAAAGCAGATCAATGAGAAAGCAGAAATTAAGCAAGGAATATCAGTTCTCATATCTTCAAAAGATGCTTTTCAAAGGAGAAAGGGGACTATTAGTCCATAACTGCGTCCAAAGGTTCTCAAAAAAGGCCCAAATTTCTGATTTTGTCTTCAATTTCATTGAAGAAACAGGAGTGCATATTTGCATCTAGCATAGTCAGACAGCAGAGTGCTCTAAAAATAACATGCAGTGTTTAACTAGGACTTTTCATTCAGATATCTGATAGCCATTTACAGGGTACATTATCCCCACTTTACAAGACAGAAGAATCAAGATAATGTTGAGTTAATTCACCTGCCCACAGATAACCCTTATTTTCACCTAAGGGACAGGACCAGATTTATGGCAATCCAAGAAGCTGAATCCTGTTTTTCCATTCACTCACTCTATTGTATTTCCCCATGGCAGCAAGTTTCGCTTTAGGTGATGGGACTGTCCAGGATGCCCTTATGCCAAGCACAGCTGTACCTGGCCCTCTGGGCTAACAATGCCCCACAAACTGGGGCAGTGGTGAATAAACACAGAGCTGCTGAACCCTTAGTCTGCAGAGAACCTTTAAACCACAAAGTTAGATGATCACCTAAACTGTCTTTAAAAGAACATGAGCAGAGATTGCCAAAACAGCAGAGACTGCAGTCTGAATCAAAACCTTTATCTATTGCAAGCTTTTGGCACAAATTACTTAGTGCAGCAGGAAATCCTATCACAAGCAATGCACAACAGTGTGATGCCTGGTTGCAAAGAGCCCTCCCATCACATGGCCATCAGGACAGAACCCTTTCAGCATGACTGCACAGCACATAGCAATCAGCCAATGCTATATTTAGACCAAGAAGATTTCTTTCACTCCAACTGCATTGAGAGACTGGAAATTACATTGCATACAAGGCTCAGAATTAGGTCCTTGAACTGCAGTTGCTCTGCTAATGCCTCACTTTCTTTCTTCTTCCCTCCTGATATTCTGACTTTTGTCAGCCACAACAAAAAACCCTCTCCTTAGTTGAAATGGGTTTGTGGTGGGTGCGTATTTTCTTGGCACATCTATCCATTCATGCTGAAGCGTTATGGACACATTCTCATTTACTGACAGATTTTTTCCTTTCACCTCCTTAAACTTAGCATCTGCCAATTCCAAGTTACTACACCTTCTGTTTACATCAGTGGAATTGCAAATTTCATCTATTTTTTTTCTCACAAAAGGCTTATTTCATGCCTTTTCCCTATGTTGTTTCCACTAATAGGAAAAAATAGTCTTCCCAAGATAGTGAAGTCTAGTGAGCAACAAGCAGAACCAGTCACTGTCACTTTTTAGGATAAGCACAGACACAGATTTATTTACTCTCTTTGAAAAGCTTCCCTGCTACCATTTCCAATGGGGTTGTTCGTGGCAGACTACAGCATCCATTATTAAGAAAATAACAGATGCTCTTCTAGTTCTCAGTACCATGGGATATACTGTAGCTGAGCTGCTTGTTCTGCTGGTCATGCTGGTGCTGTTTATCATTTAATATTATTGGTCTTGCTATTGTACCAGCAATCTCCTGGTGTCAAAAGCTCTGGAGATAAGTTAAATAGACCTTTAGTTATGAATTTGGCTTGGAATGCTTTATCCCTGAAAATGGAAATTCTATGAAGCTACACTTATGATTACACATATGACCTCTGTAATATAACAGATCATCTTCCAAGTAGGGCTGAGATGAAGAGATGTCAGGTTGTGGAGGTCAGAATCCCTGCTCCATATCAGTAACCAGAAGATCATGCCAGAACACAACAGGAGGCTTCTTGGTGGATGCTAGCATAGGAAAGGGAATCAAAATCCAAAAGAGTTGTGAATTAGTAGAATATCCAGCAGAAGTTCTCAAATTGGGAAGTTTCCAGGACATGGAGACTAACAAGATAAATGTGTAGAATATTCTCACTCATCTCAGTGTCTCCCTTTCTCCCCCACACATTTATTGCCTTCTGATGGTGTTTTCCAACAGAACTGTAACTTTCCAATGTACAGGCTAATGGGCCACAGTGTACAAATAAGAGAACAGTTAAGCTTGCTCTTTGAATACTTTCAGATTTCTGGGTGTATCCTTCCATTGTTCATCTTAATAAGAATGTAATAGTGGGATGACAGGATGGAGCAAGGGCGAGGAGATGCCGAAGGGAAGTGCAGCCATCCAGTGGTCACTCAGCGTTCAGCTACACAGCAAGTACTGCATGGAGCCCAGAGGATTTCCTTGGAATATTCATTAAAGCTGTGAGAGAGTCTGCTGGCAAAAACAGCACAGGACACGAAGTCACTTTACACTTTAGTTACTGTATTTTGGCTTCAATGAGATAACAGGAAATATTTTAAAACTCTAACATAAGTCTTCCTATTAGTACTATAAGAGAAATATGCAATATTCCTTTGATGTTACTTCAAATTTACATTCTAGTAGTACCAACAAGCCCAAGCTGAGCTCAACGCCTGATGATCAGGGATGATCTAATGATTTCTAATGAATGGCATCTTTGTCTACAAAGATTTTAAAATCAGACAAAGAAAAATAAAAAATCAGAAGTGCCACTAGTCCTCTAAACCATCAGAGACTCCTACACTGAAAGAGTTTATGTGATTTCCATAGTCATCCCAGGAAGCTGTGGTTAACAGGTGAGGTGAATCTCTGTGTCCTGTGTTTTAGTCTAGTGCCACTGTCATACAGCTTTATTTCATACACTGTGCATTCTTTATTGAGAAGCCCATTGATTGCAATTCACATCACCTTACATTTGTCAAGCAGCTGTTAGAAAAGTCATAGGAGCATGAAAAGCTGCAAAAAAAAGCCCAATATACTGGCCATTCAGCTATTGTGAAACAACTTTTTTTTCTGGTCACAGAAATAGAGTGGTTAGATTTCAGGGATTTATCTTAGGTACAACAGACAAGCTTTGGGTTCCAAATAACTTTGGGCACTGAACTGTCTATAAAGAATATGATAACAATGATGTATTTTACAGATATGTCATGATTTTCTTAAAGTGCTTTCAGATTATTACAAAAGAGAGATCATAAAAGACTAGATAATTACCATTATGTAAGGACATTTGGCCTCAAAGGATCATGACTGATAAAACTATGCATTGTGATAGTAAGCCCATGTTTTATTAGGAATGGGCTGATAGTGTCCAGAGCTAAGTTAGGATTGTAGTTTAGGCTTGAGGGCAAATTGGACAAATGCTCAGACATATTAACAGCAATATCCTGAGGCTGATTCCATGAAACTCAGGAATGTCTGAAACAGAGACTAGGTCCCTTCCAGTATTGGATCCATCTGCTGTTTTGACGCTAAACATAGATATATAAAATAAATTGCGGAGAGGTAGGATTCAAAATTCTATTCAGGTCATCCTTATTTTTCAGCTTTAATTAAAAAAAATCAATTTCAGTTAATCAGAGGTTGCATACTATGAAGTGTTTCCAACAAATCCTAGAACCTTAATGAAATCTTAGTAGTGAACAATGAGTAGGCATGTTGAGTGTTGGACTCTCTGGGGTCAAGTCTTCAAAAAACACCCGATCACTCTTACTGTGATTCTACTCTTGCTGAAAAGTAAAATAAACTCCATTGACTTAGGCTGGATAATCATCAAGTCAGCATTAAGCCCTTTAAAAACACACTACATCATCCCTTTCTTTACACAGAATTAGCTTATTGACATATTAAACCTCAATAATCTGGTCACAAACCCCTCTCTAATTATTATGTTAACAGATCTATGCTGGGAGATCTTGAGGAAAGAGGAGATGAACCATAATTTCCACTGAAGCATCTTCTTCTGGTCATTGGTCACCGTTGGGTACCAGCTGCTGCACTATATCAACGATAGATCTGATCCATTGCGGTATTTCCTCTAGCCTTCTTCTCAAACTATGCTAAGTAAAGTTTTCCAATTGAAAAACCTCCCCTGAGAAGGAAGAGATAAAGTATGTTTACAATTAATTGAAACCTATTGCCTTTAATTTTTTTTTTCTCCTATGGTATTATCTAGCAAGTAAGGTTGGATGATTGCTTCACAAAACTCAGAGATGCCCTCTCACAAGTTGAATTTCCCTTGGCATTCACATGAGTGACTTCTCCTGCTTCAAAGATCAAAATGAGTTAAAGCAGCTGTTCTTTAAAATGCTTATATTTTATGTATTCACATTTCTATAAACAAATCAAGTGGCAGCATCATTCTCAGGTACAAGTTCATTCTCGGGTACAAGTTCAGGAAACTTTTTACAAATATTTATCCTCCTGATGTGTTGTGAATCATCCTAAAAAGTGGACTTCACTGTACAGCTTTAGGAGTGGGGTTTTTTGGTGAAAATATATGAAGCTCGAGAGGTACAAGGAATAAGCTTCAAACCAGAACATAATAGTTCAATAAATCTTAAAAAAAAAAACCAAACTAACAAAAAACCCAAACAAACAAACAAATAAAACAAAACCTCAAAGAAAAACCAAAATCAAAGCAAAACAATGGTCTTCAAAGTAACAAAGCCAATTCAATCTGTTTTCCTATGACTTGGGATTTCAGGGATAGATTCTCCAGTACCTCAGAAAGGATTAACAATGACTGATACTCTCTTTCAATCACCATGTTTTTATGCATAAGGCAACTGCTTTGATAGTCACATTCCAGCCTTCTCCTCAAAGAGGACTCCCAAACAGACCTTGATATCTTTAGTAGGTCTATCTGAATAATACCCAAAAATATCAAAAGCTTTCAGAGACACAAACACATCATCCCAGAAACTTGGCTTCTATAGGAAACAAATAGAAAACCAATGCAAAAAAAAAAGAAATAAAAATCAGGGTGGTGCAGGGAGAAGAGCAATGAATAACTTTCCAAAGAACTTCCTGAGTTTTGGTTAATTTTTAACAGTCTGTGGTGGGAAATGAACTCATAGCAGATTTTCTCATAGTCAAAGTGAGTTCAAGATAAGTGATGTCCTTTTGTCTGCTTCTAGAAGCCATAGCCTGCTAACCTTAAAGATTCAGAGCCGTGAGCAGTTTTACTCATGGCCAAACCAGGTCTGTCTGCAACCACTACATTTGCTTCCAATTGAGTAAAGTGAAACTTTTGTGCAAGTATACTTGTACAGAGTTCATGAATGACGTGCATTAGCGATCAGTGCTTCCTCAGTTGTGACAATAATTAGAAGTGGGGTCTGAACTAACATTCTTGGAAGCAAATAACCACATTCTTGCATTAATTTCCAACTCAAACCCAGATGCAGCTCTGAATTTCACAAATTAGTTCCCCCTCAACAATGACCAGAACTAAAACTTCAGACCAGAACCCCCAAATTCAAGGATTTTAAAATCCAGCTCTGTATTTTGTGGTTTGGACCCCACTCTCTTTCTAAAGATATTCTCAAGGTTAAAGCCTAGTAACAGGCAAGCAGTTCCTAGTGTTTTTCTCCTCAGAAAATATTTCTATATATCTTTCAGCTGGTCAAATTATCCTATTTGAAACGCATTTGTAATGACTGAGTGACCTGGTTGCAAGCCTGTATCTGATCATTTGCAGACCCTGTTAAATAACAGCTTGTGCATGACTTTAGCAGATGGTTTAGCTAACATATAATTTCTATAGGTATATAAAATAACAGTTGGAATCAGAAAGCATAATGGCCTCAAGATTCTCTCTCCATTTTTGCAAAGTCATTTTCTTCTAGTTGTTACAGCACAGCAGCAAAGGACCATACAAGGGAAAATGATGTTGGGGTAAACTAAGCTGAATAATAGCACTATTTAAGTATTACTCCAGAAACTCTACTAATGTGTGTATAAAAACAAGCATTTCCCAGATAGCTACAAAGGGGGACGTCTAATATTTCCATATGAAGCCAAGCAGTTTGATGAGTACTGATTTGGTCATGGTCTTAGATATCTGAAGTCTCCAGAGAAGGTTTATTTTGACATAGTCAGCAGTAAAGAGCTGGCCTTTAAAAAACATCAGCAAATAATTCCACAATTTATTTTCAGGACATAACATATTTTAAAGGATATGCATTGTCAAAATTAAGAGGCAAGACTGCTCAATAGTACTTGGATTTCATTCCAGATGATAAAGAAACAATATCTGGATTCAGAGCTGGTATTTTTCAGAGTTTGGAGGGACAGAAAATCCAGAGCATAACTTCAGAAGTAATTATTCAGCCCATACTTCATCTACAGCTAATTGAGGGAGTTAAAGGTCCTGAAGAGCAAGGGCTACTCTGTAATGGTATGAGTGTACTCCATCCTGCCCCTTGCAGCCCTGATCCCAGTATGTGCCTCCCAGGTGCATCCACACAGCAGGAAAGATATGCTCTGCAGTTTGCCCCACAATTTTTTTTACATCAGGATAAAAACTGAAATGATATGTGATATCCTCTGTATTTGTGGACCTGCATTTCCTTTGGAAGGAAATCCTGATGTACAAGTGAATGAAACATAACCTCCATCTACTCCCCTCACAGAGCTGGAATGAGGCCACGGTGCCGCGTGAGCGGAGCCTGCACGGTTTTGCTGTAGGACCTGTCAGCCCTATGGTGCTGGCTCAGCCAGAGAGCCCCTGTGGGAAGTTTCTGCTTTGAATCATCCCCTAGAAGAATCCACTACTCCCTACCAACCACGGAGGAAACTGAAGTCTGTGCCCAGAGTTAGCCTTTGTTATCACATTTGTTAATCATTTATCCTCTATTAAATACGTGGTATTATGTTCAGCTAATATTAATTCTACTGTGAACATTGGTGAATGTCTTGCGTGCAGACTTGTGGGTGTTCTACACATGCATTAATGAGAGAATATGTCATCCTCCGGAGCAAAATGAGCATATATCAGAAAGTTCTGTCAAAATGCCTCCTCGGACATATTTTTCTTATGTATTGCAAGACACAAAAAGAGGAGACAACTCTGCAAAAAGTTTTACACTTCCCACTACTGTTTTTATTTCTGATTTGCCCTACCTTCTCTCAGCATTTAGGATGTTGTAATTGTCCACCTCAAACCTGAAGCCAATCCAAAATCATTATTAAGCAGTGGGAATAGCTCTGCTCATTGACATCTGTGAGTGTGGCAGAAAGAATCCCCAACAATATCAGAAAATAAAAATAACAATCAACTCCAGTAAATAAAGACAGAGCTTATAAAACTATCAAAACATATAAAACTATCATTGTCAGTCCTGCAACACCCACATAAATGAGTCTAATTTATATTAATTGTTCCAAGCCTCATTTACCAAAGAAAATTGCTGTCATTATGGATACATCAGTGAGTTGGTCAGGAACTTTTTTGTTCTACTTCTCAAATTAGAACATATTGATTACTTTACACAATATTGTTTTCAAGGGAAAATGTTGCTTTTGGGAATTGGATTGAAAAGCACTTGCAAATTTTTTTTTAAGTAACGAAGACTTTGTCTCTGAAAATAACCATTCTACATCTCAAAATGACTTGCCATGAAGAAATATAAACTATTTAAATTACAAAGCATATACTGAAAACAATGAAAATATTTCCAAATTCTTAAAACAAAATGTTACAGTTGATTTGAACCAAAACCATATCTTCTGGATTTATAGCCCATGATGTTTTTAGATTTTTGACTTCTTTGTCCTTATTCAGGACATAAACATTTTTCCATACTGTTACATTTGGCTAGAATGTGAAACCTATTTCCTGCCTGTTTCTTTTTTACTACCACACTGATGGCAGTTCTCCTAGCACAGTCACAGCTGTAAGATATTGGCTCTACTGCAACTGTAAGGCTGCTTTTGCTGAAATATTTTACATCAGTTCCACAGACTCAAAAGATAACTGTGCTGCAAACCCAATTTTTTACTTGCTGGGATAGCTATAGATATATAGTTTTACACACACACAAAATCCCTCAGATCTAGCTTGTGTTAGCCATAAATTTTAAGAGTAGATTTTCCCCTATTTGCACCAATTACTACTTCACTGAAAGCATTCCTATAATTCATCAAAGTGCAAAGGGTCTCGTGGGTCCCATATGAGCAATTTTAATTTTAACTATAATCCATATTTTAATACTTCAATATAGTTATGGGAGATACACTAATACCATGGAAATGGTCTTATACATCTCCAGTTCAAAAAAAAAATCCAGAACTATTAGATATTAATAGACTTGCTGTATTCACTCTTCTAATTTTGTGTCCTATTCCTAGTCCATTTGTGACCTCTTTCTTCCTGCCCCAGTTACTGCCTGAGACCGCAGGTAAGACTGCTTGAATTCCTTCTCTGCTCCAGCATCTGGATGTGGGAAGAGCTGAAGAGGGACCATGCACTGTATTCCTTTCCCTCAGCTTCTTTCTTTTCCAAGCACAACTCTACAGCAGAGGAGAGCAGCCTTCAGCGGAAATTTACAGCATATCTAGAATAAAAAAAACAGTTTGTCGGCTGGGCACAACTCATGTCTGCAAGGGTAACTTTTCTTGTCTCCAAAAGCAGAGTGTTCATGTTGAAAATAGCATACTGGAGGCAATATCTGCCTCATTAAATCCCTGCAGTAAGTGTGGGCATGGTTGGGAAGAGCCCTGTGTGGCATAGCTCCATCCTGCCCAGGAGCACACTGACAGCAAAGCACTACAGCCAAACATGGGATGATGCCCAAGTCCTTCCCCAACATGGTATCATTTACTGGTGTGGACTTACCTCTCCAGCCCAGCATTCTAGCAAGACTGGGAAGAAAGAAAACTTTACTGGAAGAGCTTCCAAGATCCCCAGGCAGCAGAGAAAGACTTACTGACAAGAATACAGCAGATGTCAGCCTGGAGGTTAAGCCCCAGAGACAAAGCTTTAACCCACTGGAGGGTGGGGGATCAGCCAGTAGAGAACCACACCTACACTTACCAGAAACCCTTGAAAGCTTACTAAACCCTCATCTACAGTGCATAGCAAAGATTGATAGTGGTGTGATATTTTGTTGGCATTGGCATCATGGAAGACTTGAATGGAATTTTCATACATTTCCTAAAATATTAGCATTGTGATGAATTTCAGCTTGCTTGAATGAATACTGGGGGTTTTTTTATTGGCTGAGACTTAAGTCTATAAATACATAAAAAACATTTTTTTCTGTTGGTTTGTTTATTTATATCTTACAGAAATCTTGCTAATAAGGAGAGGGCAGAAAGCATGAAAAATGTAAAATAGATGTTCAACGTTTTTAATTTTGACCCTAGCATTGTTCCCGGACAAACCACTAAACAATTGAATTTGCACAATATAAATTTCTTAGCCCCTTGTGGCTAATGAGAGCTGCAGGATAATGAATCACATAATCACATTATCACAAAACATAATACGTACAACTTTAATGTTTTCAAATTTCATAAAGATGACACAAGGGCAGTTGGAAACCCGACAAACTTCAGAAGAGTTATTGAGTTATATGCACAGTATCAGGGTATGACACACATGGAGGAAAAGCCAGTGTCTTGTGGAAAGAAACAGAAACTGGAAAATAATATATTAATGGATAAACAGACATACAGGAGTCTATTTTTTTGTTCTGTGATATTACACAGACTGATCACATCTTGGGTGTGATTAATTAGTCTCCTCCATGTTATGATCCCTACAATGCTTCTGAGATGGTAGACAATTCTGTTCTTTTTGCCTTTCCTGTGTGTGTTTCAAACCTCTTACAACTGCAAAAAAAAGATACCAGTGATCTCACATGTAGGATCAGCAGGTTTGCACATTTGTTAACAGCTAGCAGCTCTCAGCGTAAAGTAAGCGTATGACCTAATAGAGTTGTGTAAACATACTGTCATTAAATATGTGTAATAGCTATTATAATTCGATATATTCTTAGCTGTCAACAGGTTTTGGACTGGGCTCTGGGTGTTCCTGTGTGGCAGTTCAAGCAGAGGTGGTGTCCAGCAGATCCCTGGAAGGCGTGCTGCCAGCTTTCTGAGTGCTGGTTGCTGATGGAAGAGGGAGCTTTTCAGAGGTGAAGCAAGTGATGCCCTGAGATTGCCTTCTGGGGATGGCAGCACAGCCACAGGAATAACCAAACTGCTGTGCTTGGCCTTGCTGCATGTGAAGAGCTCTCCGCTTTCCTGTGTAGCTTTCACCAGCACCGAGGAGTCCAAAATGCCATCAGAGCCAAACATGGTAGTTACAAGGAATGCAAATTATAAATTTTCTTTTTTGACTACTTCTGAAAGACATGAGGTTTGTGTTTCTCTTGTTTTGTGTTAATACTCCACAATTCTGCTTGTGTAAAACCAACAATATTACTTTTAGGACTTTATTTCAAATACACAATGGGGAATCAGACTGACCAACTCCTTTAGTCAGGACAGGCTCCATTTCTATACACCCCAGCTTTGCCTTTTCACTCAAGAAAAAACTATTGAGAGCTGGAAAATAAATCATTAGATTTTAAGTGCAGAAAGGAACAGGCTTCTTTTTCAGAGCTGGTTCCAGAATCACTTCC
The DNA here is from genome assembly GCF_003945725.1 of Corapipo altera. Lineage (NCBI taxonomy): Eukaryota > Metazoa > Chordata > Aves > Passeriformes > Pipridae > Corapipo > Corapipo altera. Next base: position 12,921,784 of record NW_020884883.1, on the reverse strand, counting down.
AGGTATGACCAGAAACTGGGAACTTGCAACTAAGACCTGGGAATTTATTTTGTTCCTCCTCATTTGCCATCAAAATGATGAAGGACTCAGGGAATTCTTTGCTCTGGGGGTGGAAATGAGGATAGCAACCCATTTAAATATAAAACAAGTACATTAAAAAGGCAAAAAAAAAAGGGTAAAAGGTACAGGGCTTATTTTAATCTGCCCTTACTTCACCACAACTTTGCATGGAGGTTGAAAATTACTGTTTATGGGATATTATACTCTAAACAGTAAGGGACAAAAATTTGGCCAAAACTCATAACAAGTCCTCTGTTTTTTCAGTGTGAAATACTTGATAATTTGTAATGCATTTAGCCATTAATCATTTTAAAGGGTTTTTAAAGGGGCATGAAGTCCTTTGAGTCTTTTCCATTTACAGACATTGGATCAGGTACCTTTGCTGCAAATTACTTTTGTCTGGACTTCTAATACAAAATCAACTTGAGAACAAGGGAAATACATCACTGTTAAATTTTATTATAAGACAGAGTCCTTATAACACATCATGGGAAACATTTTTGAGCTGCTCTATTAATAACAGGAGTGTCTGATTTCTTTGGTTTAAACTTACCTTTTTCACATTTTCTTGTGACATTTTCCAGATATAAATTGTTATGATGAAGAGTCACTCAAAGCAAGGGAAAAAGCTGTAATTATGTTTCTCCTTTCTAAAAGAGAGTGGGGCAGGAGGGGGATTATTTTACACAGATCAGTGAAGGACACCCTAATAAAGATTGGTCTGGAACATTTCTTTTTATGACAATTTACTTATCAGCAAGAGCCATTGTAGCAAATCTGGAAATTACATAATTGCCAGAAACTGTAGATATTTGACTTGGCAAGAACTTTAGGTATCTCTGATTTATTATTGTAAGAATTTGGCTCTGCAAAGATGAAGAAATGTTTAATGAAAGAACAGTAGAATACAAATGAAACAGGCAGGGATCTTGTTTTCAGAGGCTATATTTAACTACATTGTCACTTCTACTGTAACGCAAATAAACTAAACTGAAAATGTCCGGGGTGAAAAATTGGCAGAAAGATTAATCTACATGAAAATACTAATTTCAACAGCTAAACACTCACCTTTTCCTCTCCATTTTGTACTATCCTTTGGGCAAGTTGTTTGTGGGTCATTCATTATACTAGATGTTATCCCTTTTAGTACAGGCAAAATAATAAAATTGCAAAGCTGAAAGAAACTTGTTAATGAGGACTTGCATTTTTTAAATCTGCCTTTTACAAGGCATTGAAGCCCTTTCAAGTAGCAAAGTCTAAAGGCATTAGGTATTATTAAATTTCAGAGAAATATAGGAGACTAAGATCAGAGTGGTGAAGTGGGAACACTATAACTACTTATTTTAGTTTTGGAGGACTTGCAGACCACAGCAATTCTGAAAACACCCATAATCATTCTCTGTATCAGAAGACCAGGTCACCGAACAGTAGATTAAGGTGAATGTCTTTACTTAAAACCTTTGCATCAAAGAGATTTACTTTGGCAAGTCCTCCAGGAGACATTTTCCCTTTGATAAAGTTCAGCCTCCTTTTCTGGAAAAATGCTGTTTCCTGAAAATGGATTATCATGTGCTCTTTAATATCTCCTTATGTTTTTCGTGTTATCTCACTACTTCGTGGAGGAGTTGCTAAGAACATCCCACAGTTTATCTGTCTTGGCATTCTGCTGGGCAGCAGCAGCTGGAATCAATGCCACCAGTGCTGCTTCTGGCAGCAACCACTGACTGTTGTAAAGGGAAAGAAATCCTGCTGTGGCGTGAGATCGACATTCCTATCTCCCAGAAGACACACATGTTGGCACCATCATCATCCATTAGACCAGAAGCTTTGAGTCTGCTATCAGGTTGGGGCTTCTCTGCTGGCACTTGGACAGACCATGGCCCTGCCAGTGCTCTGATCATCTCTGCTATGAAGGAGTAAAACACTTTATTAGAAAAAATGTTTCTGTTGAAGTGGAAAACTCAGATTATATATTTCGTTGTCAGGAGATTAGGAAGAAATACAGCAACAATTCACACAAAGGTACCTTGTTATCTATGTATTTTTTTCCAAAAGTTGATACTGAATGCTGGGAAAGGGGAGATATAGCAAAGAGTCTGACACTACTTTTACTAAATGATGTAGATATCACTAACAATAAATTAATATTGCTCCATATTACTCCTGTTCCATATACACCCTGTTATTGTTAACTACTGAGGCTGCATAGGCAAAGGTGTCTCCAGAGACCTGAACACAGAAATCTTCTGCCCCAAAGCTTGAATTGAGTATTCAAATTAAGTTTTTAGCAAATAGTAGCAAATGAGTACTCCTGTGGCCATCAGCAACAAAATATGTAAGCATCAGAAAATGGGGTATCTCCAAACTCTTTAGCTTTGGCTTTATGACCCAGTCCATGTAATCAGGAATAGCATGGCTTGTACTGTATGGTACAGCTGAATGGGGTAGCTACTTACTGGGGAGAATACCCTTTGCTGCTGCTGTGAAACCCAACGTCAAAAATCAAACCTGTAGTTGTGTCATTTCAGGTGAATCTTGACTAGTTTGTGAAGTTTTTTTGTGTTTGATTGTTTTGTTTGGATTTTTGTTTTTAGAGGAAAAAAAGAGGACTTTTAGGAAAAAAAGAGGACTTTTAGGAAAAACTGGAAAAAGTCTATTTGGTGTAAGATGAGTTCCTGAAAGAGTGAAATTCTCCTGATGAAAATATCTCACTACCAGTAGGAAGGACAGGATTTTGACCACAGACTTTATTGGAAAGACATCATGTGGAAGAGAGCCATGCATAAGGAAGACTATTATAAAACCAATCAATGAAGACAGTGAGAAATAACATATCCAAATATTTGTGATATTATTAGAGATATAAGTAATACCAGGAACTGTGTCACTTTGGTAGGACTGAATGGATATAGACTGGAGAACAAATGGTACCAGTAATGATAACTGCTAATTACTTCTGGATTTGTTAAACAACCTGTTTCATCACATACCTCCTGTCTGGATAAGAAGTAATGTTATTTTTAGTTGATTAGTAAAAATGAGGAGGATATTAGAGAAGCAATATCTACAGGGATAGCTTTAGATAGCTTTTTATCAAACAACTAGTAATTGAGTCAGCTGAAAATAAACTGAAGATACTAAGTAGCATTCAAAGCTGTGAGTCAAAACCAGAGAGAAAAATTGCATTAATTTTCATGAAAAAGGCAGGTCATGCACAAATAATTTTTTTCATTGATTTTTATACAGAGGATGTACTTTTAAAACTAATCTTGAAGTTCTATAAAAAAGTTGATTTATGTGATGTGACACCATATTTTATGACTTATTACTGAATAATTTTCAGATTATATATAAACCCAGATGTTTCTAAAAGAACTTTAGGGTGGGGGAGGAACTACTAAATGGGACATATGGAAACTCATTGGCTGCTGTTAATACCTCTTCAGACATTCATTAATCTGATTTTACTGAATTTTTGTTAATGACCTAGTTGTTAGTCAAAATCTTTCTGGATTCTGAGAAGCCAGCAAATTTTATCAGTTTACTTGGATTTGTTTAGCAAGGCTGAAAGACCTTGAAACTGAGCAGATTAAAAATGAGACTAAATGTAATGGCACAAGGTATAAGATCATGAGCTTAAGAAAAAGAACAAGAAATCTAGCATCTCAGTGGTTAACAAAAGTTGTTAATAAAGAAACAATGGTAATTAGTAAATATGGCTAAAATAAAATTAGTATATGCTGAGTGACACACAAGAAAAGACTTAGAAAAAGCTCAAGTTTCTTATTCCTGTTCAATAGTTAATTTGTAGGTTTTTGAGGCAGAGCATTTGGCTTATGACTGTTCGTACAAAGTCTTGAAGAATGGGAGGTTTAACACCACCTGCAGTACTCCAAATAACATGTCCAGTATTCTGGTAAATGTAACTCCATGAAGTCCTAGTAACACACTGGTGTACTCAATGAAATCTTGGGTTTCTTAGTTTGTGGAAGGCTTACTGGAATTGGAACAGATGTAGAGAAGGACAACTGGAATAAGTGCAGAAAATACCTCACCAAAATGAAGGCTATAAAAATACGTGGAGACAAGGGTAACATGAAAATCTCTGGTACAACAGAGATATTCATTAGCTGCAACCTGTAAAGTAGAGAAAATATGTCTAAGTAAGACTCTGTAACACTTTACTAACTTCAACGGAGAACAAAAGAATTCTAGTTGGTTTTAATATATACATTGTTCTATATATTTATATTATTGTGAGTTCAAGGAAATAGAGTCAGGAAATCTTTTCTTACTCCTCATTGCTCTTTCTACTCTCTAAACAGTATATTATAATATTTTGTTACCCAAATCAAAATGTAGCCGGGCACAGATATTCAGCCTCAATTTTGTGAATAGTGCCTAGCAGTGGGTATAGCAACAGCGTTGTTAGAGGGTGAGTTCAGGATCAGATCAGCCTTCTGACTCAACAGTTGCACCCCAGCCTCAAATCCTGATTTACAATAATCCTTTGAGCCTCTGTGAGCAGACAGGGCAGTGTAAAAGGACATGGCTACAGGTCAGAAAAACACTCAATGCACTTTAATTAAAACCAAATGCTGGCAGTGGCAGGCAGTAACAACAGAACCACAGATCTGAACAGACCATTAGGACCTGTCAGGATCTCTCCAAACACTAAACTCAATCTGATCTTCCAGTGATTCACTGAGTTTAAACACACGAACAACCCTTCTTATCAACTTGTATAATCTCCCTCATGCCACAGACCACTGAATTTCACATAGTAACATACATACAAGCCCAACAAAACCACAGAATATGTATTTCAGATGAACAGAAGCTACTTGCTGAGGTATGCTTACACAGCAGGAGGTTGACTACAGTCCACGAGTAAACCTCAAATATTTGATACTGCCAGGAACAGGCATAGCAGCACTGGGCTAGCCTAGGCTTTCCTGCTGACACACTGCCACATCAATACCCAGTATAACTACTCTGAAGACCCTTGAGTGAAGATCCTTGGGTTATCTTTGACTATAGTTCTCACAGACTCTCCATCTTTTGGTAGGTCTGTAACTTCTAGCTTTGGAGCCCTACACAGGGCTTGCCAGGCAGGTTAAAAGTCCTGCAGTAACTTTGGAGAGACTGGTCATTAATCTTGTTTAAAAGTCTCAGATTCAGAGGTCTAGATTTATTCCTCTGCACTGTGCCAGCATCACACACACACAGTTACCAAAGGCATTGACCTCAGCAATACAGTCACCTTAGGCTCTCTTTGTGAAAGAGAAGAGCATCCAGGATGTAAGTTAAGCCTTCAGTGGAATGAACTGTCTTCTACACATACATTTTTTCCTCCATAGAGAAAGCCCATAATGACTGCATCCAACATGGAAATTTCTGTACAGGAAGGGAACTAGGATAAAAGCAGGACAGTCTATGTGTTTTGTTCAAAGTCAGGAGCCGAAGTTTATAACAGAGTTATATGATCCAGGACCTACTGAAATCCTCATTGAGTTTCTCTTTTTTCTGTGATTTTATAGCTCCATCCTTAAAATGAGGGTTGGATTTTGTGATGTAGATACTTATGGAACTATAAATCGTAGAAGCCTCCAACTGCAAGCATTGTTTTTATGTTATTACTAGTGTTACTCTTGTCCTTGCTGCCTGTATTGTTATCTTTCCACACTCTCAAGAAAAATACTGAAAACAGAGAAACATAAATACTGCTTTAATGTAAATAATAGAACTTGAAAGTCACTTTCAAGGGAACTAAAAACAGACTGCTGGAGTATTCTCTATCCTGATGCATGCACAATTGGAACTGATGAAGCTGTCTGAGGAAGGTTTAAGTCTCATGACAAAAAGAGAAGCCACAGTACGAGGAGCTTTCGAGTGTGTCTCACCTTCAGCTGCAGCTGAGTCCCATAACCTTGGCTCGTGACCCTCTGCACCAGGCAATTCCCATTAGAGATCACATCAACTAGGTCAGCCCAGTTTTCTTGGCTCTGTGCAGGCCAAGTGCAGAAGAGGGATTGAAACACTGCTCTGCAAATGCACCAGACAGTAGCCCAGCTGTGGGAAAGTGTGTGCAGAAGGGCAACTGTGCGAGCCTCACACTTAATGCTTGAGCTTGGATAGGTCTGCAAAAATAATCTTCCTTCTACTGAGAGGACTTGAGAAGGGAGGAGGGATGTCATAGGGGGAGCACCTTCCTGTGTGTTCCTACACCATCAAACACAACAGCTCCCCAATGCTTTTTGAGGCCCCTGGAAAACTAGCACAACACAAACAATAACACATTATCATTGCTTTTAGTCCTTACTTGTTTTCTCCCAAATGCTTAACTTGCCAAAAGGAGAGAGGGAACCTGAACCAGAAATGGGATACACATTCCCTGCAAAAGAAAATCACATCGTAACTTAAGTAACAGAGATGTTGTGTGCAGGTTGCTGACAGGTTTGAAGCCATAGCTTAGACAAAAGTCCTAAACCTCTTCTTGTATTTACACTTCTGGCTCCTCTTTCCCCCTCAGGAGCGCTGCACTAATCGCTTACAATCCTCTTCTTGGAACTGGGTGGTAACTCTGTGCAGTCAAAAGCCCTCTTGCAGCAATTAAAGCTTGTCTCCTTTATTAGTAGGTATAATAACATCATCCCACACCCCTCACTTGGAGCAATTTGTACATTTTCTGACTTTATTCCTATTCTTTATTGCCCAGGAGTCTGTAGAAAGTGTATTTTTTTTTTCACATACTCATAAAGAAAGAAACAAAAAGCTTTGTCCCCAAGGACAGCAGCAGGATGGCTGGCTATGTAAGCAAAATTCCTGTTGCCCGGTCTGCTCTGTAGGTCCTATTATTTGTGAGTTATAATAAGGGGTAAGGCTCAAATGAGACTTGGTTTGTATGTAAAGAGGAAAGGTAGATGTTCTGTTTTTGGAAAATAGCAGATCTGTTTTCCACAATATATGTGTGGATGGCAGTCAGTGCTGTAACAACAGTCAGTGGATGGTTTTGCTCTGATGATTCTGCTCTGCCATTGCTCCTGGTGCCCAAACCCTGTGGAACCACTCCACTGTCCCATCAGGGGCTGCACAGTAGCCCCCATCAGTGTCACTTGGGTGCACACATTGTTTGATACCTTCTTCCATTCAGTAAATGGGTGGGAAACCTGATTTTGCTTGAATGGGTTTCTATTTATGCCCCAGAGAACAGGGAGGAGAAACACATCTAATAGTCTTGCTTGTTTTTCCCTTTTTTAAAAGCTGTAACTAGCAGAGTGCAACAGGGATTAAGCAATATCTCTGTGGTATTTTTGTAAAACCACACAAAAAAAGACCCAAGAATCACTTTCAATATGATTTCTCATTCAAGATTTTAACCTAATTTAATACTTAATGTGAACCCTCGTGGAAGATAGCACAACTAACAACTAAACCATGGGTATTTAATGCAAAAGGTCTGGTAATGTAATTACCAGAGTGAATCTTAGAATAGTTTAGTGTCCTTTGTTATGGTAAAATGGATCAATAGGGTTTCAACATTTAGGTCTCTGTCTTGCACAGACATGTCCCTGTGTGGAGCAGTTTGCGTGACAAGAGCCTCCAGTTATTTCTATTATTAAAGAGATAATTAGTGCATAATGAAAAATGCTCAAACAACTGCTTCTATTATATAGAACTGAAACTAAAATTTTTCATGATACTGTACTTTTTATTCAGTAGGATATAGGAAGCCCATAAGGTATGTATGCATAATTTATCCACCTTCCATCTTATGTGTGGTTGTTTCGTAATGAAAATATTCTTCTGTTTAAGCTTGGAACAGGGACAAACCTTCCTGCAGATCATATTTTTTTTTTCAGTATTATTTATTTAATTTTTTCTCTGTGTTGTCTAAGTGCCTACAGAGTGATTCCAGCGCTGCAAAGTCAAACCCTGAATAACAAATTGCAACAATTGATATTGTTGCAATTAATTTTCTTTTTTATTAACACAGAAGTTATGACTTTATTACTGATTCTTTTCTAACCCAAAAAAACCCAAACAATATGATTATTTTTGGTAGCATATGTGCCTTTTGTTGAGCCTTTTCTGACCACAGATTTTCAACAAGACTGTATTCTTGTCCTATTTGTCATATTGCATGTTCTTGATAAGATGGCCAGGATTGCTTGGAGCTGGACTCCTGCTCTCCTCTAAAAGAAGTCACTGAATGCTTCTCAATTCTCCCTATGGCAAACTACTAGATGGGGCAGGCATGTTTATCATTAGAGCTAAGGCACTGTTTTCCTATTTTTTAGTAAGTATCTAGATTAAAACAACATTTTTATCTGAATTTCAGAATTCTTCTTTTTTGGTTTTTAAACATTGCAATTATGTGATGAGCCTTTCTTGGGGTAAAGAAAGCTAAAAATTTGTTGCTCAGCTCAGAATAGTTAGGAAGACAGTTTAGTTCTAAAAGTTCTATTACAGATTGTATTTTCCTAGGAAAAAATAATTGTCTTCTAGAGAGAAGAAATCTCAAAAATGCTAAAGACAAAACTTGTCTTCTGATTTCACCTTGACAAGATTAAAGAATAAAAAACTTCAGTAATGGGGGAAGTGAAACTTGTATTGTAATGATTGAACTGGATTGTTTAGAGCAAAGAGATCACAGGTCAGTGAACCTTATGTAGCGTTCCTTTCTACTTGTGCTAGATTTAGCTTTCCTTGTAACCTAACCTGTCACTTGAACACTGGAATGAGTCATGCTCAGAATGATGGAGATAGAACAGATCATCTTAGAAGAACAAAAGATCTATGTCTCTAAGTAATTTGTATGGCTGCTGCAAATGAACATATTGTTAAAGACCAGCAGCAAAGTAATGCCAGAAGACACAAGGCAGCTGGCCTTGATTGTCATGTGACGCCACAGTTTTTTGCATTCTTGTTTCCCTTGCACAAACACAGAGGGTGGGAAGAGGAGGAAGAAAGAGAGAATGAAAAATACTGCTGAAGAGGGACCAAAAGAGAACTAGAGAGCATCATGAGATGAAAAAGGAAAGTGACTATGACGTAATGCAAAGGTTTCTTCATAAATAGATGTGCCTTCAAGGCATGATGCAGCTTCACCATGCACATCTTTGGCACAAACCAATTGTTTTTTATTTCTGCCTGTATTAGACTAAATTGGATGAATAGAAGGCAGGCAAACAAAAGAATATAGATTGCCTGAGATCCACATTGAGGATTTGTAGGAAACTTGTAGAAAATCAGTTGTTAACTGTTTTTAAGAACCAGGTCCTAAATTCTAGGATTGCATTAGAAGTACTTATACCACCTACAAACAAGAGGATTTTCCAAATTAATCTGGCAGGTCAGGCATAGTGTGAGTGCTGTTACACTTTTTGCCACAGCAGATTGACCTAGATCAAAGCTCTTCTGAGGTTCCTTCCTTATGGGAACACCATACTTATGCTATGGGTCTTGGGCTCTCAGCATGAAAAATCACAACGTATACATGAAGTAAAAGTCCATGCAATTGCACTCTGAAGTGTCCCTGACATGACTCTGGGAGAGTTAGGCTCCGGAGTCTACAAGTTTTGATATAACAACACAATACATACTGGGATCTATACATCTAAAGGGAGATAAAATCCTTCCATTAAAAAAATTTTTCTTACTTCTGTTCTATTATTTTAAATACTTGGAAATACTTCACATCTTTTCAGATAGAAGTAGTTATCAAAAGAAGAAAAAAACATAATGTTTTCATTATTAGTAATGCACTTTGAGTTCCTTCTTGAACAGGAACATATCAATCTCTCTGAATGGCTGTTCTTAAAACAGGAAAAATATCAGGAGCTCAGGCAGGGGAACTTTCTTATAACAGACTTCTGAGAATTTGCATGGCTTACTATAAAAACATACATACAAAGAGAGAAACACACTTTTTTTCTTTTATGTCAGTGCCCTGCAAATTAATGCATGATAGCAGAAAAATCCTTTCCTTTCTAGCTTAGCTCAAAAACCACAAAGTCATTCAATTTTGGATCCATTCCTATTTCTCAGACTCCCCAAGAGGTTCAGTGAAAGCAAGATATAGCTCTTTCCTGGAACCCCGTGGGCATTACTACATGTTTAAGATGTAGATAAGGCTGCTACATTCTGCATTTGAGAAGTCAAGATTTCATTTATAAGGTGATGAATCTGGAAAGCTTTCATGTCAGACTCTCAGCTCACATTCTCCAGCAAAAGAGGAAATGGAGGGTATGTCAGCAGCAGGCAGCCAAGCACAGAACAGAGACATGGCAGCTCAGCGCATATGTTCACACAGCTGAGTGTTGTGTAGAGATACCATCTGGGTCTGGCAAGCAAAATGTTTCTGTTACCATAGAATTGCTTTCAGCAGCAGCACATCAACAGCACTGCTTGGGCCCTGTACATTACCATCTTTTAAGTTTTCAGGTGTAGGTTAGAAGGAGTCTTCATGAGTGATGATTCTTTTCTTGGGTTGGACAGGAAGGACAGGGTGTGTGTGGGGGAATAAAAACCAAGAACATGCCTGGGGAGCTCTGATTTTGCTCCTGAGAAGATGCAGGGTGGTGGGGAACACAGCACGACAAGCAGCCAACTCGGGCATGGCTCTGGGAAATGTACTGCCATGCAAAGATGGCAATAATGTTCATGCAAGGATGACAGTTCAGCTCTGTAATCACTAAAGAACTGGTTCCTGATTCCTCCTGTTCTTTTCCCCTTTTCTCCACGGGCAGTGGACACACCAATTTAACCAAGAATAGCCTCTTCTTAGAGATCACCTTCTTAAGAGTGGTGCTGAAGTCTCTGAGCAGGACAGTGATGGTGACTGTGACCAGGAGTTGCTGTTCTGTGGCTTGAACCCTTTTTCCAGGCTCAGCCTGACCTTACTGTGTGGATGGGAGCAGGTGTTTTCAGTAGTATTTGACACACTACAGCTCTGAGCTTAGACACCACAGGAAAATAGGATCAATTCAGGATCAAAATTCAAGGAAAACAAGCACATCCATCAGTAGCAGAGTTACTAAAATTGGGTTTGTTCAGATTTATGTTATATCTTTTACAGCTTCCCATGACACCAGCCTCTACAATGATCCTATCTTGTCTTTTCACATTTGTTTTCCTAATTCACTACCGTCAGTACCTCCCCTTTTCCCTCATATTTCCAGGTCCCCTCCCCACTATGGTCAACTCCCATTTCCCATTTACTCTAACCTCCTCATTTTCCCCACTTCCCTGCTTCCAGGTCCCTCCCTGGTGATCTGGGCAACAGGCAATGTGGCAGATTTGGAGTTGGCAGATCAGTCAAGGAGTATTCATTTGCTACTGCACAGCAGAGGAACAAGCAAATTAAGTCCCTTCCCCAGCAGGGCAACAAATTGCAAGTTGTTGATTTTCATTAAAGGTTTTAAGAATTTAAATCTCTTTGAGATCTTTATCCTTCTTTGAAATTTGTTTGCAACTGAACATCACTGAGGAAAGACAGACAGATGGTATAATTACATAAGCCTCCTTTCAATAGGAAACCACATTAAAAAAAAGGACAAAAGTTACAAAAATAATCCCGGTGTTTTTGGTGTTTTTTGGGGTTTTTTTTGGTTTTTTTTGAAACTGGATGAAGGCAGAAAGATCTGAAAATCTGATAAAGATTAGGTAGTGAGCAGGGTCAAAATCAATATTTAGAGTGTCCATGCAAAATGTTAAGAGCCCTTTGGATGTGATCACATGAGGTATGACAGATACCCACTGAGTCACCAGTTGCAAAGTCTGTGGGTCTGCTGTGCCAGATCCTCTACTGGCTCAGGAGCAAATCCGATTTCTTCCTCACTCTCTCCTGCAAGCTTATCAGTTTGGGGATCTTTGCTGTGGTTCACGTGGTGATCTGCAGAGGCAGACAGGACCGTTTCAGACAGCTGTATTAGATGTGTATTAAATGCTGCCCATAGCTGTGTGTGGGACTCTGGATTTTAAGACCACTCCAACCTCATGCCAGAATAGCTCCTTGCGAGTGCTGCACACACTCTCCATGCCACTGCCCAAATTGCTTTCTCTTGAAGGTATTTCGCATGTTGCTGCCTCGAACAGAGGACCCCAGGTCACGGACATCACGCCCATTTTGATTGCTAAAACACATTATATAAGCAATCTCCTGGGAATCTGTTGCAGTTAATGTTAAATCAATTAGGCCGCTGCAGTTAAATAATAAATCTCTAACGCTGTAGATAAACTCGGTGCTGGAGGCTGTTGCCTGACATCAAGTAGCTCCGGATACTGTGGAAGGGAACGGCTCGGGTTGGGCGGGGACGCCGCGGGCACCGCACGCCTCGAGGAGAAACGCTACGGGCGGGCGGGTGCAGGATGCGGGGAAGCCGCGGCCTCGCTGCCCCACGGGGCCGGTGCTGCTCCGCTCCGGGGGAGGGACGGATCGCCGCGGGCCCGGCCGGGCCGTGACGCGGGAGGGCCGGGCGAGCCCGGGCGCGGCACAGCCAAAGGGAAAGGCAGTGCCGGTGCCTTCCCCCTGCCCGGGCGGGGCGGGGCAGGGGCGGCCGCTGCCGCTGCTGCCACCGCTTCCCGGTCCCCGCTCCGGCCGCAGCCGCCGCCCGCCCCGAGCCCGGCCGCGCCAGGCACCATGAGCGGCTCCGGCCCGGAGGCGCCGCAGCCCAGCGAGGCGGCGGAGGCCCGGCTGCAGGAGGCCGAGCAGGACTGGGCGGCGGCCAAGGCGTTCTACGACAACCTGGTTACCAAGAAACCCCGGCCGGTGCGTGGGGGCGGGCCGGGGGTCCGGAGGCCAGGGCTGGGGATGAAGGAGTCGGAAGGGGGGGGTGCTGGGGATGCGGGGTAAGGTTGGGGACTCGGGGGGAGGTTGAGGGTCCGGGGTAAGGTTGGGGGCTCGGGGGAAGGCTGGTGGTCCGAGGGGAAGCTAGAGGTCCGAGGGGTAGCTGGGGTACGGGGGAAAGCTGGGGATCCGGGGGCTGCGGGCCAGCGCTACCCTGAGGTCGCTTGGCAGCCCAAGCCCCAGAACGCCATCACCGTGGCCGTCTCCTCCCGAGCCCTCTTCGACCTGGTGGAGGAGCGGCGGATCTACCAAGAACAGGGGGTGGAGAAGTACGTGGAGTACCAGCAAAACAATGAGAACGTCACCCTCAAGCCTGGACCGGCGTTTTACTTCGTCAAGGTAGCCAGGGGGGGTGAGCCGGGGCGGGCTGGTCCGGCAGGGTAAGGGAGGGTGTGGAGTGCAGCGGGGCGAGGAGGATGCTGCAAGGCCAAATTTCGGGAAGAGGAGGAGCCCGAGGCGTCCTAGGGCGGAGATAATCCTGACCCGGGGAGACGTTTTCGGGACTTGTTCTCCAAGCGGTGAGCTCCGTGCGGCGGGGGAGCCCGGCAGCATCTCAGCATCTCTCCGCGCCCCGGTCCTCCGGCCACCGCTTCTCTTCCCTCTCCTCTTCCCTCTCCCTTCATTTCCTCCTCACATCCCCTCCCCTCCCGCCGGCACTAATGCCGCACGCCTGCGGCAGATCACGTACTGCTCCCGTCACCGGGACCAGACTTGCACCCTCAGCATCACGGTTTGTATCCCGGCTCACAGCATCACATCCCAGATGCGGGTAAGGAGCAACCTGCGCTTTCTGCTGGACATGGGGCACACAAAGTACCTTTCCTTTTAAGACCTTTTTCAGTCAAGATAGTCCCCTAATTAAGTTTTTTACAACCTCCTCCCACCTAACAAACCCAAAAAGACAAAACCCAATATCCTCCACCCCAAAAAAACCACAAATAACCCAAACCAGTGTTGATTCTATATTAATCTAATTATTAAGAAATTAATTCCTTTTGTTCTGCTTTAATTTTTCCTTGCTTTTGTTGTCACCCTGGAAATTGTTCTTGAGGACCAGTGAAAAAAATACACTCTCTAGTTGAGAGTCAGGGTTTAAGCAGAACTGAAATGGAATATTTTACTTTCACTGCACAATAAAAGAGAAATGGCCAAGGAAAACAGCCTCCATCATGGAAAGCAAGAGAAATTACAAAAAAATGAAAAGACCTGAAAATTTATGTATGGTTTTGAAGAACATAGATTTTAGCGCAACTGACTTGAAAAAATGCTGTGTACAGAGTTAATTTTATGTCCACTGAGAATTGTGTGATAAGCTCTCCCACAGTGATTTTAGAAAATTAATGAAATCATAATTAGCAATCATACTTGCTGACATCAGAGTTGTGGTAGAACACCTCAAGTTTTAAAAGTAGATTTGGAGTAATTCAGTTTTAGTCTCAGGACTTTAAAACATTTTCTTAATTAATCATATTTTGAACGTACACAGTGGAAAAATTACTTGTGTCAATACCCATATGCTGTAAATGTAGCATAGCTGTTAGTAGTATTGATAGCAGAAGCACTTTAAGGGTGCTTTTAACATAAAAATGAGGTCATAGTTCACTTTGTACACCAGTGAGGATAGGCTGACGAGGGAATTTACTGCTTCTTTTCCTATATGTAGCAGCCCTACTAGCAGAGTCAGTTTTTAAGATTTGTTAGAATTCAGTGTCAAATTCACTTCAAGTAAAAGCAAGATTTGACTGTTTAACTCCTCATACTTTGAAAATCAGAACTGTTGCTATGCCCAGCTAAATGCACCTTGACCTCTATTCCCTTCCAGTATGATATTTGTGTTTGAATTCTTTATATTGCTTAGTCACAGAAATCATTAGGCTGGAGAACTGTGGGTTTGTTGAGTCATCTTTTCCACTTGGAGACAAAGAAGCAAAAGAGAATAATACTAACTTAAAAGTATTACATCTCATGCTTGTAGCACTTAAGATTTGTAATCACAGGCCAGGGTCTCCTTGGGGTAAAAAGTATACAGGCAATGGACAAAAAAATGGTATCCCCTCCTCTGCTCACCCTTACTTCCTAATAATTTAAGAAATTGCCAGTGTAGTAGATTATTAGGAGTAGAAGTAGGTTATGACCACATACTAAGATTTTTTCCTAGGCCCTATCCCAGGCTCTCACTTAGAAATTTCCTAAGCACAGTCCCACATCACACAGCCATGCTTTTAAGTGAGATTCCCAGAATTTAATTATTAAATTTGTAGTTTAGTTCTTAACAACTGGACTGACTTTCTAAAGCACCTTATCGAAAATCAATCCATCTTTGTATTCATTTGATAATTCATTTTTGATTTCATTGCTGTAATCCCAAAGAATTCCATTCCATTAAAGGAATGCAAAAAGGAGGTCTTACTCCAAAGGGATGAGGTTCTATATAAGAGAGAACAGACGGATACAGACAGAGATGAGCAGATGAAAGGTCAAGGAAATAAAAATGCGAGACTGTGGATATAACATATTGGCCCATTATCTTTAAAGGGATCTCAAATCAAAATCTGTCTCATTCAGTACTGCAATTAGAAATTGTCAAGCTAATCATGTATGACAGGATATGATTTTGTACTAATTACTTAAGGACGATCTTTGACACCTGACCACCTGAACTGTGTCAGTAAATCTTTGCATAAGTATGTGACCCAAATTCACATTTGTGCATGCAAAACAAGCAGCTGCACACTTTCCTTTATACTTTCTCCTTGATTTCACAAGAACAATTTTCAAGTGGACAAGAAAAAAAATTAATAGTGATTGTGATAATGATCAACAGTGCATTGACTTACTCTGGATGATTATGATCTCCTAAGAAAAAGGATTTCCACAAGAAAGTTAAATTCTGTAACTCAACAAAATAAACTTATTTCCTCCTTTTAAATGAATCAGTCAAATGGTTACTGGGAGCAACAAAGCAGAAAGGAATAAAACAAGTTCAGCAAGTTAAGCTGTCAGGTATTTCACATTCTCCTTCAAGACAATTCTGTCACTAGAACTACAGTGATTAACAAAAGGAGGCACATTCCACTTGTCTGTTGACTTCCACATTTTTATCCTTCAGGCTCTGGAGCATGTCAATGCCCGGCTTCTTGAACTATACCCTGATGATGAAGAACGATTTGATATCGTCCTGATGACTAATAACCATGCCCAAGTGGGAGTGAGGCTCATAAACAGCATCAATCACTATGGTGAATAAAATAAATACTAACGGGTAGAATTGACAGCTGTTACATAATAAGATGAATTAATTTTATTCTTCCTGTTCTGACCTTGGGAAAAACAGCTGCTTTGATCTTTATTTTTGGGTATCAGCACAAGTGAGATATATTAAACAGTTTGGTCCAATGCTCTAGATATAACATGTCAGGTGTGAATCTTAACTTCTGAGAAGTCTTTAAACTTTTTTATGTTTGTTATCTATGCTCTCTAGACATACACCTTCACAGCAGTTACTCTGCCATCTTAGAGGGATTTTTTTTCCCTAAATTATGAATGAGGATGGACTGATCAAACATTTTAGTCAGTTTAAGTTGTGTAACTCATTGAAATTATGATTTTTTTTTTTAAGTTTACTGTCAGCTAGGCTAGTGTACCTTTTACAGGTTTGCAGTGTCAAGGCAGAGTCACACCTTGTGCTGTTCTTACTTTAGGCTTAACAATTGAACGTTTCTGTATGACGGGAGGACAAAGCCCTATTGGTTACCTGACTGCATACCTTACAAACCTGTACCTCTCAGCAGACTCTGAAAAAGTGCAAGAAGCTATAGAAGCAGGTTTGAATTGACTTTCCTTATCTCTCTGTTTAGCTTGTTCAAAAATTAATATGCTGTGTGTCTTTCACAGAAAGTAGTGCTGCTTCATCAAATGCAGAAAGGCACCACTTTGTACAGTGCAAGTTTACCACTTATTTTTACTTAATCAAATAAAATCACATGATACTGTTCCTCTCTGACCTTTCAGCCTACTAATATGACAGCCAAATCACCCTACACCTTTCTGTCTTCTCCTACTCAACAAGAAAGAGATCTCCACCTCTATTCAACTTCCATTTGAATAGCCTCATCTTTTTCGATAACGACTTAAAAAAGCAACCTCTGTGTTTCATAAGAAGTTAAAAATAGCAAATAGTTTGATTGAGTGGTTTCCTTGGAATTGCCTGCTTTGTCTCATTTGCAGTACACCTTGGAGACTGTTCTTGTACATTCTTCCATGTGAAAATGGAAGGAAGAATGTCCAAGAAGTTTTGTCAGTGGGACAGCTTCCATGCATTTGTGTTACAGAACAGCCATTACTAATTAGCTTTCATGATCATTTCCACTCACCACATATAAAGGTCACCACAAATAAGTTGTTGGAACCAAACTGCTGGTGGTTTAATGAATGACTTAGCAGGACTAACTGAGGTTCTCTGATCCATTTTCAGGCATTGCATCAGCTACAATGTTCACTGCCAACAAAGATGTTTCTTACTCGGATACACAGCTGAGGGTGGCATTTGATGGGGATGCTGTTATCTTTTCTGATGAATCAGAACAGATTGTCAAAGAGCAAGGATTAGATAGATTTTTTGAACATGAACAGCTGAATGAAAATAAGCCTCTTGCACAGGTTTGTATTTTCTTGAATCAGTAAGTTTTCAAAAGATCTGATGACTTTCATTGCTGCTGTGTTTCTCCACTTTCCCCAGTGCGTATGTGTTCTTTGTGGAAGCTTTATTTCCTTTTCAAGGATAGTCTTTAAAATGCATGTTTGACGTAAAAAAGGCCGCCATTGCACTCCTTTCACCAGACCTCTCACTTCTCTGAGAGAACTGCATATATAAGACAGTGACTTACAATTCTATTTTAATGGTATTATTAGAAAAAGAAATACTAGTACTGATTTCCTGGATTATTTTTTTAATCAGACTGTGTAGGTAATGTTAATTTCTAACACTGAGATACTCTGGTTATTGAAACAGGTTACTTATTCCCAAGCAGAACTATGCCATTTGTCTAAAAAACACAAATATTTTAATATCAGCTTAAACTGACGGATGAATTCTGCTTTTGTTAAAAATAGTACAAATTCATAATAAAAGCTTGATTTATGAAAATACCGAATGGTACAATATATTGCAATTTGAAGAACCAAACTGTCATTTATTTCTTTTAATTGGAGTGTAGTATGGTCATTAATCCGGTTTTTGTGCAGGAGAAAGAATTGCAGCTCATGGTTCTTAGTAAAAAGAGTTCAGTATTTTTAAAAGAACATTAAAGACTATAGTAATAAGCTTATATTGTAAGAGATCGCCTTAGTGAGAATTATTTTCCCACTGATCATACCATGTAGGATTGTGGTTCTAACTTTTTTCCAGTGTGTGAATTCCTAGTGAGGGTGCAGACCCATTTGGATATGTTACACAGAGAATTTGCAGAGTAGCATAGCATTAGGGAAAGGAATTCTGTGTGTAACTGGCAGTCTGGAGGAAAGCAAAAGAATGTTTTGGGGAACTGTGGACAAATACTAAGTATGCTTCTGGTATTTTATACTCAGGGCCCTTTGAAGGGTTTTCTGGAAGACCTGGGGAAAATTCAGAAGAAGTTCTATGCAAAAAATGAACGATTAAATTGTCCTATAAGGACCTACCTGGTCACAGCCAGAAGTGCGGCGAGCTCTGGAGCCAGAGTGCTGAAGACTCTCCGTAGCTGGGGCCTGGAGATTGATGAGGCACTTTTCCTAGCAGGAGCTCCTAAAGGACCAATCCTGGTGAAAATCCGCCCTCACATTTTCTTTGATGACCAGATGTTCCACATTGAAGGAGCACAGAAATTAGGCACCATAGCTGCACACGTTCCCTATGGCGTTGCTCAGAAGTACAACAAATCTTCATGACTAGATGACACCATTAATGATAAAGTTCTTAACTCAGCCAGCCTCTTAATAAACCAATAGTTATGTCTGAAAACCCCTACATATGTGTATTGTAAGCACTATGTTTAAAAATTCAACTTCTGGCTAGAACAGCCTTTAAAAGAAATATTTTTAATATAGGTAAGTTTTTAATGGAGTTATTTTAATATAATTCTTAAGCAGTTTAGATTTTTTACCTGTCTAGATCTAACACTGTGGTTTTGATATTAGGAAGAGATTTGTACTGTTTTTATAGCTTGAGACATATTTTGAGAGACAGAACAGTTATATTTTCTCTAAAAAACTGTTGACGGGTTATTTATAAGAAAACTCATGCTGCAATGCTAGTTCTTGACAGTCATTTCTGAAGTTCACAAAAACACAGTTTACATATAACTGTTTACCTGTTGTGGTTTGCTTGTTAAATATGTGTTCAGTAGGTCTGTCACCACAAGGTTTCAGCTTCCAGTAAAATGTTAGCTTACTTGATCTTGTGTTTACACATTTTTCTATATGATTTTCTTACCTTAATAAAGCTGGCTTTACAGAACATTGTCATTTTTCTATGCAGGGGTTTTAGAGGTTTAGGGGTTCCTAGGTAGAGTTTGTGTAATCAGCATCCTCCTGATGTTTCGAACCAGAAGGGACCACTTTCAGCCAACTTTGAGAGAGAGCTGCTAGAGGTCTCACTTAGTCCCAGCAGATTTCACAGAGCTGGGTAGAAATCTGAGATACTGTGAGTATCTTGACTGGGACAAAGGCTGAAGCTTTAGAGCACACGTCGTAACAGCAGAGAACCTACCCAGAAATAATACTGTTGATGGAACTATTTGCTTTTTTAGCTAGATTTCCTTAGGATTTACAGCTGTTTCGTTATCTGAGTGAACTCAGTTTAGCAACCTCAAATGGGTTTCCAGGGGACAGGTGCCTGTTGCTACATGACTTCAAATTTACTCCATAGATCTATTCTACCTCTTTTATGCTCAGTTCCTGTGTATCAATGTTATCTATATAACTGATATCCAAATGACACCACTAACATCTGTCAGGTGGTGTTTGTTCTCTTTCTCTCCCTAGTGGAACAACTGTTCTATTTTTATTTTTTTTTTTGTTGCTGTATATTTATACCAGAAGAGACAAAACCAAAAGAATGTGCTCTGCAGTGGGAGTAGAAATGGTGAATCAGGCTTGTGATGATCTGTGGTTCTTCAGGGAATTTGGTCCAGAATCTCAGGTTAGCTTCTGAGAAAGTTTGGTTCCTCTGTCTGGATGAACTGTCTTGTTATTGCAGAAAGCTTCATTGCATTAATTATGTTTTCCCTCCCAGGAACATAGGCAATCATTTTAATGTTCTGGGTCCAAGCCACAAAGTTCTTTGGAAGCAAAGGCAAAAGCCTTGATCCTGCATGAAACACGAATAGAAACCATTGGAAAGGTTTTCATGTATTCACACTAATATGTGTTGTTGATGGGATGCACTGCAGATTTCTGGTGTACTTGGAACTCCATAAATGCTAAAGGCTTTGTGCCCAAAATGTATCACATTTCCGAGCCCAGCCAGGAGGTGAGGAAGACATGAATAACTGAGGCCTGGTCATTGTCTTCCAGGATGGGATAGAATTACCTTGCCAAATGGATATTATGAAAAATGTTATTAGCAGATGTTTTTATGTGAGAGCTCAGAATCTGCAAGGAATTCAAAAATATTCCTTAGCTATGGAATATAAATTGTGTGTGTACCTTTACCACACAAGCATGGCTGCAAATTTCAGGAAGACTGGTCCTGCCTTGTTGAAGCAGAACATGGATTAGCCATTCTTCATCCATGCATTGTTAGACCAGCAGGGGTTGGGTGTGGGAAACATAAAGCTGGCACTTGACTCTCATTGAACAGAACAACTAAGTCTTGATACTGAAAAAGTCTAATGGGATCCTTGATCCCTGTAGGAGTCCAGAGGTGAGTCTCATGCCTGACAGGGTAAGCATGTAAATCAGTGAATAAACTGGAAGCTGAATTATTTGGTCTGTTATGTTTATCTTTATTTCCAATCAATCATGCACCTACAGCAAGAATGAAACCTACTGGCCAGGACATAGGAGCTTCCAGTTCTTGGTCTGTACATGCAGTACTAGAGGACTCCATCCTGCAGTGTCAATCCTGACAGCACTAAGGCACACATGAAAAAACTTCACATATTAAATGTACACAGTAGAATTTACGTTCTTAGTCATAGAATTTAAATTGACATTAAAGTTCAGAAGTTGATCCTAAGGTCCACAATTGCTTCCTTTAAGTTAGTTGAGCAAAATATCCTTAGATATTTGTTCAGATTATACGCTGCTTTTTAATTGACAGGCAGCTGTCCCAGGCTCGATGGCTGCTTCTCTGCATATCCAGCTGGCAGCATGGTGGGTGAGTGGAGCCTCATTTGTTCATACAAGTGCCTTCCAGACTAATCTGGATGTTTGGGGAGACTCAGGCTTGCCAAGCAGTCTCTGCCTGTTAAAATTATTTTCTTCTGCTCCAAGGCACAGCTTGGCTAGTGGACCGAAATAATCTTTTTCAAGGAAATTCTCTGAAATGGGATGGGAGCTGAGGGAAAGTGTTTTCTATTTTTGTAGACATAGAAGAGAATTGTCTCTTAATAACATTCCAGTCCACAAAGCAAAACAAACAACCAAACAACAACAAGAAAACTCAACAAAAAATGTCTAGCTTCTCACGCTCATGAGAATACCGTGAGTTTATGCCCTGGCACCTCATAACCCTGAGCCATTCACAGTTAAAACAACAGAAAGAGGGGAACAGAGAGGACTGTCCTGTATATCATCCAGTTTGCAACACTGTGAGACAGACTTATGAAAAAGAAACTGTCATCCCAGGCAAAACCTGGAAGAGGATTAATGATAACACAGATGAATTCTGTGTGGAAAAAGAACTTTATCAGGCAAAGCCAGTTTTTGTTCCCTTAGCTTCCAGGTTCCTGCACCACATCACAGTGAAGAGTCCAGGTAAGACAAATGGGCATGTCTCCTACTGCTACCAATCCCCATGGACAAAAATATTAGAAATGAGATTCTGAAGGTGACTTTGTATTTTTTTTATTTTTTTTTTACAGAAGAACATATCCTCCACCAGCTACTAATAAAGACATAATAAATCCATGTTCCCCAGTTCCTTCACACCTCTAAGACACCCTTGCAGTTTCCAGGCTAGCATGTCATGTCATGCATAGTTAAACAATCATCTAGAGGAAACAAAATATTTCAGATGAAAATTCAGAAATGATCATCATCACATGTGTTCCAACATGTGTTTTGGATCATGATCTGTTCTAAGGACTTGGGATTCAGAGGGCTTCTACACCCTGAAGAGGATCATCTGCCAGATCCTGTAACTTTCATTGGCCTGCAGTATTGCTAAACACAACCTCAAGTGCAATAGATGGGTAGAGAAATTGGTGAAGAAAATCAATGTCTTAGAATAAATAATAATTTCTAGTTGTCCTGCTCAGGAGTATCTGGGAACAACATCTGAATGTCATCATCCCTGCTGATGAGCAGCTTCTGATCACTGTCACCCATGAGCTCCTGAGCACAATGCTGCTTGCACTGAAGGCTGGACTGATGACCGACAAACCCAGGCAGGGTCCTCAAGGCAGTGACCTCTCCAACACATTCACCATGTTCTGAAGTAGTAGGTATGTCAGAGGTGACTGCCAGAGTCTCCACTGCCAGATGATGAATAGCAGATTCTTCACCTCCCACCAGGCAGATGTCTTACAGAACGAATCTCTTCCTCTAACAGGGCGTTTCCTGGTTCTCCTATTTTGATTGGGGACCATTGTTCCTTTCTCCTGGTCCTTGACTGCAGAGGTGGGGGTGGCTCCAACACTACCTAGTATACAATTTACTGTGAGAAGAGCATATCAAAGAACACCTCAAGATGGCTCTTACACCATGTTAAGGATGCCAAAATCCATCTGCATCACATGCAGATGTGATGGTGTGGCCTGGCTAAAATACCCTTTAGTGTAACCATGATGCTCACAATGAAGAGCTGAGAACCAATAGACAGTTTTCTGTGGTGAAAACAAAGATAGAAGTCTCCGCAAATTCAGAGTGTTTAGATGTCATGCCTATACAGCCCTTAAGGTGCCTGAGAAGTGTGACAGGCAGCCAGAAAAGACATAAGGATACTCCCAGAAAAATCTGATGTTTCTGCAGCTGTAACATGAGCTGAAGTCATGAAACCTTAGACTAGACTGCAGCAATGTGACAACACTGCATGTAGCACCCACATGTGACAGCTCAGGGGAGGTTACTATTGCAGATGGTTATCACGTCCAGACAAGTCACAAGAAAGCTGATGAAAGGCTCCTGGTTTTCTTCTCGAGTTGTTACTCGTTTCCCCAAACAGCCTCAACCTGCTGGCCACACTCTTCCCGATACACCACAAGATACCACTGGCCCTCTGGCCCCCAGGGCACACTGCCGGCTCGTGGTCAAATTGTCACCCACCAAGACTTCCAGGTCCTTCTCTGCAGAACTGCTATCTAGTAGGTCAGCTCCCAGCCTGTGCTGGGATTATTCCTCCCCAGGTGTAGAACCCTACATTTGCCCTTGCTGAACCTCATTAGGTTTCTCTCCGCGCAACTCGCCAGCCTATCAAGGTGCCTCTGAACGGCAGCACTCCTTTCGTTCAGGCGTACCAGCCACTCCCCGCATCTCCCTTTGACCAGCAAACTCGCTGCGGCTACATTACGCCACCGAGGGGCACAGCGCAGGCTCCCTCAGTCCTCCCGGACCACAAACCCCAGCAGGCGCCGCGCCGCCCGGGCAGTGCCCTCCCGCCCGGCATGGCCGCGGCGCTGCCGGCGCTGGCGCTGGGCGCGGGGCTCCTGGCGGCCGCCTGGCGCTGGCTGCGGGGCACGGCCCGCGCCCTCACCGCGGGCTCCATGCGGGGCAAGACCGTCATCATCACCGGCGCCAACAGCGGGCTGGGCCGGGCCGCGGCGGCCGAGCTGCTGCGGATGCGGGCCCGCGTCATCATGGGCTGCCGCGACAGGGCGCGGGCCGAGCGGGCGGCCCGGGAGATCCGGGCCGAGGTGGGCGAGCGGGCAGAGGGCGAGGGCGAGCTGGTGGTCCGGGAGCTGGACCTGGCCTCGCTTCGCTCCGTGCGCGCCTTCTGCCACCGCGTCCTGCAGGTACGGCGGGGCCGCGGGGGGACGGCGCTGTCTCGGAGCCCCGGGGAGGGCACGGGCTGGGCCGTGCTGGCGGCGGCCCCGGGGCTCCGTGTTGGCTCCTGGAGTTCCAGGTCCGAGGAGGCTGTTCCTCGGCGTGGGGGCACGGGATGGCGCCGAGGTCAGCGCTGGGTCTGGGAGGAGGGTGTGAGCAAATTGACCGTGAATTAGCGCGTGGAAGAATGAAGTTCCTACTGGTTTGGTCTGTACCAGTTCAAAATATCCCAAACCTTTTCAGTTCTGGAAAGGAAGCGCTTGTTTCTGTGTGAGATAAGTGATTTGTTTTCCTTTCTCTCTTAACTCCCGTAACCTTTGTTGCCTTACATTGGTGTTACAGCTCAGCTTTGTCTCCAGAAAAAAATAGAAGTTCATGAGTGCACTGTTCACATGCACAAAACGTGGTTCTACCCCCTCCTCAGATTGTCTGTCCCCTGCCCCCAAGAATTTCACATCTGTTGACCACCACCAACTGAGTCTAGTCGATAGATATTTTTGAATATATCAAGTTCCTGAAGATTTCCTGAAAATCTGAGTTTGGAGAACAGGGACATCCAGTTGCTTTGCCTGACAGAAATGGCACTAGATGAGTTCGACAGTGTTATTAGACACCAGAGAGCAGGGGGAGGCACTGTTGGAGGCATTATTTCATCCCATGGAAAGCATCTTTTGGGACTTTGATCTCACCACATCTATCTGCTACTCAGGCCATGAGACGCGAAGTCATGGGAAGCCAGGCTTAATAAATTCTGCTGCTGCTCAGAGAAGTGCTTGTTAAGTACTTGAAAGATGCTCAGATACTGTTGTGAGAGGCGAAAAAACAGAGGGACTTTATTGCATTAATTTTCAAATGGTTTTTCTAAAACTTAAATGTCAAGTTTTAAATTTTCTGCTGGGACACTTTGTAGTCATAAATTCATATATATGAATCCACTGATAGGGTTTAGTCTTGCTTCGGTCTTATGGGAAAACATGAATACACAAAAGGATATAAAACATGTATAATAAACACACACCAAAACCAAAACATACTAACTTCTAAGAATTATATCTTTTGAAGTACAAAATATGAAAAAAATGTGAATTTGTTAGCATCTCTTTATTGCTAAAGACAGTACAAGTAGCTCTTAAGTGAGAATTGGGTAAAGAAAAGAGTGTGTTCTTTGCAGAGTTTTGATGACCCTTGTTTTAACTTGCATTTTTGAAATAATTCCAAAAGCACCTGAGTGACAAGGTATGCAAGCTCAAGAAATACTTTCAAGAGCTTTTCCACCCAAGTCCACGTTACTTACCTTCCCTAATCTGTGAGTCCTTTTCGGAGCTCTTAACTTGGAGGTTTGTTTGGGGATTCTTCTGGTTTTTGTTTGACATAAAGAAGATTTAAACTGGCAAGATGGGGAAACTGCGTTCCCACTGACTGGCCTTATTTGTAGGAGCTTTACTTTGAGCAGCTGAAAGTGGTTACATCTTAAAACACTTTGAGATGTTGGAGAGTTCCATGGGAAAATGGAGAAAATGGACATGAGCTCAGAGGCTGGAAGGAGTGGCATTGTCCATCAAAGCAATGTTTGGTGCACTCTGCTGCACTTGGTTGTAGTAGCTGCCTGTTTGGCATTGATCACATTACTCCTATTAAATGTAGGAATTTCAGAAAATGGCACACGTAGAAGTCTTGCTTCTTGAAGTGTTAAGTCTTGCAAAATGAATCCTCCAGTCAGATATGTTTCTTTAAAGAGAGATCACTTCAGTAAGCAAAAGTACAGTCAGTACTTGATCACTACTGTCCTGCTTTGGTGATTGTGACCATTGTGTCCCTTTGGGTGAAGAGGAGAAGTGAATTTGACACTCTTTGGATCATGCCTCAGGGACCCAATTATATGAAATACTGAGCAGCCTCAAGGCCCACAGAAATCAGTCTGAAATTGAAGTACTTGAAGTTTTGAGTGATCAAATGCCAGCACCTTTAACTGAATGCCAAGTGCAGATTTGGGTTTTGCTCTCTTTGTATCATTGCTGCTAATGGCAGTAAAATAAAAGGCAAATAGTACAGAATTCATTTATGAGGTTCTCTATTTTTGTCATCAAAGTGGCCCAAAATTATCTCAGCTTGCCTTCCAGTCCCTGCATTGGGCTTAAAAAAATTAATAGCAAAGAGAACTCACTTTCTAGAGAAAGTGAATACATTTGCCTCTGATTCATGCAAGCATAAATGATGCTTTCACAGTGTTTTGTCAGAGGTGGGTGAAAGTGTTGAATTCAGAGCTTATTTAGGCAGCTTACTTTAATCTGTATTTTTTTTAAAAGTTCGTTTTGGGTAAACCAGAGAGCTCTTAATTTTTGAGTGGATTCTGGAGCATGAAGTGCATGATGCATGTATTTAAATTATCCATACCACTCTCTGTTAATTCCTTGTATCCCCTGATTCTGTAGAGTGCGACGTATGTCCTCAAGTCTGTTTACTGACTTGAACCAGAATACTGATCCATCAAATAGCATGTGCTGAGCACCTCATAGATATTTCAAGCTTTGGTTCCTTAGTTCTTGAGTAGACCTGTTGGACTCAAATTGTATGAAACATGAGTACTACTTTTCTATGAGTCCTGCTCCATAGTTGCCACCAAGGAGCACAATGACATGTGCTGGTTCTAAAGTAAGATAAGTGTTTAAAATCATTAGAACATTGTTTTGAAAAGTTTTTCATGACATCATCCCAGTAAGATAGTGGGTCTACAATGTAATGGTTCCTCTTCAGCCCTGAGGTTAAGTTCTTTGAGCTAACACATTGTGTTCCATGTTTGCATGTCTTTTGCTCAGTAGACCCCTCTGCTGTAACACGTTTGCCATAAATTAATGTGTCCTTTTGCAGTGCAATAGACAGGTTATTTTTTTAGAGGGGGAAAAAAATACATTACAAAGGTAAATTATCACTGAATTGTTACAGAAGAAGCTGCTCCTGGAGAAGCAGATGGTTGTGTTCTCTGCTTTCTTTAAAAGTTGCTACAAACCTGCTCTCATGTACGTGCATCTTACTGAGGTCAAGTACTCACTTTAGGGGTAGTTCAACTTAGAGGTTTTTTTTCAGCAATGCTTTAAGAGAATATCAGAAAGTTACAATTCAGAAAACTAGGAATGAAATTTTTTCTTTCTAACAACGGCCAGTGAGAAATATGAAGTGCAATAATATGTTTTTCGTGACAATTCTAAAACTGAATGATTTTTTTCTTTCACATTTAAAGGAGGAGTCAAGGCTGGATGTTCTGATAAATAATGCAGGGGTATTCCAGTGTCCGTACATGAAGACGGAGGATGGTTTTGAGATGCAATTTGGTGTAAACCACTTGGGTCACTTCTTGCTCACCAACCTTCTTCTGGGCCTCCTCAAAAATTCTGCTCCGAGCAGGGTTGTTGTAGTATCCTCAAAGCTTTACAAATATGGAGAGATCAACTTTGAAGACTTGAACAGTGAAATAAGTTACAATAAAAGCTTTTGTTACAGTCGAAGTAAACTGGCTAATATATTATTTGCGAGGGAGCTAGCCCGTCGGTTGGAAGGCACAGGAGTCACCGTCAACTCTCTCCATCCTGGGATTGTCAGAACAAATCTAGGCAGACACGTGAATATTCCTTTGCTGGCCAAACCCCTGTTCAACTTGGTGTCATGGGCTTTCTTCAAAACACCTCTGGAAGGAGCCCAGACTTCTATTTATTTGGCCTCTTCTCCTGATGTTGAAGGCGTGACAGGAAAATATTTTGGAGACTGCAAAGAGGAAGAACTCCTGCCCAAAGCCATGGATGACTTGGTTGCAAGAAAATTGTGGGATATCAGTGAAGTGATGGTTGGCTTATTGAAGTAAGTGCCAGGGGGTGTCTGCAAAACAGAGTGCAGATAACTATGCAATGCATTTTTACAAAAGTGAAATTCTCACTTGAAATGCTATGGGAATACAGAGTATGTTGCTCAATAAGTATGAAATAAGGGAGTGGTTTATGTTGGAACTGTTTTGAAATAAAAGACAATCTTCAACAGAGATAGGCATTCACAAAAGTCTGAAATACAGTTTGTGGGTGTGAATACAATTTCTCGTTAAATCTGCTTGGAAACTCATGTTTTACAAATAAAAACTAAAGAGAACTGTGTTTTGCAATATATATGCATATTTCTCATGTTCCACTACTTGTAGTCAGCCTGGAAAATGCAAGGTACTGATGGTGAAACA
The DNA here is from genome assembly GCF_003945725.1 of Corapipo altera. Classification (NCBI taxonomy): domain Eukaryota; kingdom Metazoa; phylum Chordata; class Aves; order Passeriformes; family Pipridae; genus Corapipo; species Corapipo altera. Next base: position 12,893,474 of record NW_020884883.1, on the reverse strand, counting down.
CTTCTGTAAAAAATGTGAAAATAAGTCCTAATAATAGAATTATCGTCTTTTTATGAGCCATCAGAGTAATAAATGGAATAAAGAATTTTACTGATATCTTGCACTGTAATTGTTGAGGCCTCTGAGTTCTGTTCAAAGGCTTGACAGCTCGATGGTTCAGTAAACAGAACTGTTGAGCCGTGTGCAGTTCTGCTGTGAAGCACAAAGTCAGCTATTTTTAGTGGTGTTGCTGCTGTTCAGTGTGTAAGTACAGTTGGTTGTGCAAGCTGTATTTTTATTTTCATGTGTACTGAACTTGCTGTTTCTTGAAATCTTGGTTTTCATTAAAAGGATAGTTGCAAGATGTATTATGGTCTTTATAGGGCTTTGCATGGCACGAATTGTGTGCATACAAAGTTTGTAAGACCTCACCCAGATTAAACCGAAGAATCTCAGTTTGTGTGTTTGCCTTGACTGATGGCACTTTAACTAAATAATGTTCTGTAAATCTGTCTCATACAGCTACTGAATATTCTTTAATAAAATCTTGTAAAAAAAGACAGCATTCATTCTTTCATTGTGGGAGATGTATCAGAAACCAGCAGCCTCAATACAGCAGCCTTGTATTAAAGCAGAAGATGAACCTGTGTTGGTTTAGGGAGTCTGTCGTGTGAGGTTGGTAGAAATAAAATGGGCTGCAAACAAATACATGGATATTGCATGAATTCACGTAACTTAGGGGTTTGTATTGATGTTTATGTCTTTTTGTTTTGCTCTACATTACTAAAAAATTCTAGTAGTTAAATAGTATAAATTTAGTATAAATATGGAAGAATGATTTAGAGTGATCTATGTTAATATTACTTAAAGGAGAATCAATAATAAGAAATATATTCAGTAGCGTTTACGTATAAATACATCGGTTCTGCCCCTCAGGTGGCAACCAACTAAATTTTTTAGATTCTTTCTCTGATTGTTTACTCAAACTCAGCATATTTTAGGGTTTCCACAGTGGAATGGACTTGAGCTTGCCTTACCCTTTACTAGCAAGATTTGAGTGCTGGGCAAGTGACTTGGGTAGGGCAGAAAGCAGCATTCCAGAAAATCAGAAGGCAAGCTACAAAGCAGAGCAGGTTTTTAAAATCATGTAACATGTTGAGCTTTGAACTGCTCACTGTAAGACAAGGTGTAGAGGTGGATGTGTTGTCAAAACATACTCTGAGTGTTAACAAAGTTCTCTAAGTGATGCCAGAGGGAGTTGTGCTCAGAGAAGTCCTGTTTTGATCATCAGTGTTGCATTTCACATTTTCATTTTAAATACTCATAAATGGTTGCACGCAGCACCTTTAACAGGTAGCTGAAGAATGAAAAGTTCATTAACATTAACTTGTCTATAAAGAGATCCAGAGAAGCTGAGCCAAACCTGGGTTTGTGTTTCAATAGTAAAGAAATATTAAAGGAACACTACTGTGTTGTTTCTCTGCTGAAATGTGTATACCTCTTCCAAGGAAAGCCTTGGATACAAAGGTGGAGAATGGAGAAGATGAAAATACTGTAGTAAAGAACTGCACTGAAACTGCCTGAGGAGCAGAGAGATACATAATTTTTAGACTGAATAACCAAAATAAAATGTACACTTGCCTTCAAAGCAGCAAAAGTAGATTTGTACTGAAATGAGAGATGCAGAATAGGAAGCCCCAGTTGTGTGTAAGAGGCCATCCTTCATACATCTAACAGGTATTTGTTCTTATATTCTTTTGAAACATTGTGGAAATAAGAACCATTGTCAGAAAGGGATTACATTCCTGTAATCATAACTAAAGTACAGTCCTTGTTCCAGAGTAGGGTAATCATTAATGAAGCCTTAATGGAATATTAATGAATTGATATTACCTGAAAACAATTTAAAAGGATGGATCATTAGGGACTTACAGAAAGGTAGGCTTTTTCAGCACCTGAAATATGTCGCTTTCAAGGTTGAGAGTCATTTAACTGCTGTGGACTAGAAAGCTTTGACTGCTCCCTTGAGACTGCTGTTAATGTGCATGTGATGACTTTGTCATTCAAGTAGCGTGTAGGAACTGGAGACCTCACAGGTCAACAGATCTTGCAAAATCTAAGCGTGAAACCGAAGAATAGCCCTTCTGAGTAATGCTTACTCAGTCTAGATTAGAACCAAGCATTTTGGCTGAGGAAGTAACTTCTCCTCTCCCCTCCCGTCCCCTCCCCTCCCCTCTCGTCCCTTCCCCTCCCCTCTCCTCTCTCTATATGAGCTCAGTAAACTCAGATATATGTGTATGATTTGAGAACTGTCAGCTGAATGACTCCTCTTGGAGGTGGTAGAGGGTAAACTAAGAGACCAGCACCTTCACTCTTCACCCCAGTATAACAGTGCCTCCAGAATGATGTGGCAAGCTCTCTATATTACTGTTGTATAACCAATTTATATCAAGAGCATGCAGATAAAACTTGCATTCCAATTGCCTCTTTCCGTCATCACCACCCTATGAGCACCACTCTCCTCATATTAAACTTATTTCTCATGAATAATTAAAGTTTTTAAAATAAGGGTGAAAGAGGAAGACAGCAACGAGGAATATCAGGCAAAGCAATGCAGCTTTCGTTGGCAGCTGCAGACACTGACCACATTGCTGGCAAGTACCTTACAGATATGGAAGTACAGATATCTAACTACGGATATATAAATGCAGTTAAGGAAGCCACAGCTGAGTTTAAGATGTTGAAGTCTCTGATAAACATAAATGTTACAAGGCAACTTTTTCCAAACCCAAAATGTACCTTCAGCTATCTTACATAAATTGTTAGAATTTGGGTGTTTGATTGTGAGTCCACCAGCAGTGCTGGGCCAGTGCTCCGGACTTGTACCCAGGGGATTTGAAAGCAGGCTGGGATGTATACAGGGCACAGTGACTCCTGAGGATGTAACCCTTCCCTTGCTTTTCACAGGGGAAGTGCATCTGGCCTGCCATAGCTGGGAGGTGGAGGGCCACAGCAGAGATTAACTCTGACTATTTGCAAACGTTCCCCACTGGAGCCTTTGGCCAGTCTCAGCAATGGGTAGAAATGCTTCAAGGTGACCCCTTATCTCAGTGGTCACATTTTGTATGGCAACAACATCGCAGAATAACTGCATTCTAAAAGGCTTATTTTAGAATTGGTTTATGAGAGTGTATGTGTATGCAAACACATATGCAGGTGCAATTTAATCTCTCATTTTAAAAGACAGACAGGCAGAGCTGTCAGTGATTTACCAAGGAGCTGAGGGTTGTTAGCACAGGAACGTCACTGACTGCTGTGCTGCTGTGGTATGTGATGAGGCATTGGGCTGGGGACAGAGCTGTCAGGCTTGAGATCGGTGCTGAGCTCAGCTGCTTAGAGCCACATCCAGGTATACAATACCCACTGTCTGCTTTTGCAGCTGGAGAACACACAGACAGCTGGGGAGAAAGCGTCTCCATGTAAGGGTCAAGAGAAACAGGCTTCAGATGTCTTCAGGGAAGCACTTTTTAACTGCTTCAGTATCATTTATTCACTTTTGGCTTTTGAAAGCACCTCTGTTACGAATTTCACTCATGGGCATATCAAGAATTTAAGAAAGAAAAATTTACTTTTTGTTTGTTTGTTTGTTTCTTTGTTTTGATTCTCGGTCAAAGGCCCTAGGTATGAGCCAGTCCTCTCTGCACATATGTAGCTATTATAGCTGAGGTTTCTGCAAGTGAACTAAATTGCTGTTGCATGTATTTAGTTTATATGCCACATCTGTTTAAGCCAAGGGAGACTTAGGTACTTTTTAAAAAAAATATGTCACCAATTTACTTTCCTTAACTTGCCACAAAGGCCAACATCTATCCCCAGGCAAAGGGACAACTCTGCTCTTTCAGTTACTCCAGTCAGCACAGGAGGCAAGCTTATAAACCCAATGGGGGTTCTCCAGTAAAAATTCTCCATCTTAATGAGATAAATGAGCATTTTTTCCATGATGCAATAAAAACAGAAGTATTTAAACTCTCCTCTCTTCAGTGGTTGGCTGCTTTGCCTAAGCTTCCTACTAAGCGAATACTTCACAGGCTTCAAAGCCTGAGCCCTGTGAATGTGCAGTGTGATTATGCTTTTGCTGAAAAATGTGGATAATTCCCACTTCAAGCACACTTAATTTTTTTCCACCTAAGGCTATAAAGAAAATAAACAACTTGCAAGAGTCATGCAAATAACTTTAAAATGGAAGGCCTGTTCTCTTTTTCACATAACATTTTCCAAACTAATCATTTAGAGAGCAATTGACTTGCAAAACGATCCAGGAGGCCTCCACAGTTGAATTATTATTTTTGATCTGTCCCAGAATGGTGCTGCTATTTCTCATAACAGAAAATGACGACCTCCCTCAAGACTTACTGCTTTAGCTACCACTAACAGTCTCACACCTGTCGTAACTGGATTCAGATCAGAGAAATTAATTTGAATAGTTAATTAATTCCAAATGTCCTATGTAACATGGAGAAAAGAGTACTTTCCTAACTGCCTTTTTGGGGGAAGCCTGGCACACTGACCACCTAACAAGGTTGATAGGCCATTCTTGCTACATTGAAGAATGATCAGGTACTGTGCAAGGAACTTAATTAGTCTGCATAAGGGAAAGAATCAATAGCTTATTAGCCATGAAAGATTCAGGAGGATGTCACATGCTCAAAATCTCTAATAATCACTTCAGCAAGGTGCTGACCTTTTCTCGCCATCTGCTGAATGGCCAAAGCAAGCAGTCTGGAATCATGATCTCACTAAAAGCACTGGGAGTCAGCTACCTAAATATTTTGCTGATCTTGATCTCCCAGCTTTAGGTTTGGGCAGTGGATCCCTTACAGCCAGTTGGATGATGATTCATTCAAGCTTGATGAATGAGGCTTTATGCACTTCTGTGTATGTATGGCATTTTTCAAGAAATACTTCACAAATTGTGGAATTATGGGGGTGAGTTAGGGGTGGCAGTAGCAATGTTATGTATATATTAAATATCCTGTGACATTTTCCAGAAATGTGAGTGTTTTTTCCCCAAAGGAGTGTTAGCCCATCTCTGCAGTTGTTGGGATGTCTGCCAGTTTGCCACCTAGACTGCAGTCTGATGATGTTACTTCAGTCTATCTAAGCCCTGTTTCAACTTTCCCCAACAGTAGGTCAATGTCCCGAGTCCTCCTAAGTCACTGCATGACCACCCACTCTCCAAATGCCATCTTCCCTTGAGACAAGCAATGCCAGGGACTTTCTAGATGCTTCAAGAAAAGGGTCATGAGCAGCATCTGCAAAAAGGCAAGTGACCCACCTGGAGGCTCAGAACCTACATGCACTGCAACAAGTAAGTGGTATCATTTTGTATACTCATTTACAGACAGAAACAGCTTCTCTAGTGTACATGGATAGGTATTTTAGACTTCAGCCTGCCCTGAAGGCCTGTTATATACAGCACTGTAGGAGTATCCCATGACTAAAACATGGTAAATTGAAAACTGCTTCAGTAAAACCCATTTGCTCTTCTGAAAGGCTGAGATCCTACAGGTCCAGTTGAAGTCATTGATAGTTGTGGTTGCTTGACACTTCACCTGGCTTTGAAAATACTTGGAAAGAAAAAGAAGACCAAAGCATCGTTTTCCTTCAGTCTGCCCTCCTTCAAATCTTCAGAGGCCTAAATATGTCTCAGATGCATCACCACAGATACTAAAAAAAAATGTAAACCTGCTTTATGGAGGGATTTGTTCATAAAATTTTACTGTAGGTGAAAATTTCAAAAATCATAATTTCTTATTTTATATAGCAGCAAGATGATATTATGGACTAATCGTATTAGGATAGCTAAGACTGGGGTCTTGAGACAATAGAACAGAATAGGAGATGAGCTGTCATCAGTAAGACAGCAGAGGCAACTTGAAAACTCGTAAGGAATAATTGAAAAGTTTTGATTACGGTTATATTGTTTCTGCATTTGGTTTTTTGGGGGTGGTTTCTGTTTGTTTATTTAATTCTAGATACTTGCTATTTTTAAAAAAAAAGGGTTAAAACTGCGTAAAATGTGAAAACATCCATGTTTCATCAAAGCGACACAGTTCTTCACTGTGGAAAACCCATAAAATTACAGGAAACGGTTTAATGTGGTAGGTGTTCATTTTTAAGGATTCTGTTGACAGAACTTGATGAATGAAAATATTGTGTTTCATTTTTGCCTTTTGTTCAGTAAATAGCGTGGAATTTTGATGCTGCCTAGAGGGACAGCTTTGTACTGCGGTGGTCTAAACTGGGATTTTTCATTAATGTAGCTCAATCAGAGTAGGTGGAGGTTTCTTCTTTTTTTTTTTTTTTCCTTTTTTTTTTTAAGAAAAAAAGCTGAAGTCAAAGGGAAGACCAAGAAAAAAGCACCACAAAGTTTATCTTTTGCTCATCTGGAAGAGTTTATTTTAAACACGGAACATTGTTTGCTGCTGTGGAAATGAAAGTGAGAGAGTTGCAGCTTTCTTCTGATGCCATCTGGCAGATGATTTACTTACGTATGGTATTCACTAATCCAAATAACCCTGTGTGTGGTAGCATTGTCTCTTTACTGATCATGCAGCTGAGTTGGCTGAACCCTGGATGGCTCACACAAGGCTATCAACAGCACAGTACAATAGGCTGTTTAAAATTAGAACAACATTAAGGAAAGGGACATGCCAAATTCATTGTGCCTTTACCTATATTAAGCATTTTCGTTGAGTTTGATGTTTCCTTTTCATTCTCTTCATGGTTTTATTCACTCCAGTTCTACTTGGGCTTTAGCCCACTTAATTCAACACTTACACATAGCTCAGATGGGACTACAGCACTGGGGACTACATCCCTAGATTGGTCTCCTTGCCCTGATGTAGTTGTGTTTGCTCCTGTAAGGTCCCTTCTCAACCTCTCTTCCTGCTGGGAAATAAGGCTGCAACTTTTGCAGGACAGCTGTATGCTGTAACCAGTAGCTTTGTGGTTAAGGAACTCTCCTAGTTCCTAACCTGAGCCAAAATTGTCTTCAGATCAGGATATTCCCATTTATCAGGAAAGAGATATAGCTACTTCATTATCATATTAATGTTAGTCTTCCTTCTCTTGCTATAATATGAAAGCAAGAGCCTTGAGTGGCTGTACCTGGAAGCAAAATAACCAGATGATTATGCCTTGAGAAGCAAATCCCAAGCTATGAGTAAATGGAGGCATTCCCTTAAATTCCAGAGAGAGGTTGGTATTCTGATGCTCTTCTATGCTCAAGATAATGTAATGGCTCCCTTCTTAATGTGTTTTGAGTGACTTGTCCACAGTGTCTAACTCTACGTGCCTGATAGGTTTCTTATTTTGGATTCAAATTCTACTCTCAGGTCTAAAGATCTAGAATGAGAGTATTGAGTCACCCTTTGTACTCACTTCTGGCTTTTAATTGGATCTGGCCTTGATAGATCACTTCAAATAGTTAATGCTATGGTTCAATTTGCAGTTGAACAGTTTAGAAAGTGCTGATTTTCCTTAGAGATACAGCAATATAATTCATATGTTAAATTAAAATATATACAATGTAAATATTTTTGTAGCAGAGATAGGGAATGAACTGAGAGCTTAACCCTTTTCCTGCAGAGCAGCTGACACTCTGAACTCACTGGCTGCATCTGTATTGCTAGGCATTTGGTGCCAGGACCTATTTCCTTAACCACAGGCTGAATGGGATGGTGCAGCAATGTTCATGTTACCATATTATTTTCACTCCCAGAAGAGGCGTAGGTACATGCAAGTGGCTTTCTAGGAGTGTCCTTGGCCCATACTGACTCCTGAATGATGCGAAGAGTTGTTTCAGACCAGAGCCAAAACCATACCAAGAACTGCTTGAACTATTGAATAGGGCAGATGATTGAATTTCAGTGCTTAGGCTGACACCCTCTAACTCCATAAGTGAGTGGAATGAGCATAGCCAAAAAAATGCCCCATCCTCCATCAAGTGTTAATAGGATAGATGTGATTTTTCAATTTACATCCGTGACATTCAGAGACCGGTCTGGAAAGCTGAAGCGTATTTTCTCTTAATAATTTTATAGTGCTAAAATTCCCCTGACTTTGCTTCAATTTTTATGGACTGACCCTGTAAACACATGGGGAATTGGTATTGTTATTAACATCACCACGTCATCATGCTTTATTCATTTCCAATTTTATAACTATAGTCTGATCTCTTGGAATTGTGTCTGGTAGCATAACACTGGACTATGGAAATTTTATTTTATCAAAACGTGTTATTCTTGGACTAGAATACATAGTTACACAGTTGCATTTTATAGATCCATAGATTTTTTTAAAGCCAGAAAAGGCCCTTAGATTATTTAGTCTGACTTCCTGAATGACACAAGCCATTTAATTTAACCCAGTTAGCCTATGTCAAGTCCAGCAATTTGTGTTTGGCTAAGGCTTATCTTCTAGAACAACGTCCAGTCTAGATCTGAAGCCATCAGTAGTTGGGAGAATCCACCACTTCCTTTGGAAATGCAGCCCAATGGTTATCACCCTCACTCTTAAAAATATGTGTTTTGATTCTTGCCTGAGTTTGTCTGGCTTTCACTTCCAGCTTTCACCTCTCATTATGCCTTTTTGTGTGAGATGAGAGTGCTGCTGTGGCCGCTCAGTATTTTCTCCCTGTGATGACACTTGCACATTGTAATCACTGAACTCATCGCTGGATGTTTTTATTAAACTCAACAGACTGAACCCCTTTAATCTCTTATTTCAAGTCTCTCTTCCAAGGTTTCTGATAATTTCTGTGGCTCTCCTCCACATCCTTGCCAATTTTTTACCTCTTTTGTGAAAAGAGGAAACAAGAACTGGATGTAATGCTCCAGTGTGTGTCCATTTATAGGCAATCCTAGTACTTCTCAGTGCTTTACTTCAGTTACTCTAAGGCTATCACTAATTTAGATGTGCTTGGGTTGCCCCCGGAACTGAGGCCAGCTGGAATATCACAGTTTGCATCAGTATTCTTGAATGCTCTTTATCTTCCACAACAAGGTGTCGACATCCAAACTACTTTTTGGGATAGATTCCTGGCAATTTCTGACACGGTATCTGTGTTTAGGAACTATCTGGGAAAATGCTGACAGAGGCCAAAATCATGCCAGGAATGAAAAATAATCATCCCGTGGTGCATTTGTTCAAGGACTAGTTGTTAGGAACTTTTCCTGGATTTTTTAAATTCAATGTGGTAGTCTGAAGTGTCCCAGTTACGCTCAAAGCATCACTTAAAATTTTAGCTTCAGTGAAAATATTAAAAAAATACATGTTTTTCTCTGTTGTTTTAAGAACCTAGAAGACAGATATGCTGGCTCAGCAGGTCACCTCAGTCAGATGAAGATACTGTCAAGTTACCGATCTCCTGATTTTCATTCACCCCATTTTCCTCGGATACCTGGTTTTGAACAGATTCTTTGTCTGGTAGGATTTGCCTCTCCTCACTTCAACGCTGATGTTAAAGAGTACTTGGACAATTAAGAGCCCAAATCTACAAGATTTAGGTGAAATACTCCTGCTCAGCTTCACTTTTGTGCAATGACTCTTACTCCTATGTGGACGACTCCTGTCTGTGATGATTATGCATCTAAATCACAGAAGTATTTTTCTTTCATAAAAATATTACCCATAAATTTAATATTTTTGCATGGATATGATACAATTTTTTATTTATTTTCTTTGATATTTACAGTGAGAATTGGATATGAAATAAAACATCCTATCCTGAGTTTTCAAAATTCAAACACTGGTGCATTTGTGCATGCATCTGGTTAGGTGAGAGCTATAGATAGCCCTTGCAACTGATTTCACTGTCTCAAAGAGACAGGTGCTTGTGAAGCACAGAATGCAGAGCACAGTATATTTAAGTTGTGAATATGAGATTCTCATATTCAGAAACTGTCACCAGTTTTGACTGTAGAGTGGGCTGTGAATTGTGGTAGTTTTGGGCCAAATTTCTGCTCTGTTCAGCCATTCTTGATACAGGACAGTAACCCTTTGAGTAGAGTGGTAGGGATGGCAGTTATAGTAACTGTTTCAGTCACCTGGGGTGGATTTACCAGCAAACATGAATAGCAGTCTTGAATTTCTTCTCCCTTATAAATCAGCTCTAATATTAACTTGTGTGAATATAGAAAAAGCATGAATTGCTGTTCTTACCTCAAGAACACCTGCGTGCAGGAATAATTTGAAGTGGTAGCTGATTTGGCATGAACAAGAGCAGGGCCTGTTGCAGACATACAGTGGGAATTCATTATTATTTTCATTATGTTTTATTATCATCGCCTTCAGTGACACATGCAGTGTTTCTTTCATCACCATGTAAGGGAGTTAAACACTACAGCAGCAGCCTAATATTTCTCAGCACCTGCCCTGTTTGGCAAGTCTTTGTTTGCTAAAGTTTGTTCTGCCACCGTTGATTTTAGATTTGCAGTTTTGCAGCTGATCAAAGAGATGAGATTACTTAAAACAAGGGCTTCCTGGGCAAATATATCACCACTGGTCTAGTTTGGATTTACAGAGCCCTGGCAGTGAAAGATCTCTAGGGGCTAGCAGAAATGAATGTGCATGCAGACATTTATGATGCCACTCTTATTTTTAATGCACTGTATATTCAGCATTTTCTTCCCTTTATAGTGGAAGATTATTTAGATGTTGCTTTGAAGACTAATTTGGGAATGTTGGCAAAGGCCAGTTAGTGTAACATGTGCGATTTATTATATTAACAATATCTGATGAAACAACAAATGTGAATAATTCTGCCGAGTACAGAGAAAACAAATGCACTCTTTTTATGCTGTAGTTTGATCTGATCTCAGTAGACTACAGTTCATACAATTTGAAACAAAATATGCATGGCACACTGTTTTCATAATACTCTAATAAAAGTATTTCTCTTTCTCATTTTTAGGGGTTTTTTTTCTGTCTTTCAATCTTCCCTTTGTTTTGTTCAAATAAAAAAACATACAAAACATGGATTTTACCATCTGTAAAGAAACTAAGTTCTCCTCAACTGCTGTTGTTAAAATGCTGGAATTCTATTCCAGTAGGTTCTTGTTCACCCTATGTGCAATAAATAATAAAGTATGGAAAATAATCCAAAATTATGTAATTCACAGAGATATTAATAAATTCCTTTTTGGTAGGGAAGCCAAGCAGCTAAGCAAGTTGGAGCTTCATTACCTGAAGATGATCGAAAAAGCATAAAGTAGGGCACAGTCAACAGTCAGGCAGTTAATATAGTGATAAATCCATTTGCCTTGTTGACTCAGTAATTTATTTGCTGTGCTATTGATTTGATCTGTGCCAAGAGAGAGCTAAGGGCTTGGTCACAGCTTTGTTGAATGTGTTGTAAGGGCTTATACAGAATGGCTGGAAGAAAATTGTAGTGGGCATGTCATGGTTGGGCTGACTTGAAAAAAGCCTGGGAATTTGTAACTCTAAAAGTAGGACTCCTTCTCTTTGTTCCTCCACTCCTACAAGTTGCTGGGCTTATTTCAATGGGTTGAATGTACTTCACCAATAGACTCCATATGCCCATGTGGCACCCCACCAGGCAGGCCACTGGGTACCCTTAGAACATCCTAGATTCACTTCCATCTGCCTTAAAGAAACACTTACTCAAGTTTCAGTCTTTCTGCTTAAAACTTCCCACTGCTCACTGGGGATGATTCAGAAGTGTCAGTCCCATTGATTCGCCTTTTTTTCTTTTGTTTGTTCCTCACTCTGATAGATGAGTTTTTAAAAAAACCCTCCTTCCTGATTGCTAACTGCCAACAGGGTAGCTAGTGCCATTGCACTGGAGGAAGTGAGCAAATGAAGCCATGTGTAAATGAATGTCATTAACCATCAAATTAACTTCCTCAGCAGTGGGGAGTACTGTACTTCATTAAAGTTCCACTTCTATTTTCAATTTGCATCTGATTTACAATTTTACTCTAGGAAAGCTTATCCCTGGTTTTTGTTAGCTAGATTAACTTTAAATACAATACTTAAATTATGTTTTTTGGATCTTTCAGCAAGTCGAAGTTGCTGCCAGTTCTCTAGAAATGAGCAAACTGACTGTTTTTTGTGAAATGTACTGTTTGCTTGAAATTCACACTGGAGCATGGCCATGTGTTTGTACATATGCTTCAAGGATGGATCTGCTCTCTGTTCATAAATTACAAAATTGTTTTTCATTGCTCCCTATGAATTCATCCTGAGTTTGATGTTAGCACAGGATCCAGTGAGATTTCAAGGAAGAAATAAAATTATTTTGAATCATTTTGCCAAGTTTAATGATAACGATAATCAGCCTCTGAAGGTAACCAGCTAAAAACTCCACCCTGTAGAGCTGTCTGTGGTTTGGTTTTTTTCTCTTAAATGTGTTGCACAAAATATGTTTTTATTTTTCTACAACCTTTTCACTGGTAAGAAATTTGTGTCTTCTGTTGCCTGGAAAACTTGATAAATGAATGGAGAGGCAGTGAAATGAGGTCTTGAAGAACAACTGGAGACAGGGAGATTTTCAAAGCAAAGGATGTTAATCAGACTGCTTAAAATGTGTTGTTGTCAAAGACTGAACAAATGAACATTTTGAGTAAAGAAAGGGGTTTTTTTAACTTCTTGGTAGACAGAATACTTAACTTATTTTACAATAAAACAGCCTGTTTCTTATATTTCTAAAGTTTAGAAGTAGCAGGGAAAAAAAGAATATGTTCATACTTTTCTTTTGCATTTTAAAAAGGCAAGGAGGAATTAAAAATGTAATGTTTTGTGTGCCTTAATTATTTATTTTGTATAAAATACATTGGCAAACAGAAATACATGTGAAAGAGGCCAGATGTCACTGGTGCCTCCACAACTTTTTCTATTTACAGGTTGGTGAAAGACCCTCTTTGACTAAGTTTACTGTGTGCACAGTCTGCCTATTCTAGCCTTGAGATCTGAATTCTACAGATTTGGTAATGCTGCTAAATAAGACAGAAAAAAAAAAAGTAATCTAGAGATTCAGGACAGCAACCTTTTTCAGCAGGGTACTGACACATATGTCTAAATTCCTCTGAGGTTGACCAAAACATAAGTGTTTATTGAATTAAGGCTCAGACCACTTGGGACAGAATTAAGCTTATTTCAGATGAAACTTATCCTTTCATGTATTTACAATCACATAAAAATTTTGTCGCATATCAAGAGACAATGTTTATATTTAGCTGATAAACATAAACATATTTCTTTTAAAAAAGGTTTGCTTCTTCTCTTACTCAGAAAATAGATTTTCTTCCTCTGGCAAGTGGAGACATCCAAATGGCAGGTCAAGAATGGCACTTCCTTTTTAGCACAGTTGTACCAGTAGTTCTTTTAAATATTGTACTGTAGCAGTGATGAGGAATCTCCCATCTATAATAGTTTGTAATATTATGTGCATAGGTTAGATGTGAGCTGAAGTAAAACCAAAGTGAACTGGCCAGTCCCTTTGCAGTATACCTCTTTCTGGTCACGCTTGCTATTGTGGTTGAATATTTTCTCCAGTCAAATGTCATTTCTGGAACAGGTACTATAAAACGTAGGTTTTTATCTTTTGTGTATAATATTTGTAAAATTGCTCTTGCTTTCACAGGCAAACTGCTGAAGCAGGTCAGAATTTGTAGTTTTTCTGTCAGCACAAATTAATTTAAAGGCCTCCTGTGTAATAATAATAGCTTTAAATTGTTTGTAGTGTTGATTTTAATAAACACTACATAACATAGAGCAGTGCTTAGCATAACCACTTGATTCAGTGCCAACACAATATCATCTTTCATTGGGGCTCTGAAGAAATACCACAAATAATGAAGATGTCTGAGGTATGTCACAATACCATGATCAAAAGGAATGTATTATTTAAATGTTATAGTAAGCCCAGTGATGTCTTTTGAAATAGAACGATTTTAATTCAAAAACATCTGCTTGGAAGTCCAAGGAGATTAGAAATGTCCGTTCATGAAAACATACTAATTAAGGGCTCTAAATAGTTAGAATAGTTCTATGCCTATGTAAGTTAGTCCGACTGATAACAAAACTCGACATGTTCCATATTATTTCAACTTCTCTTATTTGAACAAGGGAATAGATAAACAAAAGGAAATGATCCTGTTGTTTTTAAAATTTTGTGAAAATATGACCCGAACAGAGGTCAGTCTTCAAATGCATGGTCCATATGGCTTGGCTGACACAAGTAGCTGTAAGGATAACATCACTTTGTAGGAACAGTGGGACTCAGCTCTCTCCAGCTCTGTGCAGTAGCAGAGTGGAAAGAAAATGTAAACCAAACTGCTCCTTTATCCACCATATTTGATGCCTCACATATATCTGAGTCAGTAGAAGCGTAAACTACTGCAGCTTCTGGGTCTGTTAATAAAAATTCCAAAAATAATTATCTTCTACTTCATGTAAAAGGATGGAATAACTATTTTGTGTTTGGCCTGCAAGTCATCAGATGTCATTATTATAAGTAGACTTCACAAGCAGCTATATTGGAGAGGAATGGAGAAACACTTCTGTTAATTGTGGCATTACTATCTGGAAGAAGCTACTGTTTAGTTTGCTGCTTTACACTTTAACCAGTCGAGTATAATTCCGCTACACTGGCTGAGCATAAACCTGAGTAGGCCACACTGGGAAATACTGTTTTCCTTATTCATTAGAATAAAGAAAGTTTAGCAGTGTGTGTACAGTAATCTAATGTTTCCTTGAAACACTAGGAATATAAAATGTGTATGTAACCTCTTTCAGATTTCCTAGTGACAAAAAAAAGTTGAGCAAGACAAGGTCTCTGGGTTAGTGTTTTGTCCTTATAGTCACACATATCCTACAGGCTGTGTATTGGGCACGGTGAAAAAATTAATACAGCCCAACAATACAGTCATTAGGGCTATATCTCAAGAGGTATTTGGCCATTAAGCCTGTAGATAACAAGTTAAGGTATGTACGTGCCCCAGCACCAGCTCACTCACACTTTCATTTCTGTCTTACCACATTCAGTGAGATGCTCTCTGCTAACACTAAGGATGTTGCTAGAGCTAGTAATCTGCCTAACTTGAAAGTGGTACTTCCTTAAATTGTCTTTGGTCCATCAACACACCACAGCTTCGAAGTAGATGCCCTCTAGACTGGCAACCTGTGGCTGGAGCACATATTAGGGTACATGGACAAACTGTCAACTGCATGGACAAACTCTTGGTGTTGCAAAGCTTTACTTTCAGATATGTCCCAGACTCCAAGAATCAGAAGAAAAAATGATCTGTCTGGTTTCTCCACACAATCAATAGAAGATCTCAAGCACCAAGGAGTGACCTCCCAGAGCTCAACCACCAGAGTGTTAAGCCACCAGAAACAGTAAGGAGGAACTGAGCTGAATTTCAGCTGCCCCACACAGAACTTAGTCCATCCTGTATTCTATTCTAATGACTATTAACTATTTTTTGGAATTAACTATTTTGTCCTGGAACCAGGACAATCTTGTGTGTTAAAACCTCTAAAGGATAACCCCTTATGATATCCAAATAGCTAGACCATTCAGGTGGAGGTTCTGTTTATTTTGGAGATGAGATTTAGAGGCAGATCTCCAGCTACTTGAGTATTTAAACTAAAGAGTCAATGTTCATTGTTATGTGGTATTCCGAGATGGAGCTTCTGCAGGCTTTGTTATTAAATCTTTGTTTTGTATCCTATGTACCATAGTTAAAGATGTGCAATAACACAAAAAACATCCCTGCAATTTTAATTTTCATAGAATAATTTAGGTTGGAAAAGACCTCTAAGATCATAGAGTCCAATGATTAACCCAGCACTGACAAATCCACTACCAAACCATGTCCCTAAGTGCCACCTTTACATGTCTTTTAAATACCTTCAGGAATGGGCCACTCTGCCCCCAGCCTGTACTACTTCATGAGGCTGTGACTCAAGTGCAGGACTCACCTTGTTGAACCTCATACAGTTGATCCAGCCATTTTACCCTGGACTGGATGAATCTTGCTGGATTTACCTCACTGCTAGAGAACGAGAACTGAGAGAAGCTAATGTATTAAAGTGGTAGAAGTGACAATGAGCTTTAGAATAACTCTAAGCAAGAATCGTTCCTTCAGCCTTCACTGACATAGTGTGACTTACACAACTGACAGAGCTGACTGTGATGTTGAATCAAAGAATTTGCTTTAAATAAATAAATCTATAAAATTTGGATCTTCCCCTTCTGCTCCCCTGCTTGGAGCTGCAGATTCCTACTCACTACTGTACCTGCACATCAAAAGAACTTTTCGTAGACAAACTGACCACATATATTTCATCTTCTAACACAACTGTTTATGGAGTCTGAGTTCTTGGTGTTTGACACTTAAGATATAAGTAGTAATAAGAAAAAAAACAGTCATCTTTGTGTAGAAGAAGACACAAAAAAGGTGGGTGCTTTGGCATCATTCTCTCTTTTAGCCGAAATTCTCATGTTTCCACAGGCTCTTTGGGACACTCCCACTAGCTGCTTTAGGACACTGTCTTTGTCCTGTCTCTGTGGATTCCTCTGCAGAACCCAGACTGTTAATTGCATTTGCAACTTCACTCGGCTCATAAGTACCTGTCCTTTTTCATCTTGATACATCTGTACTCTCAAGTGAATGTCCCTACTTCCTTCATCCATCGTGGTCCCTTGGCAGTCCACCCTGTGTAGATATAGTGCAGTTCACTTCTGGGCTTCCTTCTGGAGTGGGTTAGTTAGCTCCCTTGGAAACCATTGGGTGCATTTCTTGGGGAAATTCTGCTCCCAAACTGCTGCCAGTAGGCAGAACAGACAGATGCACGTGGCTTGGATCTCTTCGCTCTACACAGCCCTGTGACTTCAAGCACTACCATACACTATCGTATGTCAAGATATGCAGCACATATTGTCTGTCTCATGCCATAAAAGTGCTATTCTAGTGGGCTGCAGGAAAGCACATAAATTATTTTTAACACTATAAACTGATAAAAGTTATAAAATAATCAAGTCTCATCGCCACAGAGATATCACAGAGTGACAGAAGAGACCCATAGGCAAGTGCTGTCTTGTGTGCTCTGGTCAGTGTGTTCTGGGTGGTCTGGATGTGACCATGCTACACCCCTTGAGCTTGAATCACTCCCTGGGGCAAATACTTTTAGCGTATAGGATATCAGTAGAAGCAGCTTCTGTGGCTTAGTTCCTCATCCTTCCTTCAAAGGGTTTTTGCAGAGCTGTGCTTGTAGCATAATGAATTCTCATGGGATATGGTGGGCAAGGGTGCTACGAAATACAATAGTGAGGGAAATCAAATACATCCGTGAGAACATTGTGTACTTTTTTCCTTTTCTTTTTAAGCCTGATGGATCTACAAGTGGGATCATCATCTTCATGCAGTAATTCCAAGAATCTTTAAAACTGGTGACGAGGCGATATAGAACAAGATAGTAAACATGGAACTGTAACTTTGAAATGGTGTTAAATATCTGCCAAAGCACTGGTCTGTAGTCTCAGGTAAATCTTTCTAACTGTTTTGCATCATATAGGAGGAAAAGATTCTGCAGCTGTTTTTGGTCAAATGTCAAGCCTTCCTATCAACTACTTTTAGCTTTTGAAGTCTGGTACCTTGCCCACAGTGTGAAGCATTTATTCATCATGCATAAAAGATAAATCCCTGTGTTTCTTTTTGCCTGCAGAGATTAATGTATGTGATGGACTCTCACCCATTAAGATATTAACCGTTGTTAGGAGCTCCTTTCTCTGGAAACCTTTCAATCAGTGAAACTCATTTACATAAGGTAGGATTTATAAATCAGAATCATAAAATTAATTCCACTGGAAGCTATGCAAATCTCACTTTTCAGTCCAAATCCAACTTTTTCCCTGTACTTCCCTTTCTGCTTATCCTTCCAATCTGGATTTTGCTAGTATTTGTTAATGCTGAACTAAAGAGAAATGCACATCTCCCTTTATGGGAGAAATTATGTTTAAATAACCACATTATTTATTTTTACCTTTGGAAGTCATTCAGATACGCTATTGCCATGGTTATAGTATAAAACATCAATTGAACAGACTAATAATAATGTCCAGCTGTTAGACTAGTGCTCTGCAGATGTCAAGGTGCTTTATAAATGGAGTCCATGTAATCACTCACTTTGGACAGACACAGAAACTGAAAGAACAGAAAACTCAGATTATTTTTCCCATGAACATTCATATTCCAGTAGTAGAAATCAGTTTGCTGGATTCCCGGACCGTATCTAATAGTCACTCTAGGCTACCTTTGAACAGTTGATACAAACCCTATTCCAGGCATAAACTAATTGGTTTTAACCAGAAAACTTTTTGATGGAAATGAGAACTGCTTCTTACAACCATGGTACTGAAACTGTTCCTCAGCTGTAGTAGCCAGATAATTATTTTTAAGGACAATTTTTCTACTTTTGGAATGTCTCTGGGTTCCTGGCCAGTAGCTCTGAGTATAGTCTGCCAGTTTTGTGGGCTGGGATAACTGGCCAAAAGCCCACTGGCGACAAACTGTGAGCACCATGAGTATCTCTGAGTGTGAGACTCATCTTGGAAGCACCTCTGCATTGTACAGAACAGAGAGTCCTGGAAAAGAAAAAAAAAAAAAAGCCTAAGAATCAGCTAGAAAAATCACATTTTTAGTACAGCTTTCCATGAGGATTTTTAAAACAGCAACCATTGTTTTGGACATGCTGATAAGAACCAACCAAAAGTGTCCAGTGAAAGTTTACTGAACTCAGCAGGATCACAATGATGTAAATGCAATCAAAAAGACTTTTTAATAAGACTTTTTAGTTAAACCTGGTATCTGTTCTGTAATATTTTCTAGTGGCTATGGCAGGAGACTAGGAGTTGAGACTGCTTCATAACTCTAGTGTCTGCCATATTTATGCCTGCAATGCTCACCAACCTCTCAGGAGTTTTTCATAATTCAGTAACAATGGTATACTTCTTGAAGGATTTTCAGATGAAAGGTGTGTAAAAGAGCAAAATATTGCTATTATCTGCAGCAATTAATATCACTCATATGTAATCCAGATTGAGGCAAACTCTTGGCCCAAATACATGACCCCAGTACCAACTTAAGGTTCCAGAAGAAGCATGTTCCAAGGAAGCACGTGGCAAAGGAAGCATTACTTCAGATCCATATTAAGGAAAAAAAACCACATTTGAATGAGATGTGATTTCCAATAATATAGTTGATGGCAATTAATTTTTGGTGCTGGAGATGTGTAGAAGTGTTTACTTAGAAGATGGAGCTTGTTGACCTCTGCTCAGTTCTGTGACTACATTACCCATCACAGCCAGTGCCGAGCACACAGGGGTTGTTCTGCAAGAGCAGAACAAACCAATCGATTTCCATTAACAAAATCTGTGGAGAGACTTGTTCAGAACCTGCCCATGACAATACAATTAGTAAGATTTGTTTGCCCATTTTGGTAAATGAAGAGAAAGAGAAGATATTGAGCAAAGTCCTCCATCAGTGTAAATGGGTTCACTACCACTGGAGCCAGTGGAATGGGGCTATATGAGTTGTGCATAGTGTAGCTCATTAAGGATTCGTGGAATGTAAGACCAACAAGATCACTGTGCTTAGTTATTTTGACCTCCTGCTTAACACAAGCCACAGGACTTCCCTAAATCTTTGCGAACACAAATCTCTTTTTTCCACAGAATGGAAACCCATAAACATATATGTTACTCAGAGGTACTTCTGTTTACATTACATAACGTTCTGTGAATAATTTGGGGTCATTATGTAGGACTGTTAAGTGAAAGGGAACTGTTCTGTCTCAGATGAATCACAAATGAAACACCCTATAATATGCATGGAAGCACTCGTATGATATAAATAATATTTTTAATCAGTCATTGAAATAATAATATAAAGTTCACTTTATTAACATTTGAAAAATAAATGTCTTCACCTCCCCTCATTGGACTTTAAAGGAGGAAAGTTTTACATTCCCTGTGAAAAAAATAAAGTAAAAAATGTTTAGAGAAAGGAGTGATCTGACTGGTTAGAGATCACAAATCACTAGTAATAATAAGCTCTGAATATCAGGTGCCAAACAGCTGCAGAACCTCTTAAACCTAATTCCTCTTTCTTGAAGGATATGGCAAGTTTGGAAAAGAGATGATTGCCAAACCCACCACAAAATGCAGGCAGAAATTTTTCTTTGAATAAATCACCATTACCCTAGATAAAATCATACACAAATGTCTTGGCATGAGGGAATGCTTCAAATTGGTGTGAACAGTGAAAACAGAGCCCCTGGAACCTGCAGATAGAAAACACAAATCCAACTTATAAAGTCTAGTAAACAACCCACTCAAAAGGAGGAAGTGATAGGTGCAGATTTTGTTGGCTATGTCACTAGGTATTGAATGCTTTCCCATTACATAACAAGGTACTATGCAGTTTATTCCATTGCAGTTTGCCACCTGGTATAACAATGTATAAAACTCAAAGAGCAATTATTTGGAAAAGTCATATGAATGTTCAAAAAAGTATGTGGAGGATGATTATGCCTGTGAGTCCATTCCTCACACTTGCACTTTACAGGGCAGGTGTCAAAATTGCAATTTATATATGTAAGAATTGTGGAAAGTTTTAAATCCTCAATATGGAATATTCATTCCTAGCAAGTGCCAAATATCCCAGCTTTATAGATACTGGAAACACAGTTCATTTACCAATCTTTGTCAGCCTCACTTATAGTGCTAATACCCTCAACTATGTAAATACAAATCTCAGCGTTAATTGTTATTTTTTGCACTTTGCATTATGGAAACATAGTGTATTATAAAAAAACTATAGAGTATCCAAGCTTCTAGAAACCTGCAGGAGAGTTACACAAGTCAGCCTTTTAGCAACAATCTAAATTTCCTGCTTCAAAAAATATTTATGCTGTAGAACATCTTTCTATGCCTTGATCAATTTTACTTTATTAAATGTCAGAGCAGCAATGTAAACTGTGTGATCTGCCAGTTCTCAAGAAGCAAGATGTTTTGGGTTTTTTTCAATACTTTAGAAAAACCCCAACTTTGTGTTTGCTTTCTACTTCCTCCTCAGTGAAAGAAGATGGGCTTGAAGAAAAACAGTGGCCTGCACTATTGAAAAAGGCAGTTCTGTTCCACTTCTGATGCACAGTATCAGAATGACTCATCAAACCCAAGCCACTTAGTAGAAAACTGTCTGATACGGATAATAGAAAATGGGTGAACAAGGAAGGATGTGGCTAAAATCCTACTCTTCTGGGACCAAAGCATCCCCCTTATTTAGGATTCACATTTCTAAATGCTGCTGTGGAGCTGAGAAGCCAGGGCTCAGCTCAACAGTGAATCTAGACCAGTTCTTCTTTCACAGTTGTAAAAATAATATTTCCTCCTCATTTGTCACTACTAACAACACATTAGTTACAACTTGTTTGGGATCAAGACTGTCACTGCTCAAGTCTTTCTTGTGCATAAGTCTTTATGCACAGGGATCAAATATGGCCCTGTAACATCACTGAGTGGGAAAAAGGGAGTCTCAGATGCCAGCGAATACTTAATTTGATCCAGATTAAGCTAAAAATAGGCCTGCCAGGACAACCCCCTTATGCTCTCTCTTCACCTTGTGTAGCTGGTTTTGCCTTTAGGTTGTCTGAGTAGAGCTAGCCCTCCTTCCAACCCCTCTATCCGCCCTCCCACACAGATCCTACACATAACCTACAAACAAGCTAAGGCCTGATGACTGGGATGCTACTCTCAGGGGCACTCGCATCTCCTGTAAGCAGTACAGACAGCGATGTTGGATAAAAGGCAGGGAATGGCCACATTTTGCCTGGAGCCCATTCTGTAGGGTGTAGGCTGAGAGCAGGTTGAGCAGAAGAGTTTTTTAATTGTGCTTTCTGTCAGGGCACAGGGAGGATTTAAACACTGGGGTGCTCAGTGCTGCCCAAACCGATGCAGCTGGGAGCTGAGGACCAAATCTGAGGCACCTGGAGAGCATTAATATGGACTTGAGTATTGTGGACTCGCTTAACACAAAGGTGAGGCATTTATAAGCACTGAAATTCAATTCAGGAGGAACATAACCTATTTAAGTTTTAATTTCAGGATTTTGTTCTCCCTCTGTGATGTTGGACAAGTCAGGACCCCCATTGGCCTGTCTTTCACTGAGATGATAACAGTTATGCACCTACAGAGGTATACTAAAAGATAGATTGCATCATGGTTGAAGCCTTTGGGTGGGTATGACATAAAGAAGGAATTTTTTTTTATAGAGTCACAATAGCTTTATTACCATTTCCCTTAGTAATCATATTCTGATAATATCCCACAAAGCAATGTACCTTTGCCATCTTCATTGCCATGAGGAATGCCCAAGATCTTCACATTCATGTGAGGCAAACTGCCAGTCTCCAAGAGATTCTTGTCTAGAACAGATTCTGCAAAGGATCCTGAAAGCCTTCCAAAAGAAACTCACCCATGGGTACATGTTTTCCTCCATCATTAGTCTTCAACCTTGTACTGTAGATAAATTGGAAAATACGTATAGTTTCCAAGGCTATAACTTTCCAGCTATGAAAATTGTGAAGTGTTCTGGCCAATAATGAAAAAAGGAAACCATCTGTGGATGGATATGTACACAGATGTCCTTTCCTCTTTCTCATCATCTTCTTTCTGCTGTTGCCCCTGTTGCACACCAGGGAGCAGCACTCTGTGTGGTACCCATCAACTGTTCACACATCTTCGTGTTGGACCATCCTAAAGGTAAAAATTTGTATCTCTCTATGGTCCATTTGTTATTATATTGTTTCCTCTGATAGCATTTATCTAGGCATTACCTGGATTCATGTATTTCTAATAATTGCTACTGGAGCTTGGCTCCTTGTTAATAATAAAGCAGATATGTGCAGATGATAAAATAATCCAAAGAATTCCACAAATTATTTATTTTTCCCCTGAAAATCAATACAATACTAAAATACAGTACTAAAAATCTCAGTAAAAACTTGATTTATTTTTTTCTTTTACTTTCCCCTCTGTCCACCCCCCCCAAATGTACCACAGTGCTACAAAGTGATGCTCTGAATAATGGTCTTTTTTCTTCCTTAGCCTACTGTATGTTTTAGTTCTCAATGCTTCCAGTCCTTGCTAGTTTGACTTAGGGTTTTGTGTTGGTTTTGGTAGGGTACATTTTTTGGAGGGCTGTTATTTTTTTAAATTGCTACTATGGGTTTTTTTAAGATGAGAACATTTTCTGCATAACAGAGCACATGCCTAGCTTTTCCTTGGCTGTCCTCCTCTGTTAAAAAAATTCCTATTGTCTTCAGTAATGCCCTGGACTACAGTGACACTACTGTTATTTTCATTATGATATCACAGGAGAACTCTAGTACATATTGCACCAGAAATTCATTTATGCAAGGACAAAATTTATTTTATGGGTCCAAAATCATATTAATGTTTATACAGTTCAAATTCTAAAATTATTTTTCAATGGTTCTGTATATGAAACAGCCTTTAACAGACTCTGATCCTGGGTTATAACATAGTACAGATCATCCTCTTTCATCAGTATCATAATGCTTTGATGATATAACAGGAGTACTGGTGTTCCATTATTTGCATACCTTGTTTATCCAGGACCAAATTAAGTTTCTGTACCTGTTAGGATCCCAGACAACCAAATGATATTGTAGTCAGAGACAGAGAACAGAAGACAAGAAAGGAGAGCTTGGACCACCCAGCTCTGAGGGGGCTCTGTTGGCCAGGGCATCACTGGGATAATCTTGGTTTTACACTTTCCTGCAAATTTTTCTGCATGACCCTGTGGGCCACATCTTTCCTGATCACTGGATGAAAAGAAATGGTTCATGTTTGCAGTGCTTTGCACAATGGCTCTCACTTTTAACTGTACATTGGTAAGATCCACTGCTAGAAGTCAGGTATCTTTGGATGCAGAGCTACAGCAAATCCTGTGTTTTTGAGTCACTCTCTGGACATGTCTCTTGTATTGAATTCCTGTAGCCTCTAAAGCATGGCAGGTACATCCAAATGGCCTTCCAAGAGTGGTCTTCAGTTCTTTGTAAACTTTGAACAGTGGCTGAGATTTGTTCTGGAAGATCTATCAGAGACTGCTGTAAAATATTAAAAATAAGCAAATGTGTAGGTTCCCCTTTAGGTACAGTCATATATATTTATATATATGACTAAACAACTATATATATATAGTCATCCTAAGCAGAGCATG
Organism: Corapipo altera; assembly: GCF_003945725.1. Taxonomy (NCBI): domain Eukaryota; kingdom Metazoa; phylum Chordata; class Aves; order Passeriformes; family Pipridae; genus Corapipo; species Corapipo altera. The sequence goes on along the minus strand of NW_020884883.1, from coordinate 12,869,163 downwards.
ATTGAAACCAGCTTGTTATAATTGAGATCCCTTGAAATCACAATGAGGAACCAAAGTCATCCTAAAATGTTTAGAAGAAACCTGCTTTAAAAATCCCTTTCTAGGACTCAGAGACCACACCTTTTTCCATAGTGAGATGGCAATCTCTGATCTCAGTTTGTCCACAGGATTCTCTTTTAAAATTCATCTCCCCTTTCTCATCATGTGTAACCAGAGGAAGTTCAGAAACCAAAACAGTCTGCAAAAATAGGGAATGAGCAAATATGATCCTTCTTTCTCACTGAAACCTTGGTGCTCTCCTTGCTAGGTCCAAAAGTCTGGTTCTGCAGTCACAAAGACATGCTTCCATAGCTGGAAGGGTTGGGGAAGGCAGTGATGGAGTGTGAGTTGACCACAGAAGTTGCTCTAGAAGAGAGATGGGGAAATGTTAGGACAGAATAGTGGTGCAGTCCCAGAAAGAAGCACCTATTTCTAGATATTAAGCAGTGCAGATGATTTTCCTCTGATTTCTATTTTTACAAAGCATCTATCTGGTAGGCAAGAGGGCATAATCTCTGTTTTTAAAAGACTTCAAGCTGTGGGATTTGGATTCATGTTTGTATAGATACTTTATCACCACACTGGGGTTAGTCTATGGCCTACTGGGAAAAAATGCCTTTTATTTTATATGAACATATCTTGCCGTTTATGGAGAGCTTGTGACACAAGGGAAATGGTCAGAGAAGGGGGAAAAGTACACATGACATCCATGTATATTATGCAAAGTAAGACAGGGAAGACTGTTGCATCCAGACTTTCTTCATGTAGTTCACACTATGAAGAGAAAACACCTCCTTGCTATTCTGAACGAAACCTTATTATAGGAAGGTTTTTCTACAGTGAAATGAAGTAATATTGGAGCTGTCAGGTGTACTTCTTTCATACGTACTTTCTGTTCTTATGTCATTTTCCTCTAGCTACTGAAGCTAAAGCAGTGCAGTGCTGAGTCTGATTCTAGCCTGGTGCACAATCCCAGTGAAGAATGGCATTGCCCGACTTTTTCCTAGATTCTGAGGGCATGAGCTTCTACAACAAGCAACAAGGGGCATTTTGGCAAGAACACAACCTGGCAACAGCATAGACATGTCATCAGCATCTCTATAGTAGTTACCATAGTATAAGATTAGGACAAAGTTTGATTTCACAGGCTGTATCACTATGGCTTTCAATTACTGTGCCCAGATTACCCCAGTCTGGTCCTGCTATCTTCATTACTTACTACTGTGCAATGAGTATTACGTAATGTCTGTGACTTGTAAACATTTGATTATAAATTCAAATTCCTGTAAAATTCACAGTTAAATATTAGCTGCAGATAGGTTGAAACACAGATGTTTCTTGCTAGAATTAGTCCAGAAAGCCAGATTTAACACTGTGACTTCCCAGAAAAGAAGTTACAGAACGACAGGACTGTGGCTGGGACCTGTCACACCTACCATGGCCTCTGTGTATACTCATGTAAATCTTATTACTTCTTGACTATAGTATCAGAAATTTTGCTATTTGTTGTACCATACATTTACGTATCCCAGCCCTACTTGTTTCCATTCCTTCCCTCTCACCCTGCTTATAATCTTCCCCACATCTCCTTCTTTTGTGCACTCAGTTGGGGATGTGCTCTAACTAACCCATGGTACTCAGTGGCTCTAACAACTCTCCTCCCACTGCTACACACCTAGCATTTGACTCGTTACGCTCCTCCTGCTGCAGGATCTTCTGTCTCCAGTGCCCTGCTCCCCTAAAAAGCTATGGATCCAACAGAGGTCACTTTGATGCTTCACTGAGTGTGTCACAAACCAGGAATAAATGAGTTTATGAAGAACATTTGAAATAATTTTATTTTTCATATACTGCACTGCTTTTAAGGTACTTTGGGGGACCTTTTAAAGTCCATCCTGTAGTACCTATTAGTGCAAGACTACAGGAGGTGTTTTCCTTGCACCACAGGTACCAAGTAACAGTGCATTCGAGTCATATTAACTGCAAATGGACCAAGTAGGAATTCCAAAGTTCATGTATTTCACCAGAAGTCTTGTGCCTGAAAAGTCTAGAAAATGAACATGTAAGCTCTGTTAACACTGTACTAAATCTTTTCCACTTATTCCAGAATAAATGGCTAAATTTTCCCAGTCACGCAAAACAGCAGGTGACTAACAACAGAAAATATCTTGCTTTGCTCCCCTTAGACCTCCTAAGCAATCATTTTCCCTGCTCCCTGAGCCCCTGGATCAGTGACAAATGCACCAGTATTATAACTGAATTACAACTGCAGAAATGTCAGTGCCCAGAACATTTATCTGCTCAGAACATCTAGTGCCTCCTTCCCTATTTCTCGAAATAGTCCTGCCCTCATCCTACCTCAACATTTCCTACACATAAAGATAAAGCTGGTGTCTGTGCTTGCCAACCCACTTTCTCTGTGACAGAAACCAATGGGAAAAGTATCAAGCCAGTAACTCAAAGCAGTTGGCTGCTCACTGAAAAGACCTTTGGAATGCAAAAATTGTTACTTGCAACAGGACTTCCAGGCATATGAACATAGGTTGGAAAGGATTTACTGCCTTCAGCCCCCTTGAGGCTGATGAGAGATTATGAGGATGACATTTTAAGGCAGGAATTGTTTATTTGTGATAGAAACTGGAGGAAAAAACCTCCTTGGTTACTTTTTGAACTATGAACAGGATTTTACAAAGCAGCTTTCGGATACATTTCCCTTATCAAAATGTCTTGCAAAATCTGAGGGTGAGGAAATGGTTGGAGAACTCACAACTTCTCAGAACTGCAGCTGAACATGTGAAAATGCAGCCTAGGAACTGTCAGAGAACAGTCTTTCCATGAGTGGGAAGTCGGCTGAGAAACCTTGGAATGACCCAGGAGTCAGTGGGAAAGGACAGGGAGATTAATGTGATTCTGAACAGACAAGAAGCCCTTACAGAAAACATGCTGCACTGAAGTTTCCCTCCCACTCTCTCTCATCCTGCAGCCTCAAGTGACTCTGTGTCTGGATCCCCAGACCTCCAAAGAACTATCAGATTGGAAAAGCAAGGTCCTCAAGGACCCAAACCACAGATTCTCACCAGGCACTGACCACAGCAGTGCCCACCTCGAATCCCTCCAATCCAAATATGACTTTATTGCTGCAACAATATTTATTCCAGCTCTTCAGATTCCTGAAAGGTCATCAGGCAGAAAAGCCACAGCCACAAACAGCTGTAGCCTGTAATGTTCAGAGCTGTGGGAGCTTTCTGCCTTTCACTGTCACTGATAAGTTCGAATTTTGTCCCATTTTCCTTTTTTTTTTTCCAATTTATAGTGCTCACAGTATGCATTCACTATTTTTCCATTTTTCAAACTTTTAATTTTTGGTTTTCAAAAAATAGAAAGGATGACTTTTAATCATTGCTGTAATTTTAGTTTGCATTTAATAAAAATGGTTCGAAGCTATTAAAAGTATAATTTAAAAAATCCTTATTTGCAGGAGTTGAAAAGCTTGCAATGCATCTGGAAGACGAGGGTACAGTTTACTGTCCTTTAAATACAATCCAATTTGCAGTCAAGAAAATCACTCCACAAAATGAGCTAATGGATAGTAAATGGTTTAAAACCATGCCAATTCTCCAAATCAGACTGCTTACAACATCCAGGCAGTGTCATCTTACTTGTTTTGTCTAAGTGCATGTCCCAGTGCCCTCCTGACACTATCCAGATAAATGTTAAGGTAATAATTCTTTATTATTGTGGTTGTTGTTATTATTGTTGTTCAGTAAATATTTTATCAAGGAAGGTAGGGTATCAAGTAGTAATCAAAGAGAAGGTAAAAGTAACTGTCAGTGACTTTATCAACAAACTGACCAAGGCCTGGATACAGACCCACTACTGTCACGCAGTTATCCACAGAGTTAAATCGGATGTCTGGTACTGTTTTTGGCATCAAACACCATCCTAGTTAATACCTGGGCACAATTCAGGTGACACAGGCTGAGGACCACTCCTCACTTTGTTTTGGAGGGGTATGAATGTGAGTCATGCCATACCAGATGGCCTCAGGGACAAATCACGGTCCTTGGCCGATTTAATTTCCTCATGCAGATGTTGTTCCTCTCTCTGCAGAGGACTCTATTTTCATTAAAAATAGAGGAATGAGCTGCTGCAGCCCTAGCAATGTACATTAGATCATTATGAGTCCTTCTGGAACTGCCTGATTAATCCTTGTTATCCGGACTTTCTGCCAGCACCCTGTCACTGCCTCTCATCCTAATGCTGCGGCACAACCCCTTCCCATCAGGTATCACTCAGTTCCACCACCCAGAAGGGCACCACAAGGGGTGAGGTGTCTTCAGGAGTGTGCTGTGAGAGTTTTCAGTCTGAACTGGAAAGGCCCATAAGTAACATGTAATAAACGTATGGACAGACTCTTTCCCATAAGATATAAAAAATATACAGAGAAAGACTGTGCTAAAAGGCTTTTGGTTTTGATGTCCTGCACTCAGAAGTCACAAAATGAAGCTAAGTGACATTTATAACTGTCATATGAACTCACTACTATATATTCTTTAATTGCAAAATAAAACCTTTTTTCTCATAAGATACCTCTCTCATCTGGGATTCATCCCAATTGATGTTTAGGACCAATATTGAAGCTGACTCCAGTGATGTACTCCAGCTGTATGGACCTCTTTTTTCTACTTGCATCACACCTTTTAGCCTACTCCAAAGTACTGAAAGTTTTCCTGAAAGGCCTTCTCTTTTTCTCACTTGCTGAAATTGTTTCGAAATACAGGAGACACAGAGGGTCCCACTGTTAAGGTGCAGCCTGGGCTGTGGAGAATATTTTGATCTTGTGGGCAAAGGTTCTTCTGTCTGTCCTCTCAAGTAGAACTACGTTTTTTACCGCCCTCTGCACTCTCGCCTTTTCCGCTTGTTTCACTTATGTCTATGTGCGAATCTTTCTCTTTACCCCTGATTTCAATTTTTTAACTCCTACACCAGTAAGTTATTGCCACAGATTAACAAAAATGTAAGCCAATTTGCACAAAAGATGGACCCTGCTCTCCCACCACATCCCAAACATGCTCCTTCACCTACCCTAAAGGGTAGGTGAAGGAGCATAGTTGTCAGTTCTTCTTTCATATCCAAAAGCATGTGAATACCACTAGGGTTCAGTGAAAAAGTCACCTGCATTTTTTTGAATGGGTCAAGAAATTAGTCGTTTAATTAAAAAAAAATAACTGCTCTGTTTCACCTAGGAACTCCAAAATTATTTTTTTTTCAAGCTAGCAACCCATTGGAAATCACAGTGCTGGTTGTGGGAGTTTAGAAAAGTCATAAATAAGTCAGAATAGTGCTAGTTTCTACCAAACATCTGATTTTCTCTTTATAAGCAGAAGCTTGTGCTTGACTGAAGGAAACTAGGGTTTTCATGCTACATTTATGTCTTCTGTCCTACCAAAAGACTACCTCATCTACTGGAACAAAGGCTACATGCTGAGAGGAACACATCTATCTTCAAGATGGATGTTTGGCCCATCGCCTGAAGCCACAAGATCTATAGCTGGAGATGGTTCAGCAGGTTTGGTAAAATGGCTCTTAAAATAGACTGCAAGTCCTGAGCCAGCTTCTAAAATCTGCCTCTAGCCAGAGCTGCTCCTGGCGACTCCTGTCCTCCCTCATTATCTTCAGAGCTTGCTCCTCCCTCTGCTACCACTCTTCTGTGCTTGGCTTTGGAGTCCCTAGTTGCATCCTCTGGCCCCATCTGCACTTACAGTGCTCTCATCACCTCTAGTCTTCAGTGACTTTGGTAATGTGGCCTTTGTGACTTCTTTGTCCTGCCAATGAGTTTGAAGAATGAAGTAACCAGACCAGCTCCTTCACTGGGAGGTAGCAGTCACTTGAGTCTCTGGAGGGAGGAATTTTGATGCTTTTTCTCCCTCAGGGTAAAGTAAAACAAGCTAATTAAAACCAGTGAACTCAGGGAGGTGTTAGCTGCTCCCTCACACACTGAGTTTATAGGCTGAATCTTGTTCTCTTTAGGCTCCCAGATTTTTCTCAGTTACTATTTCTCCTGTCACATACTCAGCTCTTTCTTTTCATACACTCACTTCTTGTGTCTGTCCTTTGGAAAAACGTTTCTACAATTCTACACTTCATCAGTGCAATAATCATTTCAGGCTTCCCTGTTAGACATAGTGAGCTAGTGTGATGCACAGAGAAGTAGAAGGAAGTCTTCTTCTGGATTTCAATATGCTTTCAATGAGGTATTTTTCCTTGACGAATCCTGTTTTTTCATCATCTTTCACTTACTTTGGTATTCAATATGTGTGTGAGTGTGTGTGACTATGTGTTTGTGATCTCCATCTCCCAGACTTTTAATGCTGAGAAGGATACAAATTTGGGAGATAAACTCTAAAGACATCATTGATGAAGAATTGAAGCCAATTCCATGTTTTAATCCTGCATAAATTATCCTGGAACTCAGCCCACATTTATGATGTGTGAGAGAATAGAAAAATAATGGGATTACTCAGAAGTTTCAGATGATTATAAACATATGGTGCAGGAGGGTATAAGAACAAAACATACTGAGGGAAATATCGGTAAAGGAAAGGTTAATAATGGAAAAAGTAAGTTTGGAACCTCATATGTGGCCTATTATCAAACACTACTGACATGAAAGAATTCCTGCAGAACTGTTAAAAGTGGACAGCTAGTAGTTTAATGATTGTAGCAAGAAAACTTTAGGGCATTGGAAAGGAAACTATATGATTATAAAAGAACTCATCACGTATTTAAGCCTCCTATGAAAAAGACAGTTTTTTGTCTGAAGTTCTGGATTGGGACTCAGATCTTGATTTATTTCTCAGTTCTGCTACAGATTTCCTCTGCGACCTTGGGCCAGTTACTTTGGGAGAAACATGTTAAAGCCCCTAAATGACTGATGAATCCAAGTCACTTTACCAAAATTGGCATAGCAGCAGATTCACAATGGGAAAAGCTTGTGGGAATCCTGACCATAGCCAAGGCTACCCCTGAAGTGACAGTGTTCTGCCCTGTTACTTCTCAGTTCTGAGCACCAACAGGCTGCTGTCCCTCAGGGAAGATGGCAGCCTTCTGAATGCTCATGAACAATGAGCAGGACATGGCATGGGAGGGAGGAATCAGCTGTCCTCTGACCTCCTGTAGGTGCTGTGGAACAGGCAATCTTGGGAGCTGCTCCCTCTCGTGTTTTCCAGCGTCTGATCAATTTTCATCAGTGGCTCATTTCTGGGAGAGGCTCAGATGTGATGCCTGGATCTGTGCAGGCAGAAGATGCCAGGATTAACATGGTCATCAGGTTTACCCTGTAAAAATAGGGGTTCCCATATATTGTCATCCTGCTTTGGTCAAAAAAGAAAGAATCAGGAACAACCATCCCTCCCAAGGGCAATTGGGTTTAGTGTGGCATCTAAGTCACTACCTACCCACAGCCCTCAGCCTCAGAGCTGAAACTTACCTCCCAAAAGTCCAAGGGAAGTGGTAGGAAAGAGGAACATGGGCAGGCTGTCCTCTCTTTCCCTCATTTTGTGAAGCTGAACTCTAACCAAAACACAGAGCTCCCCTTTTCTTCCTTCAATCCTTGGGCTTCCCTATCAGGGAAGCCCTGTGTTTAGGAACAAAGTGTTTATTTATTTGCCAGTGCAGGAATTAGCTTCCTAAGGAAACTCACCTAGCAACCAAGCAAGCACGTAAACTTGAAGCACCTAAGTGTTGTTGCTTCCAGATTTCAGACAGCTTTGAAAAATGGACACTTTCTGCTGTCGCCAGCTTGTGAAGTACAAATAGCAATAGCAGCATATTCTTTATCTCCCTCATCCTGTATTAGTCCATGTTATACGTGGTCTTACAACTCACACACAAAATTGGAATGCAAGCAGCAATAAACCTGTAATGTAAGTAGGGGAGCCAAGGATGGCTGTTCACTCTAGCTTTCCATATGCTATAGCAATGATAAAAGGATCTTACAGGCATTTCTCTCTCTGCCTTAATAGGCAGCATGGTCATAACTCAGAAACTGTTTTGGACAGGATTCACAAACTGCTGTGTCTGTGTAAAGTCAGTTGAAAGTAAATAACATACTTTCCACTTCAGTTTCTTGGATATCTCCATTTGCCATGATTTGTTTCATTCTACGTGGAAGTATATGAAGCTTAAGATACATATTAGATCACAAAGGTGAAGAATTTTAGGTTTCTGAGATTCAAAAATGTCCTAGCATAGGATCTCCCTTAAAAGCATATATTTTGTTGTCAGTGGTTTTGGCATAAGCAAAAGATCCATACAAAACACGTGAGAGAATGTAGCAAAAAGGGGAAAAGGTGGGTGATTATAATTTAAAAAGAACATTTTAGTAATTAATGTTTGCTAACAGGAGTGGAGAAGTATTAAGTGATTCAGAAATATCAAGGTAAATTTTTTAACTTTCATCAAAACATTTTCAACTTAGAAGACTCCACCTACATCTGCTGCCTTCTCAGAAAAGCCAAGGCAGACTGACCTCACTGCTAGCTGAGCTTGATGCAATAAAGGAATACTACTCTCAATATGGACTGCTGCAAATTTACATTGCATCAAAGTTGTTTAACTCTTCTGGGTGAGAGTAGGAACAATTTCATATATCCATGTAGCTAAAGTCTTGGTTAGTATGTTAGATTCTACATTGAGAAAAAGAAAGTTTCTGTCACTGTAACCTTCTATATCTGCATTTACAATCAGTGTGATCAAAGCAGTCCTTCTGTCACGGGACAGGATTCCCTTCTGGAATATTTCCACAAGACTTGAGACAGCTGTTGCAAAAACGTATTTTAAAAAGCTGCAGGAAATCTGTCTGTAGGTGATGCTTTTCCCAAGTTTTAAGTCTTGAAAGAATCTTTCTTTTTCCTGTACGTAAATGTGTCTTTTCATTTGATGTATCTGCTTGTAGAGGGAAATCCTTTCACTGTCAGTTTTCCACTGATGTTTGTCTGAAGTCACTCTGGTAAAACTTATCTCTTTTTAAATCTGTTGGCTACTGTATTTGTCTGTGACAAACTACCACTGAGCCTTAATCTTCTGGGTCAAGGGCATCATCATAATCATCCCATCAGACCTGGGGCATAAGATACAGCACAATTTCAGTTATTCCCATGGAAAATCTGTTGACATGTTCATCCTACAAAGGAACAGATTCCTTGGGGATCAGACTACCCCTGCTAGGACTCTCTCTGCTAGAATTACAAAGGCCAGGGAATCAGCTGAGTAGTTGTGGTGACTCCTCCTGAATGTCCCAGCTGTGTCCCATCTGGGTCCTACACACTTATTTCTGGAAGAACTGAGAGTTTAATTATTTTTCCATTTATTCTTTCTTAGAATTTTGCTGTCTGTAAATTACCCAGCAGCACCACAGGAAGTGCAAGGATACTGAAACAACGCTGGTTTTCTGCCAGGGTTTCACAGCACAGCCAAAACTGGTGTCATCTAAGCATCAGACTGTATCGAGATATATAGTTCCAGGGAATTGAGATTATGTGAAATCACACAGACTGTGAGGAAGCAGAGGGTCCCTGCCTGTGGATTGACCATCACTTTTCACAGCTCACTGAAACTCCATCTCTTTCTTCTGTCCTTGACTGTGCATTGCTATTCACTCGCTCCTACAGTTTGAAGATAAATGATGATCCTTCAAAGCAGATCTCTGCTGAGTTTTGCTCCGTGCTTCACTGAAGCATAAAATGTAGTGTACATTGACTCCACTGACGTGGTTTTCTTTCCAGGCACAGAGCTTCATACCCATCCTAGGCAGAGTCCCACGTCTGTAGGAACTCTGAAGATGGTTTTTTAGTCTAAAGGGTTTTGTGCCCAAAACTTGCATACCAGAAGCTCTTTGCAGTGAATAAGGTTTAGAGTTCTTGGCCCCATGAACATTACACAGGCTGCTGAATTCCCACCAGAATATCATAAGTTTACTGCTTTGACATGCCTCTCCTTGCATGTCCTCCACTAACTTCGAACTCTGTATTTCCATCCATTTCTATTTTTTTCTGTGACAACGCACTGAAGACAGACCATTGTTACCAGTTTTCTTTCCTTTATACTTAGTCATTCTAAATTCAAAATTTGAGGTGATAAATACAGCAAATATGTTTTCGATTTGACCTGATGGATAACAATGTCTGAGGATCTTTCAACACTTCCTAGTAAGAGGTTTTTACTGCAGTCTTATTTTCTGTTTATGAGAGATATCAATCGCATCTGTTTTAGTCTCTATTACTAGGTCTCATTTTATTTCTTTCAGGATGACTGAGGAGTTTTCCTGTCTCTCAAATCTAAATAATTGTCTGTTCATAGATTCATTTAGTCTGTGAACTCCCCTAAATAAGGTCATATACAATAGATTCTTCTTCAAAAAGAATGTAGAAAAGTTTTAAGTGGCTGAACTGTGATTAACCTGTGGATGTACATGACTGAGAGAAACATTCGTCTTATTCTATTTTCAAATGCAGGCTCAGACCCTGCTGCAAAGATATACTTTATCTGAGAACAAGCTATTGACCTTAATTCAGATATGACCAAACTATATAACAGTGTTTATTAGGTCAAATTTCCCGATGTCTTCTCAAGTTAAAATAAAATTAATTAGTGCATAAATTTTTTTGCTTTTTTATTTGATTTGTTATCCAGTTTTGTAACTGTGAGAGAGGTGGTATAGATTTCAGCTGATGTGAATTGAAGCCAATTAGGTAAAAGAGAACCCCAGATTTTCAGAAGTGCATTACAGTCTCTCTAGAAAATAGGTCATCTGAAAAACTTTCAGAGCTAATAATTCCTGAAAGTGGAATGACTATTACTTACTGCCACAGGGTCCTCTGATCTTCCCGGGACTCTACATGAGTCTGTTTATTACTGTTTTCTTTAAAAATGGAGCCCTTCTGACCTCTTTTTTTTTTTTTTTTTTTTTTTTTTTTTAGTGTGCTCAATACTTAAAGAGCAGTAGACTACAAAACAAATGAGACTATCTGTGACTAATATTTTAATCCAGAGCCCTGAAATTCCCTGTGCACAATTTGAGCTGTTGCACAGCCAGTTGATTGCAGACATTGCATCTCTGTGTTTCTCAGGGTCCTGTTGAATCTGTTCAAGAGACCTACCTATTCTGTAAAGGTTAGTGCATGTGGGAAAGGTATTATCAGCTTTTCATTGCAGTTTCACCTAAAAATTCTTTCTCAACAGAGCATGTGGAATCAGAGAACGTTAAGAAATGGATAAGAGTGAAATACATGGGTAGGAATGAAACCCTATAAACACTGAAGAGAAACAAGCTAGCACATAGACATATTTACCTCACAAAATATACCTTGTGTTTTCCCAAATTTTCATAATTCCCTTGAGAGTTATAACATATATCTTGTGCAAAGCTCCCCTTTAGAGCAAAGGACTCCATCTGTATTTACTGTATTTTGTTTACAGAACAGGTAATACAGTGCATTTTAGGACCCTACTGAACTATTCCTCTCAAAGAAAGTGATTAATTTAATAATTTCAATAATAGAAACAGGTTTTCTTTAAATTCAAAGAATTGAGAGGCTGTATTCATAAGAGTAAGATGAAGCATTTTATTAAGTGCATTTGGACAAGAGTAGTGAATGGCAAAAACGTACTGACTGCAGGTGATCAGAAACCTAAAGATACCCTGATTTGTACTGAGGCATCATATCACTGACTGGAGCTGAATCAAACTTTTTAAGTTTGGAGATGGTGTATTAAATACAGGAAAATCCACAGGAATTAGCACTATACCTCTCTATAGTGGTTTATGACAAGACTTATGCGCTCATCGCTGGACCTGTGAAAGAACACAAATAGAAAAGATCATAATATGAGGGGTTTTTAAATGCTACAGTGAAATGGTTTTGGATATATGTTCTCTGAATTCAGAGAAAGCATAAATGTGTATGAACAAGCATTTTACACACAGTATTCAAAAGCAGATGTGCAGCTTAGCTGAGCAATAGAGACTACATGAAAGAGCTATGTCCAGTGTGCTGTTCTCCTCAAGTCTTTGTAATGTCTCTCCCTTTGTTCCTACTTCTCTCTTAGATAATATACATATTGAATGTGTAGGATGGAGCTTCTGACTGCTAAATGGTCTTAGGCAGTCTTCCTTGGCAAAACATCCAAAGCAGAATACAGTGGAAGAGTGATTAATCTTGTGGAGTTTTCATGCCCCCTGGCGGAAAACTCTCAGTGTAGCCGTAAGGATTTCCTGCAGAGACATCTCTAAACAGATGTGTGGTTCCTGAGACATAGCTGGGTCGCATTCTCTTTTGAGGCACTACACTATTATCGGTGTACAGCCCATGAATAAGAACACACAAGATCCCAAGTTACAAATGAGCACCTGGACTCATTTAAGCGCTGTTAGCATGATGTACATTGCTCATACGGTATAAATTGCTGGCCTGAAATTTCTTGCAGGCAAATGATGCCAAGCTCTTAATATATATAAAATGAACTCTAGTAACTTAAGCAAAATAATCACAATTTTCCCCACAGTCTTTCCAGGATTTCAATCTGGAGGATTTTGAAGGATACACAATACCTTGTTACAAACCATATAATGTTTTAAAAAGTATCCAACTGACAACCTTGGCTAACATTGTATCTTCTATCTAGATTATTTCAATATGTCATGTCCGTATCACACCACTCTGTCCATGGTCCCAATGCCAAGGATTTCTGTCTTGTCCAACCTTTCCATCTGGAAGTAATGAGCTTAATATTCTGGCTCTACCCCCATAAAAGCTATGTCACAAAAAAGTAGCAGTCTTACAAACTGTTGTATACCCTAAAGACAAATTTGAGATCCATGCAGCCTCTCGAAGTTCTACTCGGATTCATTTAAAGACAAGTTTTCCACTCTACTCCCATAAGACCTACAGCATACCACAAGACTGTGAGAGTGATTTGACAACCATTTGGGCTTAAATCCTGTTCTAGACATGTCAGAGGACTGTGCTTAACAGATAATGAAGGGCTAGGATGGTCCTGTGGGGAAAAACACATTGTGTTATAAGATTTGCTCTTACCATGACCGTTCTTTTGGTTGCTATTCGTCTTCAAGCTAAAACGGAGGAAGCAGAAGTTCTTTGGTTTTAAATATTTTCTCGTCTTGCATAAAGTTAATGCAACCTCTTCTCTTTCTCATTATATGAATACAGAAAACAATGAGGCAGGTAGAAGTTTTATACCCATCACCTTCAACTTGAGCTCTGCACATTCACCAGCACAGACCGGTGACTGAGAGCATCATCAGGGCTCCTTTCACTGCTCCTATGTGGAGACAGAGAGATCTGTTCTGAGGAGAGTCTGCTTTAAATTTCTTCTCTTTCTATTTCTTTTTTTCTTTTATCACGCGGTGAGAAGGGTGGGACATCACTCTAAGTAGAAGTTTTACAAGTGATGTCCTAAGAAATATCAAGAATTATGAAAACACTTATTATGAATTGTTTTCATTTTCTTGTAAGGAATTTTTTGTCTCATTTTTCTAGAATTATTGATTTTTTGCAAAAACTGGAATTCTGTGCCAAAATGTGACAGTATTCTTGAGACAACTCACCCAGACTACATAAATTTGCAGAGGTAAACTTATCCCATGTACCTTAGGCACCCATCTTTGTTTGGGATTAATATTCCATTGGAAGTGCCTCTCTCCCCTCAGTAACTATAGAAAAAGGTAGGCCTGGAATAATATTTAAATAACTAAAATAAGGTGACATCAGTCCTGTTTTTTAATGTCAAGATTAAAAGCAGAACTCATTGAGCCAACACTTGTGTTTGTCATATTCTTACATCATTATAAGAACTCATTGTATAATTCCTTGACTATTTTAATTGCGTATAAATGGAACTCTTTAACATTTAGTTGAAACTTCTTTCAATGCCTCTCAAAATAGAAACCAATTATAAGAGTATTTTCTTATTCTTCACTAGAAAGATGTACAGGTACAGGTGGATTAATCATATGTTTTTAGAATCACTACTATGCTACTGCTGGCCAGAAAAAAAAAAAAAAGTAGAATTTAAAAATACAGATGTTCTGAAATGAAAATGCTTTGCACAGTCCTGTTAGAGTCACTGAAATTAAATTTTGGCAGATACAAATATTCTGACATTGCCAAAATGTCCTGTTTTATAATTTTGGAACCCGGTATCTAATATTTCCTTTCAAAATAGTTTTGCATGTTTAATGTTCTTATGATGTGTTTCATTTTGCATTCTCAATACAATTAAAAAGTCAACCATAATCAAGGGTTTGTCTCTGAGACATTTCAGTTGGTACAAGACATTTTTCTAAAAGCTTTCTCTTCCAGATAATTTTGGAATTTTTGAAAGTTGTGCTTAACTGGCCTGAAACTAAACCTGAAAACCCTCTGCAAATTTCTTTTCTGCATAGATACAATTTATTGTTGTTATTCTACCAAGACTGTGTCAATCATAGATCTCTTAACAAGCTGAAAGGAAAAGAAATTCACTGTTCCTCAGAGAGGATTTCACCCTCACTGAGCCAAGACCTATGATCCATTTCAACAACTGCAAGAGTACTCTGTACAAAAACACTTTCCTTTAAGTGAATCTGTGGAGAAATTACTGGTATCTTTTACGTCACCTTGCAAAATTTAAAGTGATTAGAGGACATAGATAAGGTATTATCATCTCTGAAAATACAGCTGTGTTAGTTTTTAGCATTAAAATGCCTGACTTATTAAAGTTCATAGATGCTCTCCTTTGCCTCTGTGAAGGTTACGTTCAAGATACCGGAGAGGAAGTATTTCTTCAGAGCTATAGGTTCAGAGACATCAGGTTTGATCTGTTCATTTATTAGCATCAGTTTGTGTAACAGTGTCTTCAAACACAAATTTGCTATAAGGAGCCAGATCCCTCAGCCTATACAGTTCATTTTGCTCTACTTCATGGCTCACTTTACAGCAGTGGAAAATGATGTATACCATCTGGAGGGTCCTCTTGAATATTTCCTCTGAGAAGATGGACTCTCTGGTTGTTGTAAAGCCAGCAGAAATGTCTTTGATGTCTGTGACACCTCTGCTGTGCTGCCTGGCATAAGGAAAGGGGTGTATTTACAGAAAAGATAGAGAATGTGGAGAAAAAAGCATTTTCACTGTCTGATTTTTCCCAGGATCTATGAGTTCAATTCACTGGCAATATTTTAAAGCATTTCTCAGCAGTGTTTTGTTCGAATGCTGACGGTACTGTCGAGCCAATCACACTTTTCAGCCACTGTCTCTCCTACTTTCCTCACTAGCAGACTAGAAGTTGTCCCAGATTTTGTCCTAGCACTTAGACACCTTTTCTTTTTGCTGCTCTCCAGGTCACATTTTATTTTCTCCTCCTGGGTGTGGGTTGACACAATATATTGACTGTACTGATTGTTGTGTATTGACTACTGATTGACTCTTATGCTGAAATGTCACTCTGTCTCCAGTGAGTCAGACTGACTCACTCTGTCTCCAGGGAGACAGACATGTCCCTGTTAGGTCCTCTGGAAGTCCAAGTTTAGTGAAGAAGGTTCCTATTCCTCTAGCAGCTCCCAGTGTATATGCAGCTCCTTGCCTTTGATGGCTGTTTAAGCTTTGCTTTGCTCAAATAAATCCAAAGTCTGCCATATGAACAAAAACCAAGACCCTTAACAACAAAGCAATCCTTCCCTCCACCTGCAACAGACCTACTCACACATGAATTACATTTTGTAAAAAAAAAAAAAAGTAAATTCAGCTCTGGTTGATGTCCTAATGATCTGGTCATGCTCTGAAACTCCATCATAGAAGCAAAGAGTAAACCTACTACTTTTCTTTGAAAGAGTCTATGGTGCTAGCATAAAGTAAGAAATATGAGATAGTTACAGGTGGGAAGAATAAGGAAACAGTGAGGCAACATGAGTTGTTGTGAAATGTCTAAAATCCGAGATAAATTATCCTGCTTCATTTGGTATTTCTCCCTACATGTCTTGATAATGTTCATGCTCAGCATTTTTATAAAAGAGAATAAATTAAATCACCCTGAGCATAAATATGTTCAGGATGAAAGAGATTTGTCGTAGGGATTGCAACTATTCTGATGGTGGCTCAAGAGTTAGGATGATTATTTTATTACACCAAACTTCTTGAAGAGCAAGCAGCTATCTCTGAGTGTTCTTCTGATATCCAATTATTTGTCCACAGGTCACATAAATTCCTATTACTAAGCAGGCTACTTTTATGTACTACTGTTGAAATCTGAATACAACTTCTTTTCAAGTTTCATCTAATTTTTCAAGACTGTCTTTCAAAGGAAATGGAACCTAATGTGATTTAACTGTTGGAGGAGGTAGAGGGGGGTTAAATTCAGTCAATTTATGTTCATTATAAACAAATCCAAATTCCTAGCTAGTATGGTATGACTAACATATGTCACATACTACAGCATGTCTGGTGTACCCTTTAACATTTTAACAGTCCATCAGACATTAATGTGACTTAAACATCAAAAACAGGTTCATTTTGCCATTAATATCCTGAAACAAGAACATCTAATATACACATCCTGAGATTTAATCTGTAAACATAACCAAAAATGTCTGGATGAAGAGGGCTTGTTTATATTTCAGTAGTGCTACTTCCATGAAGCATGTGTCTGCTATCTTTAGTGTGCAACTCTAGCATCCTACCATTGAGAGGGCCCTAATGTCTTTGATACTGTTAGGGAGACTTATAAGTCTTCTGCTGACAAACCAGTCCCTTTGTAGATCCCCTAAAGTTAAAGCTACTGATAAACATGTCTTATAAAGAAGGGAAGAATTTTAAAACCACTTCAAACATGCTCAAGATTTCTCTATTCCTTTTTCCATGGTGTGAAAGCAGGTTCTGAAGTGAGCAGGAATTAAGTGAACATGCTTCTCTTTACTGAAGTAATGACTTGTTTAATAAACAAGAACGGAAAAGGAAAAATGTGATGGTGCATGCAGAATGACAAAATAAGCGGATCTGAGGAAAACTTAATAAAATAAAAATGAACATTCAGTCCACTCAAATCCCTTTGTTTATTTTTTCAATCATTATTCAAATACTTGGTTGTTGCATTGATGAATGCTCAAGAAGGTACATTTCTTAGGAATTAGCATAGGACAAAACATATGTGCAGTAAGTCTCCAAACACGCTATATCTATCAACTGTGTTAGGAGTGAGTGAGACCACTACAGTCAGGAAGATAACGAGGAAAAAGGCGAAGAAAAAAAGAGAATAGTTATGCCCTTTGATATCTGCAAGATTGTTTAATCCAGCTCTTACGTAGATAAAACCACAATGTAATTGCTATGGAGTGAACTGCATTAGCAACTATGGCCTTGGAAAACCAGCCAAATACATTCAAAGTCTGAAGCATAGATGAATGCTCCAATGAAGGCATATCTTAAATCAATCACTGCACTAGTGGAATTTGTCAACAGCATGATTTTTTGAAGAAAAATGTAGATTCATCTGAACTTTTTACACCAGTGCATGTGTTTCCATTAAATTTTTCGTCAGGACTGTTTTGCAAGCTGAGGCTGGAATTTCTCATCGAATCCAGGCAGAGAAAATCCCTTCTCAAAATAGCTAATGGCATGGAAAACTCCTTTGGCAGAGAAGAACAAGAGCAAGGACCTCAGTATGGTCTCCTGAGCAATCTTATTTCAGTGTGTGAAACAGGGCCAGAGCAAACCTGAGCACGGGCAGATGGTTGTCGGTACAATTAAATTGTTCGCATGGTCCTTGGCAATTGTTTGGCCTGGGCTAACTACCTCTCTCCCAAAAATGTCCCAGCACAGCTGAGGGGATAGTTTGAGCCAGTATAGATGCAGTCAGCATGTTTTGGGGGGTAAAAGCAATTAACTGTGTCAACACAAGCTGTGCGAGCTGGCCTCAGGGCAGGCAGCAGTCCCTGGGCAATTTCATTACTAGTACAGCTGCAATACAGTAGTCCCTGTGAGCACATGGGGGAGTTATAAGATACTAGGAGAAAAGACTTTTTCACATGCATTTTTACTGCAAATTTTTCTGGAATGGTCCCAATATAGACCGAAAATGTTTTCTGAAACCATGACTTTTTTGCAAAATAAAATTCTCGTTTTCTGGCCAACTCTAGTACCAATTTGACAATATTGACATAGAAACAAACAGAATGTATATGAGGTAAACTCCTAGTGTGGGTACAGTGTTGCAGATAAATGAATAGTTTATATGTATTTCTCTTCCTGTAGTGCCCCAAAATTAGGGGTTCATTCAAATTTCCTATTCAGATTCTCTGTTAGGTATTTTTCGTATCCTCTTTCAACAAATGTAGCATGAAGAAATTCCACAGGAGAACAGAGAGGAGCTAAGACACAGATGAACACAGGTAACATATCTAAATACCTGTGTATTCGGGACATACACAACATTCAAGACATAGATGTTGCTCTGATGAGGCTCTAGATGTTCATAAAACTTAGGGCATTAGGGGGACACTGATAATTTATTTTAGGGGATATTGCTTTACTCATCTGTACCATGAAAACTGTGTGCATAGCTTTGAAACATACACATTCATCTTTCCGTGTGCAGACGTCTGAGTTTTTTGACTGAGGACACTAGTCTTCCACCTTCAGGTAGATGTCAAAAATCAGTCCATGTTCTGTAAGAGCAGTTAAGAAAATGGTCATGCATCCACATGTCTACATTTAAAATTCCTTGAAGTTAGGTAACACATTTCTAAACTGGAACAATTACCTTTCCAGCAAAGATCTGTGGACACACTCTCTGAAGTTTTCAGTCTTTGTGTATGAAGATTTCTTTCTTCAGAGATAAATACTGGAAAATGAGAAATGCAGTAATGGGAAGTACAGGTGAGTGGTCCGACAAAACAGCAACAGTTTGTAAGGATGTAGATGTACACGCATCTGAGATAACATGATCTAGAAGCAAGTCTAAGACCTGAAGTGAGCCACTGAATAAACCTGAGAGAGTTTTTGAAATTAGTGATGAGACCCTCCTGCATCAGTGCATCCATACATATGCATCATCACCAAATTTCATCTTAAAATTAAGTTTCTTTCAGCCTTGACTCTTCTAAGTGCCCATAAGATGTTCTTTTGCTTACTGACTTCACTTGCAGAGCTCTGCAACTATTGTCTATTTTGTGTGGGATAGATGGTCTTTCTTCAATTTTCAATTTCTGGAGACATGTTGCTCTGCTTTATCTTCCAAAAAGCAGTAATTGTCTACCCCATACATAAGAGGAAATAAGAAATACGAATATTGAAGCAAAGACCATTAATATTTTTCTTTATATCTCACACTTATAAAGTTAATTGCATAATGTCTGAGAAGTTGACTCATGTTCATTGGACGTTTGGACTTAGAAATACAGTTACAGATACTCCCAACAGAGTAGTGTCTTTCTCTTTTATTAAGATCAATAAAAGTTAATAATTGTGAATTTCTATTAACATTCAATTTCTAAACAATAGTCCATGCAGAAATCAGGTCCTCCACAGGGCTTAGCTATTGTGAAGCATATTTCTTTCCTTTCATTCTAGATCACTTGTTTTTTTTCTTACAGCCAAAATGAAACCTAGTTTCTCTCCTTTGACCACATCTCAGTGTGGATAGTACGAGGCACTAAGAGCTTTCCATTGCTGTGGTATATGCTGTTAATTGCTAACATATTCTGCCACATCATTTTTCACAGTATTGGAACTTTTTAACTATACCACAACTCAACAAATATTAACAGGACCAGACATGTCTTGGAAGATGGTACTGCAAGTATTTCCTTCCTCCTTTGGTTCCCACTGAGCAGATGCAAATCACTTTGGGACTGCATTTCAGTTCTGAAACGTGTTTTGGTTTTGTTCAAACCTAATTGGAGGTCATGTGGAGTTTTCCTTCTTTCTCGAAAACAGCAAAAAAGGTAGTCTTTGAGCTTTAATTGCCAAGAAACTCTCCCCCACAGAATCCACTTAGACAGATATCTTGTAGGAAATCCATGAACAAACACAGCCCCAAATTTTTACTGAGAAATGAGACAAAATTGTAACTGGCAAATACTTAGCCCCTCAAGACCCTGACCACACGTCCTGCTCTTGTTCCCTTTGGCAGTTCCTCTTTCCAGCTCTCTTCAGGACCTAGGCTGTCTTGGGTTATGTATTCTGCACTGAGCCTTCATAGCAGGGCATGATCCTCAGTAGGGCCCGTGAGTACTACTAAGATTCAAACAAATGATTAATAAAGAGCAGATCCCAGGCTGTAAATTGCATTTCATTCACACCATTCAAATCTCGCTCCCACAAAAGGAGCTTGTCTACATTCATTTGGTACAAAATGAAGGATGGACTCAAGTTTCGTGAGTCTAAAACCAGAGTTTTCTTCCTCCATTGGGGAATCTAAGTTTTCTTTTGAACAGAAATTTAGATTAAATAAAAAATACATTGCTGCTTTCACAGCCTCCTTGGCTGGGTGCCAGAGAGTCCTCTCCGTAATTCTGCTTATTCTTTGCAGGTGGTTTCTGAACTTTTATGTTGCCCTGGGCGAGTGACTGGATATAAGTCTATTTTTCCAAATTCAAAATGTGAATAGTTTTGCCTATGACATCTTCTGACCAACGGTCTTGGTCTACCTAACATCTGAATCAGTGCATACATACTATTTTCTACTTGATGTGATTTGAAATAGCATTTTCATTCTATTTCTTAATTGAGAACATAAAAATATATATAACCCGAGACAATAGATTGGGGTAAAACCAGCCAACTAACCAAACAAACAAACAAAAAAGAGTTCAGTACAGTCACTGCTGCCTCAGGAAAACAGACTTTGACTCATTTCCCAATTTTTCTCTGTTACAGAACATCAATGCTTGGGAAGAATAGGGGAAAGGCAACTAACTTGAAAAAGATAGAGAGAGAGAGAGGAGTTTGTTCATTTGTTTTTTTAGTGTAGACATGTTATTTAACAGTCCTGTAATTTTTTATCCCTTGGAAAACATGAGCAATGACTTTACAGTGATCCAAATACACTTTTTCTTAGTGTGTGTGCACATCCATCTTCATTCTCTTGCGTCTTTTCAGGGCCTTGGAAGATGACTATTTCAAGCAGAGCAGTAAACATTGCAAGTCCCCTAATTTTATCACTGATAATAGAGTATTGGGTTGTATCACTGCAATATTAGGGTATGTAGCCATTATAAATTTGCTTGGATATAGGGACTTTTCTGGGGACTGCAAGTTTTTAGGCATTGGTAAATAAATCACAAAAAACTTTTTTCTAAGGCTGGTACCGACTTGCCATGTAACATTTTCAAACATTGGACAATCTTGTCCAAAAAGTAGACCTTAACTTTTTTCAACAGCATTTCTAAGTTATATAATGCAACACATTTCTGTAATGTGTTTCCAAAAGATAAGTCTTGATTGTTGTGCAACTTTAGGCAGCAATGAAGACTTTTTGTTTGCTTGTTTGTTTGTTTGTTTTATAAAGTTGACTTTTAAAAACAGAGCTGGACAGAAAACAAGAATGTTATTTCAGGAAAAAAATTTCAAAGTTTTCACATTCATTTTTATTCTGACATTGAAGGAAACCAAGCCATGTACTTTTTTTTTCCCTGCTGGTGAGAGACACTAGAATAATTGACAACATTGCAATTCTAGTATTTACGTAGTGTTAAAGAAAAAATCTTGTTTTGAACTGAGCCACTGGCTTTTGCAGTATAGATCTCATAGACCTCATACTGGATTTGAACACAAAATTCACCCTTGAATTTGTAGACCCTACCAATGAAAATTACTTGGAAATAATAAATATCTTGTAAAATTTCAAGTTTGACAAATCAGTGTTCATAAGGAAAAGAAAAAAAATCAACTCCATTCCCCGTTTTTATGCATAAAGAAAAATGCATAATAACACTATTTTAGAAATAGATTACATTGAGGTCAGGATTTAGAGACTCAGGGTGAAGATTCAACTTATTTTCATATTGTACTAATTTGCAACACACTGAGACAAAATGTTTCCACAGGAAATTTTACCACTACTTTTGCGCATATAAAGTACATAGAAACAATACGTAGAAAAAATAACCCTTACAATTATCATCTTCGTAGAAATTATTTTAAAATTAAAAAATCTGAAATACTAGCTCACATATTCAACTGCAATAATTTCCTTTAGTTCCATCTTAATTTTCATGGCTGTCAATACTATGTTTGTGGTTATGTTTATATAGAAACAGCCTCAGAACAGTGTTGCACTCTAGAGCTTTTGGTGGAGAAAATGAGCAAATATGGGCTGAGGCAGAAGTGGAACACACAGGACCAATCAACTCCTAGGGTCCACGACACTGCCAGGAAGGCTCAGAGGAGTGACAGTCTGCAAGCTGCCTCCCAAAGAGCTGAGAAGGCACGAAGTGTGCAGCAGGTTGGCAGATACAGATTCATTCTTCTGTAGTGACGTAGCCCAGCAGAAAGGACTCCCGTCCTTTTGTCAGAGAATGGCATTGCCAATAAGTGCAGGAATGCAGATTTACTCCTAAAGATCCCAGTGTGAAAGAAAAGAAACGTGAAGTGGGCTTATTTGGTAGCACTCCAATGCGAAGACAGAAATACCAGAGTTTGCCAAGTGAGGTGGATGAAATCAGCACAGAGAGTATTTTGTTTCTAACTATAGAAGATACTGCAAACAGTCGAAGGAGAGAAAGGGGTTGACTTTTATTTTAAAAAGAAAACTCTTTAGCATGCATTTTACGCTATTGTAGCATTTGCACTTAACATAGACCAGCTTTATTTTATTTATTTTTACATGTTTGCTCAATTTCAGATGGGGTGAGTGAGCCCTTAAAAATATACCCTCTAGGTTCATGATATACATCAGAGCTGTATAAATCTCCTAGGAGACTTAAACAAAGAGAACCTAAAAAAGATGTTCCTTATTTTACCGTAGTTCTTCCCATGATTAATGGAAACCTCTGATGATGACTGCAACTCAGTATATTTCTTGGCACTGTCACTGTGTTTTCCTTTCTTCTCAACTGGGTCAAGTCACAGTGACTATAAAAAGTAGAAACACAAGGTTTTTCTTGACAGTTCATAATATAAAGAGGGCCTGCTCCTGTATAGGATGTTGTTTTGTACATAACTGTAGGTGTATGTGAGGACATGATAGAGATCAGAACATGATAACTAGCACAGAGAACAAGGATTCGGATAAACTTTTACAAAAGAAACTCTACTCCATTTCTGTTCCGGCAGCCCTTCCTGTGAATGGCTCTTTGTACTGATGCATTAGCTAAAGAGGGATCTATTTTGCTTTTCAGGTTTACAATTACCCAGTTCTGATTTGGGCTGCAGTATCCAGGATGCCTTCTGCATGTCCAAAGTCAAGCTTGCTGAGTGCAGTTCAGGGGGCAGAGCTGCTGTAGTGTTTCAACCACTACAAGTTTTGCCAATTTTCTACTGTCCTGAGCTGTCAGAGGCTGGCTTCAGTCTTGGTATTGTCCAATGCACAGGTGACACCCTCTGGTAAACTCACTTGAGAAGTAATGAAGTTTTAGTTCATAAGCTACAAAGGAAAGGCCATATATGAGAAACCATATACATAATTTCAGCAAGTAATTTTTAATATAGACTTTGCTAACTTTTTCTGGAGCTTTGCTATCTTATATCTTAGTTGTTTGAGGGAATTTTGCAGAAAAAAAAATGTTAATACCACGTACTCTAATGATTTTTGGTGCTTTAGATTTTCTTCGGGACACATTGTGAATATAGTGACCATCCAGGACTAGAATGTGGACTAAGTCATGTCTTCAGGTCCCATATAACTTCAGAAAAAGAGAATTAAGCCATGAAGAAAGTAACAAATTTTACAGATTTGTCCTAATTTTTGATTTTTTTTTAAGAAAAAAGGACTGTGACTAACGGGTGGCTTAGGCCACTGGAATGATACAGAGGCTTTTTTAGCTTTCATGAGTAAGAGTCACCATTGTACCCTTTCAGTACAGTCCCCATACCTGGGAATTTTCAGGAAGCCCTAAGTCACTCAGCTCTGGTCATCGACATTAAAAAGGAGGGTGGGGGTTATGTGGTTTAGACATTTCTCTTTGCCTTATCCTCTTTGAGTATAGGTAGTACAGTTATCATTGTCATTAAAAGATTTATTTCACAAATATCTGATAACTCTGTATTTAAATATAAATTGCTAAAGTAAGTGAGTGTACCTTGTAACAGAGCCTACAAAGTACAGCAAGGCACTGGAGCAAAAGATCAGTAGTAAGCCAGTGTCAGCTTCTTGTGATCAAAATCTAGGTTCATGATTAAGCCCTGCATTAAACAAGTAGGATTCTTTATTTCATTGTCAATGACATTTTTGTTAAAATGCACATTTTTCTGTACCTATATGTATGCAGATAGAATGTTTTATATAACCCAATTCTGTTGCCCATTGGTTTGGTTAAAGTGCTTTCACACAGGTTTACTCTGCTAGATAATAAAGAACAAGATGGTGAGCAAGGTGTCATTTCATGGAGAACATCAGTGATGTCCTGTGTCTTCTAAATGTAAGATGCTAAATTCAGATATGGAAACACAGCTTTTATAATCAAGAAAAAAGACTATAGCCACCCTTTCAGGTTTTATGTTAAAAAACTCCTCTAAGTCTTTTCTTGTGACAAATCAATGGCTTGAAAAATTCTCCTTTTAAAAAAAAAGTGGAACATTGTAAACAAATGACTGTTTTTAAATTTAGACAGCCTTGGGCTAGATGTGAGAATAAACTGTGAATTAAGCATCCCTTGACAGATGGAAATTTGTAAAGTGAGAAAAAACAGACTGACCTTTAGTGTGGTGCTGACAAGTGAAGGATTACACCATCTTTGGTATTAGGAGCCACATGTTATGTGGACCTCATCAGAGGACAATATGTACACAGGAAAGGCACTGTTCCCTGCCATTTATTGATAGTAATATTTGCCACAGTCAAAATATTTGGTACATTTATCGCTTTGAAGGATTAAGGAGCCATTCCTATTAATACTAAACACAGGAAATTACTAACTCTCAGAATAATACCAGATATCACAGATGCTGGTTTTTTAAAAAGAAAAAAAACTTTGATTGTGTGATTTGATCTGGCCTGTGGTTCCAGCTATACACCTGTGTGTAAGGGCACAGCAGGGATGGGGGATTCACAGGAAGACTGGTACTGGCAGAATGTTCCTGGGTCAACAGGGCAGGGCTTGGTAGCCTGTCCCATCCCACTCCCCATCCAGGAGCAGGGTAGCTGGAGGCACTGGGACTAGTGGCAGCTGGAGACCAGCAGTGCTTCTGCAGCTTTGCTGGGGTAGGGGCTGATGATCCCAGGGAGGATTAAATGGAGTCCTGGGATGTGGGAAAGGTGCGGAGAGTCCCTGGTGATAGGGCCACATCACAAATGATCACTGGTAGTATAAGTTATGAAAATATTATTATCCTTCTGGAGCAAAGAGGACAAGAGTTTACTTATTTATTTATTCATTATAGTCCTGTCTTTGGACAGTGTGTGAAACTGTATGGTTTAAACACTGATGTTTAACAGTACTGGGAATATAGGCACTGTGGATCCCTCTGTGTACAAGTGTGCACACACTCTGGAGACCATACACCTGCAAAATCACTTGTGACAAGGCCTGTGCCTCCCTTCAGCTCAGATCTACCCAGTTAAGTTCATAAACTGAGAAACTAATCTTCTCTATGAAGAGGATTGTGTTTCTAAAAGGATTGAAGGTTCCTACTGTAGTCCCAGTAACTTCCTTTCAGAGACATAAAAACTAGCATGAGCAAATCTGATTTGGCTTAAATTTCAAGTTTGGTCCTTAGACCTGAAAATCTCCATTTTTAGAAAAAAATACCAAACAAACAATCAAAACCCACCCCAAAAAGTAATACAACATTAGATAAAAATCCTCTGAAGTGTCAGCAACAACATTCCCCAAGGCATCAATGAAAGGAAAAACAATACTTCCAAGAAATTCCTTCTCATTTTAGCAACAACTTTTCCCATCAAAAACTTTTCCCCTTCAAATCTCTCTTTCAGTTACTCTACTTATTATGCTGAATATTATTTCACATTTCCAGTCTCATTTTATGTGCAAGGTCTTTTCATGTATCTTTTCATCTAAGTGGACTTGAGTGTTGCAGCCCTAGAAGGCTGACAAGTTAGATTAGCAGAGATACTTTACTGCCACAACTATAATAAATTCCGTTCTGGTTTCAGAAGTGTCCCTCTGATCCAGGCATTTTTGCAATGATAGCTATGGGCATGGAGTTATAGAACGTTTATTGGCCTTATGAATTTTGGATGGAGATATACATTTTTTTTTTTCTAGGAGAAATTTGAAACAGAAGTGCCAAGGGAAGATGCTCCTCCTTGTTACATTCAGTTGATGTGAATACAATAAGGATTCTCCATCCCGGCTTAGACCCTCATAAGAAAGGGTTTTGCACTACCAATTCACTATTTCTATCCTGAATCACTGTAGACATGTTGAATTCTTTCATGTAGAGCCTTTTTGTGAGCTTTTGCACTGATTCAACACTCTGGTAACACAAAATAATTTATCCTGAAAAATTAGTGGTGTTACGACAGACATGATCACAGTGGTCTTTGCCCTGACATAAAGTGCTTTGGAGTGACTGTGTCACACCTACAACTGTCTTATTTCTGTCAGAAGCTGCTGAGATATATGAATGGTCAGTGCCAAATGTGCCCTAGGAAACCCAGGGTCATTCATAATTACTTGGGAAAAGCAATGTGCAATGTTTCTTTGTGAACCATCCCATTAAAATACAGGAAAAATCCATTTGGTCATCTCAGGCAAAATTCGATTTGAGACACTTAAATGTATCATTGGGTCCAGTTGCAGTTAAAGAGCCCTACAGATAAGTAAAATTGCATAAGTAAGTGCCATTTGAGAAAATAAAAAAAAACTCTCACAGAGCTGGCAGATAGGATACAGGACATACAGGGGACCTACATATTCAGGAACTGCAGCTGGAAGGCAGTGGGAAATGTCAGGGTATATGAAATGGTACTAGATACCTAAGTGTAAGGAACTGAACCTTTCCCTGAAGCTCAAGTGTCTACTTGTAGATATCCATGGATGTGCTCGGTATATATGCATCAGTAGTCAACAGAGTCAGTAGAAGTAATATAGTAAGAGGAACTAAGTAAACAACTTTTCTGACTGGCCACTGAGGACTGGAGTAATTTGCCCTCTGTTAGGTATCTGGTGTAAAAATATCTCAGGACATCTAAGACGTCAGCACAAATTAGTACACAGACACACTACCTAAAGATGAATTATATCCTTCTACCATAGATTTGAGGCCTAGATTGGGATTGTTCAGCCTGGAAAAAAGAAGGCTTTGGGGTCTCCTAATTGCAGCCTTCCAGTACCTGAAGGGAACCTACAAGAAAGACTGAGAGAAATTATCTACAAGAGCATATAGCAACAGAACAAGAGAAAATGGCTTCAAACTGAAAGAAAACAGGATAGATTGGACATTAGGAAGAAATTCTTTACTGTTAGGGAGATGAGGCACTGGAAAAAGTTACCCAGAGAAGCTGTGGATGCCCCAACCCTGGAAGTGTTTAAGGTCGGGTTTGATGGGGCTCTAAGCAACCTGGTCTAGTGGAAGGTATCCCTGTCCATGGCAGGGGGGTTGGAACTAGACGATCTTGAAGGTCCCTTCCAACCCAAATCATTCTATGATTCTATGATGCTGTGATAGTGTCTGGAAAGGAATGTGCTAGGACATCTAAAATGATTCAGTATGCCTGCACTTAGACAATTGAACCACATGCTTCAGGTCTGCTTCAGGATGAAGTGAAGAGCTCTCTAACATCCAATGATGATATCAAGTAGATATCCATGGAGATCCTTACACTGAGGTGTCTCGGACTATAAGCTGAATATTACCCACCTCATTTCTTCTACAGCCAGCCTTGAAGGTTTCTGAAAGTAATTTATTGCAATATGTTTTTGGAACTATGATGAAAACCCATGAAAGAACACAAAATTTGAGTTTCCTTGGTGACTGGATGCATGTGGACTGAAATTATAATGGTTCTGTTTCTCTGTGCTTCTGCTCAGCATGATTTTGGTGAATGAAGACTGCCAAGGGGCTGTCAAGCAGAGCTCCCTGCTATTTGGTTTTGCACTGGGACTCATGTGTTGCTCTGTTTTCCTCCTGTTATTTTCAATTCTTGCAGGCCTGCATGTCAGATGAGCACAGCCAGCAGCATTCTCTCCCTCCCTATGACATTACCCCTGTGCCAGGACCAAACAAGGTAGGAGCATGGGGTGGCAGCACAGGAACCAAGGAAGCATCTGTGCTGCCTTTGTGTGCACTGAGGGCTCCCACACTGTGAGGAGCTCTCAGTTGGACACATCTGGCTGAAGTCCAGATCATTTAAATAGTTTCAGCAACTCACAGGGTTTGGAACACACTGGGGAGTCTGGCCAAAGATGTTCAGTGTTTGTGGTTGAATGGGCTAAATTGGGCTAGGGAGTGAGTGCTTGCTCTAACCAATTGCCTTATTCAAACCCACCATTTTAAACAAAAATACAGCTTCAGTAAACATTTTTTTCCCCCCTCTATTTAAACGGAAGTCCCTACTATACAAACCGTAAAGACTTTTGGCAAGCAAGCCCACATATGCTCTTCAGCCTAAGACAACATTACAATCAGAAGAAACATACATGAAGTAATCTATTAATTTCTTCATACCTTAAACAATTTCAAACTTCTCCAGAATGTGAAGTTCTGTTCTGAATAAACCCCTTGAAGCTCTTGTAAGTGAACACAACTTTTTTGTATCTACCTCTAAGCTGTAGAATCATAGAATGGCCTGTTTTGGAATGGACCTTAAAGATCATCTTGTTCCACCTCCCTGATGTGGGCAGGGATACCTTCACTGGACTATGTTGCTCAGAGCTCCATCTAACCTGGTCTTAAACTCTTACAGGGATGGGGCATCCATGACTTCTCTGGGAAACCTGTTGCATTTCCTCACCACCCTCATAGTAAAGAATTTCTTTCTAACACCCAATCTCAACCTACCCTCTTTCAGTTTGAAGCCAATCTCCCTTGTACTATCACGACATACCCTTGTAAAAAGTCTCTTCTTCTCCAGCTGCCATTTTGCCCCAACTGAGTCTCAACCACTCCTGCTGCTCCCGCTCTGCAGGAAAGAACAAATCTGTTCTGTTTTTAAGCAGCACAGGAAACAAGGAGTTTTGGGGACTTTATGTCTTTTGGTCGTGGAATTACTAGACCAGTTTCCATTCTTGTCTCCTGTTGTTGATCTCCATTTTCTTCCAAATGGACTGCTTGGAAGAAAAGGAGAGCTGTGTTCATTAACATGTCACAAGGTAAAGCAAGGTGGGTTAACTTTGCTGAAACTGTTTATGTTTCACCAAGCTGAAGGGCAGATCTCAACAGAAAGCATGGGACAGATTTCTTTCCTCAGTTCCAAACAGATTGGAGACTCTTTTTTCCTTCTCTGTGTTTGTTACACTCATTGTAGGCAGGTGGTAACAATCCTCTAGCAAAAGAATGAGGGACAATTAGGCATATGTACAATTCAAACACACCTATATCTCCAAAAATGTTCACTCACTGTTCTATAAAGGAGTACAATATGAGGGAGACAGAGGATACTGTAGGTGGTAAAGACTATTTAAGATTTCATTGTGAATGAAACACAGAAACTATGTTGGATGAAGGACATAGTTATTTTCACTAAAGGTCGTAGGGAAAAATTAGCTCTGGTTTACATTGTAGGTAGGCAGGGTTACCAAATTTATCTCCAGCAATTTCTACCCAGAAATAATGCCTGTGTTCTGCCCACACAGTGTGTGGATATGTAGAAAATCTGACATATTGGGAATGTGTTGGGTTCGCTACATACACGCCAAGAAGAGTGCACATCTGAATGTGTTGCATGTGATCTGGGTTTCAGCACAGCGGATTTGACTGGCAGAAGGATTCTAGTAAGCTTGAAATATCTCTCAGATTAATTTTTTGAGCACAAAAAGTTAGAAAATTTTCCCTCTAGGGAAATTGGGGTATACAGTAACCCCTGCACACATATGAGATCCCAATAAAAAAAACCAACACACCAGTATCAATATATAAAGGCAGTAAATGAGACTCTACAGGGATAAGTGAGTGCAGATAACCTGTGGTCTGAGGGAAGAACAAGGCCTCAGTCTGTCATTTAGACAGACGTGAGAACAACCTGACTTCCTGAAACATTCAGACCTCTCCCATTCATAACTGTACATCTTTTTCCATTGCATCCTCAGGTGTGGTGGCCACCCCCTGTACTTGTAACCACTGAGAATCAACCTATTTGAAGTTCTGCAAATGTCTGTCCTTAAAACCAACTGTTATTGCAGCCCCTTTCTAACAGATACAGAGTTCATTTTTGTGTCTGTGGATGTTGTTTTGGCTCCACATAGCAGAAAACAATACTGATCATTTTGAAAGGGAAGTTCCATGCAGAATTAATGTATAAAAGATGCACACACATGACTGTATAATTACATCCTGCCTTACATTGTGACTGTTAAGCATTCACTACTCTTTACAGGAAATTAATAACTTTACAAAGCAGCTGCTCCATCCACCAGCTTTAAAAAATAATATTACAGTTGTAAACCATGGATTACTCTTTCTGATACAGGTAATCCTCTTAAAATTGACCATTCTGTAATTTAATGAATTTATCTTTCTTTCAATGTGTTTTAAGATAAGAACCAAATGGTTAAATGTCCATAACCCACCTAAAATTTTTGACAAGGTATTAAGAAATAAAATAAATAAAGATACCTTCAAGTAGTTTTCCTTAGCTGAAACAATATAGTTTGGATGTTTTTGAGTTAAAGGCATATCCTGGCATATTCTCTCCTTCACATAAAACTGTGTAAGGAATCACACTTTAACAAAGAAGAAAAATCTCCCCATTTATATTTTAAAGCCTTATTACCAATGGGAATATGAGTTTTCCCATGTTACAGTGTTTTATGGAACCAAATTAGTCATTTAGTAATGCTAAGTGGGAATTGTTCAGTAACATGTTTTGTGTTGGAAAGTGCTGGTTTGCCAAAACAAAAGTGAAAGGAACCAAGGTTAGAAATTTTGCTGAAACCCTCTCAGCACTGAGAATCATCTGTCCCTTGATTGCAGCACTCACCTGTGTAGCCTGAGCTCGATGTGTCTCCACTTACAGGGACACCGAGAGCAGGATCTCAAAGCTTTTTGTTGTGTATCAATACTCGTCACTGCTGGGCTACCCAGAAAAATGCTCATGAGTCTTCTCCTTTCTGTGTAACAGTCCTGTGAAAAACATCATCTGAGAAGGTTTTAGATTTATCTTACAGTGAAAGGAGGGTATTTATTTACTTTTTTTTTTGCTACAAAATTCCCTCATGGCAAGGTCACCCTACATAGTTCTAACAGCCCTTACAGATTGTTCAGTAAGAATTAGTCTTCGAGATTCCTCTTGGCTCTAAACTTTTTGAAGGGTGAACTAATGTATGGATAAGAAAGTACACTATCAGGTTTCCTGGGATCTGGTTTCAGAAAATTTCTCAGGTCTCCCATATGCCTTCATAATTTAACTACTAAGGGAAACTCTATGCTAGTACAACTGATAGGGGTCTACGGTTTATTGCTCTTTGCAGATGTCATATTCTTGGTGGGAAATGGCAGGCAGTAGAATGGTATCAGGCCTCAACACTACATTGATAAACTGAAACATGATGCTTATTTCTGCCACATTTTTATACATAAGACTCATACCTGTTCTTGTTTAAGTAAATCTTTTACACATTTTCATAGTAAAGAATCTTGCAACAAAGGCTAACAACCAAACCCTTGAAAGTATTTGGAAAAGTTAGTCAATTTTCTACTGTTATCAAATCTCTTTTCTTGAAAAGCTGTGTAAACAAATGCTATTTTGGAAACTCTCAGCAAAAGTCCAACATTTGCATTTGTTCAAGTTTATTTTTATTCAAATTCCTCTTCTAGGTTATTGTTGTGTCTGATTCTTTTACATGTTCAAACTTGCTTGTCAGGAGCATTTCAGTCTGAAAATTTGCTGCTTTTTGGCCTTTTAGACCCCTTAAATACCTTACCTAAGTGCTCCTGAAGACCATGAAAAATAAGGCACAACTTTGGCTTTTGAAGGTAAAATGAAGAAAAAAACTGGTGACTTTTCTGAACTGTCTTTAAAAGGATCACTCCAGCAAGAACTCTGCATAACTCTCTGATTCTTGAAGGTTTAGTGTGACAGTCAATGATTTATGGTAAAAATGATGATAGGACAATTTTTGCAAGCAGTTCAGCAATGGTCTCACTTTATTCCCAGGAAATGTTATTATTGGCTGCACTGCTAAGTGCGTTCAATACCAGGACTGATTCCTGGCCCCCAGTCTGAGTGGTGAAGGGTGGTTTGTGTCTGTGCTACTCAGATTTAGCTCAGATTGTCTGCATCAGTGCTATGTAGTACATGGTCCTGGGCCTCTACTGGGCCCCATGCGATTCCCCCATGACCTCAAATCATAACAATCTTTTTGTGTATGGTTCTTAGTTCAGTTCACAGTGTCAGGAATAGTGAGACCTGTGTTACAACCTGACAGAATTGTGTTTTCTTAGCATGGAATGGAAAGTGTGAACTGTGTGAACTGAACTGTGGGGCGAGGCCACATTTGAGGATGCAAAGGCTGGTACAATGTGTTATAGGAGTAAGCAAGATGAACAGAGCCAAACCTAATGTGACTTCCTGAGCACGACCTTTTGGGAGTGGTTCCCAAGGCTAACTGTTCCAATAGCTCTATGAGGTTTTGTTTCCCCATGATGATTGATTCACTTCAGAGAAGAAATTGTGACCACATTAGTGACACCATATGAATCTCCGGGAGACAAGGACCAACGCGCAAGCTAAGGAACTAAACTAAGTGATAATTTAGACAGATTCAGGTGGCCTCCATGAGAGTTAGTCTGGGGCAATGCTGAGTAAAACAGAAAAACCTGCTTTATATTTTTATCAAGTTTGATGTTTATATTTTAGGTAAAGACCAGTCTTCAGCCAGGTCACTGAGAATTTTGGTGAGGTGAAGGACTATTTGGGTAGGACTCTAAGAAAAGAGCCATGTGAAAATTAATTAATGACAACATTTAAAGTTGTTCAGAAAAATTCACTTTTCTATTTCAGAAACGTTATGAATAATCTAGCTAAAAATACAGAGACATTTAAACACTCTTGATGGAAGCATAGGACATTTCCTGAAGATTAATGACTGTTTGGGAGGAGCTGTGCCCTGAAATTCATCTGAGAGCCATTAGCCTTAGCTAGCCATCAATCCTCCAGAAAAGTTTGGTGCCAGAGTCATTATTACAATTAGGAGTTTAAAATGTATGGGTGTAGTGTATTTTCAGTGCATGATGAGGATACCATTTTGATAGGACTCTTCTGGAGAATTCTGCATTTGGCTGAATGAATGGCTTGGTGTCTCACAGGGTATTCTAATTTAAAATAATTTAAAACCTCAATTATGGAGCACCCTGGAAGATCAGCTTCAGAACCAGAACATCAGATCCAGTCGTGCAAACATGTCAAGCAAACACCTCATAAAGAGAACAGCCACTTTATCTCATCAGTAAGGTAGTGCTGGATATTAGTGCTTTCTTAGGTAGTCATTAGCTTCAGCTTAATTAAAAGATCTAAGATCCAGTTGTTAATAATTGACTGAAGAAAAATTGTATGGAGAAAATCTGATTTGAAGTTTTTGCTGGTAATGATTAAAGGGTTGTTACTACACACAGCAAAGTCAATGGCAGATGCTCTATTGGAGTCAACAGAAGCAAGAATGAGCACTTGGTCCTTTTCATCAATGTAGTACACAAAGTAGAAGGCATCATGTCTTTTCATAGTTCAACAGAAACTTTTCTCTAATGCCTTTTGAACTGTTTAACTATACTGACAAAACTCTATCCAACTATTTTTAGTTACTACTGCTTGTTCTTACTTCACAGATTTTATAAATAAAGCAAGATGGATTTATCCAAATTCACTTCCTGTGTGTAGGTTATTTGACTTTCTGTTGTTATCCTGATACCAAGCTAAAGGATGAGTCTTCAACTAAAGTATGTTTTACAGCTTTGTGCTATGGGGCTATCAAGAGATGGAAAATCTGCCACCTTTCTTGGTATTTCTTTGCATTCATTTATTAACTCCTTGTAAGTATGTGTCCCCCTTCTTTCTAAACTGGACTGATCTGGCTCCATCTACAAGCCTGTTCTTATAGCTAAAAGCTAGCTTTTCCTGGTAATTATTACTTGACATTTCTTTCTCAATATTGCAGTGTAATCAAGTCAACTTCTCATCTTACTGATGGCCAGTAAAACTCAACTCCTTTAATCTCTTTATTGAGTCACCCAAACTGCAAAGAAAAGTAGAAGTACTTTATGTTGTAGAAATGTAACGGCCACATTCACCATGGGGAAGTTTATACTCTGTTGATTTTCCATCAGGACAAACAGTTTTATTGGACTCATTGCTTTCCAGGATAGTGAAGACAAATACACCATTCCTTGTTCTCCAATGCATAGCTTCATGTTTGGTTGTAGTGAGTATTTTGTTTGAATATTTCATTTAAATTGGCCCAGTTTTTGATTGGTGCAGAACATTCTGTCATTCATTATTACCCTGCCAACCTGTGTGTCATCTGCTAATTTTATCCATAGTAGAATTGGTCAGAAATGTTCCAGTTCAGCAATATTTAGTCAAAAATTCTGGTTCATGAACCTAAACTATTTATGTGTAAACATCCTGGATTCAATGAACATTTCCCAACAGGTTTTCCCTGAGACTGAAGACCCTGAAAATGGCTGCATTTTATAGACTTAAATCACTGAGTAACAAACATTGTTTTTCAAAAGTTTGGTTACTTTAGAGATTTCAGATAACTTTGGGACTGATTCAAAGCCCATTAAAGTCAGTGGGAATCTATATATTGACTTAATTTGCCATTGGAAAAGTCTTTTTTTGTGTAGTGTTTAGGTTTAAATTTTTTCTTTATAGTCATGCAGTTTTGTCCATGCTGAAAAATTCCTCACTAAAAAAAAAAAAGGTAGATCATCAGCAAACTCCCACAGCTACATTTTAAAATTATGTGCTTAATTGTGTAGCATTGTAGAAACCTACAAACTTCCTTGGCTTATTCCCAAGGAAAAAAGCCTCTCTTCCTTTTTTTTTGTAACTTTGTCTCTGCACCCAAGCACACAAGTAGTGGTGAAGGAATACGAAAGAAGGGATGGGTTACGGGGTATAAAGGAGTCCAAGGAAATAAATAAAGGCTTCCAGCTCTGTGCAGTTGTTTTACAGTTCATTTCAGAAAGTGCCAAATTCACCATGAAGGGGGGGAAATGAAAAGGGACTGAACAGGTCAGACTGGTTAGCAGATTTCTAACAGTAAAATATTATGTTCTCTAAAGGGGAGCAGTGTAACATTCTTAATCCAGACGACAATATTTCTGACAAATCAGGTTGTCATTGGTGAGGTGCAGGACAGGAAATCCTATCCTTAAGTTATTAGAAGGGTTGTACTAAGGTTTCTTAGAAGTTTAAATATGACTTCTAGAAGAACTCATTTTCCTAAGTTTTCCACAATCTCATTATACTTTGAATTTAATATTTCATCATTTGACTGTTCACCTATACTTCCTTCTTGCCAGTGAGAATGTGTTCACTAATGGGTACAGTGCTGGTAGGATTTTTAGAACAATGTGTGATTCCTATAGCAGAAATATCCATATGTGTGATGAGCAACAGGAGATTTCTATGCTCAGAAGAAAAGTAAGAGTAATTTTCTCCAAATGAGAAAGTGCAAGGGAAATGTGTCAGAATGAACACGAGAAAATTATCTGCCATAAGCAGTCATCATTCCCGAGGGAGGATGAGTGGAAAGGACAGGGGATTTTGTGTTCCACTCTTAAAAAAGCTCACAGTACTCATGAGCTATCAACCTGCAA
This sequence comes from Corapipo altera, assembly GCF_003945725.1. Taxonomy (NCBI): domain Eukaryota; kingdom Metazoa; phylum Chordata; class Aves; order Passeriformes; family Pipridae; genus Corapipo; species Corapipo altera. The sequence continues at coordinate 12,832,975 of NW_020884883.1, read as the reverse complement.
ACCACAGAGGTTGCTCTTTTTATAAGCCCTGTTCAGATAAGGGCTTATCCTTTCTAAAATGGTGTGCACTACCAATTGGTTTGTAGTCCATAAGTTTCCTTGTACCTTGGTGAGTGTAAATCTAGACAGCTATGGTAGCTCTGCATTCTCACTGCAGTCATTTTCCAGTTTGACAGGCTACGAGGGAGCATATAAAGCAGCAAAGGAAATGCAAGACATCTGTAACAAAACCAGTGAACATGCTATTGATTTGTTTCCCTTGCTGGTGTGGTCCTGGCGTTGGTCTCTTTCTCCAGAGAAATGAGTTAAAGAAACAAGTCCAGTAGAGAACATGGAATTTTACTTCCATTCATCTTCCTTATTTTGCAAGCACCACATTCTGCAAATCCCATGCCAGTAAAGCTCTTGGATCAGTCCTCAAATTCTTCTGGATCCTTAAGGGAGGAGATGTCAGAGCTGGCCAAGAATCTAAGTGGAAACTGATGACAGAAGCTGACATTAATCAGCTCCACAGTATGTTCTGCCCAGCAGGTTTCTTCCAATAAATCAAAGGGCTTCAGATCCAAAAGGCATTTAACCATTAGAGAGCAAGTGTTCACTGTGGTCTACAGCAGCTAAAGATGATGAATCTAATATTGATTTTCGTATATATACCCATCCACATAGCATGTTTGTATGATTTTACATATAAATACACTGGAAAGAATTCTCAGCTGGGGCAAGTCAACAAAACTCCACTGATTTTACTACTTCACATGAACTGAAAGTTTATTCCACAGTATATGAACAGAATGAAATGATACTATGATTTCATAGTTTTTCTTTCTTCCTATTTTTTTTTTTTTTTTACCCTGACAGTGATGGGAAAAAAAATACCAAATTTGCAGAATTTCTGCCATCCACTTCTGTGATAAGCTGTTTCCCTATGGTGAGCACAGAACAGTCATTAAAGGAGAGAAAGTAAACAGAGTGCTACACATAGGTCAAGACTGCTTGTCAGTGGGAGTATGAATCCATAGCTACTCACAGAGGTAAATCTGGTGGCCTCAGCTGGGTTGCTTCAGTGAGCAACACTCACTGATGTCAAGAGGATTTTAGCACTCTGAAGAGTCTCTTATTCTTCAATTTTTAAATTTTGGGGGGAAGGGTGGTGGTGGTTTTGCCTTTGTCTTTTTTTTTTTAATACAAATAAAATATGCTTCTATAAATATGTTAACAATAAAAAGGCAGGCTAAGGAGAATCTCCATCTGCTATTGAATTCAGGGGTAACATAGTGATAGAGCCTGAGGAAAAGGCTGAGGTACTTAATGCCTTCTTTGACTCAGTAAGACCAGTTACGGTCAAGGAATCCAGACCCCTGAGCTGGAAGACAAGGATGGGGAGCTGAATGAAGCCCCCATAATCCAAGAGGAAATGGTCAGTGATCTGCTACAGCACCCAGACACATACAAGTCTATGGTGCCGAATGAGATCCACCTGAGGGTACGGAGGGGGTTTGTTGCAGGGCTGACTGAGATGTTTTGTGTCATTTACCAGTTGTCCTGGCTAACTAGGGAGGTCACAGTTGATGAGGTTAGAAAATGTGACACCCATCTACAAGAAGGTTTGGAAGGAGGATCTGGGGAACTACAGGCCTGTCAGCCTGACCTCGGGACTGGGGAAGGTCATGGAGCAGATCATCCTGAGTGCCATCACACAGCACATGCAGGACAACACGAGGATCAGGCCAAGCCAGCATATGTTTAGGAAAGACAGGTCCTGCTTGACCAACCCGATCTCCTTCTATGACGAAGTGACTTGCTAAACGAATGAAGGAAAAGCTGTGGATGTTGTCTACCCGGATTTTAGTAAAGACTTTGACGCCATTTTCCAGAGCGTTCTCCTGAAGAAACTGTCTGCTCAGGTCTTGGAAGGCTGTACTCTGCTCTGGGCAAAAGACTGGGTGGCTGGGTCCAGAAAGTGGTGGTGAATGGAGTCACATCCAGCTTGTCACAGAGAGCTTGTCACAAGTGCTGCTCCCAAGGGCTCAGTTTTGGAGCCAGTCCTGTTTCACACCTTTTTTGATGATCTGGACACAGAGATTAAGTGCACCCTCAGTCAGTTCACAGATGACATGAAGTTGGGCAGGAGTGTTGATCTGCTGGAGGGCAGGAAGGCTCTGTAGAGGGGTCTGGACAGGCTGGATCCACGGGCCAAGGCCAGTTATATGAGGCTCAACAAGGCCAACTGCTGGGTCCTGCACTTGGGGCACAACAAACCCAAGCAACACTACAGGCTGGGGGCAAAGAGGCTGGAATGCTGCCTGGATCCCAAAAATTGAACCAATGGTAAGAGGACTGCTGACCTGGAGAAAGAGTCTTACATTGTATTAGGAGAAAACATATCAGTCTATGAGTGTGGAAGACACACGTAAGATGGTTAGAGATCAAACCTAAATAGACATCCCATTCATGATCTTGCAATGACATTCAGGGGCACACTAGAAACTTTGAAAAACTGTGCAGTGGTTTAGAAGATTTGTGCCCAGTGATTTAATTCAGCCACAGGACTTAAAAATACCTAGTACACACTTAAACACAAGACCTGGGCATATGTTATTTGAAAACTTTTACCCACAAAAATGTAATACTTCAAAACCTCTCAGACTATCCCAATTTGGGACTACCACTACCAGAACTAAAAGCAGGGATCAAATATACCTCACCAGATTAAATAACATGCTTCCCTTCAAATGCTGTGCCTATAGCATTAATAGGGTTTTAATGTGTATACCCTGTAGACAAGGCACAGAAGCAAATACAAAATGTGGTGACTGGTAAATTACAGAATTAAATTTAAACAGATCATAAAGGTATCATTTTACTTACAAGGATGGATTTAGACAGAAAAATGTGCAGTTCCCCTGTCTCAGACCCCCCTCTGTATTCTCACAGTGTTCCTGCCACCTTATGAAGAAGTTAGGGAGTCAGATAAATTTAAAACACAAACTACAGTGTGTGAATAAGCAGATACCTTTAAAACTGGACATTATTTCACTGCAGCACATAGTGCAAATGCTGATTGAATTTCCCAAAGTTTACAGGGGAAAGATTCTGAATTGCAGTTTTTAACTCCAGTAATACCATATCAGGTTTTCTTGTGAAGGCGATGTTTCAGCTGATGGATTTCATGGCAACACATGAAGAGTCTCAGCACTCTCCTGGAAAAACTGGCTGGGTTAATCACTGGACTTGATGGTCTTCAAGGTCTCTTGCAACTTAAATGATTCTATAAAAGCTTCTGTTATATTTCTTCCAATGTCATTTACTCTCTGTTTACTGGCCTTGCTTGCTAAAATATTCAGGCTACCTGGAGCAGGGAGAGTACACTATTAAGAATTGATAAATTGAATTTGGATTCTGCCCTGCTGAAATTACTTTAGTGATGATACCTTAGGAATTTACTGGCAAAATCATTTTGTTATTTTTAGAAAAGACTCACTAGTTGGACCTTAAACCTTTTACAGAAATATAGCAATCAAAAATGGTCCAGGAATGGTTATGGAAGGAATAGCTGGTAGATCTAAGAATTACACTAATACTTTCCCTCATTAGAAAAGTCAATAACATGGTAACAGCCTGTAAGATGTAGGAAAACAGCGGCACAAAGACCTGAACTATGTATACATAGATCTACGAGTTAGTGCAGGGTGTCTTTCAGGGTCTAGCTAGATTTTATGCAAGCATTTGAAATGACTCTATTTTTATACTGGGACCAGAAAAATGATGGAATCTCAGAAAAAGTTTCACAGAATGAAAAAATATTCTTCCTACCAAGCTGCTCCTGTGCTGTTATCCTCAACATGGCAAACCTGGCACTGCCAGTATTTTCGTGTAAAAAAATATAGGAGGAGTAGTGATATTCTATGTCATAAATTGGTGGGGCAGATTTATAAGAGAGAAGAAGGGTTTTAATACCCACCTACTCCAAGACTACTTACTGTTAAAGGAAAAAATCCCAACTCTATGCAAGGGGCGTGGGAGGGAAGACACTAACCAGCCTGTTTTCTGTCAGAAAGACTGTCTAAAAATGAAGACTCAAATGCTAAATGAAGACCCCTTGCTTTCCACAAATGAGTGAAATGGACACATAACGTGTGCTGCAAGTTATGTGAGGAAAGAGCTACTATTAAACAGCTAGTAACTGCATCCACCTCTACTTACTCAATAGAAAAAGAAGACTGTTCTTCTCTGTTCTTTCTTCAGAGTGCTACTTCTGTCTTCAACAGTCATTGGGAATTTTCTCAATACTCTTGAGCAAACTAAGTTTTCACCTTAGGAATATGTGTATTCATGCTTTTGTGTAGTATGTTTATATATATGTGTGTATACATATATATATGCATATAGTGTTGCTTTCCTCAAATGTCTGAGGATTTGGGGAAGAAAAGAATTTCTTTTACTGTATGCTACTTTTTTTTTTTTCAGGTTTTCACATTTCCAGGAAAAAAAAGTAAAATTATTTTCATTTTTCCACAGAGGGGTTGAAATTTTTGTGGCAGAATGAAAAGTTGTTTTGTCAGGAATGTAGAATAAGAAGAATCTACTTTTGCCTCCAGCATTCAAATAGCACTTCAATACAAATGGAGAATACTTCCACCCATATGATACAGGGTAGCTGAGATTAGTGACTCTCATCATTGTCTAAAATCATCACTAGTCTAAACCAGTGCAAGTTTCTCATATCACCTGTGAGGATAGCGATGTGCAAACAGGAAAAGTGGGATTTTGACTATACATGAAACCAATCAAGCCAGCCACTTCATCCACTTGTGGGAAAGAAAGGGTAAAGGATGAATAAACCAGGTCCACATCTAGAATTTGAGTCTTTGTTTTAGACAGTTTCTCTGACGGAGAACACACTTGCCAGTGTCTTCCACCTTCACGACCCTTTCATACAGCTGGGATATTACTCTTTTACATTCTGAAAGAAGTCATTGAAGCAAATATCTTGGGGCAGCATCTGTGGGTGGTTATACCAGTTAGCTCAGAAGTGAAAGGAACTCTCTGTTCTCATAACTGATCTCCACATGGACATGAGAAGAGACACTTAGAAGGAAATTGGTTAAAAATCCAGTGGAGTGTTAGAGCTTCTGAACAAAGTTTTTGACAAGGAGATATTTGGTCAAAAGTGAAGCCAGTTAACAACATTACAGTGCATACAAAGACCCTCCCAGTCCATATTCATTTTAGAATTGCACGCTCAACTGATGTGTGAATACACTGTTTGGGAACCAGAAGGTTTTTCTTCTTGTTGTTACTTGCTTGTTATTTTGCCTTTGCTCCACTTCGTGTATTAGTAAATGGGAGAGTGCCAGAGGTGCAGGGAGTCAGTTTCAAGGGAATGACCAAGGAGACTGCTGGCACACAGCCCTGCAGCACTGTTGTTAGAGGCAACAGATTCAGGCACCTTCTCAGTGCACCCAAGTTTAAATCATTACCATTGTAGGTGCTACATGTAATCAATGGAACTTCAAGGGATATCTCCTGGAAGCAGTTCATTTGTGCTAACTATTTTAACCTGGGGAATTTATTTTACTGACAGTCTATGAAGCCAGAGTGACCACACATATTCCTCAGGTGGCTGGGGAAATCCAGGCATTGGTCCTTTCAACCAGATTGCTAAACTATGAGGGCAACCCTCTAGTCTATAATGCAACAATATGGCGACTTTCTGTAAAAGTCTGAGCTCTCAGCTACATTTTATTTCTTTCTTTATGAGTGATTTATTACTATATACATGACTGTGTACCTGGAGGGTCCAGAAAGATGTTTGGTTTCTTATGAAGCAGATCATAGAATCATAGAATCATAGAATCAGACAGGTTGGAAAGGACCTCTGAGATCGTCAAGTCCAACCCTTGATCCACTACCACCACAGTTGCTAGACCATGGCACTAAGTGCCACGTCCAGCCTCATCTTAAAAACCTCCAGGGATGGAGAATCCACCACTTCCCTGGGCAGCCCATTCCAATGTTTGATTACCCTCTCTGTAAAAAATTTCGTTCTAATGTCTAACCTAAACCTCCCCTGGCACAGCTTAAGGCCATGCCCTCTTGTCCTACTGCTGGTTGCCTGGGAGAAGAGACCAACCCCCACCTGCCTACAACCTCCTCTCAGGTAGTTGTAGAGAGTGATGAGGTCTCCCCTGAGCCTTCTCTTCTCAAGGTTAAACAACGCCAGCTCCCTCAGCCTCTCCTCATGGAACTTGTGCTCCAGTCCCTTCACCAGCCTTGTTGCTCTTCTCTGCACCTGCTCCAGCACCTCAACATCTTTCCTGAACCAAGGGGCCCAGAACTGGACACAGTTATAGAATACATTACATTGAAAAAAACTGGCACTAGTGCTTGTTTTGTTCAATCCCAGAGCCAATTTGCATGTTAAACTGGAGCCTTCTGAAGGCAAAGGACACAGACACACAAGCCATCTTTAGTTCTTGTAAAGGTATCCTGTATCAGCTCTCCTGCCCGCTTGTTTAATCAAATCATCCTCTTTCACCCATTCTCCTTTCTCATGCTCTTATGTAGTATCAGATATAATTTCTTTTTGCCCCCAAAATACTTACTTACTCACTTTAGGAGAAAGCAAGGATTATTTGGAGGATGAGTATGAGAAACCAAAGCTCAAATGTCTGCACTACCGCAGGCACTTTGCATTGATTTGTTCAAGCTAGTCAAGATCTCTGTCTTAACCTGCCATCTGCTAAACTGAGAATATAGCTGTTGTGAGACATTTGAGATTGTGAAAATCTCTTATACTGTGAGAGTACTAACTTGGACGTGGTGAACAAAGGAATATAGGAATTTAGAGAGCAGTTTAGATGGGATTTAGAAACCTAAATCAGAGAGTATGATTGATACAAAAAAATCCATATAATAGTGTGGGTCCACAGAGATCTTTCTTTTTGCCAATAGTTACTCAGGCACGTGTATTTCTACTGATGGTATACTCACAGTTACCACTGACTGAGATGAGTAACTAGGCATTGAGCTCCTACTTGAAGCTATTTGGAATTCAAAGATTAAGCCAAGAACCCTTAAAAGCCAAAACATACAACAAAATTAGAACACTGAATGCAAGGGACAGCACAGCAATCCAAAAATTTGAGATGCTGGATCCAGGTTTGGTATCCTACCTCAGGGTTAACCGTGGTACAGATGAAACAGAAAAACTAGATATAGTGTTCTTTGGACTCAATGATATATCTTCATGGAATGAATGTAATGACTACCAAGCTGTAGTAGATTCTGAGCTGTGCTTTGCCTTTTTTTACAGAAGTTGTACCATCATCATCATCATGGCCAGTCTTCACGAATGAAGATTCGGGAAACGCCTTTATCCTTCGAGCCTGCGCACTGGATTTTTTAGGTGAGACACAGTGTGTGCTGAACGGAGCCCACCCTTTAATCCTAAGGTTCATCTGCCGGGGCTGAGCGAGCTTGGACAGTGGCAGTGAGGTCCTCAGGATGTAGGTTTGTTTAGAGTGACCTTCTCTTGGATGGATGGCCTTACAGGGCTGACGAGCTCCATCTGCCCGGAGGAGTTCCCTGACCGGGAATCGAACCCAGGCCGCAGCGGTGAGAGCGCTGCATCCTAACCGCTAGACCACCAGGGTTCCTCGAGAAGTTGTACCAGCACATATTAAATAACTCGAAGGATTTTTGAGGCAAATAGAAAATATATACAAGGAAAACTTGACTTGGCAACACTCTAATGGGTGATCGTTCCTCTGAAGTGGGGGTTATTGATTTGGTGTATTCTACTATAAATATTTTCTACTTAGCCCATATTCTTTGGAATTGGAGTCCATGACTCTTCCATGAGAGAGAAAAAAAAGTCAAAGTGAGGTTCATTCCTGCAACGTCTCTTATTTGTGCATCTCTTGGTATTTTCAACTGTAACAAATGAACAGAATGATCCTGTATCTTCACCCAGCTTCTAATTTTTTCCCATGTAAAGAAAAAACGTGAAACTTTCAGACCAGGTCCCTCTCCTCCCAATTGGGTTCTCTGCTGAGAGGTCTGCCCTGGTGGTTTCTATCAGCTATGCTTAACCATATACAGAAACTAAGGCAGTTCTAGGCAGACTTCTGCAGAAGTGCTCATGACAAAAGCGGTTGAGGGAAGAGGTAGTATTTTAGACAAATCCCTCTCTCCAATGTTTCTTACTCACTGCAATATTTTGAGTTTGTATCTAAGCCCTTTTGCTCAGTCAGGCCTTATTTTAAACCCTTGAATTATATCACTTTCCTGTAGTAAAGCCTGGCTGCAAACACTTTATTAGCCTTGAAATATTTATTTTACACATACAGCATAAACGTAAGTTATTTGTGTCATTGTTCCATGAGTTCATTAATCCTTGAGAAATTCCTTCTCATAAGAGCATCGTCCCCATTGAAAAAACATATTTCAGGCTTCAAAGCTTGTCTACTAATGTTCCTGTTCGACCAAGCGGGCAAGCAATTCCACTTAATTGTTCTTGCCCTTGAAAGCAGCAACTACTTTCAATAGACAAGGAAAAACATCCTAACCTAATCATAACTGCAGGTTGGAAGTGGCTTAGGTGCAAGTGTCTACTGCTGTTTTATATTGCAGAGTCACACAGTGGTTGGGGTTGGAAGGGACCTCTGGAGATCACTTATTTCAATCCACCTGTTAAAGCAGGTTCACCAAGAGCAGGTTACCCAGGATTATTTCCAGATGGGCTTTGAATATCTCCAGAGAAGGAGACTCCAGAATCTCTCTGGGCAGCCTATTCCCGTGCTCTGTCACTCCTGAAGTAAAGAAAGTTTTCCTCATATTTAGACGAATCTTCCTGTGTTCCAGTTTCTTCCTATTGCCCTTTGTCTTGTTACTGAGCACCACTGAAGAGAGTCAAGACCCATCTTCTTGAAACCTATCCTGAAGATATTTGTATGCATATCCTCAGAGATATTGAAGATATTCTTATGGATCTGGCTCTTATGACCTTAGAAATAAGGAAATCATTTTATAATGGCAGCCAGATGGTCAAAGCAACTTAAGTGACATCAGATCATGCATGGCATAAGTGTATCAAGCTCTTGTTATATTTTGTAGTGAAAAATGGCAGGAGACACTGTGTTTTTCTTATTTCTTTTGAGACAAGAGAGAAAACTCTACTCACTCTTTCAGAAAAAAAAGGATGTGTCTGCAAATGCTGAACCAGCTTGGAGATCACAGGGCAATTGCAAAGATTGTTACATTGCTAAAGGGCTGGTCAGTGGCGGTTTGAGCACTAGCAGAACAGTCAGGATAGGATGATTTAAAATTGAGACAGTAAGATAACCAGTGTCATTCCCCTCTTCTCTGTCATGACAGGGAGAAAGGAAAAATTGGCATCTAAGTTGAATTTCATCAATTTGTAGTTCTCTAAAGCATTTTACCACCTAGACCTTTTTCTGTACCTCCTACTTCTCTTGATCTAATCAAAGTAACTTCAGATTTACTAGGCACTGACTTCCACATTAAGATTAATGTAAATTTAGCAAGAAATTCTAAAGCATGAGGATTTTTCTGAAATAGCTGTCTCTATGCTCAGAATTAAGGGTCACAAAGAAAGTATGATCAATTAGTTTTAAAGTGAGTGTTAACAGCAGCCTGATGGCTAAAATAAGTATCTCCTGCTATAAAGTTCAATCAGTTTATATTGCTGTCCAGTCTAGCTCATCTTTTTTGGAAAGTACTTGTTACATTTCTCTCATTCTTCAAGTCATATTGGTACTGTCCTTCTTCCAGCAAATGTCAGTGAATGTCTTCACTATATCCATAACTGTTTAAAAATCTTTCCAATCAAATCAGAGCCACCTCCAAGCCAGTTTAATTTTCCCTGGCTTTCCTGGAGAGGTGGAGAGGTGAAAGCACAGCAGGATGCTAGCATTCAGAAAGATCAGGTTGAAAAGCATATTTGAGAAACTAGGAAAACAATAGGAGAAGGGAGGTGAAAAATTTAATTCACAGAAAAGAAAATTGGGGAAAGAAGAGCCTTAATAATTACTTATATAGTAATGGAACAGCAGAAAAATAAGACAGAGTGTGAACTTCTAGAGATTGAGGAACAAATATGATAAGAAATACATGTAATAGAGAAAAAAAATAAGGGATGAAATGGCACTGAGCAGCTTAACAAGAAATGATCTTCATATATGAGGTACCTGACAAAGACACAGCAAAAGCATGTTTTATCTGGGTGGTCACTGAGATCACTTCATAGATGCATATGGAGAACTCTAACACTGCAAGGGTGTTGTAGGCAAAGGGATGGTTTATATAATGTGGTATAATAGCATTATATTTTTTATGACACAGGATAAAATGGAGTTAAACCATAGAAGAAACTCCTAAAATGTTTCTTTTGAAACCTGTTGTTAGTGCAGACCTTCAAATGTAATGGTATCCTTTTACCTTCTTCATGACTTCAACATTCATTTTATCTTAATCTTCAGTTTCACAAAGATGCCATGCAATCTGGGGCACATTAGGAGAAGGAAGGTGAATACCAACATGCTGTCAGTGGTACAGTTAAAAACAACAAAAAGCCATTTAGCACACCAAGCACCTAAACTGTATTCACAGCTTTGGATGGACTTCAGCCAGCGTGAATTTGGTTCACATTTATGCCAGATTTATTTTACTATGGTTTGAATACAAAAATTGAGTGAAAGTAGGGCATTTCCAAGACTCAAACCCAAAACTTAAAGTGCAACTTGGAGCGTGTGAACCTTTGCAGCTTGAAACCAAAGAAAATGTTTGCATGAACCCTTGCTAAGCAAGCCCGCTGTGTTTCAGAGGAGCTCTAATAAAAACCACACTTCCATGAATCACTGAATATTCCGTACTTTGACTTGGTAAATTTATGTAAGTTCCATGACAGTCCTTTTAAAGGGTTCATTTTTCACTGAGCTCTGAGCCAAATCATGAAGTCGTTGATGAGTTTTGCTAAATCCTTACCCAGCATAATCCTACTAAAGTTAGAGGGAGATTTGACTGACTAGGGAGAAAACAAAAACTGAGTCAATGATTGGACTTGGGTACAGTAGCTTGATTTTATACAGTTTGTTTTTAAGAACCTGAATAAATCTATCTCCACTAATATGTATTAAACACAAACAAGTTAAAGAAAACTCTGTTCAAAAATTGGTGAAAGACCAAATTCAAACTGCTTTCTCAACCTGCTCTCAGTTGTGTTTGCACACATCAGAAGAAGGTCTTTAATGACATAGCTAGTGGTACTTTTTTCTCACAAATCTTCTCCATTCAGTTTCAGGAGAGCACTGGGCACAGACAAGTCCTATGTAACTAAATAAAGGTATTCTCTACTGAGGTGTCTCCATTCTTTAAGATATTGAAAGCTGTGAAGTTAATGGGTTTTCACACAGGGTGGACTTGTTAAAGCATTTGAGTATTTTCTTCTAGAACTAAATTTCCTCCTCTCTCTCTGCTCTCAGTTCCAGTGATGACAGGAAAAATAATTTCTGCCTTTTGCAGTTGATAAGTAACTGCTTCTCTCTCTCTTTTTTTTTTTAATTGAAACACTAGGAAATTCTGAGAATTGAGCTATAATACTCGTACTGATACTGCCTTGACACCATTAAAGGACTGTCTCTGGATGTGCATCATCTCTTCCTCCAAAACCAATTCAGACAAGACCTGGCCCAGGACTGAAAACTCAAGGTACAACGAACCTATCTAATCAGATCACTGCTTTGTTCCTCTATGTTCTGGTTCAGCAAAACCCAGGTTTCTCCTGTAGTAAACTCTTTGCGGGCTTAAGCTCAGCTTGCTGTTTTTCTGGTCTGCAACCTCCTCTCTGCTCTCTCACACCTTCTTTTAATCTTTGGTTTCCCCTCACCACCTACCTGGCTTTCAGGTCCATTTCCAATTCCTTCATCTTATTTCAGTCACTTTTCTGTGTCAATTCCAGGCACAGTTCCCACCAATTCATCCCAGTTCTCTGGTATTATGTTTGTTTTCATAACCCCCTGCAACCACCTTATTTTGTTTTTTAACTTCTCGCGATTCACACATCCGAGACCTCTCTCTTCCACTTTTCCTGACTGCCTTTGATGCATTCAACATGGTTTTGATACTTTTGGAGTCTGGTGCCCCATCTGGAAGCAGCCATGAGGGTGGGAGGTGACAGGGAAAGGTGAAATTCATTTTTGTTATCCTTACTGGGCAAGGAAACCGAGTGGGGAAGCACTTTTCACTGACATATTTAAGTATCCTTCCAGTTGGTTGTCTGTAGGGTTGCCTCCTCTCAGTAAAGTTAAAATGTTCAAGCATGACTGGCAAGTACTGATTCTCTGGAGAGCCTGGGAGCTAAAATTAAAGATACTAAGAATTGTGAACTGATTTTGTTGCTGTTAATTTTTTTCCCAAGAGCTCATAATTTGGGAAAATGTGGGTTGATCTCCATATCTCAGTAAATACTGATGCATGATTGTGTATGAACGTCTATTGATTCTGACTTCCCACATAAAGAGCACATGGAGGCCACTTAAACAAAAGAGTGAGCAGAAGTTATTAACATTAAAAACCCCACACCTTTTGTGTTTTTCCCTCAACTCACATTCTGAAAGACCTGAATGATTTGATTGGTAGTTACCAAAAAATTAGCCTAAGGCAGGCAAATATTTCAGTCCAAATGGTTAATGTTCTGGTATAGTTATAAGCAGCTGAAAACTGTATTTTATAATAGCACGTATCAGACAGCCTGAATAACATGGAGTGCTACCAGCCAGACCTATAATTAGAATTAGGCAAGAATCAGTTTTCTCATAACCTCCAACATTTTTTTCAGTTGTGCATTGGCACAAACCCAACAACTCTTGAGTTTTTAATGAAAATAGAGAGAACAAACCCACTCCTGTGTACTTGGTGATCAGAGAACTTACCTACATCCTCCATTTCCTAGGGATGAGCTCTAACTTTAGGTCCTATTTCCTTTATTTTTTCCCGCGATATAGCTGCTGCACTTTGTATATTTATGATTCATTGATCCAGAGAGAGCCTCTAAAGCTAAATACAAAAAGATAATCTGGTGCCTCATTCTCATGAAGCTAAATGCTTAAACGGTTTTATGGTTCCAGACCTTAATCTCTAGTCCAGCAGTCAGGAGGTTCCCCTGGACTGTTAAAAGTCCAATGTGAGTCAGGATGATCATGAACTAAATGAATTCCCAGGCTTCCCTTTTCACTCAGAATTGGGGGTTTCTTTTTTGTGTTTTTTACCAGAAATTTTATCCCTGACATGAATATTTCTATGTAGTTTTGGACAAATCAGAAAGTTCAGCTTCTGACAGATCAATGCTGTTCCAATAGAATTTGTGAAACAATTTCTAGAAACTATTGGAAAACAAAAAACAGTGTTCTGAAATCTGTGAGAGTACTGCCAGGGACATTATACTGTAAAAACCATCATTTCTGCTTTGGCACCGCACACACGTTACTGCCTCAGTAGAGGTCATTCTGCAGCTTTTTGTTGTTGTATCTAAGTGAACTTTAAGAGGCTTAAGCTAATAAGTAACAGCAAAGTTATCCCTATGAAACCAAACCAGGGCCCAACTGTGTTCTGTGTTTGGTTTGGATGTTGCAGCTGGATGCCTGAACTCCCAGTGAAGAAGCAGTCATGAAGACAACTTCTACTACTGACCCCAGTGCTTCTATCATTCCCCAAGGTGTAGTGTACTTCTGCTTTGCCCTAAAATTACTACAACACGTGTCCAAAATATGTTCATTATTTCTTCTCCCTCTGTAGTCTCGCAAAAAAACCCTAATCAAAACCAAATACATTATTATTGATAGTCTATTAGAGGAAAACATGCGCAGCGATAGTAAGAATGTCAGCTTTGTACAGAGACTGTGAGAAAAAAACAATAAACATGTTAATGGTCCAACGTGTAATAAAACCTCCTTCCTAGAAGGAACTAAGTGAAGAACCACATTATTAGCTGGACAAGCTTGGTAATGTCATGAGTCTCTTCAGAAGCAATGATGATTGTTTCGTTTTTCTCTGGTTGCTTAAATATGGTACAGTGTGTTACATGATTTCTGCAACACCAGGAAAGCTTGAAGCCTCTGAAGCTGGAGTTTAGAGAGTGCATTGGTGACATCTGGTGGAAATATATATAGTTTAAAAAACTATAAAACTTAAACTCATGTTTATATCATTACTGAATATTTCCCTTCATATGAGGGTGTTTGGAGATTCTAGAAGATTAGAAGTGTAGAAATGTGAAATAAGGGCATACATAATTTATGAAATTTAGAAAATATGAGCCTTTGTCTTTTGTTGATCTGGGATTCTGGGCCTGCATTTTCACTAAACTCTTCAAAAGGTGTTGGAACTACCCCAAAACAAAATATGCATGAAGTCACAAACAAATTAATATTCCTGTAGTTGCATTTAAAATGTTTATGGACAGCTTTACAGAGATCTGCAATAAGAATATAAATAAACAACTACATCAGAAAAATCTTTCTTTACATGAATTTGTATTAATGAATAACATATTCTGAAAATAGTTACACACACAAAAAAGGGGCACCATTATTTATGTCCCTGTTTAATGCCAATTAATTTTGAAGAAGGTTGACATGTTTCTTATTTTATGTTTTTAGTGATTGCTATCCCATCACCGTGCAAATACCAACTAATAATAAATTAGACTCTATCCCCATGCCAAAACTTCAAAAATAATACATGCATTTTCCCAAAATCGCATGTTTCTTGCTGACAAGTTATAACCTGAAGAACTGAAAAGTTTTCTGTTCCCAAAACTGAGAAAGAAGGATCTATTTTTCAGAATCCTTCCACTTAGATGAAAATTCAGAAAAAAAAAATGGAAAATCACTGTTGCAAATAGTTATTTTATATTTTCAAATTATGGACTTATCAGAAAAACAAATACAGAGTTTTCAGGTATCTCCTCTGATGAGAGAGTTCTTAAAATATAAAAATTCTATGTAGTTCTGAATCTTAGAAAAGATGAAAGGTTTTATTTATGTACAGATATTTGTGGTTAAATTCCTCACATTATATACTCTGCCTCAGAAGTAAGGCTTTTATAGCGCTGTGTGTGTGTGTCCCCTCCCCAGTTTGATTTGTTTAGTAAGAATTTGGAATTTCTTTAGGCAGCACCTGGGCATAACTTTATATCCCAGACCAAGGCAACTTGCATCCCTGACTGTTTGTAGCAGTATTTAGTATGAACCAGTTGTCTGCCAGACTCATGAGATAGTTGGAGTAGCACTGCAATTACAGAAGATGGGAAATATTTAAAAAATTGGATTTTTGCTGTTATTTAATGGCAAAAGGAAACAGCACAATTAGGATGGGAACACAAAAGATCTCAACAGTGAGATTGGCGTGTTTCATGGTGCTGGTAATGACAGATGTTTCCGGGGAGCCTCGTGCACAGCAGGGCAGGAAGCTGAGGGAGAACAAAACTAGAGGCTTCTACCAGCACTGTAACAGCAACAGGTGGATGAACCTTCTCTGACAGTCTGACAGTCCCTGACAGGACCCATCTCTGAGTTCTGGCAAATCTCTCTTCCTTAGCACAAGGGTAATCTGCTATGTGTTGCTATTTTTCAGATTAAATGAAGGCACAGAAGAAAGGATGAGCTGAATTTCACATTGCAAAAATCGTACTGGAATGAATTTCTCTCTAGTGCAGCCCTTCTGGAGGCAATTGAGTTTTGCTAGGAGAGGATTTGGCTAAATTACTTTGGAGGGAAGGTTAAACATTCTTCTTTTATTATCCTACCCTGTACCATTACAGGGTCCTTTCACTTGGCTAGCATAAAACCAATTCTAATGCTAAAATAATTAGAAGGGTAGCGTATTTGCTATTTCAATATGAATAGTTCATGACACATGTCACTGTGGAAACCTTTTGTACATGTTAGATACTGTCTGTCAGGCATATTCTAATTCTCTGTGCCATATTTAATATAATCTTAACCTTTTTATATACACTCAGTCTGTGCACCTGCCAAAATGGTATATTATAGGTTCCACAGTTAACAATACCTAGAGCTGAAGTTGGCAAGAATCTTCTGCAGTATAATGCTATTTCCAATTTCTTGTAGCTTTTAACTTTAACAGTATAAGGATAAAAAATCTCATGTTTCTTTCAAACTAGATCTTAATATTGACTAGCTTAACACATGGTTCTTTTTTTGTTGTTTTTAAGTTGTTTTTTGTTTGTTGGTTTGGTTTTTTGTTGGGGTTTTTATTTTGGTGTTTTGTTTGTTTGTTTGTTTTTCATAGAATCATAGAATGGTTTGGGTTGGAAGCAACCTTAATGATCATCTGGTTCCAGCCCTCCATCATGGGCAGGTAGTGTCACCCACAGATCAGGTTGCTCAGGGCCTCATCCCACCTGGCCTTGAACACTTCCAGGGGGGGGGTTATCCAAAGCTTCTCTAGGCAACCTGTTCCAGTGTATTACCACTCTCACCATTCCCTACCCCCCACCCCCCACCCCCATTTTTTTTGTTTTGGTCATTCCCATGACAAACTATAACCTGATAAGAAGAAATGACAGAAACAGAAAAAAATACATCTATACTTTTATAGTCTCTCCCCATAATGTTTAACTGGTTTGTTGAGAAAGATACCTTTTTGTCACAATCATGTTGAACCTTCATTTGTGCTCTATTACAAAAGATCACATAATCTCATCATGGTGCCATTGTCAATGACAGATGTGATTCACAATTCCTGAACATGATGCTATTGCTTCTTGTTACATTACCACAAAATTCTTAGAAAATATAAAAACATAACAGCTGTCTCTTCTGACTCATAGTCTGAATCTCCTACCTAGAGAAATTCCAACACCATAGAAGACACATGGGAATCATAGCAGTGCCAGTGAGTAAACTACTTAATTTTGTCACCTACTTTTCAGTTTGCAAGATTATGTTTTATTTAACAAAACAAGCACTGGTGATGAAAGAGGAAGTTGTAAGAATAAAAAGTGTTATGTATAGAACACAAGTAAGGGGAAAACTCTATTGGCAATGTTCTATTTGAATATAGAGACAAAAAGCTAAAAGACAAGAATCAAACCATTTCTTGATACACTTGAAGCTCTTGTAAAATGAAATTAAATTGCATTAGTATAATATTTTAAAAGTCAGTATGTCCATTCAATTCAACAGAGTTAATAAATAGGAACTAGATAGCATAATATGAAAGATGTATGTAGTCTTGAGGTAGAAGTGAAAAGGTTAAGTTTGTTTGTACAGCTTCTTTTAATTTAAAAATCTCTATGTTGTGTCAATCATCAAATCAGTGATATCACAGCAGTAACTATTAAAAAACTTGTAATTGAGAAACATCAAACGAGATTATCAAAAGCCAAACGACTTTTGCAGACAAAAGTCTTACTCCTGTTGCAGTGACAAGTTAAATAACACTCAGATCAGAGACAAATAGAAAACATAAGATTTCCAGGCTGTTGGAAAAATTAGGTCCTAAGTACGACAATGAGCAGCATTAGGAAACATTATAGGTGGCATTGTTAGAACAGTTAGGGAAACTGAAGGAAGCAGATGATTGAAATATCAAGGTTATCAGAAATGAAGAGGAGGGTTTGATATAATGAATGATGTAGAGAGGAAAACTAACCTGCAGAGTAATACAAACTATTAAATGAGAGAAATAAGGGTTGAAAGATATGGGAGCAGTCAAGCAAGATTTGGAGACAGATTAGAAAAACTAACAGAAGAGAAAGAACTCAAGACGGAGAGGAAAAAAACAAGTTTTATTAAATGTGAACAAAAGCAAACTCATTTCAGTGGAAGTAGGAAACTATTAGAGCAAGGCCAGCTGTGATGCCATTCCCAGAAGCAACATGTACCGTTCCTGCTGAGAATACTAGCTAGGAAAGACACATGTCCTAGAAAAACACAAATTGAGAGAAATGAGAGATGAGAATTTAATACTTATGTACCATATTGCCTCAGAAGGGATATTATATACCCTTCCTCCTACTTTCTAATCACGCTGATTTTCTGGTGGCTGTCAAAGCAGAGTTTGCAGTTTACTTGAGCTGTTTGAGAAAGAATCTGAGTCTTGGGCAGCAGTTTCTCTTGTTAATAAAATGTCTGCAGATGCACCTGAGATACTGAAGAGGGATATCAATTTGAAGATACTGGTTAGAAAGCAATTTTAGATTCCTTTATGTTGGAAAAGCAGCTGCACGTATGGTCTCTAGCAATATTCAGTTCAAAGGAAAAATTATTTACATATTTGATGTCTCAGAAGTTAGATTTATGGATGCATTTTAAATTACCAATCCTCCTAAATCCCTTTTCTGTTCTGTTTCTTTCAAAAAACATTTCAGAATTCGGATGTCTGATGTAAGTGTGATGTTCCTAGGGGTCCCATGTTATCTGTCATGTCCACCTGTTGTGAACTATTAAGTAGCTTGCAGATATCTTCAGTTAATTTTGGATTTTCACCAATCTGAATGCATCCCTAAGAGGAAATGAATTTTTTAAAGTATGTGTCATCATTACCATTCTTCAGGATCCTTCTCAGAGTATAGGAAAAAAGAAAAAAAGTGATAGAGGGCACTTCTCAGAAGTTCAGGTCCTGAATAGTCTAAATATATTGATTTCCCTTGTACCTTTGAAGTTTCACGATCTTCAAGCTAAAACAGGAGAAATGTCTAAGTTAAGGATGACATGACTAATTGGTACATTTGTTCTAATATACTTTCAGGCAATTGTCTGGACATTTAGAAATTGTATAGATTCTTCATCAAAAGAAGTCTTTAAATTTACATTTTTTTCAGTGCTCTAGGTCAACTGCACTTACTATCATAGAAAGAGGAATTAATTGGGGGAAACATTACAGTGTATATCCTGTAGAAGGTCATAAAAGTTATCATTTCTATTACCTGTATCTAGTTCTGGAGCTTAAATATTATCTAACTCCACATCAGTGATGTTGCAGAGCAGTTTAAGAGCAGATGCAAAGCAACCACAGAAAAAAACCACAGTATTGCCTCCAAATCAGTCATGTTGACTAAAAACTCGTGTGACTATTTTTCTTTTACTTTTTGATTTCCAGACCATTATTGTATACAGATATCATTTCTCTCTCTAGATCATTGTAAAACAGTTCATGTAACACTATGCAACCTATTGCAAACATCACATTACCACAGCATCTAGTATTTCACAAGAATGACTTATAAATTCTGATTCTGATTCTGAACGGAAACTTGTAGCTAAGAGATCATATGTGAAACATAAATGTGAAACTCCACAAACACAAGTGTGCTTATTTCTTCAGAACCTGGAACAAGTTATTAGATCAAAGCTAGTGTCTGCTTCCTCTTTCTGAAGAAGGCATCTCTGTTAATTCAGAAGTCCCAGTTGATATAAATTAATTCTCACTTAGATCTGAGCTGCACTGATAGAGGTAATATTGCTATTGGAAGGAAATAAGACAAAATTCAAGGCCTGTATAAATAATTCTTAAATCAGGTAATATTTGTAAAAACAGTTCAGTTATTGTCTCTATAAAAGAATTTCAGGGCATATCGGTCCTATTTCTCTCACAGACATGATAACATTTTAGGAAAAGAGTTGTTTCTATCTGATTGATTAATTACTTTGTACATCCCTTAACTAGAAAACTACTCTTTACCAAATATATTAGGGATTCCTACTGTTGATATGACAGCAGCCCAAGGGACCTGGGCTTTCTTACCTCTTGCATTGACCTTATGTTTTGATACATATTTTAAACATTTTGAATCTCAAAACTTTTTTTTTCCACTTTCAAAGAATATGTGATCTTGTCAATGTAAAACAATTCAAAGGAAAACTCTCAAAATTATAAATTATGACTGAAAGAACTGGTGAGCTCTGTCCTTTTATTTTGTTAAGATTCCATTTCAGGAAGTGATCTTTATTTCTGTGAAGCTAATATGTTATTCACAAATGAAATGGTTTATAGAAACATGCCTAGTTCTTGTAAAAAACGTTTAAGCTTATCTATTGTTCATAACCTGTACATCTTTCAGAATTCTCTATTCACTGTTCTTGGCTTCTTGGAGACTGCTGGGTGTGGTTTGACTCATGGTGTGATGCAGTATGTCAAAATCTACATTCTCGCATTCAAAGAAAATTAAATCTCAAACTGAACAAGCTGAAACTTAAACATATTGAGGCTCTCTGAAAAATGCCCCTATACCACTTAGAAGACAAAGCATTACTGCAATGTTTTCCCCTGAGTTTTACTCTGGCACTTTGGATTTTTTTTCTTTTTAAAAAGGAGAAGTTTCCATTTTGCATTGTGATATGTCAAATAAATTGCAGTTAAATTTCCTGAGTAAGAACCTGAGAATAAAATATTTTTTCAGTAGTTAAAATGCTTAGGGTGTTTTTGATACTAAACGTCTCCAGCAACTCTTAAGGAACTGAAATTCCATTCCCCACCAAACTTCTGCTAAACTCACTGGCAAAGTGGTTGTCTCCTTCTCCATATGGTGCCTGTCCAACATCAAAGGCAAGGAGCCTGGATCCTATTGCTGAGGTAAACCTTGACATAACACATCAGAGAGCTTACTATTCTTCTTACAGCAACAGGATTTGGAGCTTTTCAAGGTCACTGTCTCATTGCTCAAAGAAAAGACCAGCATATTTGGAAAGGTGTGGCAGCTCAAGTTTGTGCTGTCTTTCTGACAGGTAAACAGGGTAGCTGAAATCTTCCACCCACTTCCCATTCACTATCTGAGTGCTGCGATGACCAAAAAAATTAGGCTGCCTTGCAGATTAAGCAATGCTCAAGTACAGACGTGGGCTCTCTGTACTCTTAAACTGGTGTCCCAACCAACTAGAATGCCTTAAAATGGTGCCCAGGAGGGTTCTGGCCTGAGATGATCATCAGGATAGGAGAACCTGTCAGTTTGGGACTTTGTGTGGGCACAGGAGTACTTGACAAAGACAGTTTGGATGTGGCCACCATACTGTGAATGCAAAGAGAGCTTGGTAAGAATGGATAATATCACACCGTACCTGTTGGATCTGAGTCAAAGGCCACATCACAGCAGTCTCTATAAGCATAGACCTAGCAATAAATAGCAATGTCCTGATAATTAATAATTCATGCCTAGGTCAAAAGCACAGAAAAAATAGTAGTGCCCAATATCTTAAATTCTTTAACCTTCCTCCTAACCAGCTAACCACTGATTCAATTCAAGATGCTGAAAATTTTAATTTGATGTTGATAAGTGTCAAAGACCTCAGGCTGTTCACGGAGGATGACACTGGACTTGAGGTACCATGAGGTAATGAGTGAAATTAAATGGAAATTTGTTTCATAAGCATTAGCATTATTTTCCAAAGGACAAATTTTGATAAACAGTGGAAACTAGGCAGTTAATTTAGCTGGACCTGACTTTCACACTTGAATGTAGAAGAAGCCTTTAAGTCAAGGATGCAAAACTTATCATGAATCTCTGTCTCAGAGAGGAAAAAAAAAAGAAAAGGAAACTTGCAGGAAGTGATTCCAGATCTGTCCAGATGAATAGCCACAAATTAAAAAAAAAAAGGATATTAGAAATAAGTGGAGTGTCTACACTCATTTTGGGGAAAATGACTGATCATCAAAGAAAACTACCTTAGAGGCCAAAAAATACGTAGATAAAGTGAGAATAACAAGGAATCAAGCTGAGTTAGACCTTGAAAAGGATATTAAAACACATAGCAAAAGATTCTTCAGCCATGTGAATATAAAAAGAGGGTGGAAAAATAAGTAGGGCCAGAATGTAGTGAAGATAGAGTAGAAATTAAGGATAAATCAAGTACAGGCTGAAAATGAAATTATGCTCTAGCTCAAATTTCAAGGAAATAGGCAAAGATTTTGGACATGGGGAACAAAGTAAGGATAGGAAAAAAACTATAGAAACAGAAACCAGCAGAATTAAGGTAGAAGTGCAATTTAATATGTCTAATGTACTCCAGGAGAAAAAAAAAGTGGAGAATAAGCACAATCTCAAGAGGGAATTGGCAAACAAAATTTCAGGTGGTACAGCAGCTATTTTTAATACATACATGAAACCTGTTTGGTGCCTAATGTTCGGAGACACATCACACACAGAGTAAAGAAGGTGGAATAAGAAAATTGTCTGAAAACTATGGACCACCTAGGTTTTAGGTCAATAATATGATATTTTAAAAAAATTGGAATAAAAGAATTATTAAAGGCGTGGAGGTTAATTACTAAAATAGTTTAGCTAATGCAGATCATAACAAACTAATCACCCATTTTCTTTTCTAAAGGAAATGAATTTCCAGGCAGGTGAACTGAGGCAAATATAAACTTTCTGGACATCAGTGAAAACTTTTGATGTGATGGCCACTGAGAAATTACCAGGAAAGCCCAAGAAGATGAGATGGGTAAAGGAATTGAAAAGCTGCTTAGGATCTGGTCAGAAAGTGTGCTAGAGCAGCTGGCATGAGAGAAACTCCAGACTGGGAGAAAATGGCTTTGTTTCTTAATGAACATTTTGGAGATGGAACATTAATTGCTATAATACATTTATATCAATTGATATTGATACAAAAGATCTGTCAGGCCCTGAAGCCTTTCAGAGGCACAGAGTTAGAAGGCTGTGAATATGGAGAAACTGGGTGATATTGAAAATGGGAAGATTGAGCTGTGCTTCAACAAGATAAAAATTACATTTGGGATGTGTGTGTGAAGAGGGTGGTGATATGAAGACCTAATTACCTGGGAATTGCTGAGATGATGAATTTCATCATATGAATTCTTTCCAAGATTAATATAAAAATTATGCAGAGATAGGTAAGGACTATTGGTGTTTTACAAAGCACTAATGAGATGTTAGTTGTAATCTTGCATACAATTCTGGTAAGCCATGCTAGGGAAAGATGAGTGCAGAAAAGAACTGCTAGTAAGGTCAGAGAACAGTGGGTTTATTTAATTTGTCATGAGAGCTAGTCTTGCCTGAAAAATAAAAATGGAGAAGTAATATTATTACATTCTATAAATACATCAGAGAGATAAATACCACAGAAAGAGAACAGTGATTTAAACAAAAGGATGATGCTGGCACAACAACAGAAAGGTATAAATTGTTCCCTGAATAGACTCAATCTGGAAATCAGAAGATTCTTATCTGCTGCAGCAGTTAGATCCTGGAACAGCTTTGCAACAGGAGCAGTGGGAGCAGAAAACCACTCTTGAACTGGAGTTCAAAGCTTTGCACCAACTGCACTGGCATGTTATTTGCATATAAGACTGCCCAGCAGATTGGTGCTACGTGATGTGTATCATCCTGTTATTTATGCGTATATTCATATACACGTGTGCATGTGTATATGTACATATATGCACCTTCACATACACACACACACACACATTCACAGAACTTCAAGGTAATTTACTACATTGCATGAAAACACAGGAAAATTATATGGATCAATAAACTGGTTACTGGAATTATGACAAGGCAATTTCAGCTTGTGAAAAGCTAAAAAGATTCATGTATTTAAAATCCCTAGGCAGTCATTACAAGCTGTGAATGCAGGAAATACTTTTGGGCTCTTGTTAGTCCCTAAACAACAAAAAAGGAAATGCTGGTGGGAGATGCTGGCTTAATTCAGAATTGCATACTGCCTCTAAGCAATAGGAAAGGATGAATCTGCTTCTTCAAAACAAAGTAGACCCAGAGTTTTTGAATTTTACATATTTCTATTAAAAACTAGCAATGGACACTTTAGCAAATGTGAAAAACTAAGTAGCAGAAGCAGTAGGGGAAAGAAAAAAAAAAAAAAACCCAAAGTGTATTTCATAGGATAATAGAATGATTTGGGTTGGAAGGGACCTTAAAGGTCATCTAATTAACTTCCACTAGAACAGGTTGATCAGGGCCCCATCCAATATTATCTTGAACACTTCCAAGGGTATGATGTCCACAACTTCTCTGAGCAACCTGTTTCAGTGTTTTACCACCTTCATTGTATAGAAAGTTCTTCCTTCTACCATCTAAATTAACCATACTTCAATTTAAACTATTAACCCTTTTTCTACTGCTACTTTTCTGGCTAAAAAGTTTGTGACCATCATATACTCCCCCTTCAGGATTGTAGGAGCAGACGGAAGATGGCTACAAGGTATTCCCAGAGCTTTCTCTTTTACAGGTTGAACAGCTCCAACTCTCTCAGCTTGTCTTCACAGGAGAGGTACTCCAACCTTTTGATCATCTTCATGCCCCCCTCTGAACTTACTCCAACAGGTCCACATCCTACTTATGTGGGGGGCCCCAGAGCTGGACACAGCACTGCAGGTGATGTTTCACTAGGGTAGAGCAGAGGGGCAGAATCACCTCCCTAGACCTGCTGGCTACACTGATTTTGATGCAGTCCAAGATATGGTTGATTTTCTGGGATGCAAGTATAAATAGCCAGGTTATACTGAACTTCTCTGCCACCAGTACCCTCAAAGCTGCCCTCAATCCATTCTCTGCCCAGCCTGTAATTGCACTTGGGATTGCCATGAGCCACGTGCAGAACTTTGCATTTGGCATTGTTGAATTTGATGAGGTTCTGACAGTCCTGCCTCTCAAGCCTGTCAAGATGTCTGAGTGGTATACCTTCCCTCCAGTGTGTGGACCACACCACACAGCCTAGTGTCATTGGCAAACTTGCCAAGATTGTAACTCCATGTACCTGACAAAGTCATTAAACATCTGTCCTGTTCTGAAGCTAAAAGTCATTTCGTATGCAACTGGATGGAGCCATTCCAAACAATACTTTGTTTGATCCTAATACTACCATGCATAAAGCAGCAATCATAAGGGCCCATAGCAGCCGATATCCATACCACTGAACTGTCTGACCCTACCCTCCAGAGCAGTGTGGTAGCAGCCAAAGTGACTCCTGAGAGGGTTCTGTGGCCCACCCTAACTTCCATTGCTTCCCAGGAATTGTCTGGGAGTCTGCTCATTGACCTGGGTCAAAACCATTCCAGGGACTCTGCTAACAATTTAACAATATATACGACTGACTGACTTCCAGTACCCCAGGAATGCGCTCTGGAGCTGGTAAATTTATGAGTCTAGATATAATCAAGGGGTACTGTTGCCTCTTGTTCTCTTGATCCCCTAGTAAATCTGCCCCAGCAACAAAGACAATGTGGAGGCCAAATCAGAAATGCAGTATTAAATATTTTTTCCTAACTATTACTGAAAAAGGTAAAATTTCTCTACAGTGCAACAGTAAGAGAATCATCTGGATCCAGCATGCTGAGGAAATGCATCATATGTGAAACTTCAAGAGGCGTCTCTACAGATGTCTGACCAAAAGGGGTCAAACTCATTCAAAGCCTATAGTGCCTGGATTAGGGCCTTTGACTGATGAGAATATCCACAGCACATGTTAGAGCTGAGGATCCTTGCATGCCTTCTGTGGCTCATGCTAGGATTTTGGATGGGTCTAACTACAGCAATATTTGGTTTGCATATGTACACATGGGCACCCAAACAAGAAAGTAATGAAATGGGGTTGACAAGACATTTTAATTTTCCATGACTGAAGATAAAGAACAGCAACTAACAAACTGCTTCCTGGCTTTGAACCAGTTCCCATTGTATTAGTGACAGTGGATGTCTGTGATGGTGGCAGCGGTGGCAATGGTAAAGAGAGTTAGGGGAGAGGCAGGATTCTTACCTGTAAGTCTTCATCCTACTGTGGATGCCCTTTATCCTGTGTGTATCCTTCCTCTGCTGCAGGTACAAGGTCGGACAGAAAGCAGAATAATTACCAGTGTTCAATCTGACTTGTTTAGGTGCCATCAGAGCTGCTGTCTTTTGTTGTGAGCACTGTATCAGTTGTTTTAGTTTTTCATCTCAAGGAGATTGAACATTATTGTAAGTGAAAGGCTTTAGTTAAAGCTAAGTACAGTCTTAAGAACACAAGGCAAAGATCCATCTAGGATGAGACAGTTTTTCCCTTGTCACATCCCATACTTTTCCTTTTCTTGAGGACAATCATGCAGTGTTAATTTCTCCTATGATTTCAAAACTTCTTTGTCTATGCCAATTCTTTTCTGTTCCCTTCGTTAGACTCACTGCTACATCTTTGCAAATACATACATTTTCTCTTCAAGTTTGCCCTCTCCACCCAATGGAAGTTCTATATGAGGGGGCTTTGTAGGCTGAGTAGATGTTTTGGTGTTTATTGGATTGCTGGAGAGGTTAAAAGGTTCTCTGCCCTAAGTGCTGACATTGTTGCCTTTCACATTTAAAAATAAGGAACTAAGCCACATATCTTCTGAATTATATACTGGAAATAATGGTAGAAGACTCAGTGAGTAATGAGCAGAGGCATGTAGTTCAATATTTTCACTCTATTCCATCACTGCATCTCATTCCAAGATCAAGGACAACTGGAAAAAAAAAAAAAAAAAGAAAGAGAGAATTTCAAGTTATCCTTCTCAGCAGTGCTTCTAGATGGAGATACAGGAGACTCAAGCACCCAGTCCTCTTGTCTGTGTCTCAAGATATCTGAATGCCTTGGGCTTGCTGATGATTGGGGCAAATGATTATATATTTATATTTTATTATATGAAATGTATATATTATCACACATGAAATAAAGATAATGGAGCTTTTGCTCACCAATTCAGGATCTATAAATGCAAATGGCATGAAGAATTAAAGGTCAATACTTACATTGCCATTAGACTTCTTTTGTCAAGGTAACTTCTGACTGAAGTCTCTAGGATTAAATGACTTGATAGTTTCATTACACTTTTAGGGCATATAGGAGCCATTTTCCAAACCTTGAAGAAGAAGGAGAATATCTGTTCAAAACCAAAAAAGTAGATATTTTGTTCTGCTTTAAAATACATTTCATATTGAATAAAAATAGCATTTAAACACAAAAGAAAAACTCTCTTTCTCCTTCCTGACAAAAATGATTACATCAGAGTCCTGCTACAATTGTTTGAGAATTTAGGGAAGCTAAGCGATTATTTTTCTGTACTCTCTCCAACTAAAATGTTGTATTCTTCACAAGTAGTCCTTTTCCCATTGGTGTGAATCTCAAGAGTGCATTAAATAATACACTTCTAGTTGTAAAACAGATGGAAAAGTGTTTAAAAAGGTGCCAGGTTTATTTATGGAAGCATGAAATTGAATTTAATAGGAGAATTTTGCCAGTATGAAATGTGAACTCTCAAAACAGGAAGTGGATTTTATTGCTTATTTATTTTATTACCGGATCGGCTGCCCAGAACCGTAGAATCCTTCCTCTCAGGAATTATTTACTTTCCAACTCTGAACCAGAACATCTTGACCATCAGTTGTTACATCTTCTGGCTGCCAGATTCTCAACTATAAACATATGTGGTGCTGTCTATCTCAGATGATCTTCTGCAGATTTATATAGCAAACATTGCTTTAGATTTATTTCTTGATTTAAAACAGTATGAACTGAACTGACTAGGCCAAGGGAAAGTGAATTTTTTTTAGCTCTTGATTACTCTTTAATTAATAATAGTCTATTTTTTAGAGGGTTTATGGCATGTATTTATTATGCATCAAAGACTAAAGAGCTAAAAGTCAACAGACAAATTATTGCTCCTGCTTTGCACCTCCAAAGGATACCTAGTGAAAGAACAGGTGTTATTCAACTTCCAAAAGTTGAACAGCATTTGGGAAAATTGTACAGGGGAACAGTGTCCCATAACTCCCAGGGACAGACTAAGCCACTATACCTGGATGGAGCTGAATAAGGTTTCTGACAACTGGAGACTGTCTGTAAACCTGTACCTCACTCTTATCCCCTTTTCCTGTACATCTGATCAGTACGTAGAAGTATTTGGAATGGCAAACAAGCTTCCAACTTTAATCAAGATACAATTGTGATAACCTGGTGGAAAGCACATATTTTAAAAAAAAGCTATGGAAATGTATTTTTCAGGCTATTAAGTCAGTGCCAGGATGCCCTTAGGCAGAGCGTTAACAAAAATCCGTTGCGTGCATGTGAGATGTGTACTTGTGTTCAGCTCAGTGTTGGCACTCACATGCACTCACAAATTTCCATTTTATGCAACAGCGTTAAATGTTTTCAGCATGAAACTCATGCATGTGCAGTTTTGCATGTGAAATTGAAAAAAAAAAAAAGTGACAGCCTGGTCCTTGCTGCTCTCAGTTTGCCAATTATGGATAAAGATTGAAGACAATGTGGAACAATATTATGGTCACGATCCAAATCTCATGTAGGAAAGACATGGTTACAATAGGCTTTGTAGGAGGCATTAAATCTCCTCAAAGTGCATGAGACTTTCTTATGCCTCACCTGTTGTCTCTTATGATTATTAAATCACTTATAACTGCATCACACTTTGTTGCAGCTCTCCCCAGGGCAAAGACATTTCTCCAAGATATTCAGAGTGCCTGGGATCCAAGTGCATGAATATTTTGAGGGCTACTGACAAGGTTTGGAGAAATAACTCCTTCAAAGTAAAACTTTTTAGTGACGTGTATCTTCATAAACAATTGGACTTAATCATTTGTGTAAAGGAAAACAAAGGAAATCTGAACATGTAAAAGAAAACTCCCTGTTATAAGTTTCTGCTATAAATGATAGTGTAAAATTTATGAGTTTTGCAAGATTTCATATTAAGCATGTGTGCCATTCATCAGCTTTATTAATATGTCACAAGCACAACTTCTGACATGTATCAGAACCAATTAAGCTTATTTTTGTACTTTTTATTTCTTGGAGACAGATTGTTTAAGTTCAGAAGGGCATAAAGTATCTAGCAGATCTGGTAATTCATTCAAATATGGGAGTAAGGCTCTTCTTTTAGTTCTGGCCAAAATTCCTACAAAGTTTTGTACAATGGGTTTGAAAGCTCTTATATATTTAAAGAAAATCCTTTCAACTCACTCTGGAGTCCTGCTTTATGTTTCTTATTGCTTTGAACTTATTACCTCTTTGCAATGTCTTGGAACATTAGTTTGGGAGCATTTAAAGCTAATGATTAAATGTATAGTGAAACAACACTTTGATGTTGCCAGAAGCAATTAATTTCCCCTATTTATACACAAAAGGTCATAAAAGACTGTGTTATGACAAACAAAATGATTAAGTGAATTCAAAGTAAGTTAACTGAATTTTAAAGGATTGTTACTACTTGGTGGAAAAAAGGTATCCATCAAACCTTATCTTAAGTCAGAAAGCTGTGATTAACTTATGGAGTTTTGAATGCTTTTAAAATTAGAAAAGAAATTATGAGTTTGTCATCTACAGAAAATCATCCTATAACAGTTTCGTTCAGAATGAAGCTTTCATTGAAAATAGCTTACTGGGTTAGATAAATGAAGTTTATGAGCTTACAGAAGTCACTGAGAGAGACCACATTTGTACATAAGCAGCCTGTCTATTGTTTGTCCTTTGCACAGACATCTGCTGAACTTTATTAACAAATGGAAAAATGTACTATATTTTTTTACTCCTACATTTTTATAGTCAGAGCATCTCACACTTCATTGAATCCATGTGCTGGAGACAACAGATATGATTAGAATATAAATCACTTAGAGACAGGGACTGGAAGTGAGGTTCTGTGACTTCTATAGCTTCATCTGCCTGTAAGTGGGAATACTATGCTTTAGAACAGAGGAGGGAAATCACACACGTGCCCATGCACATACACACACAGTTAAATATATGCATATATATTTCCATGCATTCTAAGACATTCTAAAGAAATCCAACACTTTCAGCCATCAAAAAAATTGTGAAAAATGGAAAAAATGTAAAAGAATGAAATTACCGAGGGTTTAAGAACCTAAAGAGAGTTTATTTTAATGAAACATAATTAATTTCTCAGTTTCCAGTGAACTATAAAAAGTTTCAAAATCTTTATCCTGTTTGTCAGTTTAAGAACTATGTTACACTGTCCAAAAGATATACAAATTCTAAACATGATCCTGCAGAGTAAAATTTCTAAACTGATAGCAGTGCGGGAATTAGCCATCATGAAGGAAAAAAAGCTGCTATGCTTCTTCCCCCAGGAATCAGCCCCAAACTTTTCTGATAAACTGAAGCCAGTAATTTGGCTTTCCTCCTCATCTCCCTTCCCTGTGCCCCTTTATCGCATGTTAGTCTCTTCAGAATAAAGCAATGAACTTCTGGCTTTTACAATGAGTTAAAACAATTTGATGAACAGAGCTTAGACTGTCTAACACATAGATTGTTTGCAGACCTCTAGAGCATTGAGGGGTATTATTTTTATTTTAGAAGTTACACAGTGCTAGCAAGAACCTTTTCTTTGGATGCCAGAATCTCAGTGAAGAAAAACTCTGAAGGTTTTTCGGTTCAGTTCAGTTGCATTTGAGACAGGCTTGGGAATGCAACACCTCTGTAGAGGGATGGTAGATCTGTAGTTCTCACAGAAAGGTCATAACCTTCCCAGCAGAAGCTAGAAAACAGGAAGATAAGCATGGTCATCTCACCATCAGGCACCTAGGTCTAGATGAATAAATTGTGCCTTAATTGTACTGGCAATCAACAACTCAGTTATGATCCTCCTTAAGTTTTGTAAGAGCACACAGAGTCTCTGGGAGACGAGGAAGAATTATCTGCAGAAAACTGTGGCACAAAAAACCCCAACCAACTCATAAGTATCCAGAGGGACTTCACAAAATACAATAGCTAATTTTCACATTTCATTCTGTGCAGTGGAGTTTCTAGCTCTGAACTGGGCACCCCTACTGTGTATAAAAGTGACAAAGAAAGTGCATGAGTGGAAATTATCTGATCATAATCTAGTTAATTGGTTCAAGTGAGGACAATAAATTGCCAGTAAGAAATACTGGGAGAAAAATCAGGCTTCGGCCCGTAAATCTTGTCTCTAAAATACAGTTAGATATTAAACTCTATATTGAATTTTTAACTGGAAATAATGTCCCCAGATCATCTTGTAAGCATGAAAGAGCATCAGATTTTCAGTTAATGGACTGAATCTTTAGGCTTTTGCCTAGAAGATGTTGTCAGTTTTAATAATTCATGTAGGTCTTATAAAGAAATATTAAATTTGGTTCTTATTCATAAAGATCTCTGAGTCACTACGCTGTTAGATATGTTTGGTCTCCTAGAAACTGTTCCTTTTCTTTTCCCTTTAGATATCACTGACAATAAGCAAAAAATGGACTTTTTTTGGGACTCTTTCTTACCTAAGATGAGAGTGAATCAGCCCTAGTTTTACTTCACTGAATATTCGATTATTTATTCAAAATGGAACAGCTTCAAAAATATTTTCCTTAAAAATGTTCAAACAAATCATCTTGACATTTCCAATATTTTTTTTTGGCTGAAACAATTGGTCAAATCTGGTACAAATTTGCAGATAGTTTCCATCAACACAAAAGTGCATTTTTGAGCAAACAAAGAATTCTTCCATAAAAATTGCCTGGCTCTAATCAGGGCTGAGGCAATTTTGCACATGCCAACCAGGAGAAAATTAGGTATTGGATAAGCAAGACTGGCAAGGATCTGGGTTCTACCTAAATCCCTTCATGGCCTTAGTCCAAAGTGATTAGCCCCAGGTCAAACGGAAAGCCTATAGTGAATCAAGCAAATTAAATCCAACCTTTCTGAGCTATTGGATAATGTGTTAGCCCCAAGACCTCCCTTCTTGGGGGCTGGAAGGGAGGGGGTTATTAAATATAAATATGAAATAACATCCTACTCTATGGAGGCCCCAGGTATGATATTCTGGAGAAGAGTCAGAGGATTATGCATGCCCCCCAACTGGACCTGCTTCAAGGAAACCCACAGCAACTGTCTCTGCCCACGCCAGGAGCTGTCAGTGTTCCTGAGCAACAGGCTACAGCTTGGAAGGCCACTAAGGAGGTGTCCTGTTAAACTAAAGGGCAGTGAGCTGTAGCATAATATGCTGCTTTAATGTGGACTTGGAATTGAAGAGACTTATTCCCTTTAAAACACTGTAGAACAGAGTAATCTTCAGATTTATTTTGATTAGCAATCTGGATACCTTCTTGGCAGTGTTTATTAGATCTTAATGTAGCTCAGTTGGAAAGCCAGATATTTTGCTTTCTCCTCCTTTGAATTACTGACCATTATTTTCCTTGTTAATGAATCTGGATAATTTTAACTGTCAGATTCTAATTCTCTCTGAATAAATTGATTGAATTGAAGTTGAAACCACCTCTGTGTTCAAGCTAAGAATGAACCTAAACAGAAGTCTCCAGAATTTCCTAAAATTTCGAGGAGTTTATTAGTGGAAAACTGGTTTAGAACCACTGAACCTAAAGTAACTACACAGTTTTGGTTTCATACTGATGTCAAGTCAAAAGAAGATTAAATTCCCACTGCAGCTTAGATGTGACCCAAGGTGAACAAACTTACATCTGAATATTTCAGGGACAGCTATCACTGTCCCTGGAGCTGATGTTCACTTCATCTTCCTCCTCCTTTTGAAATAACTTATGTTGAAACAGATGAGAGCACCATCAATAACTAAAATCTGTTTTTAACTTCTATGTCATTAGAAATCTAGTCTTACATGAGTTAATGCCTTAGAAAAAAGTACAAACGTGTTTATGTTGCAGATAGACATTTCCATTCCTCTCAAGGCAGAAATTAATGCAGACCTTACTAGCCAGTAACTGTATGAGTACATAGGATGTCTTGGTGGTCTTTGGTCATTCAACCACAGATTCTGAGGTATCAGTAAGAGGAGGAAGAAGAATGGGATGTTCAACATAGAAACCGTGCTCCTAAAACAAACGTATTTATTGATAATCTCACTGTCTAGGCTAAAGTGATAACCCACATGGAAAAGCGCCATGTGGGTGATTCTGGTTTACCTGGATCTGGGTCATGGATTCCTGCAGACAGTCAGCAACCAGACATTCAGCACCACACATGGACCCTTGTGCAAAAAGCACACCAGGGCTTAATGAAGGTATCAGACATGGAAAGGGTTCTTGACATTTGCATTTGGCTAGAGTATGTTCAGATGGTAGAATGAGGATTCATAACCAACAGTCCTACAGCAAACAAAACTGGTTCAACTGCAAACAGCTAATTGTTCAATCCCAGCCAGTTCCAGATTTCTTTGTTCTTTCACCACTCTGCTAGAAAATGTCTGTTCTGCTGAATGTGACCTCAGCTATTGACATTTGCAAACACAGAAATCAGCTTCTTGGTACCCTGATGCAAGAAATTGTTCTATACACTGAAGATTTGAAGAACATGCTAATCTGAAAATAGGGGTTTTAAAAAAGGATTTTCTAAATTTTCTAATTAGAGGGAAATTTACATCCAACAGATATTATATTAGGGAAGAATCTGAAGAGACATCTTCCTGATGGCAAAGGAATTGATCTAGATCTTGTAGCAAACAATTAAAAAACAAGTCATCACTTCACCCCCCAGAATTAAAAGTTAATGAAGAACAAGACGGAACTCTCCAGCTCCTCAGGGCAGGCACGAGAAATCCACATTTCAGAACTGCTTATACAATTCACACTTATGCTTGGTCCTGCCTTAACCAACTGTGCTGGTTTTAGCTGGGGTAGAGTTATTTTTCTTCACAATTGCTGGTACGGCAATGTGTTTGGGATTTGTGTTGAACACAGGGTTGATAATACAGAGAAGTCTTTGTTATTGTTGAACAGGGCTTACAGAGAGCCTAGGCCTTTTCTGCTTTTCATACTGTCACGCTGGTGAAGAGGCTGGGGGTGAATGGGAGGTTGGGAGAAGACACAACCAGGGCAGGTGACCCCAACCGACCAAAGGGATATTCCAGACCTTATGGCATCATGCTCAGTATATAAAGTAGGGGGAAGAAGGGAGAAAGGGTAACATTCAGAGTGATGGTATTTTGTGTTCCCAAGTCACCATGATGTGTTATGTGGCCCTACATGATGACTGAACACCTGCCTGACTCATGAGAAGCTATGAATTAATTCCCTGTTCTGCTTTACTTATATACATGGCCTTTGCATTCCTAGTAAACTACCTTTATCTCAACCCACAAGTTTTCTAGCTTTTAACCTTCCATTCTCTTCCCAGTCCCACTGGTGCAGCAGTGGGTGGGTGGCTGCCCAGGCCTTGGTTGCTGGCTGGTGCATGACACCGATTAAAACTTCTGGGATCAGAATGATCATGGTGTTGATCATCAAATTAAACTGCAGTTAGTCAATTCCTGGTTGGGAACTGTTACTCTTACTTAGATGATTTCTGAACAATAATGCAAAAATTATTTCAGAAAGGCAGAAATTTTCTTAGGCATCAGAGCACGCTTTCTTGCTAACATCAGAACACAGCTTTACTTGGTTATCCCAGCATCGCCGGCGATGAGTATGGTGACAGGGCTTTCAGAAACAGCTGAGGACAGTTTCAAAGTATCAGTATTTATTTTGTCTTTTACACTTTACTTTTCCAATTAGAATATTCATTTTCTACCATTTTAAGTACATTAAGTAATTAAAATGTATTTTTTTCTGGCTACAATGACAGATAATTTTTGTCACATTTACAGCAACATTAAATGTGTTGGCATGGTTACCCTTTTGTTTCATTGTTAACCATAAACAGTTTTTTGCAAACTAGTCAAGTAATTTGGATGAAGAAAAATATCCATCCTCCCCTGTCTTCATCCTCCATGCCCTTCTAACCAATGCACTTCCTCACAACATCTTTCTGGGGCAGTTTCTACATTTTGACACAACCAAAGCACACTTAATTTATATCAAGCAAATTCCTTAGTTCCTGAATTTCTCCTGCGCAACTCAATAGATCAATACAACAGAACTGTGTTGGACTGAAATCGAAGTGCCTTTCTGCTTAGAGAACAGCACTGGCACTTTGGACAGGATTTTGTTTGAAATTAAGACACTTAGATTTAGAGATAGGATTAATTTCACTTAATATATTGAGATAGGATTAATATTCACTTAATAATTAGTACATATTTCCTTATATAGGTTATACCATGCATATGCATAAAACATAGATTTTGATCTTATTATAGGTCTATATTTCTTTAGTTTGGGTACTGTTAGGAAGAAATTCTTTACTATGAGGGTACTGAGGCACTGGAACAGGTTGCCCAGAGCAGCTGGGGATTCCCCGTCCCTGGAAATGTTCAAAGCCAGGTTGGATGGGGCCCCGAGAAACCTGGTCTAGTAGGAGGTGTCCCTGCCCAAGTCAGGGGGGTTGGAACTAGACAATCTTTAAGGTCCCTTCCAACCCAAACCACTCTATGATTCCATGGTTCTACTATACAGTATTGCACCTGTTCTCTAGTTGCTCCTCTAAGAGAATATGGCTCTCCTGAAGTAACCATGTCGCATCTGCTGGCACCATGCAGATGGCTTGGATAAGTCTCAAACGGCACCGAGTTTCTGCTTAAGGTTCTGAATCCTGACATAGGCGTTTGCCTCATCAGGTGTTTACTTTTGGGTGAGACTTTTTTCTCCAAACTCCACTCAATGTTACGACTTAATCTCCACAGCCTATAATGAGCAAATAAATACTCACAGATTATTACTAAATTATGATATCTAATCTACTTTCAAATTGCACACTGCCAGAATCACCAAATCACAGGATCAATCAGGTTGGAAAAGACTTCTGAGATCATCAAGTCCAACCTATGGCCGAACGCTACCATGTCAACTAGACTATGGCACCAGGTACCACGTCCAGTCTTTCCTTAAACACCTCCAGGGAAAGTAACTCTACCACCTCCCTGGGCAGCCCATTCCAATGCCCAATCACCCCTTCTCTGAAGAACTTCTTCCTATTGTCCAACCTAAACCTCTTCTGGCACATCTTAAGACTATGTCCTCCTGTCCTGTTGCCAGTTGCCTGGGAGAAGAGGACAAATCCCACCTGGCTACAACCATCTTTCAGGTAGTTGTAGAGAGTGATAAGGTCACTCCTAGTCTCCTCTGCTCCAGGCTAAACAATCCCAACTCCCTCAGGCACTCCTCATAGGACTTGAGACTCCAAGCAGAGCCTTTAATATTTTCTCTTGACTACGGTGGGCAGGAAACAAGAACATGCCAGGTTGTATATCTCAGTAGTGCCTGTGCTGAGTTATGGACTGGTAATATCTGTGTATGTACAGGCTGACAACTTGGCTTTTGAAAAGCGGAATCAACTATTTAAGCAGGTTCTAAAATCAATTCTGACTCCTGCTATGAACTGTGAAACTCTATCATCCCTTGAAGGAGGACAAGAGGGAGTTTCAGCAGAATATAAGCCTTCAAGGTGAAATGTCATGACTCACTGTGCTCTGAGCAGCTATTTCCGAGGAGAAAGGTAAGACAGGAAACAGCAAAAAGGAGCAATTCCTCTTGTGACAAGACTTGTTTAAAGGCAGGATAAGACAAAATCCAGCATCAGTCGGGAAAGTAGGGAGATTCCTCCTGGCAGTGTGCATCTGGTAACGGATCTATATGCTTGTGGACATATATATGGAGCGGACATATATATGGAGCTATATGCTTGTGAACAGATATCAATAATTGTGTACTGCTGAAGTGGAGACAGGCATTTGCATTTCTAGAAACATTCAGGTCAGGATGCCTGGGCCTGTCTGTCAGGAAGGTGGGACTGGACACCAGCTCCCTACCAAGTCTCTATTGTGAGCTGCAAGTGGATTTTCCATGGGACGCTTCAAGCTACAGATTTTGAGTTGGGGCCTCTGCAATGCCTTGGCAATTAGGAGCTGTTCCATCTACACTTGGAGTAACTGAGTTCAAGGTGTTTGGCACTTTGCTCTAAAGGAAAACTAGAGTCTCAGCAAAGCTCTCACTGGTGCTCAAGTTTGGATATTAATTGTGCTGTGGTTGAAAATCTTTACAAAAATTCTTTATTGCCAGGAGTGGCAGGCAGGATCTTAAATGCTTGCAGCTCTTTTTGATAAGATCTGTTCCTGGGTGATAGGAAGTCTAGTATAATGATTTTTGAGCTTCTGAAAGAAACCTGCAGGTTTTCTGAGAGAGATCTGAGTAGTTTTGACTGCAGTGGAGGAACACTCCTGAGCACTGCTCAGAGGCCTCCAGGTGCACCATCTCCAAGGGAGCCACCTCTGTGTGAGACCCAGAAGTGTCGGACACCATGCAATCCTGATCTCCTGTCACTCCAGACAGACTAATTACTATTCAGAAACTGTATTTGTCTCAGGGACAAGGTGAAATCACTTGTCAGTGGTCACATAGGAAATAAATGGCAGAACTCAAAATGTGACCCTGTAGCCCAGCTCCTCAGTGCTAAAGTATAAGATTTACCCCTTCTGAGGGTGCTTTATGACACTACTTACTGTTGCTCATGGTTTCCTATCTATATGGGAAGAAATTAGTCTTCTATTTATAATAAGCAGTTTAGAGCAGTAATTGTTTACAATATTTGCCCAGTTCTAAAAAAAACAATGTTAATGTGTACTAAGTCTTCGTAGTTAAGGAGGCTTCATCACTATACTGTTGTTTTAACTGGAAGCTCAGCAAATGTGGATGTAACCCACTCTCTGACAAAGACCAATAGCCTGATTAGGCAGCAATGTTGAATTTAAAACCAGGCAGAGATATTTGACTTTATATGGGTTTTAGATGTATCTGCATCTCTGGAGAGAACGACAAGAGGCCTGGGACTGAGAGCAGTAAATCTTTAATTAAAGAACTACTAACCATGCCTACTACATTTATAAATAACAAAACATTTATCAGAGCTTTTATCTCCTCTTGCAATCATCAGGCTGTACTAGATGTTGACAAAGTCAATGATTTATGCCTCAGATTTTTTTCATTACCAAATACCAAAGATACTATTATCAGTGAAATCTTATGCAACCTAAATCTTGGGGCTTTCGTTGCTCTGCCTAAGGAATATTGCGAGCCTTTCTCACAAGACATTTTGGATTATGTTGGTACAACAGAAGAGATTAGGTCTGCATAATGAAGTTGCATCCAAATGGAAATGTTGAGTGGTTTTCCTTAAAAGGATCAGTGCTGAAATAAATAAAAAAATAAAAAGGAAAAGATCACTTTAAGAATGTTTTAAATCATTTTAAACATTAAGATATCAGTTGTTGAATACTAGATTTGTTCATTATGTTGTACTTTAATGCTTGCATTAAATTTTTGCATACCACTATGTATGCCCTTGCCCTGTTGTTTTAACAGAGTCTTGCCTGTTGTTTTAACAGTCTTCATTCACCAAGAGAGAAGATACCAAATTTTCCGAGGAATGGTTGAACTGCTGCCTTAATTTGTGATCGCCTACCTATATGCAAACAGGGAGTAAGTCAAGAACAGGTCCAGATTCTGGATAAACATCTCACTTGCCAATATGGAGGTCAAGGAGGGGCAGCAAGTATCTACTGCAGTGCATATTCCCTTCTCTACTCCACCCCTGCTGTCAGCTTGGTGCAAGAATGGAGATCCTTCTTGCTGCTTTCTGGCAGCAGGTAGTTCCCATGATTCAGGAGAATACTTCACCCACTGTTGCTGGATGGGTACAGAGACGCTACTTAAACTGTGCAAAGTGGTTGGTGGAAGATTCTAGCATCCATACATGCATATATATGTATATATACAAGTCTGTTAGACAAAAAATCACCCTTATTATTATTTAGTGCAGTTAAGGCTCACCATTAAAGTGAGTTTGTCAGTACTTTGAATACTGAATACTTATGAACATAAATTATGAAGCAGTAAATTGGCTGGTTTTCTGCATGCAACCTTTTTCTCTTTATCAAAACCACATTCAGACAAAGCATTTGCTGTTCTGCACTTGTTCTCTCTTGCCTTGACTACCCCATCAAGACTGAGCTCCTGGGCTCATTCAGGAAGTTTCAATGTTTTTAGTGCAACACAACATGTAGTTGTCCAGATCCTCCAGGATCCTTCAGGGAACAGAGAGGTCAGATAGTAT
The DNA here is from genome assembly GCF_003945725.1 of Corapipo altera. Classification (NCBI taxonomy): domain Eukaryota; kingdom Metazoa; phylum Chordata; class Aves; order Passeriformes; family Pipridae; genus Corapipo; species Corapipo altera. The sequence goes on along the minus strand of NW_020884883.1, from coordinate 12,793,943 downwards.
CCGACATGTTTTCCAGATACTTCAAGAAGTTTGCAGTTCTTCAGACCCAAGAGCACCCAGTCTGTAAGTTAATCATTGGTATGTCCTCAGCTGTCGGTGAAAACAAAAATCTGTTGTAAATTAAAGTACTTTTTTCAATAATTTACATGACTTTGCCACTATTCAGACTGTCTCTGTTGTGAGTGTTCATGTCGAGTTTTAGAGTATACTTTTGTGTATGTTTGTAACTGACTGTTTCATTTGACTTTCATTATATGTGACAGGGAAATAAATGACTGTTTTATAAAAGCCTGTGAATTCAGCATTTTTTCTCCAAATTTAAAATAAGCAATAACAAACCAGCTGAGATGTCAAACTAAACTCACTTTATTCTGTTTCCTTTTTTCTTTTGGGAGGGTGGAGTGAGGTGAAAAGAACATGAGTTAGAGTTGAGTTTTCTATTTTACACCATGTTAAACTCCCGATAACCTCTAAGAGAGAAAAATTTATATTTTAAATTGTACATTTAGAAACAACTATCTTGGATATACATCAAAAATACAAATGAGCTGCAGAGAAAAGAATATATACGGTCTTTCTTATTGTAACTTTGAATATCTTAGAAAAAGACAAATTAGAGTAATGAAAAATAGGAATGTAGAAAGAGAAGCTTCTTTCTGTACTTTCTAATAATTTTTAACTTCTTTTATGTGTTTTTATTTGTCCTTTTCCTTTTTGTGCCTTTCATATAGGACTGTTTTGTTTTAAGCCCAGATGGTAACTAAGCACTATACAGCAGCTTGCTTATTTCCACCCTCCTCCCCCAGTGGGATGGGGAAGAGAATCAAAAATAAAACTTGTGGGTTGAGATAAGAACAGTTTGATAATTGAAACAAAGTAAAATATAATAATAATAACAAGAACAACAACAACCAACAACAACATGTATTTTAAAGAAAAGGTTGATCTGTAAACACTGCATGCTATGCTTTTTTGTGTGAACAGCCAACATAACAATGGATCAAATTAATATGATTTGCATTATTCTTTGGAAAAATCATTGTCACAGACATATTCCCTGTCTTCCTCTAAGCGCTATGTATAACAAAAGGAGTGATCTTTGAAAAGACATCCATTATACTGATAGGACAAAAAACTAAATATAAACTCAGGAGGTGAAGGATAATACGCAACAGTGAAATGAAATATCTCAATACATTTCTTCCCTATATAACACTAACATTGCTTCTTTCCAGAAGAAATCTGAAGGATTATGAAGATATTTAAACTGTGATACTGCACAAACTATGAGATGTGAGAAGTCATGAATATGTTGGTGGGAAAAAAGGCTGACCTCTCAGCAGCACTGTAGAAATGATAGGTATGAAAAAAAATTTTAAATAGTTTCTGCTGAAAACAAAAGGGTGATAGGGTCCTTGAAAGAATAAATAACATAATAAGAAACAAAACATGGGCTACTCCTTTAACCAATGTGATTATATACATCAGTCCTGCTTCTTGGCCTAAATTACAAAAAATGGTTGAATAGTGTTTCTCTGTCACACGGAAGATCTGGGAGAGTAAATGAGCATTAACACACCACTGTGATCTCAGCACCAGTTTATACTAATCTTACCAAATTAAGGACTGAAGCACAGAACCTGGACATTATTCACCCATATGGTTAAATTTTCAAAACTATTTTGTGCAAGTCAACTAAAAGTTTTCCAGAACAATTCCTGGACGTAGTGTAGAAGTTAAACAAGACCCAGAAACAATCCTGCATAAGCAGTTTGGATACAGCCACTCTTTTTGGACAGCTTGTTTAAGAGTGTGGTTGTGGCAGGACAGTGCTAGTGGCCCCAAGGATAGAAAACATTGACCTGGCAGAGGAAAGAGGACTGTTCTCGTTTAGTACGTCCATGCAGCACTTGGGGGACATGATCATTGCCTGCCTAACTTATTCTGGCACACTGAGTATTTGGGAGAACCATTGAGCTCAGTTTAATGCAAATGACAAAGGAGAGAAGTGGCAAACTCAAGGTCGTCTGGCTCCTTATGCACCCCATTGACACATCATCAAAATGCGGGTTAGAATGATCTCATACACAAATGTCCTGCTAGCACTCCTTACTGAAGGAACACCTCAACCAGGTACATAACCCAATACAACCTTAAGCTGTCTGCTCAGTCTTTTGTGTTTTCTATAATTACTACATAGAATTATCTGTACTATTAACCCACAGTTGTTTTTATTTCTCCCTCTTTTTTACAGAGTGAAGCACCAAGGACTGCACTAATAACATAAAATAGATATGAAGCCTGAGAAGTACAGGAGACTGACATGCGATACAGAAATATTCTGTACCTTCAACACTCATCTGCTACATTGTCACATAACTACTTTTTAAATTATCATGTAACATAATGCATATGATGCCTAAGGGCCTGAGAAAAAAGAGGTGTCCCTGAATGACCATTACTTTGGCATGCAGTTGGGTGGCGTGGCCCATGGGGTTTTCCTCCTTGGTCTTCCTTACTCCCCACTCTCTCTTCAGGTCAGAAAGAGTCCCTCTGATCATCAGCGTCAAAGATGTTTTACCCCAAACTAGCCCAACATTTATAGGCGAAGTGCTGATTGAGTTGGCTTACTGAAGAATTACAGAGTTTTCTTTTGGATATATGTTTTAGGGAGTAGTGTGCTTACAATTTTGGGGTTTTTTATTCATGTCAGTTGCCTGAACTATCCAGACAGACAGCCATAAATCTTAAATTAAAGCCAGCATAAACTGTTAGATCAGTCTGTACAATCTGTGTTGGAGGTCTCAGTTCAGTGGGCTTCTGTGACTGCCAGAAATGGACAGGATTTGTCATTGAAGAATCAACTGAGGACTGGGACAGCCACCACCTAGGCCCCTGTTGTATTTACTATTTCAAGCACAGTTTAGGGCTGCCACTGAATTCTGAGGTACCACTGTGAATCCAAGTTTCAGGAGCTGGCCCCTGGATACTGCCCTTTGCCCAAAGACTAGATGAGACTTAGCTATGGAAGCAAAGCGTTCGTCTTGAAACTGCAACAGTTTTCATGGTTGCTGGTACAACATGTTGTCACTTAACTCGTAGCTTTGCCTCTGACTGAGTCATCTAAGAAAAGTTTTTAATTGCAAAATCTCTCCCTCTCCCATTTCTACTGTAAACAGGCCTGAGGAGGAACCTCTGCTTCTGACAGCTTGAGTCACATCCTTGGATGCTGGTCAGCTCCAATTCCAGGCCAGGTCTTTGGGCTTCCTTCAAAGGAGAGAATCTTTACAACCTTGGCTCATGAAAGGAATCCACAGAGTAAATGTGTGTTTATGTGTTTCCTGAGCACGGATTCCTGAAGAAGCAGTGAGATGCAGCATCTGCACCAGGCATAGGTCTTGTTCAGTAGAGCCTGGCAGACTGCAACAGCTGTCTGGGTCTCTACAAGCCACCAGACTATAAGAGACCAGTGCAAAAATCTGTCACTGAGAGGTCCATATTTACTGGGTTTCCCCCATCTGTTTCTCCCCCTCATACTGGTCAATAATTACACAATTTACTTCATGTACAAATGTGTGACCTGAGCTTATGAGTCTATTGTCAGCCTTTACCAAGGGTTGAAAAAGAGAACTGTAAGCTGAGCTATTCAAGACCATGGTGCTTTTCAGTCTCATGTGCTTCAGAGGAACAAACCTCCACGTTTCAAAACTGTGTAGAACTGGAAGACAGGAAGCAGAAGTTTACGTTAAACCTCTGCTCTGCATGAATTTCAAATAAATATTTCTCAGCTGGCATGCCTCCTCCTGAACATTTTTCATTTTGAATAAATGCTGATATATGAAGAGGTAGAGGAGGAGGCATCCAGAAAAACAGGGGATGACTGGTAGAAAAGACACTTAACAAGGGTGTGGGAAACCGAGTCTGGAGGTCTCATAGCTCTGAGTTAAAAGTTATGAACAACATTGACAAGAAATGTTTAAATAAAGAATATTTAAAACCAGATTTTGGTGGGTTGTGAGGGCCAGAATACAGACTGGGCAGTGCTTGAAAGAAAGTAGCTCTTCATACACCAGTACAGTGTGTACTTTACAGATGAATTAGAAAAGGACTGTGTGAGGCTGTAGCAGTAAGAAGAGTGTGAGCTGAAGACGTATAAGCCTCTGTGAGAAATTTTCTTCACTTTAACTGGTATTTTTATTGTGTGTTTCGAATAAAGAGAATTGGGTGAAGAGTATGCTGGAAAAGGAATGAACACTGAGTATGAGGAACAGCTGGAGCATTTCTGACATACACTTCTTCTACTTACCACCCTATTTATGGGTCAGTGGGAATGTGGAGGGGAAAAAAGTTTACAGCTTTAATATTTCTTGTGAGCAAAGTCCATAGAGGATCCATCTTGGAATGTGAGAGCAGAGAACAAAAGGATGTGTCTCTTTGCCAGTGTGTGATGACTAACTTGAGTGCAAGGTTCATCTATATTATGATTTAAAGTTTCTGGACTCTTTTCTTTAGGTGTTCTTTATACACAGATGGGCATAAATTCTTTCTAGCCCAACATTAAATACAAGTTTTAGAGGGGAAAAATCACTATGCAATTATTTAAATGGATTGGGGTTTGTATTTGGTTGGGTTTGTGTTTTTTTTTTGGGTGGGGTGGGTTTGGTTGGTTGGTTGATTTGGTTTTTAAAATTAGATATTTATGTAGATTTCATTTTTGTAGTGTTGCAACAAAAATCAATAGTCTGTTACAAATAGTCTTCCAAGTACAAGTAATCTTTCTCCTGGTGTGTAACCAAGTATTTAGCAGAATGAAGACTTGTTCTGCCATGTTTGTTTGGGCAATGGAGGTAGAAAAATTTCCTTGATATCAATAGAGATGAGATGAGAAATATTGAGTCTTTGCTCACAGACCTCTGTGGGATAACATACAAATCATCTGCAAGTCCATCTTGCATCACAAGGACATGTACAGCTTGGTTCAAGTTGAGACTACATACCTGTGTCTCAGCAGAAGGGAGATTTGCTGTTGGGTTAGAGACTGTAGAAAGGTATCTCTCTCAGCTGGGGATGCAGGAGGGGAAAAATCCACATCTGGCACAATATCTCCCTGTCTCTGATGTGGCATCATGATATAGGAGGAAACCTGGTGCGCTGTGAAGACACCTCATGAGTCACAGGGTTTGAGGGATACAAGCTTCACACCAGAGCACAAAGATCACTAAGACCTCATTTTTAAACCAAGCCTGTTGTGATGCTCACTGGAGTTGTGAGACATTCTGCTGAGAAGGAACATCTAAATGGAAGATTGAGTTACCAGCAGAATACCTTGGCTTTCAGTTAGCATAGTTTCTTGAGAGTGTCTCACCAACTTTGCACTGTGGGACCTCAAAGGTGAGGTCTGCCACCTCCTAAACAATTCCACCAGATCCAGAAAAATGAGTAGATAAAAGAAATTCTCCCTTCATAAACAAATTGCAGCTTTGAGTCCTCATCATTGCCACATAAGGGGATGCTGATATCAGGAAATGCAGCGATTAAAACTTAGGCTGGTCATAAAAATGTATTCATATTGAACTGTCAGCTCCTGCTTTGATTTGATAACTAGCTATAGAAACAGTTCAAATTACTTCTATAAGGGTTGTGGTCAATTACTAAAATAAATTCAGTCTGTTAGAGCTTTTTTAATTCTCTGTTCTTGAGTACTTGTGCAGTCAAAGATTTACGAAAAACTAGTTTCTCTCCAGAAGCCACAGTTCATTTGTTTAAGAGAGAAAGCTCATTTTGGGATTAAATTGATATAACTCTGAAGCGCTGAAGCCAATAGCAATTGTGAAAATAATTTGAATGGGAACATGAAGAGGTCATTTACAAAGACAGTGCACAGTTTTGTGGTTGAATAATCATGGAAAAGACAAATCAAAAAGTTAAAATAGTACTTTCCTCAAGTCAAATAATAAACTCATAAATTTTTGAACAAATCATAGTTCAGATTGCAGAGAGACAGATCATTTTAACACCTAATAATTTAGGAAAGATTCTATAATTTGAATACCTAACACTAATCTTTTGAACACCAATATTCGAGTGAAATAATTTACAGAAAATGTTTTTCCTAGCTCTATACTTAATACATCATCACACAATATAAATAATCACATCTAAATGTAAACATACAATCATAATGTTTATTGGGTAACATATTTCCAACACTGCTACAGTATTTTACAATGCAAGTAATAGTACAACAGATGAGATATTTTCATCTAGTTAGAAGTAACTTTATTCTGTAATACAATTATTTTTACTTTTTACTTGCTCTTGAAATAAAACATTGACAGCCAGAATCAGAGATTAACATAGGACAATAATACAAAACGGAGGTGAAATGTGGTATCAGTTTGTGTAATGGCATGTTACATGCAGCCGTTTTGAATTATATTACCTTTTTATTGATGTGTCCAGAATTTTTTTCTTCTAGCTTAAACATGTGGGGGCTTTTAAACCTACAAAGTATAGCAAATTGCAGATGAATTGGTCCATGAGGATGGTTTTTAAAAAAGTCTCTTAAGGTATATTGTTGAAATTATAACATAAAAAAACAGAGGTACTAGAGGAAACTTTGACCTACTGGAATTCCATTTAAACTACTGTAACAGTAGTCACATTGTACAGTCAGACTAATGCAGTGTTTGCTTCTTGATGAGGCTTTTATTTAGACTACTTAGACAATGTTAAGAGATTAGTGCATTAATACTATTTAATGTAGATTTTCAAAATATAATGTAGGCCTTGTCTTCAACGCTAAAAATGATGGATTTTTACTTGGATTAACTAAAATATGCATGAAACCCTGGAGTAAAAGTAAGCATTAAAGACAGGCTACTGAGTTCTCGGTAAACAAAAATGGCCCGGTAACCTTTCCTGTACCACTTAGTAGTAAATCAGATGTCTTACCTTGATTGTGTCAAAATGGTGGGCTGGCATTAGTTGCATTCAGATGTAGCTGTGTTCTTGTACTAATAAAAACAATTCTCAGAAGAGGCATTCTGACTTGCCTTCCAAAATGGAAGCCTGCCCACTAAAATGCTGTAGTTATAGTTATAGAACCATATAATTTATATTAATTGTTTTTCCTTTCTGGATTTTACTGGCTGCTGCTATTTTTCTGAAGTTTCATGTTCTACAGGAATTACAGTGTTCTGTAATGTAGAATATAAATAAGATGTACAGTGTCAGTAGCAAAAATGCAAAGTTCCAGACATTTATTGTCAGTACAAGTCAAAACTGATTTGTAGAGGGTCACAGAAGTCAAGAAGGGCCAGGAAGTCCTTTAGGTGCATTGATACTTGTATCATCACTGTATTGGTTATTGATGCTACACTGTTAGGAATTTCAGGGAGGTCCCTTCCATTATGCACAAGAATAATGACTTTTAATACAGATAAAAGTGACAGAGAAATTAATGAGATAAGGAAGTATTTTTATTTTCACATTTTTACATTTTAAAGATATGACTTATTTTACACATGTAGAGATAAATATTTCACAGCTCATTTTTAAGTTTTAAAAATAAGGAATGACAGCGTAGGAAAATGAAATGGGCTCCAGAAAAAATTTTTTTTTCAGTAAAATCTAATAAAGTCTACTAGCTTTTTTTAAAAATCTGCATCTTCCATTATAAGTATTATGAAATAGCTGCAAAAATAGTGCAATAGTTGTTTCTCTACCAGTTTGCATTATTCTGATGCAGCAACTCTCAATAAAAACTATTTTGAATTTCACTGAAATGTTATACAGCAAAGTGATGCTTGATTTAAAACAGGTCAACAAATATAGGGTCATGCTTTTGCTACCACAGATGTGCTAAGCACTACTTTAATGGTTGATTGCACGTCTATCACGTTCCCTTTGGAAGTCTTTCAGATTGCTGCCAGATTTTCAAACAAACTAATAGAAGGAGGAAAAAGACAAAAAGTTAGTCTGAAAGGCTTACTATAAAGCAAGGTAAAGTGACCTGCTGCCAGACAATGAGCAACAATCTCAGTTTTGCTTTAACTCTTGACAAAGAATTCCTGCTTACAAATACTGGTAGTGATCTCTTGCACTACGGGAATTATAGAGTCATAGAATCATTTGGGTTGGAACCTTAATCTACAGAAACTGCATATTTTTGTCCTGCTGACCTTGATGGTCCCAAAACTCTCACATGAGACAAATTGGAAACATGCTTCATACCAGTTACCCCTTTCAACTTCGGGGAAAATCAATTACTGTGGAGGACCGGAACAACAGAAGCCTGAGGATTTATTGTGGCAGAACTTCAGACTTTTTCTGCTTGAGTGGCTTCTATAGAATCCACTACAGTCACAAAGGTATGATTCTATAAGTTATTTGCAAAATCAAGAATCAAAAGAAGTTGTTTTAAAGATAATATATATTGGGAAAAACCTCTATATATCTTTGGTTTTGAACTAACAGTAGGAGTCTTGATTTATATTTATTGTTCTGTGACTCTGCTTCTGTGCTGCAGTGATGTCATTATTTTAAGTCAGTGAAAAACTACAGTGATTAAAGGGCAAAACAAATGTGATGATTGTATGAAAGCTTAACAGACTGATGCTCTCACACATCCATTCTCTTCACCAGCTGAGTTAGGTACTGTGTCTGAAGACACTTGATGGGCATCCTTAGATACTTGAAATATTTACTTCTTTCTCTAAGCTCAACTTCTAGCTGAATCATATCTCTGAACAGAGATGTAGCCATCTCTGGACGTTTTCATATATCTGATATATGGGAAATGTCTGAAATAGATGGGGTGAATCTCACTTCAAAAGTTCTTTTCTATCTCTGTGGATTATAAAAAAAGCATTAGATATCTAGTAGTTGTATAGCTTTTAGATATTTAAAGATATGTTAGTTAAACCTCCTTCTGGTTTACTCTGAGAATAGAAAGGAGTATCTAGTACAACTAAAGAACAATGTAAAATTGGCAGTATAATCTGTTCAGGCTTTTGTTTCTAGGCTATCCCACTATCTTCACTATGTAATCTTACTGAGAAGTTGGATTATCATCAGATTTATCAAGAAACTTCCTTTCTTTAAATAGAGATTTTAACTGAGGGTGTGAGTAGATCTTTCCTTGGAATTAAATGAATACTTTAAAGTAAAACACTAATTTCTATGGTTATTAGCCATCATCTACAATATCTTCTGAGTGCTGAAGTTCCAACAGTGGCATGATATAGGACACAAAACCTTTTCGAGTACAGCTTCTTGGGTTGTTAATTTTCATATCATATGACCATATTCACAGTAGATATAGCATCTCAAGTATATCTCCTTCCCTCATAGTTATAAATGGCAGATAAGAATGACCTGGAAGGCAATGTGGACAGCTAAATTTATGAAGATCACTATCTGCAAAACATCTGCCTGAGGACCCCGCCAAAAATCCATTGCTGGCTCACTGGCAATTACATACAAACATGCTGTACCTCTATGTCAAATACAAACCAGCTGCAAGATCACTGGTGCTGATTCATCTACAGAGCACACCATAAGCAATTCACTTGACTTATGATAAGAGTTGAGTTGCGTGATGGAGAAACAAGAACAGTAAATCATCTGCCAGTCAACTATGCCTTTAACTGTATGAATATCCTTGGATAACACAAACACACGTGCTGTTGAGCTATTACTTACCTACAGGATCTCTGAAAGGATGAAGAAAACGATGAAGGAAATAAACTACTGAAGTTGTGTGGTGTCTTTCACACAGTTAACTGATCAGAAATTAGCTTTTCAAAAGGTCAAGAAAAGCATGTGTTTGCAGTAATATTTACAGACATCTGCGCCATTTTAATGCTAACCACGGCATCTGTTCATGTTGGTAAACCCAGGCCCAGCTTGGTCTGAGCTCTTCTGGATGGCAGTGTAAATCCTACTGGGCTCTTCACCTCCGTGGGATTAGAGGCTCACAAACCACAGATCAGAGCAGAGGTGAAAGCCACAGTATTTCAAATGTCTTAAACTGAGCACCTCAAAATCTCTGCCCCTGGAGATTGTTCTGTAGTCATTGTGTAATAAAAGTTGGGGGAAATGCTCTTTCTACTTTTCTTGTGCTCGAATGTTAAGCAGTTTCTAACTAGCACCTGTGAACTAGGTAACCATATTCCATTAGAAATCAACACAGTAACCCACAGCTCAAAAGAGCTGTCAGTGACTCCAGGAAGGGGTGAGAATGAAAATCATTAAAACCATAACTTTTATTGCTAAAAGTTGTGGAAGAAATATGCAATAAAATTATGTCTTTTCTAAAGGAAGCCATTTGTCCAGTCTCTCTGGTACTAAGCCACACTGATTATGCTCAGCAACCAGTATGTATTGTATTTATATGTCATGGGTTCCCCGTTACCTTCAAAGGACTTGGGTTTATGTCCTGAAAGTCCTAATCTAAAGTCCTAAATGAAAGTCCTAAAATAAGACCTTTGCTATTTCCTTTGGAGTACAACTCTTCAACTAAACAGAAAATGTTATCAGGAAGTTCTTTTCCTTTCACTCTTCTTTCTCTTGAATTTTGCTTTTTTCTAATCTGGTCTTTTGTTTTGTTTTGTTTTGTTTATTACTAGATGACTTCTCTTTCATTAGCTATGTTCATCCTTGGAATAGACTCTTCCGCCACTGCTTTCCTCAGCTAAAAAGGTTAGAATTCCTAATAATTAAAAGGTTAAGTTTCCTTTCCCACCCTCCCCTTAATTTTCACTTTTTGCCTCTCTACAACACCAGGCTAAAGTCAGTGCTGAAAAAGGAATTGTTGAAATACCACAAGTATTTATGATGTCTGCAACTTTTGGAAATACTGTGAGAAAGCCCATTCTTGTGAGATTTCCAGCTAAATCTTAAGATTCAGATAAGATCAAGATAACAATCCAAACTTTTTTGTGATATTTATCCTCATCTTCTCAGATTTCTTAATCCCTATTAAAAAAAACATACATATACTATATAGTGTATGCATCACTCTGCTGCTATTTGTCCTCCCATGTTTTTTCATCCTATATCCCATCCAGCTTAGGTCAATGTCCTTTAGAATCATTAATAAATTGAAAAAATTTTAACTCATTGGTCTTGATCCTAACAAGATAAAAAAAACACATAAAAAACTCTAAGACCATGTTCAGACTCTGAAGGCATCCACTTTAGCTTCTGAGATGATAAGCAAGTCGCTGTCTACGTTGTCCCACCTTGGCTTCCTACTCAATTCCTACTCTTGCATAGCTCTTCTGCAGCCCTGATATCTAAATTTCCACAGCTTAGTAACAGACAAGAACTTGGCCCATAGAAATCAGATCTATCAAAATTTTGGCAGAGGACCCATCAAAAAAATGGTTGCTATAAAAGTCCAGCACAAAATCATCACCACCACAGCATTTTATCTCCCAGGTAAGCCAATGTACAATGAAGAGGCTGTGATAATCTTCCATTCTTCCCCACTGCACACATCTGGATAACCAATTATGAAAATCAAAATCATGAAAAAGTCCACACTTTTATGTCTGCTTAAACTGTCACATCTCAACATTGAGAAGCCTGGTACCATATAAAAGTCAGATACAATTGATAGTATAGGTGCATTCATAAAAAGCACCTTAGTCTATTGAAATTTTGAGGGAAAAAAGCTTCACTTTGGAAGACAGCATTTTCAAGCGGACTGACAATTAAATAAAATTATGTTTCAGCTGCATTTGCCACCATCACTATGCCACTCTCCTGTTGGGAGCTTGACTGATTACTTTCCCTGTGGCTGTTAAGAGTATTCTTTGATAACTATATATTTTTAGCAACCTGAATGTCTTACAAACATCTCTACTTACTCTTGGCAGCTTCTCTTCATGCTAAAGAGAAAAGGAAAAATTTAGTATATGAAGTATCTCTTTGTATCTTTTTCTGTTATATTATACAGTACTCTATCTTATCTCAGCTTCTAAAATTAGTAGGAGCTGTATGCCCTATATTCTCTTTCAGCTGCTAAAAATCACTAGAGGGCATGACCTGTGTATATATGGTGATATCTTTCCCACTGATTTTCATTGAAACGGGTTGGTCCTCATAAAGATAATTAACTAAGCAAAAATACCTGAGTAAAATTTCAGCTTATTTTTTCGAAGAGTACATTACACATTTGTCTGGTTGGTGTTCATCTCAGAGAAACAGTCAGAAATCTGGATGCTTGGAATACCTGCTAAGTCTATAAAATAACACAAGTGGAAATTTAATATTGGAAATGTTTACACGAGATCTCTGGTTTATTGCAATTCTCACTGGATTTATGCAGTTCTTTTTTTCTCTTCATCTTCTCATGTCTTTTCTTTACCTTCATGTTGAATTTAAGACTTTACAGCTGCTTTTTTGGGTGAAGGCTGACGAGGGGAATGGGCTTTTTTCTAGCCTCAATCCTTTAAATCTCAGGCCAGACTGTGATCTTCAAATCTGTATGAGAAGAATCCCTTCTTCCAAATTCCTATTCATCCTGAGCAAAAGAGGAATTAACCACTGCAGCAGAACCTTTCTTTTCCTGAGAAACCCATTGGTGTAGACCCTTTGTAGGTTATTATCTTATTACAAGATCATATATTAACACACTAATTTTTATGTGCACCACTCAATTTTGGTGTTAACTTCTTTCTCAGGTCTGAAACCAACTTCAGACAAAAAAAGTCCTTTGTAGTTCAGCTCCACAAGAAGCACATGGTTTAAATACCAAGTCTTGTTAAAAGGTGATCTTTCTCATATGTTCAAAGGGAAAACCAAGGCTTGGACCCACCTGCAGAGAGCAATTTGGATCCTGTAAATAATGAAGAAAATGCAAAAGGGTTTCTCAAAAAGAAAGATGTCACAGATATATCATGTACACTCCTCCAAACTCTGGATAGGCCTTTTATTCACCAACTTGATGTGAAGTTTCTGTATCATGCTGCTGCTTCATCTTTATTTCATCTTTCCACTCCTCATCCACCATTTTTTGTGTCACATAACAGCCCAGACAGTACAATTGGAGAGAAAGGGTTGATCTAGGTGCGAGAAGAATCATTCAGACTCCTGCTGGAAGCTGCTACAAAGGACTTCAGAGAAGCAGGAACATTAATAGGCCAGTTCCATTGGGACAGTGGAAGCTTAGAAAATTTAAATAGGTTCGGTTTCCAGAAATAAATTCCCTTTGTCACAAATCATTCAATAACATAGACACAAGCCCTGACTGAAAGGATGTTTTTGTTCTATTTTTCTGGGGTTGTCAACGTTTCTTTACTCAAATATTAAAATTTATCTGCTTTTGTATTTATTCAGAACAAGTACAAAAAAAGAAAGTTCTACAGTAGTGATAAAAACAAGTAGATGTAGAGATCAAAAGCTAGTTTACAATCTAGTAATAAATTAATTAATACTATTTGAATGAAGAAGGGATCCAAATTCTTCCATTAGACCTGAAATATACTATACAGTGCATATTTTAAAGGACATGAGTAAATACAGCCCATGGTCCAAAGAAACAACACAAAATAATGTATGTACAGTATAAGGAAAAAAAATATGAATAATAGGAATAGCAAAATCACCTGCACTGTGGGAAAAATATTTAATAATTAGCTGTTCTGATCCATTGCATGCCAACGGGTGATCTACCTCTGTTCAGCTTAGCCAGCGTGGGCAAGTCAGCTACAACTGAGGGAGCAAAACACAAGCACATGCATTTTCACTAGAATGGGCACTAATATTAGGTGTCATACAGAATTCTCAATATCCTGATGAGAACACAATTAGGAAAACATATTAATTTTATTTCACTGATTTTCTGTCATACTTTTGTAACAAAATACTTGCTTTGGAATACTTAGTTATTATTCAGATTTTTTTTTTCCTTTATTTAGAAGAGATTTGACACAATCCTGGTATCAGCAGGATAGCTCAGCTATTCTACCCTATCTTATCGTATCTTCTGATACGCTGAAAGTATCAAAAATTTGAACTAATCAGCCAAACATTTTGTGACCTGATGTCCGAAGAGGAGCAGTGAGCTGATATGCCATGTAGGAATTCTCTTTCAATTCAGGAGTCTTGTGTAGATCACTTCTACATAGGATATACAGTTCTTTTGCAGAAACTGAAAATACAATTCCTCAGGAAAAAAAAAATATTATTTTTCTGTTTTTCTTTTTACATTTTTAAAGTGTACCTTCATGTTTCACAGTTTACCTTTATTACAAAATCTGTATTTCACATGTTTCAGTTTAGAGATAGTTAAGTAAAGGTCTACAGTATGGAACTAGACATTCACTTCTGTCTGACACACCTTCAAATGCAATCCACATATCAAATTCTACATAAAGTTCAAATACACAGTTTAAATTTTGACTACATAAAAGTTTGTATATGTACCCATATGCATGCTTGCACACACAGAGGAAAAGGTTTCTAACATATGGATGTCTACCCTCCACTCAGAAACTTCCATATAAAACAGGGTGATAACAAAGACTAAAGGGTTTCTTGGATGCTTGCTCTTCTCCCTTAGTAGGATATAGAATTCTCTGTTGTAATATGACTTAAAAATGTGTAGAGGATATGAGATTTATATTGTGCACATAACACTGGTTATCAAAGTGTTATCAAAGAGGAAGGGATTGCAGGTTTTCTTGGTTTTTGTTGGTTTTTTTTTTTTTTCTAAAAGACAGTCAGATTCCAGATTCAATTAATCTTCTCTGGAAGTTCATGTAGCAGACAGATACACAAATGACTGTGCTCTGTCCTCTGGTCTCCTATGGTTCCTCCTGGGGTCTGTTATATGCCTGGGCTTTGACAGGAACAACAGTCTTGGCAGGTCCTTGATGAAAATGCAGTCTTAAAGGGAGCTTAGACCTGGTTCATTACCAGTTTTGAAAGAAAAAAGTTACATCTGGAAACTGCAGAAAGGCTGTAATTCACACTAAAGATAAAGTTGGATGTATAACATAAATAGAATTGCAAAGTTTGTGTTGTTTCAACAGATTGGTCCGTTAAAGTATGGCCTGGTGTAGCTAGCCATATATAAATATATATATATACACATGTATGCACATAGATATGTATATACTTCCACTCATTAAAAATCCTAGAAAGCCAGGAATGGTCCTGGAAAAAATCCTGGTGAAATCCACATTAAAAAGACTCACTTTTGCCCAGCTTCTAACTGTAAAACATGAAGAAAACATATCTTTTAAAATCCTATGTTTTTCCCAGTTACTTGTTAGTAACTATATCATTTTATAATAATCTCTCCTTATTCACTGTGTAAATGCCCTCATTAGATATCGTCTCTAATAATGGTTAGAGGTCTAGCTACTATAGGGAGAAATTTCTGACCTTGAGAGTTTAAGAAAGATTATTAAATTTGGAGAAGAAAATAATTTACAAAATAATGTTATGGCTATGTGTAAAATGTTCACTTTTATGTTCCATCTGAACACTAACACCTCATTTGCCAGCACAGTCCTTGAAATG
Source organism: Corapipo altera (assembly GCF_003945725.1). Lineage (NCBI taxonomy): Eukaryota > Metazoa > Chordata > Aves > Passeriformes > Pipridae > Corapipo > Corapipo altera. Next base: position 12,778,406 of record NW_020884883.1, on the reverse strand, counting down.
CTGCCTGAATTATAAAGAAATAAAAGTCCTGCCAGACCCTGCGAAGCTAGAGCTTAACTCGTAATACAAATGTATACTTAAATAAATACTCACAAACAAGTTTCTCAACGAGAGATGAATGTGTAGGCCTCGATGCTGAAAGTTTAACAAGCTTTTAAAAGCTACTTTGTATAAACTGGTAGGAAATGCTCACTTTAGGCTTAATGACTTTTCTCTAATTAAATTGCGCATAATTTATAGCAGATGAAGGCCCCTTGCTGACTGTCCTTTGCTGTGTGGTCATGCCCTACCTTGTACTTGTCCAAACATTCTTCTGAATTATCCAACTGTTAAACTATTTGGTGTCAAAATGTTTCTGGATTGGTACTTAAGAGTTTTTATGTTTCTTGCTTAACATTGGTCTGCAGTTTCTCCATACATAAATACATCAACCTGTATTAAAAACAGAGCCTTTATCTGCACAAGTTACTTGGGGAGTAACTTTCTCTGGTCTACAAGAAAAAATCATTGCTTTCTCTTTGATTTAAGGATTTGATTTATAAAGGTTTACTTTTAAAGCTTCTGTTTCAAATGTGCTAACTCCAGAGTTTTTATATATTGCCCAGATTTACTTACCCATGTTTACGGTCTGATTTATAAACTGTGTGCCTTCTGACTCAGCAGGAATCTTTGATTTAGTACAACACATTACAAGTAAGTTTTTTAGTAGCTTAGTTTAGCATTTAACTGAATTCTGAGAAATTACAAATGAGCAAATGCACAGTTCTTGTTTCTGTTTTGTTTCAGTTTTCTGTTTCAGAATTTTTTATATAGCAGAATATACAAGAAAAAAAGTAACTATGAGAATGAGAGAATTTCAAAAAGTAAAGTTAATCAAAACCCTCTAGTAATTAGTTTCTGGGTTTTCAATGTCGGTGAAAGTAGGCTTCTAAATCACCTAAGTACATTGGAAAATACTTTTTACCTCTGCAGTTGAATAAAGTCTTTTTTCTGTGTATTCAAACAGATGCACTATACTTCCAACTTGTTTCTGAGCCATATACATTTTACAGATGATTTCTCCAAATGGGGTTACATACACACCCTTAATTCTCATTATTGGCATAAAAAGTCCCTGCCAGAGATGTCTGGGATGTACATTTATGTTAAGTGGTTTAGAAGAAACAGTAAAGACCTGCACAGAGCAGACGTAATACCATGTTCTCTGTTTTCTGCCTATTAAAGCAAAGGTAAAAATATAGCTATGCATAACATGAATTACCTATAAATGTCTATTTCTCTTTCTGCTTACTAAATAGAAACTTTAAAGCTTTAGAAACTGCTTATAATTTGATATGCTCTGTAATATGAATGGCCAAAACAGCTTTGGGGGAGTTAAGATTTAATTAATCTCATATGAGAATTCTTATTCCTCAAACTTAAATCCACAGTTTTAGGTCACTGATATATGAAGAGAAAACAAAACAAAACATAACAAAACAAACCCATAAGAAAGCGGTCCCATACTTATGTCAATTACACTGATGATTTTTTTAAAATTTTCTTTGTGTTTCTTGTCTGTCCACACTCCCTTTGTGATGCATTTGCAGATAATCTAAGTGGGACTGTGCAGCCAGGGCAACTGTACAGCTAACCAGGGTAATTTTGTTGGAGCCAGGAAATAGCACCAGATAATCATAGAATCATTTAGGTGGGAAAAGACCTCTAAAATAATTGAGTCCAAGTGTTACTCTAGCACTGCAATGTTCAGCACTAAGCCATATCCCTAAGTGCCACATCTCCAGGAATGGTGATTCCACCACATCCCTGGGCACCCTATTCCAGTGTTTGACAACTCGTTCAGTGAATAATTTTTTTTTCCAATTTCCAATCTTAACATCCCCTGGCACAACTTGTCCTAGAGATATTAGAAAACAGGCCCTGTCCCTGACCTCTTCTGATGCTTGAGATTGTCATCACTATTTAGTGCCCAGGTGCTGTATAGGTGCTGTTGCAGTAGCAGCTGCAACAGGTGCAGTGCAATTAAAGAATAGGGCGAGGGTAGCAAAACGCTTCACATTGACGTCTGTATAGCTCCCAGCTGCAGGGTATCATACAGAGGATGACAACTTTAATTGTAATAGTTTTAGATACATCTACTCTAACTGCAATTATTCCCCAACAGATACAGAAACTAAAAGAGAAAGCAGATATGTGTGAACACCTGTGTGTTTAGGCAAAATCATTCAGAACCTGAAAACAAACACATGGTGATATGACATGTAGTGACAGGAAAAGGGAGAATGGCTTCACACTGACAGAGGGCAGGTTTAGATTAGAGATTAAGATGAAATTCTTCCTTGTGAGGGTGGTGAGGCACTGGAACAGGTTGCCCAGAGAATTGCTGGATGCTCCATCCCTGGAGGTGTTCAAGGCCAGGCTGGATGGGGCCCTGAGAAACCTGTGAAACATCTAGTGAAAGATGTCCCTGCCAATGGCAGGTGGATAGGAATCAGATAATCTTTAAGGTCGCTTCCAACGCAATCCATTCAATGATTCTATTATGATTCTATGATTTTAAGAATCATAACCTATTTTTGAATGTCAGTAAAAAAAATTTTTGAAAAAAATAATCCAGAAGTCTTTGTTTCATGCAAAATTTTTAAAAATTATGATATATGTAGGAAATACTAAACTAAAAATTTCTGTGTTTTTAAACAACATTGTTTTGACTAAAAATGCACCTTAAAACACTTTTTAAAAGGTTTTTGCAATTCCTCATTGATCAGTTTTTTCTCCGTCTTCATCTGAATGGCAGGTCTTTCAGGATCATAGAATCACGGAATGGTTTAAGTTAGATCTCCTTATTTGCTTCAACTATTCAACTGTTTCTAAATCAGTCTTTGTCCTTGCCATTATATTTAATACTGGTGAGGGCAGAAGGACAATACATGCTGTCTCTTCAGCATTGACTGCACATCCCATATCATGTTTGGAGTTGTTTCCTTGGGGATGAATACATTTAAGTACTCTGGAGTTGGAAGCTGCTTTGTGGATAAGAAATATTGCTAAAAGATGTTTTTCACCATGTGACATAAGCTAAATAAGTAATAATTTGGGGTCTTTTTTACAAAAGTAAGGAGGCCTCATGTATTCTTCCATTCTTTTTTGTCTACTCTTACAACACTATGCATTCCTCTGAGTCTAAACAACCATACACCAGTTGTACTGCTAGTAGTACACTAGTTAGTACCCTAGTTGTACTAGTTGTAGTAGTTGTACTGGTGCTAGTACATCATCATGTGCAAACATTTCAAGCACATGAGACTTGCTTATACATGAAAGCTACTTGAACTAATTTTTTTTTTTTTAGTGTGCAGTCATCAGAAATGAAAATACTTACAGTAAGGAATAGCAGCCCGACAGACCCAGAGAATGAGGCCAGCATGAGAAAACATCCCCATCTAGCGGTGTTCTCCAGATTTGGAACACCTTATGCCCAGGATTCTTGTGCCAGTGGGAAGGTAATTCAGTAATATCGCGAACAATGACATAATGAATTAGATTACAATAGTAACACCAGTGTAACTAAGCTATTATAACCGGTAAGATTTTCATGTGTAAGCAAAATTCGTGTTAATGAAAGGAAAACTCCTATGAAAAATTGTGTTTTATGATGTGCCACTTCAGGTGCTGCTCCAACTCAGCCCAGAAACTGGAAAGTTTACAAACTCAATTCTCATGTCCCACTGCTCTCATACTGAAGTATTTTGATTTTTTTCAATAGAATCAATAATGGTTTCATGTGGAAAGACAATATAGACAGATTTCCTCAAATTTCATATCACCATTTAGACAAACTGGCCCATCTCTCACTTAGAATGATAATAACCAGTAGGAACTCAAAAGGATATCTAAGAACATTCTAGACTCAATTAGAATAAATAATAGAGTCTTTTATTGCACAAGATTCAAATTATGATGCAAAAAAAATTAAAGGAAGTTACAGTGTGTTCAGAATTGGGATGAGAGGATGGGTCCTGACACTGCTTTGTTTCCTTGAAACGTCTTATCATATTGATCCAAGAAGGCAATCCCTTAGATTCATTTTACAGTTGAAAGCAAATAGAAGCAAGAGGAATGGTTTCCTGGTTTTCTGTAGTCATAGATTGGTAGGTGGAAAACAAGACTAGCGAAATTTCACAAATGTCATGAATTCAAGAAATTCTTCGATTTTTCCACAGTGTAAGTAGAACCAAAGTTTGCCCTTTGGTACCAGAAGTTATCCTGGGAGATTCAACTCTAAAGAGCTAGATCATGTAGACACTACAGATCCTTGCACATACACTAAGAAAGAATTTTCCACTTCAGATGTAAAAACACCTATTTCATAAACCGTGGTGGTGTTTCATAACATGCAACAGACACAGCTCTCAGAGAAAACTAAGCAAAACACTAAGTCATCTCTTATTTCACAGTGGGGAAGTATTAACAAAATTCAGAAACTGAGATGTAAAATACACAGAGGAAAGTTACTTACAGACAGAATAAGTCAGTGTCCAGAAAGACATGAGAAGGCAAAGGCTGTTTTGCACTGTGTGAGTGTGTAAACCCCCTTACTCCCATTTCATTTCTTAAATATGTTTTTGGGGTTTATAGTTCATGGATCCCCTTGCAGGATTAAAAAAAATTTAAAAGCTAGATAAATTCTGTTCTTTTCTTGTTTCTGCTAGCCTTACTGAGTTCACTGTTCACGTGTTCTTTCACTGAATATATAGTCTTCCACTAAATATGTGGTCTTCTTTCAGTATGAGCATTTCTACACAGTCTTTCAATGGATTAAGGTTATGGCTCTAAAGTGTACATGTTCTCCAGAGAATTACGTTAAAGATAAACAACCCACTCTATGCAAAATGAAATTATTTTCCTAAGTGTGTTGAGTTCCATACAGTAATTTAAATATTTTCAACTTTGACATCTTTAATAAGATGCATCAATAAGAACATTTAAGACAAAGGAAGGAATTTTCTTATCCCAATGTTGCCTGAGAAATAGTTGTCTTGTCAGTTGGATACAATGGCCTGAGCATGAACTCTTTGGGATCCAAAATCTGAATTCCAGTAGTAACAAGTCATTGTCTCCTATGCTTCTGGAGCAGTGCACCAAATTTAACTAGCTTGATCACTCTGGGTTTACTTGCTCATGAAAACTGGAGACACTTACCTACCAGACTGTGTAATCCACCTTGGATTACAAAATTAAGGAACTTAACTTTGGGCAAAGTTAAGCAACTATAATCAATTGGCAATAAGTTAGTTCAAGTTAGATTCACTTGCTGGTAGGCATCACTCCTTAGAGTTAGAAAGTAAAACCTTGAACTCCTTGGAGCCATCAGAACTTTTTCTTGTTTCTATGGATTCATTATTTCATCTAGAAGCTCTTATCCAGAATTATCTCATACTCCAATTCCTTAATTTTTTCCAAATACAGAAACATAGAACCATACACAGAGACATAAATTAATCTACTATGCAAAGCAATAAAGCAGTGAGAAAAGGGAGATTTCAAAGGGTCTTTTGAAACAATCTGTACAGACCTAGATAAATTTTAAAGCACTGGTTTACTTTTAAGCAATTGGATGTGAATCTTCATAATTTTCGTGTATATAGCCATTATACTGTTGTAATGATGTGCAAGTGGCAGGAGAGGGCAGCAGAATACAACTATGATCACAGAGCTCTAAAAAATGCGTTGATTTTTTAAACATGCTATTTGCACGCTTGATGACTTTTCAGTATTCTGCTCCATTCTGGCCCATCTTAGGTACCTAAATGAAGAAATGTTTTATTGCAGATATTAAGTTGTCAGTAGAAAACCAAGAAAAATACTAACTTCACTGAAGAAATACGAATTCAAAATGTGATAAGAAAACCCTACTTACTTGTCCTTTATTCCCTTATGACCTTTACTCATTTGTCTCTTATTTCACTTCATTAAAGGATTCTTGGACTCAGGCTTACATAAGAGGTACTAAATCCCTATTCTGCATTCTTTGATTCTGAGAATGCATCTTCGGGAGAATTTCTTAAGATTCCTTGTCCTGGTTTCAGCCAGAATAGAGTTAATTTTTTTCATAATGGCTGATACTCTGCTGTATTTTGAATTTGGGATGAGAATAATGTCAATAACACTGATATTTTAGTTGTTGCTGAGCAGGGTTTACGCAGAGCCAAGGCCTTTTCTGTTCCTCACTGCTCTAGTGATGGGGCTGGGGGTACAGGAGAAGTGAAGAAGCAACACATCAGGGACAGCTGACCCCAGCTGAACCAAGGGATATCCCAGACTATGTGGTGTCATGCTTACCATATAAACTAGGGGGAAACCTGGCCAGGGGCTGCTGCTCAGGAAAAGCCTGGGCATTGGTCAGTTGGCAGCATCACTTGTTTCTCTTGGGTTTTATTTCTCCTTTCTTTTGTTATTTTCCTTTTTATTTATTAATAATATTTTAAGTATTTTTATATTTTGTTTTAATTATTATCCAGTTATTATCTCAATCCAGAAGTTTTCTTGTTTTTATCATCCCAATTGTCTCCCCCATCCCACCACGAGGAGTGAGCGAGTGGCTACGGGAGGCTTAGTAGTCACTGAGGTTAAACCATGACAGTCTTATTGAAGTAAATCTTTTGAACCTTATTCTCAATGCCATTCCTTCTTCATGAGAGAGTTTTTTATTTGTGTACATCTTTCCCACACCAAATAAAATCCCATCTTCATCCTAAAATTCATTGGTATGCCTTTCAGTTCCTTGCTCGTGCAGAAGTGAGGTGATCTTAAGGCCTCTGTGGTTCTGTGAGGTTCATGGCAATCCAAGGTGAGGTCCTGATGGAGGAACAGTGTATGCCATGGTCAGCTTGGACAGTATCATTGCTATTTGAGACAAACACTGAGTCTTTCTGTCACTGTTGTGCCACTGACATATCTATCGCATAGAAATGGCAATAAATTTTCCCTGTAAACTCTGGTATCTGAATTGGTCCAGATTTATTATACTGATGAGCTAGTGACTTATTGTGCTGGATGTTTGGATCTATATCATGAGTCCTCAAGTCACTTCCTGGTCAGCTCATGTTTCTTTTTGACTGAGACTGCTGCGATCTAAATCCACCTAAAAGCCCAAATCCATGATCACAGCTACGATCTCTGTCCAGATTCCCCAACAGATGTAATTCACTCAGTCTATATGGCTGGAGACATACTACAGCACATTTGTTTACCTCAGTTTCAAATTTCAGTGTTAGTTGGAAAAGTCTGGAGACAGAAATTCCCTGCATGTTCTCAGAACAAGGAAAGGAGTAACAATAGCTGGTCTCTTCTTCAGTGAGCCTCACATACGATGATGTTGGAAAAAGAAGCATTTTTACCATCCATTACACTCTTGGCTTCACTGCTAATGTGCTCAGTTCCAGTTTTGCTTGTCATGGTGCTTACAGGTGAAGGTAATATTTGCAGTGCAAGTTGAACTTTAATTCATAGCCACAATTAAACAATGATGTGTCCTGATTATTAACCACTTGACCCACATAATCATGATGGGATGAGGAAAATCAAGGTAAACAAAGCAAAATTATGAATTTACAGAAATGTTGACAGCCCACTTTGGCCCTTGGATTAGGCATATAAAACCAATGTTTTATTTGTCACCAAACACATGATGACAAGTACAGACATGGGCGTGAACAAGTGTGTCTTTTCAGGCTAACTGAATTTAGCAATAATAATAATAATAATAATAAATGTTCTCTTCCTTGTAGTGATATCATGGAATCATAGAATGGTTTGGTTTGGAAGGAACTTTAAAGATCATCCAATTCCAGCCACAGTAGGCTGCTACTGCCAAGAAGACAAATTCAAGTGATGATCCCATGTTGAGAGGTTTCCTTGGACTGACCCAAAATGCAAAGACCTTTGACACAGCTTGACTGAAGATACATCAAACTGAGTTTATTGCATTATAGGCTGCATGCATAATTCTAAGTCTTTTGAAGTTATATTTCCGTTTTTGGATTTAAAGATTTGTATTAAGTGTATGCTTGTCTAAAGCACCTATTTTTCTTCCTCTATGTTACTGGAACACAGGTTTTTTTCTGCCTGTGTTCAGATATAACCTGACTGAATAGTGAGTTGTAGTACAACTTTCAAAGGGAGCTGTGAAGGCTTTTAAGGGACTTTGTACAGGGTGCTTGTCACTGCCAATAATTCAGCATTCACTGTTGTTTGCAGCTTTATTAATAAAGTAAAACTGAGTTCAGCATTATCCCTGAATGGTGCCACTGGATCAGGATAGAAACCTGCCAATTCAAAGCTTTACTGGGTGTTAAAAACCAAAGGGGCTGTTTATGGAAGAATATAAGGACAGACTAAGCATGTATATTATGCCTCACAATATTCACATCTTCCAGCACTTACAATTTAGTGTCTGCCTGAAACAAATATGGTTTCTATAGGCATAGTAACTTAAGTATATTCCTGCTTCTTAAACGTGTCCAAATTTCAACTGAAGTTCACAAAACTACTAAATAAACCACAACAAGCATGCCTACTTGGATTTTCCATCTACTGGATACAGGGTTCTTTGAGGAGAGATAAGGAAAGAAGGAAAACACTGCAAACAGCTAACAGAGGTGTTGCTTTCTTCCTATCACAACAAACAGTACTTCTCCAGTTCATTATTAACCTCTAAATATTTAAGGTGAGCACAATCATCTTGCCCAGAGGTGTAGAACAGACTTTTGGACTCTGATCCTGAGTTACTCTCCTAATCTCTGACCTAGCCTTCATCTGCTTTTTCAGAATAATGTCCAGTTTACTATGGCAAATTCCTTTTTTTTCTTTTCTTTTTTCTTCTCTTTTCTTCTCTATTAGATTTTAGAATATTTCCTCATTTGATTTTATTTACTCTCTAGTTGTGTGTGTGCTGCTACTTTTACCTTAAGGACTCTTTCTAGAAAACCAAAAGCAGAGAGAAGCCAATTTGTGCTAACAAGACACAAATTGATGTAGTCTTTGGCTTCATCTCTAGCTACAAAATAGTCAGTCACTTGACAGTTTGCTCAGTTCTTGATTCAGAGTACAGAAGTCCTTCCTTGATACACAATCAGGAAACAGATCATGACTAAAGAGAGTCACATTGTGGACTTAATCTTCCAAAGATCTAAAAGAGTTTTATCAATGATAGCTAAAACTGAGGATGACAGAGCATGATTCATATACATAATGACTTCTGTCCTTTGGGATCTCAGTTTTGTCATTAATGGATTCTCAGAAGTGTGATTTTTAATTACCTCAAAAGGCAAGATATGCCAGCACATAACTCAATTCCCTCAGGCCAAATTGTTTTGATGTGCGGCAGTGAATTTTCGCTGATTGCTGAGAGTGTGGCAGCTTCATGGGCTGATATTTGTCACTCTTGCAGGAGAGTTCTCTTGAACTGATAAAGCTGCCAGACAGTAGATGGAGGAAGTCTTGTGAAAACCTTTTAGAAACAAGACCTCACTGGTGCCGTGATAAAATTGTGAAACACCTGAAGTAGAAATTCTGCTTCTATGTCCAAGCATCATTCATGATGAGATTCTGAGCTGCATAGAAATATATTTGAAGGGAAAGAAAACACCCCTATCTTTCAGGCATACTGTCAGTACCAGCCAATATTATATAACTTTATCCCACCTTACTGAAGAAGAAAGAGTTTAGTTCTGTGGTGACTTTATAAGAGAAGGTGTGTTGCTCTAGGTAGGAACAGAAAGACTTTCACAGTGTGAGAGATGTAGAAGCAGTAAAGGGATGAGGATTCTTCCCCAAAAGGGTTAGTTGAGACATTCTGATAAGTAAAAGAATGTTTTATGTCTTCTTTCAATCTAAGTATGTCCTTTTGACAGAAAATATTTCCGCATCAGTCTTATGGGAGGGAAGGCAACACTCTTTTCCTAACTGCTAGTATTGATCACTTTAGAGGATTTATTCACCAGGCTGAGTAAACTTTACTTTTTTTCCTCAGAGAAAGTCTAAAGTCAAACTTAGCTTTGATGAATTCCCTGATGCTAAAACAGTTGTTTGTGGTAGTCAATAGAAGAATTTTTCAAGGAATGAAACCTTTGGCTGGGGAGTCCTAGAGCTGTGTGTTCTCCTTTCCCTGCTCTGATGAAGCCAAGGAGTTCATCAGGGTAGTAGCTGGACCCTCCAGCCTTTATATTTATTTAAACAGGCAGGCAAATGGACCTGTTCCCAAAGCTTCTGAAGCAGAGGTGGAATTCATGGACGTCTTCAGCATATAACTCATCTATCCATGGCAAACATAATTATCCTTCCACACTTACCCTCTCAATGTCTCTGGAATAAAAAAGCAGACACTTTTTCCACTCTTTTTCTGTATTTGCACACATTATCATTATGTTTTCACTTCTAATAACTGTTGCACGATACAGATTGATGAATGAGTTATGCCTGTGGTGCCAGCTGACATCCAGCTGAACTTGCTACCAGAATTTTAACAACACAGGCAGCAGCAGCATGCTGGTATGAGTTTTGCTGCAGTTCTCAGTTTCAGGCATTTGGTTAGAACAGTCATTTCTCTAGTAATGGCAATGGCAAGAAGCAAATTTAAAAAGCTTGTGTGCTTCTAAAACCAAAACAAAAAAGCCCTGAATTACTAAAAAGTACTAAAATTGTGTACATGTTAAAAATTACTGAAAGCCAGATTGTTGCTGTAGTGCCTCATACTGTATTTAGAAGTAGCTGTTGATCCTGGTTCAGTGAAAGGTGATTCTCCTTAGAAAATCATTTACCTCTAGAGATGAGAATAGTAGGTCCCTGTACAGGCTTGTTGTACTCTCAGGGTTAAGCTAAGATCCAGCATCAATTTAACAGCTAAACGTCACTGCCTTTTCAGATTATTATTTGCGTAGCATAGAGAAGTACATGGCAAAATAAAATAAAAAAATATCTAAGGTCTTAGAATGAAAAGAGGAAAACAAAAATATTGTCATTGGCTTTTTTTTCCTTTCCACAAATCAGGCTCTCCAGCAGTCTGGTCCTTTGCATCATTTACTGAATGACTATTAAGTAAAATCTAATTTATAGTTGTGAAGTTGTTTTTCTCTCATTTGTAGATTTTCAAATCCATGTTAGACAGTCAAGTGCTATGTATAAGAACAGACAAGGGTTATAAATTATTGTGTTGAGGCTAGATCCTTTTAATTAGTTAGCTTGAAGTGGAACATGAAACATCAGGGAGGTTCAAATGTAACCCCAGGTGTACCTGAGAGAAATGAGGATTGTCTTATCTTTGTAAACAATTTTTTAAGGATCTGTAGCTTTGTGTGGTTCATAGCTCATCATCAATCTAAGGACTCATCATCAATCTAAAGACATGGGCAAAGATCCAGGCTAGTTGTTAGAAAAAAGAATGACAGAAAGAAAAATTTTCCTTCTAACTTACTCTGTGTGTTTGCAAAGCCAGCATTTAACCACATTGCACTAGGGGTCAGTTTGTGTCCTGCTTGAGTCAAAGCTGTAAACTTCTTGAAAAAGGAGTACTGCAGTGAGAGGATCCTTCTCTGAGGAACAGAGAACAGAAGGTGAATGCCTCTGTTGGCCTTTGTGCCAGAGGGTGTTATATTTACTCATCTTTTTCTCCCCTCTATGCATCCTCTGTGGTGTATTAAATTCTGTTAGCTCCATCAGCTCCATTGGTGTCTTTTTGCACAGATGCTCAAAATTATGGGTTGAATTGGGATTTAGACATTATTCCACAGACTATAATGTGTATGTGCTGAAATAACAGGGAAAGAAAAGAAAAGGTCATGGATATTCACTAATGTTGCCTGGTTGCTCAATAGGACTTCAGTTATCACGAAGATAGAAAAAACCCAAACCAAGACAGGGTGTTTACTTCAGTTAGAAGTCACAAATCAAATATCACACCCTCAACAACAGAGCACACATACTGCAATTAGCAACTAAGTCTTTGAGATTATATGCTTCGATCATTTAATGATAATGATTCTGAGGTAAATGACTTTGCTAGAGTAGATTTTGCTTTTGTAAAACATTAACTACCTGATTTAATAGTGTTTAAATTAATCATTTCTCTACAGTCAAAGATGATCTGCTAAATTGCAATATAATGTTTCAGAAAGAAGGAAATGAGTGATTGCAATTTTATTTTCTCTGAGCTTTATGAGGAGGCTTTATGGTTCAAATTAAAGAATTATTTGACTTCAATTTTCAACAATATAATTTTACGATAATTAGAATTAATGATTGCTATTTTTAAAGCAAATAGAATAAAACCCTTGCAGTTATCTTTAGCAAAGTTCTCTCTCTTCTGCTTTAATAATTATGTCAACACAATAGGTAGGTCTGACTCTTAAAACACAGTGAAAAGGGGCAAGGCAAGCAATGGGAAAATGGAGAAACACTGGCTCCAGCACCTTTTATCATGTCCCCAGAAAAACCAGAGGGATGAGTCCCCTTTTCAGAAGGATCTCCTTCTGAGACCCAAGTGGAAGGGTAGCAAAAGCCTGAGGAATAGACTTGGGATTTCCTGAGATGGAGAGATGTTTTTATGTAAATGGTTGGAATTGGCAGTTCAAACCACAGATGGAGATGGGCATCAGCAGTGGAAAACAAGCTAGTTTTAGAGAAATCTATATATCATTAACAGGGCACCAGAAAGCTAATCTGAGATGTAGTATGTAAAATAATTAATCATCAAGTTTTTGACAGCATCCAGAATACACAAGGTGGTTTCTACCTAACCAGGAATGCTCATTTGCTGCTCAGAAAGGCTTAGCTTGAAAATTGTCACTGCACGAAACAAACAAATATAGGTGGTGTTACTCTCAGAGTTAACCTCAATAGTTGCAATTCCTAATAGTAAAATGTCCATTGCTTTGAATTTGTTGTATCATGGCAGATTACTTAATATAAATATTACCAGGAGAAAAGCAAAAATTAAAGTTCAGTACATATCCAAAGTTGTATGAAAGACTTTTAGCAAATCCTGATGTGAATCATTGTTTTGAGTTTGCCATTAAATCAGGCAAAATGCAATACAAAGCAAAGTAATAGACTAACATCTGGACATCTCTGAGTGTTGCAGAAGTTCCCCTACATTTCATAAACAATTTGACATACTGAAATTGAAATATTAAACATTCTTTAGATAAAAAGAATCATTTGCCATCTTAGACTGATTAAGAAATGTATTGTGATATAACTTTAGACCTTGTGTGTCAGACATTGATAGTCTCCTTGATTCCATTCTGATTACTTGATAGAACTGTACATAGAAATATTTCTGGCCCTTAATAGAGCACTTAGTTCAGTGCTGCCCTAAATGTAGTTCTGCTCCAAGACATTGTGTCCAGTCCTGTTCTTGTAAGTGTTTACCCTCTTTCAAATAGCACTAGGAAACTGCGAGAAGAAAGAATGATCTCTTCTCTCTGGTTATAGTTTCTTCTCTCTTCTGTAACATGTTCCATCAGGGCATCATGGTGAAAAATATTCAAGTTTCAATCTTCTCTGAAGATAAAATATTCAATATATTTAGATATAACTTCATGGGCAGTTTTGCAATTGTTCTTTTAGCAAGGTGTCTTCCAAGCAGTATGTGTGTACCAGCAATGTTTAGATGTGATTTAGTACAATGTTGGGTATAGAGAAAGAAATTACTTGGTCGCACATGTGTGCTGGTTTGTGGTGATAACTATTACCTGTGTCTTGGCAGGTGACAAGACAGGTCGGTTACTCCTGCAATATCCCAAACCTGAATCAGTAGTGAACCTGAGTCTAAAACTTGCATAATTTCTTAGGTTTCAAAGTTATACATTATTTTAACTGATGTAAACTTAAAAAGGGGAATTTTTATGAAAATGTTTGTTGTGAGGAAATTTCCCTTCACTAGCATAGATGGAAATATATTCTCAGAGCTTCTCACATCCAAGGAAGACTTTACAGTAACAGGAAGGGAAAGATAAACTGGGATATGATTTAAGGGGATATGGAAGATCAAGGTTACATTAACTACTCTGAGACAACAGCAGGTTTTATGCTCATTATTTGTATGAAAATCTTTCAAAACCCCTTGATTTCCTTCTTGTACAAAACAAGACTCCCTCTCTCCTTCATTCTCAAACCTCCCAGTTTTTGATCCTGTCCAATTTTGAAAGAAACAGTTTATTCTTATGGTCAGCCATATACAGGGGAGGGGGATGCAGATTATATGCTAGGTGTTCCTAAATCACAGGGATCTAAGCCCAACCAGGTAGTACAGGGCAGAGATTTAGTCACTTTTTATCCAGTGCTCTCGCTTCTTAGCTAAGACACTAGCAAAGTGTTTGAAAATACAGGGTAGTGGGAATTATAGTTCTAAGTCTGTTCTGAATCACACTGATGCAGAAAACCCTGAACAACTTCAGTGACTTTTCAGGAAGGATATTGAGGTGCTGGAGCAGGTCCAGAGAAGAGTAACAAGGCTGGTGAAGGGATTCGAGCACAAGTCCTATGAGGAGAGGCTGAGGGAGCTGGGGTTGTTCAGCCTGGAGAAGAGGAGGCTCAGGGGAGACCTCATCACTCTCTACAACTCCCTGACAGGAGGTTGTAGCCAGGTGGGGGTTGGTCTCCTCCCAGGCAATCAGCAGCAGGACAAGAGAGCAAGGTCTTAAGCTGTACCAGGGGAGGTTTAGGTTAGATATTAGGAACAAATTTTTTACAGAGAGAGTAATCAGATATTGGAATGGGCTGCCTGGGGAGGTGGTGGATTCACCGTCCCTGGAGGTTTTTAAGATGAGACTGGATGTGGCACTTAGTGCCATGGTGTAGTAACCACAGCATTGTTGGATCAAGGGTTGGACTTGATGATCTTGGCAGTCGTTTCCAACCTGGTTGATTCTATGATTCTATTCTATGATTCATTCTGTGGTGGTAGCATTAGACAGCACTCTTTCAAGTAGGAATAAAGTGTGGGTTCTGGTGAGAAATTAGAGAAGAAATTGAAAGCAGAAAGATTATTTTACATCAGGGAAAAAGAGTCATAACTGAAGTAAAAGTAAAATAAAATGAGACACTTAAGTGGAATCGGTAAAACAACAGTGTAATATTAATGTAGACTGCAGATTTTGTGTGGGTTTTGCTGAGAAAGTTAAATTAAGAAAAGACTAATAGATTTCTGTGTGCTTTTTTCTATCACACATTATTTTCTTTGCTAGGACAGCAGGGTTGATGTCAGATTGTGAAGAAACCCTCTTATAATAGCTTATTGTACTTGAAGAGTCAAAATCTTCAGAGTCTTAGAACAACGACTGTTTTCTAAGGTAGTCACAAATTGCAAGTATTAGAAGGTAAGAGCATGGCTGTTCACAGTAATCTGCAATATTATTTGATGCTTGTAATACAGAAAGAAGAACCATTCTTTCATGTATCCCTATTAGAAGTCTTCCTGAGGATGAATTTGGCCCCAGTTTTTTAATCAAGTCTGTTTGGGATGTAGTGTCCTATTAGCACATCAGTTTTCTACTTCTTGTTGTACATATTAGTTCCATGTGTCTTTAGAAAAAGAAATGTTTAAGGTAAAAGCAGAACTCGGCTACTGACTGACATTTAGGAATAGTATGTACTTTTGCCTTTGAACAATAGTCTTGATATCCTGGATGTCACCAAGGTAATTTCACTGTCTGTGGGAGAGACTGTTGAAGCATTTATAACAAGAACAGGCAGCAGAGGGAAGAGCATAGGAGCATATATGATCTTTCTGCTATTATTACGTTCTTCCAGTCCAGCAAAAGAAGAATGGAAAATCATTAAGGGAACGTCCTGGTGGTTGAATATAAGCCTACTGATATATTTCAAGCTCTTGTGACTTAATTTTCAATGTATAATTTAAATTTCTCATTCAAAAAGAGAGATATGAGGCAGCAAATCAAGACAAGCAATTCAGAGTAAATCCAGACTCTGGAGCAATCCAGCTAAGCTCCAGTGTATGACCTCAGTTCTGCCTTCAGTCTCTAGGCTTCATTTCAAATACCCAGAGTTCTCTTGGCTCCCTACTTCCCTCCCTGTCCTCAGCTGCAGCCCCTCCAGAGGACCTGTTCTTTTCTCTCCATGATCCTTACCCCTGTGTTAACCTTAGTAATTTTGAAGTTTTTTGCAGTCTACTGAAAAAGAATACAGGACATTGAAAAGAAGTGTTGGGAAATATGAACCTTTTGTGTCAAAATGCCGCAAAACCATGCCGTAGTCTTAAAGGGATGACTGAAACAGCAAAAAAAGGAGGGGGTATTCTGACTGATGTTCTCTGAGGGAGATATGACAAATTAAATAGCATAGAGAAATTCCAAAGGCCACTAAGTGATGCAATTCTGACAGTGACTCTAAGTAATGACATGATATGACATCTTTGGACATGTTAGATAAGTAGAGGGTTGCACCAATAAATTCTGGAACAGCAGAATACTGTAAGTAGTTAGTGAACTGATCAATCTGAGTCATGAAATTTTCAGTTTTCAGGATACATTTTACTTAGGACTGGTATGAAAGCCTCCAGATCCAGGCTAGCTGTATTGGAATGAACTGAATGTCATTGTGAGCAGTGTTGTGTATTTCATCTGGTAGCATTAGGCAGTGTTTTATATTTTGAAGCAAAGATTTTCAAAGCAAAGTTCAAATCCAATGGTCTATAGGCAAAACATTGCAAGTGGGACTATTTGAGTAGCTAATTGCCTTGGGACAGGAAAACAGTTTGAATTGAGGCTAACTAGGAAAGTATATTTTCATCAATTTCCTCACCAAGGCAAGATTATAAGATGCATTTACATTTCCAAGCTACTTAAAATTATAAAATACCTGATGTAGGACACAACTGTTCCTTTTGCAAGAAACAGAATATTTGACTTTCAGTTGATACAGTAATAAAATGTTGTTTCTCTATAAATGCAGAACAAGCGCTTAAGAAGTGAGATATTGCAGAAGTTGCATGTCACACCTGTGACAAAAGGAGGAGTCACTGGCAAGGTCGTTTATTTCTCATCTCTCACCAGTACTCTGTTCATGCCTTCTAATGCAGTTGCTAGGTGGGATTTTTTTTATGAAGCATCCTGCAGTGGAAAGATTTTATTTTATCTCTGTTTCCAAGAAAATAATTAATTTGCATTTATGGAAGTGATACTTCTTCTATTTCATAGAAAGCAATTGGATTTCCATAAGGATATTCCTTGAGTGATTCATAAGACATGCAGGAACTTGGCATTTATTGTGATCTATCTGCAAAATTTGTTCTACAAATGAAGTTGTGATACCAGTCTGTCTACTTCATTAGTAGTGTTGTCTTTTGAATCCTAATATCAGTGTGGAACAAATACTTTACCTTTCCACTGAAATGCGGCCTAAACAGTGAGTGGAAAACGGATGACAGACCACTTCCCTCATATGGAGAGGGACTACTTCACAATTTGACACTTTCTCTTTGAAGATGCTATTCAGATTATATACTTTGACAGACACAGAATTTTTTTTATAGTAGAAGATGAAAGTATTTTATTACTTACCTGTGATACATAGGTTAGAGCCCAAAACAAAATCACCTCAGCATTTTTCTTCCTGTTTTTAATTAAAAGCAATAAATGTAGAGAGCTAATGTTCAGAATGAGTCAGCAATTCTTGTGTCTTAAAATTAAAAGTTGTGTGAAAGAACTGAAGTGTCAGATGTTGTTGTTTGGACAATAGTCTTTTCCTGAATTTTAAAAAAGATAATAGAAAGAGAGAAAGAAAATAAATTATTTTCAATGCCCAGAAAATCTAACAAAACTGGGAGAGTTTTTAAATCTGTTGTATGCCGTTTATGCAAACATGATTTCTGGAATACAAACATGACTGTATGGATCTGTAGGTGGGTAGAATCAAACTGGATTCCACAGAAAATGAACCACATGTATAAATGGTTTTAGAACTAGATCTGTGTGTGATCCTCCACTGAGAACGTTACTAAACAATGGAGGCTTAACCATGTAGGAGCATAGTGGCAATTAGGTATATTATATTTCCATATACATGGGAAAAATTTCTTACAAGGATAGTACACTAAGTAGGAGCCAAAATTGACCTTCGTTACCTGCATTTTTATTTTGCTTGTATTTCACGATTTTTGGTCCTTGAACAGGACCCACTGCCGAGCACTCAACTTCTGCTTTTGTTTGTAATTTATATTGCCTGTAACTTCCTATATGTGGATATGTTTATGAAGATGACAAACTCTTTCAAAGCAGTCAGAAAAATAAGTTTTCTATTG
The DNA here is from genome assembly GCF_003945725.1 of Corapipo altera. NCBI lineage: Eukaryota > Metazoa > Chordata > Aves > Passeriformes > Pipridae > Corapipo > Corapipo altera. The sequence continues at coordinate 12,760,087 of NW_020884883.1, read as the reverse complement.
CTCTCTGAACTAATTTTGCTGCACAGAACAAATACCATTGAGAGGCTTTATAACAGATACAGCAGAAGAGAAAGAAGCTCATGATGGCTAATTATTTGAGTTACTATTATAAATACAACTTCCAAAGACAACTTGTTATGTGCTATAGAATAACTCCCTAATGACCTAACTATGCCTTACTGTGAATAATTAGATGATCCTTCAGTTTAATTGAAGCATATAGGCACTGTTCCAAACCTTGAAGACAAATGCAAAAGAAGTTCATGCATTCGACACTCTGCATGTCCACCTACATGGGCAAGGGACAGGCAAACACTGTCATCCTAAGTATGATTTGAGGTGTAATTTCTACCAGGTGTAGTCAAAAGCATTAGGAAAATAAAGCAATCTTCATTATGAAATGAAAATACAATCCATTGTAAATATAAAGTTAGTGAAAGAATTCCTGCAATGGAGGGGAACATGATAGTTTTGATGTAATAAAAAGTTTAACAATAATTAGTTATTTTGTTTTGCTTTATTGCTGTAAAGCAGAATTTCTTCATTTTCCTCCTTGTATTTATCCTAGATTATAACCACTGACAATTTTGCTCATATTTCAGAATTAGGTTACCAACCATTTATTGTGAAAGTCAATGTATCATTTTTCTAATTCCAAAGACAGTGTAATACAGTTGTGCTTTTTCTTGCCCTGGAGATTTGTGCAGTTTCTAAAACATAATCAAATACAAGGTTTTTCAATGTCTAGAGCATTCACACTCAAACAAATCCTTGTAGGAGAGGTGCTCTCACTTTTTAAAAAGGTTTTTTAATGTCTGAGAGATAATATAGTTTCCTCTCAACCTTTTCTTCCAAGGAAATGAACAATTATAAGGTGCAACTGAAATGACTGAAACAGAAAATTCTGATACTTGTAGCCAATTCTGTATGTATGCATCTGAAACAAAGGCTTAGAAAGGATCTGGAAACTCCATCCCAGTAAACATTCAAAGCTCAACTAAAAACGATACCAGCAACCTGATCCAATTTTGAACTTCCACTTAGCTTCAGCAAGGACATTGGACAAGATGACCCACAAAGGGGCCTTTAAACACAAATTGTTCTATGATTTTATGTATCTAAAGAAACAAAAGAATTTTTTAAATGTTCACCACCCCCTATCTCCCCTCCCCCCCCCCCTTGGCGATTTCCCTAGTCATTAAAAACTTCTGACAGATTTGCAACTAATCTTTTGGAGGGATATTTTATGGTAATTTTTATGGTAATTTTCCTCTACATTTTAGTTAAGATTATTTTTTAAGTTTCATTGAAAACTGAACAACACACTTGGAGCCACTCGAAAAGGAGCAACTAAGGTTCCCTAGAGTAGGGACGGGAAATTTTCCTCTTGAGAGGAAAAATTGAGCAGTTCTGTTTTAACTTTATCAGAAACTTCTTTTGTTTTTGGCAGCACCTGATCTGGAGATAAGAATATTTAAAATACAGCTCAGGACAAGAAAACCTTTTCCTTGGTATCCAAAATTCATTTCAATGTAGTTTCATGAGAAAGTATTTACTTTCCCTTGTACTAGAGATTTCCATTTTGATTGGTTTTGCATAATAGTACTGTATAATTGCTAAGGCAAGAAGAAATCTGAAACTACCCATACAACAAAGCAAGGATATCAAATAACAAGGGTGATCACATCTGGAGTTGAGGGACAGAGTGAAAAGCACTCTGTAGGTGAAGGTAGCGGACAAAGGTGAATTTCTCTGGCATTCTCTGAGACTTGGATTCATGTTCTGAAAAGCTTTTTATATGTAAAATGTGTATAGACCATTACATTAAGAGGAAAAATGCAGGTTTCCAGTGGGCTTCAACTCAAGCCTTTTTTAATTAAGCTGTCACTATTTACAGATATAGTGTTCACGTTATAGGTAAAGGGCATTTCTTTATGAGAACATTTATGTATGGCAATTTCGTTTTCTCTGGAATGTGTTGTTGCCTCCAGCTGTCACTTGGTTTATAAACTGGAAAGTATTAACTGGCTAAACAAAATTATCATGCATTTAGTTATCAGAATTTTGTTATTATGCATCTGGCAATGCAGCATGAGAATTCAGCTCATTCATGTTGCAGCAATGGAAAAGATATTTCTTGGTGTTTTGGTTACTTCTGAAATTCTTCAGTGCATATGAATTTTAGTGGCATTATGGTATATCACAGTAATTCTGGTCACAAACTAGGACCCAACTGTATAACAGTAAATTCCATCCCAATCCATGGAATTAGCAAACTAGATCTTTCTGTGTGTTCTTTTTCTCTTCTTCATTAATACTGTAACTGTAGAAAGCACAATTCCTGGAAATGTCAAAGAAAATTTCCTATGAAGGGAAAGCATTATTTTCCATGTGATCATTAACAGCAGAATCTGTACACTGAAGAAATATTTTTCAGCTCAATTAGATTAGATTAACCAAGAGCAGGGACTAAACATAGAATATTTACATATCAAAGTTGGTGGGGTTTTTTTACAAAAGCAAAGAAAGCATGTCAAGAGCAGTTCAGTTTTCTGTTCAAGTTTTCCATCACCTCTCTTATCTGTGACTGCTCTATATCTTTAGATAGTGAAATCTTCAGGGCAGGGGCTATGTCTTCATTTTCACATGTGATTGAATTGCTCTTTGCAAAATGTACACCAGGGAGTAAGTAATATTTGTTATTTAATTATAATAGCACCTTCAAAGCCCGTCTGAGATTGTAGTCTTACTGAGTTAGATACCACACAAAATATAAGCAAGAGTCTGCAATTGAATTTTTCTCATTAGGAAAAAGTGCCTGGAGGCAGATAAGTTTTTTTATTATAGTGGAGATGGCAGTGCTGGCTGGCAGGTATTGCAGAACAAAGATAACAGCTGGTCTTTGCCTTTCATTGGCACTTGAGAAGAAAATACATCAGGATACAAGTGGATCCAAATGAGACTGCTGTTTAATTGCTTTTATTGCAAGGCAGTATTCACAAGACTAAAGAAATATAATCTGAGAACTTTTTACTAAGAAGACAATGGAAAAATAATATAATATTACAATATAATAAGGAGTGACATAGATTTCTGCTGCTTCCCATGACTGAAAAGGTTCTCAACTGCTTCATATAGTGTGGATCAGAGGCCCCCAGTCTGACATCTCACACAAGAGAGAACCAGAAATACATGAAATAAGGTTATTAAGGAGGGAGAGCAGAAAACAAAGGGAAAAAATCCGATATCTGATGTCAAGGTGTGTATCTAGGTGTTGGTTACACACCTACATTGCTACCTGAATGACCTTGTCTGTCTGAAGAAGACAGATATTTCTGGTTTTATCTGTGTTTTGCACCAGGGTAATAATATGAAATATATGTCTGACCCCTCAATGGATCATTACAACAACTTCAGTTAATGCTAAGGTACAAGACATTCTCTGGAAATCATGAGTTTCACAGGACTGTAACTTTTGTGTGAGGAAACACTTGGTATTTTGGGTGGTTTTAATTTCCTTTGCATCTGCAGAAGTAAAAGCAAAGCCATAATACTTCAACAAATAATGTCATACAGTTTGTAACCGGCACTGAAATGCACTAGCAACGCTTTACAGATATAGAATAGTTGCTTCTAAACTTCTGACACACAGTTTAACACTTCATCCTTCTGTTCCACACAGTACTTCCTCTTTACTTACCAAGTAACCGCTCACTTCATGGGGATGTGCGAAGGAGTAAATATCATGTGTGCCAAAACTCAGAAAAGACAAGCACTGTTGATTTACTCATCTCAATTTCTGCTTCCCATCAGCCGCAGATGCAGTGTCTAAAGTACGTTGCTGAAGAAAGAATCTGTTTTCTGAAGTGCAAGGCACAGAGTGCTGAGGTGACCACAGCAACCAGCTCAAAGTGTTTCAAAGAAATGAATGGAAAATCACCTAAACCTTCCAGTGACATCTCCACTTCACACCACTGGGTTGACCTGGTTAAAGACCCCCAGATCTGTGAGGATCTTCAGCTCTAATTTATTGAATCTACTCTGATTAACATACTGCTGGGGGCTGAGAACAAGAATCATCTTTGTAACCTGGTCTCCACCATGGGAAGGGAGGGATTCTCTGCCAGAATCCAGCCCTGGCCATTCACTGTGTCAAAAACAGCAGTGAGTCTTTGATATCCTTGTGCCTACTTGTCCTCCTGGGAGCTTTTAAAGATTTTTTTTTTCCCTGTACTTTAAAGACCTCTAAGGCACACTTTGTTAGCCAGAGACTGAGAACAGAGTTTTTAAAACCTTTGGGTTACATGTGGCTGTTTTTTGGAAACAGTTTTTCTCATGATGTAGCAGAGAAATTGAGATTTCATTAATTTAAAGCATGTATTCAACAATAATAGTTAATAATAATTTTTAATGCATTGCATTTTAAAACTTATGTTTCTAGAACTACTCTGCAAGGGAATCCAACTAATTTATTCTCTGAACTTCTTTAAAAGACAGAATTATGCTTTAAATAATACCTTTCTCAAAGGAGAGGACTATAAAATAGGCTTTTAAATATAAACTGACCTTCAAACGACTTACAGGATCATGACCTACAGAAACAAAACCAGTTATCTAAAACTAGTCAGTAATGAATAATTTCTCACTAAATCACCTTTAATGAAATATGAGAATGAAATGAGACCAAAATTCTCCGTAGTCCTTAGCAGTACTACTGTAATTAGTGTAATTTTTTTATCTTGATACCTTTGTATCAGGTCTTAAAGTCATGATTGACTTGAGTTGAAAATTTTTGGTGGATGGAGAATCTTAGGAGGAAAAACTATATATTCTTGCTCTGTTCTTACTCTTCCTTGGTCATCAACATATGACTGCTGTCCAAGATAGGATCCTGCAAGAGAGGTACACTTTATGTGTGGACATCTGGACAGCTGTTCAGATATCTATCAGTGCTGTCCAGGATGCAGTCATTAACATAATGAATAGCACTATGAATACAATTAAGTTTATTAAACTGTCAGGTTAAGAGTTGATGATCTCAATGCTTAGTTCTTCTGAATTATTATATTATTATATTTAGCCTACTGAGCTATTACATTATACCTTATCATAAGCACCACCAGCTTGAGCAATGATTTTGAATTATGCCTTGCTATATGTTCTTATTCCTTTTCTCTAATTTTCTGTTTGAACTGCTTGATGTCTTTATTCCACATACTTTCTCGTCTTTTTATGATGACCATCATAAAATAAAACTCAATTTATAAGCTTAAATGCTTCTCAAAGTAGAATAGAGTCAAGCAATGCATATAAAGGATACTGTAACATTGTGCTGATGATGGAAAATACTGAAATATATGTATGAATAATCTTTTTGTGAATAATTCAAGAGGAAAAAAAAGCTTAAGATGACTGGTGTCCTTTTTGTCACATAATGACACCTGTGTGAGTGTCTTCATGGAAATCTTTACTAGGTGACTTCGCCCAGCAGAACTCTCCCATTGCTGAGGCTGAAAACAATCCAGTCAATGTTATTATAAATTGTATCAAATGTTGGAAATAAACTTAATAAAATGGGTTGATGTGGCTGGGGGTTATGTATTTTGGTGTTATGCAAGGAAACCTCCATCCCTTGCTTGCCCTGCTGGGTGCGTGAGCAGCCATCCACAGCTTCTGTTGCTGATGCCCAAACAAGAAACTTGACTGCTTACACTGAAGCAAGCCCTGTTTATACTATGTCAGAGCAAGTCCCACAGGGAGTGTAAACTGTTTGACTAAAGAACTCTTTATTTCTAATGCTTTCTGTCACTTCAGAATTTTCTGTACAAACACTGAAAGTTATTTAACTGGCCATTAATTAAAAGGATGAGAACTTGGAGTTAGTTTTTTGCTTACTGGAGAACTTCATATTTGTATAGAAATTATATCTATTCTTATCTAAAACGTGCATCCATTCTTTGACAATTCATGCATTTGAGAATTTATTTCATGGGTCAAAAAGAAGTGTTATGTAGTTAAATTGTTTATATGCAACATCAAAAGATTTAGAGTTCTCAATGGGGAAAAGAGTTGTTTTTGTTTAACTAATCAGCATAACCAAACAGAATGATCAAACTTTCAGATTCACAATGACTTATCTAGATGGTTTTTCTTTTTCTTTAATGGCTTCTTTTTAAAGATAAAACTGTAAAAGAACTCAATTTTTTATGATTCTGAGACATTATATATTGGTGTCAAATTAACAGTAGAGGAACCTCAAACAACTCTTTACCTGTATGAAATATCTTCTGTGCAGATAGTGTTGTCTATTATTAGTATTTAGTATGAGCAAACTATAACTTCAAGTGTTTTTATCTGTAGCCAATTAAAATAATTTATTTTCCTGTTCACCATAAATTAAATGTTTTCAGTCAACAGTAAAAGGTCTTGACTAGTAGCAGCAACTAAATTGAAAATAGACTAATAAATCTGCATTTCACTTCATATGGATAGTCTCCAAATCATGTAAAAGGCAATAACTTTTAATGTCTAACCTGAGGCTGCTCTGTGATTAAATGAGAAACAACATTGAAAGTAGCCTGGAGAGTTAGTTATCAATTTCATTACTATTTCTCTCATTCCCCCTTTTTTAAGGAGTTTCTCTTAAAAAACAGAAGAAAGAAAAATAATTCATCTTTATTTTTTTCCTGGACAAGAGGTGTTTAATCTTGGACACTTTACTCATCAGAGAAAACTCTGATGGTGACCTAATACTAACATCCATAAAACATGTATGTCTTTAAAAATATTCTTACAACATTGTTAATCAGAAGAATATTATTTATCTATTTCAGGTTCTAAGAAGTTCTGTTATGGACAACCAACACTGGACACTACACTCAAGGAAGTATTTTGCCCTTGATGAGGGTTGACTATCTCATCAGAATTTTTTGTGATAGAATTATTTGGAGGGTAAAAAGGAGATTTCAAAGTCATGTTAAAATATTCCTTGTAAATGAAATTTGGATTAAAAAAAAATCTATTCATAGTCCCTGGACTTAGCAGAATATATGATTAAACATACAGTTGAACTACATCACAAAAATAAATGTAAAAATAGTTTTTCTTTGTAATCACCCCCACAAATGGTGTTGCTTCACTTTACTTCCCAGAATTTAAGGACTTTCTGTTTTTCTTCTTTGGATCACCCCTTAAAACAGCTTTTTGTCACCCTTCCCTGATTTCTGTTCTTTGAACAATTCTGACTGACAAACTGTAGAGGCAGTTTCCAAAGTGGACTATTAGGCAATGAGTAGATAGCTTCATTAATAAAAGGTTTTTTTGTTAGTCTCAGTAATGAAAACATCTAAATTTACATTCTATCATTATCCAGTTTACAGTGAATTTGGAAGGTCTGTATACTCGTGATTTATCCCAATAGAATGTCGGCATTCTAGATCTGTATATGTGTATATATATTAACTGAAGGAATGTTGTGATTAAGTTATATAAAAGCACAATATCTGCATTTACACTTCCATATAAATTGAAGTCCTGATGCAAAGATTGTTAAAAAGCCATTAAAAATAAATCCACTCCTAAAGCAAATCTGTAGGAAAACAGCTTTCCAATTCTTTGAAGCATCATTACTTTCCTTCTTTGCAATGAAATGGAAACTGGTTTTCATAGGTGACTCGAGTAAAGATGTGTGAACAACACACTTATTTGGTGTAAGAATTATCCAGGTTTAGGTCATTTGCTTCATATGGCACCTCAAAGCTCAGATCAGACCAGAGCCTCCTGTGGGCCTGTGTGCAGGATGTTTCCCTGGGGTGGCTGCTGACACAGGACAACCCTCACCACTGCAGAAAAGAAATTCAGCATTCCCAGTTGTGATATGAGGTTTCTTCTCCCCCCAAAAAGTGGTCAATTTGACTTGGTACTCCAAAGTTTTGGCTTCTACTAGATTGCAGACAAGATGGAAAAACCCCAATGAGACAAAAAAGCAACCACCCAAAAAACAAAACAAAACAGAAAAGAAAAAAAAAAAAAACAGCAACAAACATTGCCTAGAACTTTTTCTAGTTAATTTTTTGGGGAAAAATCTGGACTGAGAGATTTAGGACAAAAAGTGAAAACACCATGAGTGTTTGCTTAACCAGTAGGACAAAACAGACTTGATTAAATCATACAGAGTGTCGTCCATAAGAGATGTAGGACACTTTTTATATATATGATTCTAGCCAAAACTACAGCTCTTCAGAGCTGGTAATACCTTCAGGTTCCTGTATATCTCGCAGCTCTTTCTGAGATGCAAGTATGGGAAGTATATTTTGGGAGTGACTGATACCTCTTTTCTCAGGAAATCTCTGGAACCGATGATGGTCTGCAAATGGAACTGTGAAGATGCTAAAACCTTTCTGTTTATATAAATTTCCTCCTTTCAGAGTATGTCAAGAAATACCAATTTTCTCTAAAAGCAAATATTTTTCTAGTGACTTTTTACAGAGGGGGTTGTAATCTACACAAGATATGTTATATGGAACTTCTTGTTGTATATTTATTGCACAATCACCAGATTTCATGTGTTTGTATTTAGTCTATCTAAAGTATCAAGGTAAATGATGATTTTTATACCTCCAGTCAGTTCTAAGAACTATGGGCTGTATCAAGACAATTACCTCGTCTTTTAGCTGAAACAGTGTGACTTAAAGAACATGTATTCTTCAATATCAAATGTAAAATGACATCTGTGTTCAAGGCAAAACTAAAAATAAAAATTTCCTGGAGTAATGGAGAAGGGCTTTGAGAAAGCAATCCAGAACACTATAAATAAGCCCCTACTAATTACAAGCCATATATCAAATAGGACACTGGACACTTAGCAGTAATTTGAAGCATCCACTGTCAAATCACTACCTTGGAGACATAAAAGTGCTGCCTGATTATTAATGAGAATTTTATTTTAACAAGCTAAGTCAGTAATAAGTTTTTTGCATGTGTGTGTGGAAAGATGAGGAATTTGTGTTCCACTGCAAAATATAAATTGCCCTTCAACTTGCATAAGCAAATCTACCTGCCTGATACACATTTCATGGAGTGTAGTCCTGTGAGCAGTTTGGGCATGAATGGTTTCATATTTACATATTAACATCTGCCTATAAATGTTGTAAATGCGATCTGAGGACTGTAAGATTTCACCTTTTTCCATGGGATTTTTGCCATTTCTACTATATACACTCAACCTTGCTTAGCATAATACTGCCTAAAAATGCATTTAGTTTTGTCCTTTATCTCACACATTTTAAAAATGATAGCACAGCTGTGTATCAATCCCTAAATCAAAACTGCAGAGAGCCACAGAGTCTATGATGTTCCTGGTTGTGTTAGTAATGTTATTTAAAAGCCTGCCATGGGTCTCGTTGTCAGACATCTATAGTAATTCCTATTAAAAAAATATTTTTTAATAGAGTAATAGTTCCTTATGAAGAAATTCTTAGGATTCTCTTATTTCCTTGACAAATTATAGAACTTCATTAATGATACTTTTCCACTAGCTAATTTGAATAACTGCCAAATGAACTGTGTAATGAGAGGTAGAGATAAGAAATGCCCTGTAACAGAGCTGGACAAATGGAAGACTAGATGTGGTTTTTAATTTTCTACTTTGAAATACATTTAGTACTACATCCAGTTGCTCTCTGATGGTTAGATAACATTATGGTAAGTAATTTAGATTAGATAAATAACATAATTTATGATAAATTTAATCCATTAGTTCATGTTGCCATATATATAAGATATACTAGCATTATAGGAAACTTGGTTACCATTTCCAGGATCATACCGTCACTTATAAATTCAGTTGTTTGGAAATTCTTTTGTTGGGTGGTATAGCTAGTATTTAAAAATTTGCTTTTATAAAATAAATAAAACAAAATAATATAAAATAAAATTAAAAAATCAACCTTTCAACTGACTGAACAGTTCTAAATACATTTCTGGAAGTGTTGCAACTTTTCACCGAAGTGGGGTATTTCATTCAAATTACTTTTTTGTATTTTGAGTAGTTCTAATTTTTGTGCTGAAAAATAAGATAGCACAGACTTTTCAGTGAATTTTTATTTTTTGCAACCTTTTCTCATATTTTATCATCAAGAAGAGAGATGAGAACTACAGTTTAATCATTTTGTAGAGCATATGCTTTTAAGAATTATGAGTATATTTTAAAATGCAATAGATAGGGAAGCCTTACTTTCCAGTTGGCTATTGACATACTGTGAAAGTTACATACCCCCTGGGGACAGTTATTTTAGATGGCTTTAGTTGTCAAATACAGAATTTCATGGTAGACTTTTTCCCATACACTTTTCAAGCCAACCTGGTATGAGGTACTGGGATATGTCATGGATTGTATCATTGATGAACAAATGACAACCTACAGTATACACTCACAAGCTATTTGGAGTTAGAAGGAGTGAAAAAAAAAATCTCATCTCCCAGTAGCTCTTTATATGTCTACAGATTTCTATTGGAAATGCTCAGGAAATAATAATGACAGAAGCTTCTCCCTGAGTAAAGCTGAAGCTGGGCAGCCACAAGAGGACAGACTACGGCTTCTAATGATACTGCACTTATGTTTCTCAAAATCTCTGCTATTTGAGGGCAACAAATCTGTGAGTTTGCAAACACTTTGTTTTTAATATTACACTTGACACAGTAATTGCAGTCTGGTTTGAATCTGCAAGTTTTTTTAGACATTCAAATTATCTAAATAGAAATCTAAGGATTGATAAAATCTTTAAACATAGACATAGAAGTAATGCCTATATAGATCCATTTGGGTTCATATAAATGAAATCCTATATTCAATTGAATTTTGGATATTATTTACTGCAGTCACAAGGTGAATTATTGCTTATCTTATAGAGTACCAGGAAATAATTTCTCTTATTCTTTAAATAATTTTTTGCAGTCCTCATCTTTAGGTTATAGCAGAAGATAAAAGATATAATAGAGTTAGAATTTTAATTCTATGCAAATAATTGTATAGGTAAGCCTAAATAAAGTGATTTCCTTGATTAGATAGTTGCGGTCAATACCATGATTTAGATGAACTCTCTAGAGGGGTTTCTTTGTGACCATGTTTGTTATCAAGCATTAGACAAAGTGAGGTTGCTAAACCCCATCCCATGCTTGCGGGAGACAATGTTGAAACATATAGATGTCAGCCATTGTTCCTTCTGCTTTCTGGGGCTGCATCCAAGAAAGTTATTCTTTACAGATTGGATTCAACCTTATTCTAAAAGTCTTTTACCAGTGCAACAGAGCTATCTGTTGAATCTTCTCAGCCTTTTGGGCTGTCTCTTCAATACACTAATCTTAATCTATAGAGCAGTTCAAAAGGAAAACCTGAGAGTCCAAATATGCTCAAAAGCTCTATGGGAAGCTGAAATAAAACAGGGGAAAGAATATAATATATCTGAAATATTTGTGTTCTTATGGCTTGGCTAAGGACAAACATATTCTTCCCTCACAGGAATATCCCGAAAGTAAAGGACCTCAAGGATATGTATTCCTACATAAATTTAGACATCTACAGTTAATAGTTAAATCACTCAATAAGACCCGCTGAACTCAACGGAAATAAACAGCTTCCTGAAGTACTTCAGATTGCCTCTGCTGATCTCCCGTTCTTTTTAGAGAGCCATATTTTGCTCTGTTGAGCACAAAGATAGGAGGTGAGCTGAGTAACCTTGCATGCCACCCAGATAGTACCTTGTTTTATAACCAGGTACATCACAAGGCTGAGAGGGTGATGAAAACATGAGTTATTAAAGCCAAACAATCTACTGTAGGAGTGAAACAGGGTTGTCTGTCTCACCACTGACACAGGAGTGTGGCACTGCTGTGTTGTAGTCTAGAGCGAGCAAGAAATGCAGACACTTTCCCGCAGACCCTGCTGACCCAGCTGCCTCGTCACAGCAGGGGAGACAAAGTATCAGAGCTGTTTTAGTGTCCTCAACACTGGTGTGACTACTGCTCACGCCGAGTTCAGCTCCTGGAAATGTATCAACTGCTGAAGTGCTGGAATATGTTGCCAGAATCCATGACATCATTTCCAGGGAATGTTTACTAGGGATTTGTATGTCATTAACTTCTAATCGTCATTTTCTTCTGGTCATTTTTTTTTACAGTGTCTGCCTTAAAGGCTGAAAAGGAGAAGAGTCAGACCCTAACATTGGCAGTTCTGGAGATGTAGTTTCTCATGCACCCTCATTAAGTTTGCAGATGTCACAAAGGCATAGGATATAGACAATATGATTGAGGATGTGGCAACCACTTGGACAAACCTAAACAAGATAAAAGAATTGGTTGTCAGGGACTTCATAAAATTCAGCAAATGGAATTGTATTGTTACAGGCTGGAGACTGTGCAGTTAGAGTGTAACTGTTCTGAACAGACCCTGAGTGTCCTGAGGGACAGCTGGCACTGATGAAGGTCACAGCATCCTCGGCAGCAATAACAGGAGCATTGCCAGTAGATTGAGGATAGCAATTTCTTCCCTTTGCCTGGTGCTTGCTAGACCTCATCTGGAATAGTACATCCAGTTTTGAACTCTCCAGGGCAACCAGGATGTTGATGAAGTTGAGCAAGTTTAGAGCCCGGTCAGGGGAATGGTTCCTATGAAGTGTGAATTAAGTCTGAGAGGGGGTTACCAAGAAGGTGAAGCCAGGCTTTTTATGAAGGGACATAGCAGGAAAACAAGAGAAAGTAGATGTGTGAATATATATAGACATACACATCACACACACACATATGTATATCTATAAAAGCACATTTTTACATATGGTCTGTGGAAGAATAAAAACAATAGATATAAATTGAGCCAAGACAGGTTCTGGCTGTAAATGAAGAATAACTTTTTCCCCATGAGGGCAGTTAGGCAGCGGAGCAGGCTGTCCGGGGAGACTGTGCTGGCTCCATCCTTGGAGCTTTACAGGATATGACTGAGCACAGCCCTGAGTAACATGGTGAATTTAGTGTTGACCCTGCTTTAAACAAGGATTGATCTAGAGACCTCTGGAGATCCCAACTTGAATGTTTGTGTGATTCAATGATTCTATGAATCACTCTGCTTTTCTATGATTCTTTCTTTCTTGACAAACTAAACCATACTGTGCCATTCTCACATGAAAAGCCACAAAGAAGTCCAAATCTGTCCAAACAGACTTCTTATCTTAATGCACTGGTAACAAGACAGATGGTCTGATCTCCAGATAGCTTGTTCTAAACCTGGAACATAGCCTTCAATTATATGAATTTGTAGCTGGTTTTGGGTAGACCCTGTGAAAGAATTAGGAAGTGTGGAATTGGACATAAGCAACACTTCCACTACCCATTTTTTTAATACTGATTGCATGATCGTATGTTTGAAGAAAGAAGCTTGGCTACAATATTGTACAAACTTTCATACTGGAAGAGACAGCACGGTCAAGAACCCATAAGGATATTCAGAAAGTGTTGATGATGATTGCATACCAAATTCTGGGAAGGTAGAAGTTCTGCTGATTGCCAGGGATAGGCAGACCTCATGTTTGATTTCAGAATGTCAAAAAATCAAAGTATTTAATTTATAAAAGGAAATAGAAATAACAGTGACATAATCCTTACTTTGCATCTGCCCAGTTCTGGTAAATGTATCTTATTAATTTGCTTTTATAACACATTATTTCATAGTTTATGGTACATAAATGTCATCAGCTGTACAGTTGCTTTTTTTTTTTTCCCATGGAATACAACCATTATTTGTAATTTATGACAGAATTGAGGATGTCTTGTTTTAATATAGAACTAGATGTTTCAAAAATGTTTGAAATATTAATCTATCCAAATAATATACAACATTGACCTTAACAATCTTGAAAACAGAATGCAAGAAATAATAAATAATATTTGCAGCATAAATAGACAATAATAAAGTACCTTAAAGTACCTTAACTCTTCAAACAAAATTATTAATGTATCAAGATGCGTACATAGTCTGTATGTGTTCAGGTGCATGCAACCTGATTTTATGATAAATTATTAGGATGATGATATTGCAAATATTGGTTATGAGTATGCTAAAAAGATTTAAAGAGGAGTAATTGCTCATACTTAAAGAACAGTGAGATTTTAAAAAGAAGTGACTTCTAATGAGCTTTATTTTACAAAATTGACAGATGTCACCATCGTGATTGAATTCATCTTACCATGTTAGACTAAACCAGCAATAGTAAGGAAAGAATTTATCAAGTCTCCCTGCCAAGGCATTCATAACCTTGGCAAAACCATTAAAATCCAATAAATATGTGCTAATAGAAACCTCAAAAAATATATCATTAATAAACAAGATAGAGAGTATCTTGGTCAACTGTAAGTACAGGTTCTCTCTATGGGCACAGTCGTCTCCCATCTACGTTGTCACTCTGGTAGTCGTGACATAGTATCTTCAAGAAATACCAAAGGAGAGAACTTAAGCTTGTGCTACTCCTGTCAGTCCAAACCTCCAGCTAGTTGCAGATAGGCTAGGCCACATGGTATACTCCATTTGCTCCCATGATAACACTGCCTAGCCTGAGGTCTCTTCCTATGCATTCCAAAATCAGGTGGGATTTCAAGCCTCACCTAAGACTGCAGAATAGTGAGACCTGCAGCTAAACTGCAATATTGGCATCTAGTAATGGAAAAGTGAACACATTGCATTGGTCTTACTCTCTATCTTTGTTCTTTCAGGTCTTTCTTCAAACTGTCTATCTTGGTGACCCTTTCTTCCACCTAGATTTCTTCATAATACCTTGTAAAGTTGTTTGTTGTTTTTGTTTTTTGGTTTTTTTTAATTTTCTATTTGATGTTCTTTAACCCCAAGTAGCAACACAGCCCCCTGCAGCTGCTTGCTCACTTCCCCATGGTGGAATGGGGGAGAGAATCAGAAGGGTAAAGGTGAGAAAATTGATGTGTTGAGATAAAGATAGTTTGATAGGGAAAGCTAAAGCTACACACACAAACAAGGCAAAATGAGGAGTTAATTCACCACTTCCCATGGTGTTCAGCTATCCCCAGGAAAGCAGGGCTCCATCATCTGTAATGGTGACATGGGAAAGCAAACGCCATCAGTCTAAACATTCCATCCTTCCTTCTTCTTCTTCTTCCCTCAGCTCTACATGCTGAGCATGATGTCATATGGTCTGGGATATCTCTTGGGTCAGTTGGGATCAGCTGTCCCAGCTGAGTCCCCTCCCAAGTCTTTGTGCACCCGCAGCCTCCTTGATGGTGGGATGTGGAGCAGAAAAGGCCTTAACTCTGTGTAATTGCTGCTCATTGATGATGAAAACACCTCTGTGCTAACAACACTGTTTTCAGCACAAATTACAAAAGCAATAAACTAGACAATAAGAAGATTAACTTTATTCCAGCCAAAATCAGCACATTGCGTATAATTTGAGGAAAAATGGAAGTTCAGAAACACAAATACTCATGAGGAGCCTAAAGTGATCAGGATCACATAAATAATTGTGTTCAGTGTGAATATCAGTTTCAGGATCTTGTTGTGATTTTCATATCAATACACTTGTTACAGAGAAAAAAAACCTGTACTTTGTGCTTCCCTAATCCTTACTATTTTTATTCTACACCAGAATAGAGTTCTCTGTGAGCTTAAACAATATATTTGCTATATTGATAACCGGTTCCTAGCACTTTAGTCAAACTTCTTGGGATATACTTTGCCGATTAGGAGGACAGTAGATGGCAGTACAGCCACTTTTCCAAAAGCATGAGATCCATACAAAAGACCTCAGTCTGGAAAGTGACAATTCCATTTCACTGCTATTATTTTACAGATGCTAATCAATCATCGAAGATTATTCTATGTAATGTGCCAGATCTCAGCCCTGATTTCAGAATATTGAGTCTCAGTTATGCTGAACCACGTCCTGAGGCAAAGAGAATTGGGAAAAAAATGCATGCAGATATGAACTACTGAAGGTCACTGAAGTTAATTATATATAGATAGATTTAAGGAGAAAATTGGTTCTTTCAAACATGATTTTTTTTTTTTTACAATTTTAAACAAAATGAAATTAGTTTGTGTGTGTGTGTATGTGTAGGTGTCAACCTGTGGAGCCTGTTAATTTTCATATATTTATGTCTTGTTGGAAGTCTTTGAGTGAAAAGCATATCAAAAGAATGACTGTTTAGTCGATTTTTCCTTGCACAATGATCACTAATGTATTGACCATATGCTTCTCTGGTATTAAACTTTATTAGGTAAAATCCACCAAAACTAAATTGTTCCTCTCAGATATTTCTGAACAATGCACAATAACAAACTTCATTGATATTTCTGTTAGTGTATTGAGAAAAGCATTGATCTTTTTTGTTGTAGACATTTTGTGACAGACATCAGATGGAATGAGACAGAATCCTGCCAGAATGAGCCACTGTCCTGCACAGAGGTGAGGCCCTGGAACAGATTTCTCAGAGAAACTGTGAATGACCCATCTCTGGAATTATTCAAGATCAGGTTGGATGGGCCTCTAAGAAACCTCCTTTCCTCTGGCAAAAGCCACTCTGTACAATCATGCTCCTTCAAAATATTCAGAGATGGCATTGTTTGTCTTTCAGCTCACAGCTTTTATGTTATTGTGTTCATGGAGAAGATTGTTATAGATAACCATCCCTGGCAATAGAGACTGGAGTCATAATGTAGTAAAAGAAACATGGTGGGGAAAAAAAGAGGAAGAGACATAGCTATGGCAAGTGGGACATATATGGTAACAAATAAAAATATCCATCTACTTATCAGTATCTTAAGAATAATAGCTCGTCTTTGGTACTTTCAGGTTCAGGCTTCTCTTTCTAGAATTGAGTATATAAAAGACACATGTAACATAATTCAATTGAGCAGCAACAGTGCTGGATCAGCTGATCAGCAAACAAAGAATCAACTCATGCTTTTTTATGACTTTACTCACCAGAAGGGACCTATAACTGCATAAAATGCCTTTAACATCTTTACTTGATGAAGTGAACTCTGTTTCATTTATTTAACTGTTAGTACAAGGCTTCTGCTTTGCACAGTGACTCACCAAGCTGCAGCTGTGATGATGCTTGTCTTGACTGAGACACTCAGCTCACACCAGTAGCTGCAGCTTGCTTGAGGCTTCAGGCTTTTCTGGGATCAGAACGATGTAAGACTGGCCTCACTGTCTCCATGAACCTAACTAAAAAAATTAAACCTTCTCAGTAATCAAGGGTGACTAAGATGCTGCAACTCTAACGGAAGATGACTTTACTTTTTGCTGACTTTATTCACGACTCAGTGAAACCGCTGAGAATTTGATTCTCGTCCATTTTTGGGAAATGGGAGCTAATTTGTAATTAGAATCACAACAGAAATCTCCTGATCCTTTTTGTGAATTCTAGTTTTAACTAGTTTTTAACCGATTAAGTTATTTTTCTAAACTTGTCCAATACAAATTAGAACATGCTGACAGTACCAAGCCGGTTCTCTCATCTCCACCCAGCTTGTCCAGGGAGCAGAGTGAAAGAATCTGGAAACCAATCACACTTACACAGCTGTGATTGTTGCTTGGATGTGACATCTTTCAAGCATGTGGAAAGCTGAGCAGAACTCTTTCCAGGTTGTTCTTGAGAACTTGTGAAGAAACTCATGCTGACCTCCCAGTCTACTCTAAACTATACCAGGCTGAGAACCACATGACTTTGGCTTAAAACTGGTGAAAGAAATGCATTTGTAACATAAAGCAATTTTGTAATGTGTAACGGATAATCTAGTCCAAACTTTGGACTTTAAGAAAAAATATTCTTACTAAACTTTCTTTATTTTAATTTTTTTTGTTACTTTAATATCAGTTTAAGAAAACATCATATAAAAATAACATCTTATGGGCATAGGTATGTTTTCAAGAAAAGAGCTCAGACAAAGGTCTTGCAAAATATTATCTGATTTACGTTGAACATCAAATGCTTTGCAGTCGGGGAGGGAAGTCTTTCCAGTCATCTAATTCAGCTTAAACTTTGCTTGTGTATCATACAGGGAGCTACACAGTACCCAGCTGATTAAAATAAAAACTCCAGATTTGTTTTAATATGCAGAAGAAATTAAATTTCTACTGAAAAATTGCACATACACTCTCATTCTTATGTGTCAGCAAGTTGACACAAGACCAACTTTATGCCGCCTATGTACATGTACAAGCACATGCTTATATATGTATATGTTTATGTACATATAACACTTATTTCACTTCTTTTCATATCTCTAAACATGGGAAGATATATGTCAATAGAGAATGAACAGGACATTGCGGGCCCAGGTGCAGTTTTACACTTCGAAGTAGAAGCTCTTCCGTCAACTTCACTTTAATGGTTTCAGAGAACAACTATGGACACAGTAATTTAAATAAACAAAATCTCACTGCCAAATTGGGGCAAAAATTCCTCCTTTTTATATGTGCAAAGATATAAATGTAGTTAGAAACAAGATGAACACTTGTCTTGAAAATTTCATGTTTACAACTCTATCTCAGGATGAAGTTGTTTGGATTCAAACACCAATAAAAAGAACTTGCCTAAACCTTACACTTTTTAATTTTTTTTACTCCATTTAAAAAGCTTCTACACATACAGTTCATCGGTTTGTTGATGAGTCTGGATGTAGGAGGAGAAAATTATCAAAGCGTTAGTTTACTGACTTTAATTTTCCAAATGCATGTGGTTAAGTCCCTTGAGTGAAATAAAAACATTGATGGAGGAAATAGATAAAATCTTCAACCTTTTTCTCTGTTAATTCTACACACTCGAAGTCCAACAGCTTTATATTTCTCAAGGAAAACTTACACAAGATGAATTACAATTTTTTTAAACATGTTGAGTGATAGCAATGATTTATTTGTAATACACAAAGAAGTTATTGTCATTCTGTGATTCTAAGGGATTGAGCCATCAGAGCAGTGCTGATGTATGTCTGCCATAAACCAGACAGCTTTATTACATCAGAGATTCAGTTCTGCAGCTGTGTTTAGAGGCAATTCTATTTAAAATGTTCCTATAACTCCAAATGCCAAGACTAGCATATTTGTTTACTTTCTTGCTCATTTTGCCAGTCAAAGGCTTTTTAGGCCGCATTGCACCTATCCTTGGCCTTGGAATCTGCCAAATAATGATTTTGGAACTTTCTGCTTGAGAGACATTTATGACTGTAAATTAACTTTGAAGATTTGATATATTAAGTGATCATTTCAAAATTACTTTTGACTCAAGAATTTGTGATGTGGGGAATTTATTAAGTTAATTATTCTGGGGCAACTGTCTTACCTAAAGAAGCATCTGTGCTAGCCAAAAATCAGTGGTCTGTGCTATAGCTATTTGAGGTTTTGTGGATGGTTTTTTATTTGATTTTGTTTGGGTTTTCTTCTTAAACACCTAAGAGCTGTCCAGGTAGTGATGAACCCATAAAGTGAACACATACTGAAAAGAGAAAATGAATGCAAAAACACAGGATAAATTTCCCCTTGTGTTTACCTCTCATTGTGGAGGTAGCAAAAGCACCTTGTTTGGGCTTGATTTCTCTCTTTGATGAGGTGAATCACACCAGTGATACCAGGGAGGCAAGAACTGGTCTATCTGAAAAATTTATGCAAGTCAGAAGCTATCCAAGTGTCTCTGGATTACAGTTCACTGAATCAAGTTTACGTTTACAAATACTCAAGGAATTATTTCATGAACTTCAGTATTTGTGCAAGGAAGTATTTAATGAACAAAGTAAAAGTTCTAGGATGGCATGCCCAGGCAGCTACAGGTCTCCCAAAAGTAACAGACTTACATCAGCAGACATTAACCAAGGATATGGCCCTAATCCTAAAATATGAAGGTGATTTTGTCTGTTTTGTTTTTATCTGTATACCCAGTTCAGAGTCCAAGTTCTGCAGAAGGGTGAGGTGACCCCAAAGTTGTCCTCAGGACATGGATACATATTCAGTAAACATGAGTGTTTAATACAGTTTGCAAAAGAGATCTTATAGTGATTATGAAGATAATAATACATCTAAATTTACATGCAGAAAATCTGGTGCTAAAGGCAAGCAGTGTGTATCTCCACTCTGCACCATCTGGTTCCTTTGTTTTTGAAAGCTATAAACTAAACAGACAATGAACCAGGACTGAAGATTTCCAGTTAAATAGTCTCTTTTAGCCCTAAACCATCAGCTTGAATCCAGACCGGATCAGGCATGCTCTTTAAAATATCTCCTCTGCAAACTGCTGAAGAGTTTTAGTCCAGTTTCTGCTTGGAAGACAAAGGAAGTACAAAATATAAATTCATAAAAAAATTTTTTACTATTTTTTCTTGGAAACAGAAGCAATCCTAATATTTAATGAACCTCATCATGAAAGATGATTAGCTTTAAAAGCTAGAGTATTATAAGTAAAATTCAATGAAATGGAAAGAATAGAAATGGAAAAGTAGGATTTTTTAAGGGAAATTCATTAAGAGAGTTAAACATGTCAAAGTTTCCAAAATGAAGAAAGTGTAAATAAAATACAAACATCCCAGGAAAAGGAAACAAAAACAAAAAATAGAATGCTTGTATATAGAATATATTAAGTTACATTAAAAAGACATGATAAAAGAAAGTCAGAATCGACAAAATAAAGGCAAGCTAAAGGCATCAGTGGAAAATCCAGATGAATTGACACTGCAGTGTCTAAAAAAAAGATAGGAGAAAGAACTGTAGTCCATTAAGAACTGAAAAAGGAAAAAAAACTTCTAGTAGTCCCAGTTTTTTATCAGATTAAAATGGTAAATCTGATTGGATTAGAAAATCCAATTTTCCCCTTTTCCAAAGGGGGGAAAAAATTTTTGATCTGTTTTAGAGGAATAAAGAAGTAAATAGAAAAAAGTTGTTATTAAATTTGTAATGCTTACAAAAATTTCCAGGGCGTTAGTAGCATATGAGATGCAATCTGCAACATCTAAACTATTTTCAAATTATCAACCTAATATACGTTATAGACAGAAGTTCTAACTGAGACTGCTTGGGAATCTCTAGTCTTTGATGTTTAATTTTGATAATCCCCACAATTTTTCAGAGTATAACAAAAGGCTTAACACTTGTCAGTGTTTTGCAGTTATTTAAAAGTGCCAAACAGGACAACTTGGTTGGTTATAAACTTGACATCAAACATGAGGAAAATGGAAAATGGATTTAGACTACGAAGAATAAACGATTTGTAGCTGGCAAGATTTTATAGACACTATGGTGCCAAATAAACATATTTTCAGCTGATTTTGCTAGTTTTGTAAAGAAAGGAGTGTCGACGTTAGCATTTCTGATAAGGTCAGGATTCAAACTTTGAAGCCAATCAGCATCCAGTCTCATTTTATTGTTTTTGTCTCACAGCTGTGTACAAACTGAATTCCATAGGGTCTGATTTTACTAGGGGATGCCTGGGACTGGTTCCTGCTGTGCACCTACTGTACCCACACATACCAGCCACGCTGGGGTTTCAGTGGGCATTAAAACTAGTTTTAAGCAACTGAAATTCTTTTAGTGTAGGTGACGAGTCCTCAGAGCTGCAACCTCTACAAATTCACTCCTTTTGCACCATGCCATTTGATAGTGGAGAAGTACAAAAGGTAGAAAAAATTACTTCCAAATAAGGAATACTTCTTGGTATTGAGTCTTTGGTGGGATGATTCACCCGCAACTGCATAAATAGGAATTAATGCTTAATGTGAATTAAGTCCCCAGTGAAGACATTAAAGAAGTTATTAAGAGATCCAAAAGCAAAGTTATTAATAAAAAAATGTTGCAAAATAAAAATATTTCCTTTGGGATCCTAGAGAGGCTATTTCTGAGCTGGGGTTGTTCTATATGTTCAGCAAATAATCACAAAGCCATAGACTGTAAATCTAAGGAAAACTGATGGAAGACTAAAATACTGACAAAAGACAGTCAAACAGTGCAGTCTGGATTATTTGGTGAATTGGGTCCCATCAATCAAAACACAGTTCCATACAAGCAAGTTGAAGGGAAAGTACATAGGAAGACAATGTAGCCTTGTCTGTTGGGTGCAGTAGTGCAGCCTATAAAGCTGTGACCCTAAGTCAGTTATATAGAGAATAGGCAGGTAACCACAAATGATTAAATGCTAAATATATGACTAAGGGAAAACGTAGGGTTCATAAAGTGATCCATTTGAAAGCTTGCATCTTGAAACTGCAGCTCTGCTAAAATAGGTGTCTAAGTAGTGCAAGATGTCTGTATCATTTCACATGGTGAAAGTTTGATCAGACATGTGAGGACAAGGAGTGCCTCCTTCCATGCACTTGTATTATGATTGGCCCAGTGGGATCCTAGCAGAAATGAGGACTTCAAGCATTAATGTAAGACACACTTTGTTGGCACAGAATAATAAATTTCACAGTAGAGTTTTTAATGTTAATAGATGCAGCATGATTTAAGAAATATTTCCCTAAGACTCTGTCATACTTCAGCTTTCAGTCTTGCTCTACAACCTTTCACTATCTTCTCTTATTCAAAGAGAAGCTTTTTCCATATGAACTACTGTAAAACTATTGAAATAGACCACAG
Source organism: Corapipo altera (assembly GCF_003945725.1). Classification (NCBI taxonomy): domain Eukaryota; kingdom Metazoa; phylum Chordata; class Aves; order Passeriformes; family Pipridae; genus Corapipo; species Corapipo altera. The sequence continues at coordinate 12,737,447 of NW_020884883.1, read as the reverse complement.
AATATACTCAAATCTGAAGACTTTCCTCTGGAAGAAAGCAAGGATTAGACCAGCCTTTAGAGACAAAAAGTTTAGAGAGAAGTAATTTAATTGTTAATTGTCAAAAGCACTCCTTTTCATAGATTCTACTCTTATGATCCCCATAAATTCAATCATCAGATTAGTTTGCTGTTATTATTTTGCCAGGTGTTTTATTTATTCATGTTTGTTTCTGACCATACTACCAATATGTAGTATGCCCACACCGAAGGGCATGGACACTTGTCAAACCTGTGCCTGGTGGATCTGATCCAAAGCACTTTCCAAAAAGAAAATCTGTTAGAGGCTCCAAAAGGCTTCAGAATGAAAAAAATAAGATCCTTCAATTATTTAATGAAGCAATTCAGCACCCAGAGGGATCCTTTCAGTACCTGAAGGAAGCCTACAAGAAAGACGGAGAGATTCTTTTCACATGTAGTGATAAGAGAAGGGAAGGAGGAGAACTGAAGGAGGGCAGGTTCAGCTTGTGTATTAAGAAGAAATTCTTTACTGTGAAGGTGGTAAAACACTGGCACAGGTTGCCCAGAGAAGCTGTGGATGCCCCATCCCTGGAAGAGTTCACAGCCAGATTGCAGAGAGCTTTGAGCAACCTGGTCTAGTGAAAGGTTACCCTGCCTATAGCAGGGGGGTTGGAACAAGATGATCTTTAAGGTCCCTTCCAACCCAAACTACTCTATGATTCTATGAAGTAAATAGAAGAGAAATGGTGCAAAACTCGGGCAACAGGAGTTTCAGCATCATTTGAAGAAAGGTAAAGAAATCATCTTGCAGTTTTTGCCAAGGTTATGAAGAAACTTTACAGTCGCTACAACCACTATTCTGGACTCAATTCTGTAACTGCAAAAGTGGTTCCTCAGCAGTGCCTGCTCAATCATTTAAGTCCCAGGTGCACTCCATGTCAAGAATGCAAATACAAAGGTCACTTAATTTCATTATGCTGTGAATACCACAGTGCTTGCTGTGATGTCTGGAAAATCCCAATTTCAATACCCAGTGGAATTTTAATGAAAGATGTGCACCTGTCAGGTCTGCGTGTAACTGCTCAGCAAAGCTGACCAGTCAAAAACCTATCTATAAATATAGACACAAAATAACCTTTCCCTGTTCTATTCCAAATAGAATACTAAAACGAAGAAACAAATCAGCTAACTTGCACTATTTCTTACTGATTTAAGCAATATCCTGAAATTCTGGTCAAGAATAAGGCACCATAAAAATCTTGCAGTCATAAAATGAAAAAGGCTAACTGCAAGCATAAGCCACTCCTCAAACTTTTTACCATTACATACATTACTGGAATAGGAAATTTTCTCTGGTAGCTTAGAACCAGAATGCCATTGTTAATAAAATTTATGATTGTAAATCATAATCAGATCTGGATTAGACCCAGCCAGCAAGGGTTTAGGAAAGGAAGGTCCTGTCTGACCAACCTGATCTCCTTTTATGATAAGGTGACCAACCTGGTGGATGAGGGAAATGCTGTGGATGTGTCTACCTGGACTTCAGCAAAGACTTTGACACCATCTCCCACAGCATACTCTTGGGAAAGCTGGCAGCCCAAGGCTTGGACAGGGGCACTTTCTACTGGATTAAGAACCGGTTGATGGCCAGGCCCAGAGAGTGGTGGTGAATGGTGCTGCATCCAGTTGACTGCTGGTCACTAGTGGTGTCCCCCAGGGATCAGTGTTGGGCCCAGTTCTGTTTAATATCTTTATTGATGATCTGGATGAGGAAATCAAGGGTACCATTAGCAAATTTGCAGATGACAGCAACTTGGGGGGGAGTGTTGATCTGTTGGAAGGAAGGAAGACTCTTCAGAGGGACCTGGACAAGCTGGAGAGATGGTCTGATTCCAACGGGATGAGGTTCAACAAGGCCAAGTGCTGGGTCCTGCACTTTGGTCACAACAACTCCCTGCAGCGCTACAAGCTGGGCACAGAGTGCCTGGAGAACAGCCAGGCAGAAAGGGACCTGAGAGTTTGGATTGACAGGAAGCTGAACATGAGCCAGTAGTGTGCCCAGGTGGCCAAGAAGGTCAATGGCATCCTGGCCTGGATCAGGAACAGTGTGGCCAACAGATCCAGGGAAGTGATTCTTCCCCTGTACTCAGCGCTGGTGAGGCCATACCTGGAGGGTTGTGTCCAGTTCTGGGCCCCTCAGATCAGGAAGGATATTGAGGTGCTGGAGCAGGTCCAGAGAAGAGCAACAAGGCTGGTGAAGGGACTTGAGCACAAGTTCTATATGAGGAGAGGCTGAGGGAGCTGGGGTTGTTCAACCTGGAGAAGAGGAGGCTCAGGGGTGACCTCGTCACTCTCTACAACTCCCTGACAGGAGGTTGTAGCCAGGTGGGGGTTGGTCTCTTCTCCCAGGCAACCAGCAGCAGGACAAGAGAGTAAGGTCTTAAGCTGTGCCAGGGGAGGTTTAGGTTAGATATTAGGAAGAAATTTTTTACAGAGAGAGTAATCAGATATTGGAATGGGCTGCCTGGGGAGGTGGTGGATTCACCGTCCCTGGAGGTTTTTAAGATGAGACTGGATGTAGCACTTAGTGCCATGGTCTAGTAACCATGGTGGTGTTGGATCAAGGATTGCACTTGATGATCTCAGAAGTCTTTTCCAACCCAGTTGATTCTATGATTCTATGATGTATTTTCTTTGTAAGGCTAGTAATGTGCTTCCTTGTTGCTATTTTGCTCCCAATAATGCAACTACTCTCTATATATCTTTTACAATATCTGATCTAATCTTTGATGAAATAATTCTATTACATACAATAATCTTATGAAACTCTTAAAATACCAATATTCATTATGAAGTTCTGGAAAGATAACCTTCTTTATAAAAAATTCCCTATATGAAAGGTATATTTTTATCTTCCACTGTGATGTCGGCCTTAAAATTGGCTTTAAAATACCAAGCTTAGAACATCTGCAGACTTCATGGAGAAATACAAGGTTTTACTGCTTTGCTTTAGATTTACTGTGTTGAAGAACTGAGAAAAGAAAAGAATAAGAGGGTTAAGATAAAACCCAAGAGAGTTTCTTGGGTTTTATCTCAACGTCTTACCCAGTTTCCTGTAAAATCCCACCAAAGTCCTTGCTAAGTGTACTCTGACAACTGTGGTTTCGTTCCCTTCCTGTTTAAACTCTGTAAGCACTAATAACACACAATGAATGGATCTCTGGGATTTTAATGATTGCTTTGGAAGTTACTAGACAATAAATGTGGGTTTGCATTACTAGAAAATATTGAATCCAGTGCCTGATTTTAAAAGTATAAGCAATGGAATTACTTAAAAGTATAAGCAAGGGTATTAGTGGTAGTTCAGTATAACTTCTTATCTTGAAAAAGAATAGTAAAAAAAATTTAAAATATATTAGAAATCTCCCGAAAGAAATTGATAAGTAATGAAGTTGATTTGTAAAGAAGGAATCATACCAGATAAATCAGTGACATGACTATTTCCTTTGTACTGGAAAAACATCCTTGGAGATACAAGATGTGTAAGATAGAGAACAGATACTGTGCTTGTATATAAAGCTCACGTGTGCATTAGTGGGCCACACTGATAGTAGGTTTACAATGTTTACAATAAACTCCAATTAGTCACTTCCATTAAAGATAGAAGAGCTTCAGAGTATATCAGGAAAAACAGAAAACAAATGGGAGATTCAGGCATGAGTAAAATGTATTTGTATCGTACAGAAAAGACATGTTATGATATTTTTAATCCATATTTTCTATGTGAAAAATCATCTCAAAGAAGATGGAGATTTAGGTGAATTTTGAATATAAACTTTCACATGATGATGGTAGTCATCTGCTGCATAAACAGTTCTGATGTGGAATATGGTATTTCTATTCCTTGCATTTTTTCATGAATAAGGCTTCTGTTAGAAAAAGTTCATTAGTTAACTTTTACTTGAGACTGTCCTGGTTTCTGCTGGGATAGGGTTATTTCTTCTCTGTAGCTGGTACAGTGCTGTGTTTTTGGATTTGGAATGAGAATAGTGTTGTTTTCTGTTAAGTCACGTTTATCCTAAGTCAAGAACTCTTTTTTCTTGTGTCTCATGCCCTGCCAGTGAGGATGTAAACAAAGAAACTGGGAAGGAGCATGGCCAGGACAGGCGACCTGAACTGGCCAAACAGATATTCCACACTGTAGAAAATCATGCCCAGTACATAATCTGGGGGAGTAACCTGGAAAGGAGGGTCAATCTGGGTACAGGAAGGGGGGGTTGACATCAGCCAGCAGGTGGTGAGCAATTGCATTGTGCATCACTTGTTTGGTTGGGCTTTTTTTCACTTTCCCTTTTTATTATTATTGTTGTTGCTGTTATTTACAGTTATTATTGTATTTTACTTTGTCTTCAATTATTAAACTTTTCTTATCTCAGCCGGCAAGCTTTATTTTTGATTCTCCTCCCCATTCCACTGGGGCTGTGGGGGAGAGAGGGATGCTGAGCGAGTGGTTGTGTGGTGTTTAATTTCCAGCTGATCTTAAAACACGACAGAGACAACCAAAAAACTAGCAGATTTTTTTCCATCTTATCCATTCCAGTTTCCAAGTTTTGGAACTACAAGGTATAACTTCACTAATAATTGCATACAGTTAACCAATGACTATGATTCTTATTTAAACAAAAGCTACACAGCACTGTTCCTACAATGCAAAGCATCCTTTAAATGACAGTGTTTATACTCCTTATAGATTTTGATGAAAATGGCAGGAAATCTCCCTCCTGTGAGGACTGGATACACAACTGTGACCAGATGCTTTGCCCTAGATTTCTGTGATTATGACAGAAAAAAACAATTGTAGGGCTTAAATCCATAGAAAGAGACTCTCTACTACTTGACTTCCAGCGATATTCAGTGAACATCTTCTCAGACAAAAACTGATACATCTTCTGATTTTCAAGGAAACAAATACCACTTCATTAACATCTGCCTTTGGGATTTGAATTTTGAACAACCAAACACTGTCATTAAACTCAGGTGGTGAAATGGTTAGTTCCCACACTGATGATCCTCAGTATTTGGTTGATATTAGAGGAATTTTACCACAGTGTCTGCCACAGAAATTCAGTAATTTACCAGGACCTTCAAATAACTTTCTCATTTAGTTCATCTAAGGACTCTCTTGAGATATTCAGGGACATGTTAAATAGATAACTAGAGTGCCATCTGTCCATCATAGAAAGAGAAGGCAATACTACATCCACTGTTGCAAGGGTAGTACAAAAACCACTGCAAAACTCTCTGATTGAGTCAATTGTTATGTTTTCATTTGAGTGACTAAATATTCTGTCATCTGTAGCCTATGCCTATGAAAAAGACAGAGATCCTGTAATAGATATAAAATATGATGTTTAGCAGATAAAATTAACCTCCAAGCAGGGCAGAAAAACATAAACAAACAAACAAACAAAAAGTCCAAAACCAGAACAAAACTAGAAACCCAAGGATGAAAAATCAGGGAAGCAATATTCAATTTTGATACTGAACAAACACCCTGGTGATTCTATCACTGTGCTGATAAAAGATTGCCCTATGTCAAGAAACAGTATAACCATTAAACATTTTCTAGTTAATGCTGTTCCAAATTGCATTTTATCTCTTGGAATAAAAAAACCACAATTTTTTACAACAAACTCAGAAATGGTGAAGGAGCACAAAAAGAATCAGAGCAAAGATAAACAAAAATAAAAGTGAATCAAAGTGACGAATTGAAACATCTGTGAAAAAATCCAAGTTTTATCAGAAGCCGCTGAAGCAGGTTTTTTCTCACGAAGGTCTGCAGAATGAATTTATGGAGGAGCTACGACAACACAGATGGTTCAGAAGCTCAGTGTGCCAGCTTCCTTCTGAACATGCAACAGTGAAATGTAACTTTTGCAGAAACTGTGCTCTGTGCAGCAAAAACCTTGTTGGCCAGACTTACAAGTTAGTCTAAAATGTATCGATACTTAGAGATACATATAGCCATATACTTAAATATTTGAATCATTTTCTTTCATTCCTCCTCGAGATGCTCTGTCTACACAGGTTTCATTTCTCATATTTCAATAAATTTTAATTTGTATAATTGGCAAAACCCATAGATTTAGGATTCACTTCAATGAATGGATGTACTTCAAAAAGTGCCCAAGATAATAATATTTAGAGCTAATATTCCCAGATGCTGAAGTGGTAGGTTTTTAAAAAGTCAGGTATCCAAAAATTATTCAGACATACCACTGAGTAGCTAACTTACGCTTAGCAATATTAAAAACCTCATTAACAAAGTGAATATTTCAATAAAATCACAATACTGAAAGAGCAAAAAGATTACAAGGCACAAAATTGACACTAATCCAAGGAGGGATTCATCACTTATCGATTCCTGATTTTTTTATCCAATTTCTTAGTTTTATAGTCTTTGCTTTCTAACATGAATTGAACTACTTTTAGTTTAGTTTCACAGGGAAAAAATGGTACCTTTGTATTAGCCACAGAAAGTGTTCAGAATTTATGAGAATTTACTTCAAGTAATGAAGAAACATAATTAACAGTTTCTAAGAAAAAGATTATAAAGCATGATTGCATTTTTTCTACTATTTATTGCTTTCAAATTATTAACCTAAACTTTAGGAGAAAGTGCATGTGGCTTCATAAAGTAAAAAATAAAAAAGTGTATATTGTTAATGCTTTTCAGAAGATTTTTTTTAAAGCTGGTTCTTTAACATGAAATCACTACGGAAGTCTTCTCTCTTAAGAAACTAAACACCTGCCAAGTCTTTTCATTCACTACTGTCTAGTTGTATCCCTTACTCAGCAGATGCTTTTTGTAGATAGTACAAATTTCTGTACAACACAAAGAGTAACTATGGACCAAAAAGGCAACTTTTAGCCATTTATAGAGAGAATGCATTTTTTTGATTTCATGAAGTAGTAAAAATATCTATGCTAGAGGACATTTAGTGAAACTGTCCATTTAGTACCTTATACTCTCTGCAGCATGCAAAGGGTTTTACATGCTGGTAGTTTGTTTCGGAAGATTTCGTTGAAGTTTTTGATTAAGGTTTTTCTTCTCCTTTCTCATGATGGGATATAAAAAATGATGAGGTTTCTCCCTACTGTAGAATTTCTTCCCTGATATATGGATAATGTTTCAACTAATATATATCTCAAGTGATAGCTATAGAAAGCTCTAAAGTCAGTTAGGTAAGAGTAGTATTTGTAGAACAAGCTAAATATAGCTGCATGCATAATGCTTACAAATTAATTAATGCTTAACAATAACTCACCATGACCTTGATTTTATTGTATGGTATAGATTAATCACTAGCTGTTACTGGATAGTCATCATTCTGAGAACAAAGCTCAAACCACTCAGCAGTTCTTTTTTTTTTTCCTTTCAAGGTATGGGTCAAAAATTTATCATATCTACCAAATCTGTTCTGTTTTCCAGCACAAGTTTCTCTCTAGTCACCCAAACACTATTAAGGAAAACTTAGCCATTATAAAATTTTATGTCACTTGAAATAAAAGAAGTGCATGTCCATTTCCTGAATAGTCACCCATACAATTATAATTGCTTTTATATTTCCTGAAAAATAGATTTGAATTATCTAGAATGCACTGAATTTTAAGGGACTAATTCCTGTTATAAATATACGCTGTAACAAAAAAGTGATCTGATATTTTCTTGGTTTATGCTGTCTAATGGATATACTTAGAGAATTTCTTCAATGCTTTGTGAGCAAATATTAGCAAAAGTCACTGGGGCCAGTCCTCAGAGTTTTATATGTTCTTGGATATCCTGCTTCTACAGATCTCTGTTAAACACTTACATGTGGTCATTTTCGCAGTATAATTATCTGATCTACAAAAGTCACTAAATGCTCTTCATTCAACAGCCTAAGGGAAGGATAAGAGAGGAGGGAATTAGCACAGTGAGGGGGAACCTTACCTATCTGCTGTATTGATACTACTTTTTTCCTTTTCTAAAAAAAAAATCTAATTCACAGCAGCCATGTTGCTCAAAATTTACCGGTATTTTCTTTTGCACATTGCTCTGTTTATAAATCTATTTTATTGCATATTTCTTGGGACAGGGATTCCATGTTCTAATAACAAACTATTCTCTGTTTGTAAGTAATAACAATAAATCTTCTGTATTACTCAAACAACAGTCACAGGTGCAGTCCCTTAAAATTTACATTAACTTTATTTTTCATCAGGTATGTATATAGTTTCCATAAGAAAGTACAGAAGTACATGTATTAATTATAGTTGTGTATACACATTCATATAAAAAACTATATATATGCAAACTAAGATAAAATAATAATTAAAAATTTGTAAAAAGATTGGATGACTCACGGCTATCTTCCTTTGCATTTTTTCTATGGTAATTTTTCTGTAATAAAAAATAATGATTTTCCCTTTCCTAGATCTAATACAGTTCAGTGTTTTGGTATGACACAGAACTCCAAACAGTTATTTTTTATGTCTTTAAAATGTCTTTTTTGATGTATCTTCTGTATTTTGCTTTTGACTTTCAACAGAATTAATGGGAAATAAGTGTCAATTTGACACTCAAGGTGAAAACTGAGGTCCTATCATTAGTCATCTTTATGATTTACTTCTTCTCCTGTCTAAGAATTCATAGCAATGTGAATTATACCATCCTGTTGTTGTTTTTGTATATGTACATGGGGCTTTGTGGCAGCTGACTGACATAAAAAAATTGAGAATAATAAATGGAAAACCTGAGCTAGTTTTTCTGATATGGAGTTATATTTGCTTTTTCTTTTTAAAACAGTATAAATTTGCACTGGCAATATATAATAACTCAATAGTAAGGTACCACTATGTCATAATACCAATGAATCAACTAAGACATATCTTAGGGAACACTAAAATTTAACTAGCTGTCTTGCATTAAGCAAAAAGAGAGAATTCAGCTTTTAATATATTAATTCAGCATTTATTACTGATGTGTCTAATCTCAACAGCTGTCTATGACAAATAGTAATGTTGGGCTACATGGATAAAAATACATTGGTATTTTTTTAGCAGTTTTCATTTTACAGGTAGAAAACTAAAGCAATTAATCATTAATGCAGTCACTCAGTATAAAATGTTTGGGAACTGTTGACTTTCTACCCAATGTCTTAATTAAAGTGTTGAGATATCTCCTTCTGATTCCTAGTCCTAGGTTTTTTTGGCAGGTAATTCAAGTATTATTGAGAATATATCAGTGTTCTTGGAAATAAACTGTATGGTAGAATTATACCTCTAGAATTTCCGAGTGACCAGTGATCATCTTTATCATCTGTCTTGGTCTTATTTAAGGTGGTCTTTAGGTCTCCACTGGTCTTAATTGGTCACCATTGAAAAATGTAATTGGCCCATCTTTGGGTCACTATTTCAGAGCTATGAGCTGAGTACTGCAAAACTTTTTACTTAAAAGTTTACTTTCTTTGTTTCTTTGTATTTTTTGATACTTATTCTATTTCTTTTAAAATGTTTCCTGAGACAAACATAATTTAAAAGGCATGTTTGTTTGACCAAACAGATGCTTCTATCTGTGATTACCTTCATACATTAGTTACAGGGTAAAAATCTTAGTTAAAAGATTCCTGAAACCACTACTTGCAACATAATTTCTAATAATGTGAATAAAGCCAGGATGTGCTTTACATTTAGTGCAAATGTAATTCATTCATATAATTTTCTATCTGTAAAGTCCATCAGCTAGACCCAAGGGGATCCCTGAGTCGCTCACAGGGCTTCTAAGATTCTTTCTTATCCTACCTGTAGCAGTTATGGATATTCTTTTTATTTTGCTAAAATTTTTTCTCTTGCCTCTGTGACTCTAAGTCTCACGTTATTCCAAAAGTCATCTGACTGCGAGTATGTGTACCATTGGAGATTTGTTTTGAGGAATATGTTGGTGTCACAGCCTGTCTGCACTATGATGAATTTTCCCCTTGCTACTGAACTTCCATTGACTTTTAGTTTTTCTCTTGCCCCCTGCTCCCCAGGAAGGCAGAAGTTTACACTCGGCACTGTGTGACCAAAGGCAACCAGAACACTCCACAGAAAATTCAGACCATTGAATTTACAATTTCTGTAGCCTTTAAGATTCCCACCATTCCTGAAGCATGTTTCCCACCCAATCACTGGGAGAGAGAAGGACTGAGTAGTCTTGCTGCCTTGTAAAGGTCCCAGTGACATCATTCAAACCTCTGAAGTGCTCTTTGTGAATACAATACAACCAGCTTGCAAATTAGTCTTGGTCGAAGTTTAACAATAAGCCACGTTTCTAAATGCTCCCTTTTCTAACCTAGCCTGCCATCATAGTTTTCTGGTTGGTATAAATATTTTGCTGAAATATACCATCTATTACCCAAAAATCAAATTCCAGTTCCACTCCCCGCCTGTCTTGTTTGATACACAAACAAAAAGTAGATGCACAATCAGTAGAAAAGTGCTTTATTCTAGTGTGACTTCCACCTTTTTCTGATAGAAAAACAAGCTACACTTGCTTAAATTTCATTAAATTGAATCAATGATAGGGGAGCTGCCCTCATTTAATCATAACGAAGTGTAGCAATTTCAGTGTTGAAACAAGTTCCAAGCCTAATGAATGTGCTGCTGAAAGTGCTGGTACTGAACCTGTCCCAGGATAAACACAGCTCTGTGGCATTCAACAAGAGAACATTTTTCAAAACCTTCCTTGATGCAGATAAGGTTGATGGGAATTCTGTCACCACTTTCAAGAAGGCCAGAGGTTCATCTTGAGTAAACAGGCTTTTCAGCAGAGACTCTATTTACAGAGCTGTGAGCCTCTCCTTCCTGCTATTTCTTTCTCTCCTGACACTGCAGAGCTGAGATAAATTACCGTGTGCTCTAAGGTAAGCTCGTAGAGGGGGACACTTTGATACCTTTTGTAGGGCAGGTCTTCCACTGAGATTTATGCCTTTGCTCCAACAGAATGAGTTGTTTACCTCATGCAGATGAAGTTTATTCCTGGGTCTCATTTCACCAGGACCTATGTTAGCCATTGCAGGATTTTTATGGCAGTTTAAGATACAATATGATGCCCAAAATTAAATACATTAAAAAAGATAAAAAAAAAAAAAAAGGTTTTGTGAGCAGAGTTCAGAGTAGTCAGTAAATACAATGTTTTTCAAAGTTAAAAATAAAAAAAAAGGAATGACACTTGCAATAAAACAACTAAACCAAAATGAAAAAGTTGCCTAGATAAACTCAAATTCAGACAATGTCAACAACTGAGAAAAAATCATTAATTTAATTTCAGTTGAATTACAACAATCCTGCTTACTAAAAAAAAAAAAATTCCTTAGAGAGAAAAAAATCACCCTTTAAATCGAAAAGCAATAAAATAATTTGAAAAATATCAGCAATCTTTTCTAAATAGTTTTTTTTTAGTTGAAACTAGTCAGAATTTATGAATGTTCAGATAAAACCGATTTTTTAAAACTTCATTTTTTAGTGAGAAACACAAGAATGAATATTATTTTATTGAACCACAGAGGTAGATAGTGTATTTTTGACACATCAATTAATACAAGACATTTTAAAAGGCTGTAAATCATGTAAAAGCAGTATGTTTGTAGTCGTGGGCATTTCTATATCTCATGTAATGGACAAAGAATGCTGGATGAAAACTGCCATTACTTTGCAGTCAAATGACAACAATCATTCAGTGATTAAAAGATTGTAATGACCTGATCAATTTGCATCCTTCTCACAGCAAAACTCAATCTGTCTTTTATTTTCTGCTGAACTATATTTTGCATCCAAGCATGGCATGCTGACTAAGTAATGGACTGAAAACATGAAGTTAAAATTATGTAAAATCCTTTTAATATATTTTGATATCTCTAGAACAATTTTTTCATCTACTTGCTACCATTAAGGAAATGGATAAAGGAACTTTAAAGCCAAATAAGTCTTTGTCTTGCATAATAATCAAAATAAACAAACTTTTCAGGAAACAAATATATGAAAAATATGATTATTATAATTAAAAACATGTATTACCTGATCTCATGCCCCATATCTTTAGTAAAACTAATTATCTCAAGCATCAAGGATTAATTAAGACATTTCACCCTGTGGTGTCTGCTAGTTGATTTTTCAAAAATAAGATTGTGCAATAATATTTGGAACTCAGGTAATTTTATCCCTTATCCCCTGTTCTCCTTTAAAAAGGCCTCTGTTGTCAGGATCCCAAATGTTTAGTGTTCACACATCTGCACTAGACCAAATCCATAGTAACTAACGGGTCAGGTGCAATTTAATTAACACTAATTGCTTTCCATTAACGTGAGATAGAAGGAAATTCTACAGTTCAGTCATTGCCCATGAAAGCCTGTTTTCCTGGTGTCACAGCTATCTATCTAAATGCAAGGTAATGTTTCACATTTTAAGAAAACCACTGTGTGTTTCAGCTCACCAGGATGATAACAGAGGCTTTCATGGGTTTTATTTGCACACACATTTTTTGACAGTCTTGGAGGTCTGTTTTCAGGTATTTTTTTGTTTTATGCTGCTGACCTCTGGTCTCATAGGGCAAATATTACTCTCTGTACTCTTGTACTATATAAATTAATATTGGAAATTGAAAACATAAAAATAGTTACTCAAAATAAGAATTAAACCACATTTCAGGGGCACAGAAGAAGTTTAACTGTCTGCATTACTACAGTGTGATGGATTTCACACTTAAAGTAACTTGCTGGTCTTCACATGGGAAGCTTTCATCAGAGCCTGGAAACTCCAGCTTTATTCACAGGAACCGGGATCTACATCCAGGGAAATTACCCTGGTGTAAAACTGGGGTGGAAGCCAAAGCCAGCCTTTATGCTTTTGCTTGAACCTTTCATCCTTCAGCACAAGAACCCCAAAAAACAAGCATATTGACAGCTGGGAGGCCAAGTCTCCTGTCAGTACAAATATATTTCAGGTCCCAGATGTCCATAGAACACAGACAACTGAGAAAGTGGGATAATTAAGGAATGAATATATATGAATTTTGTTTTAAAGGGTTTTTTTAAAGTCAGTAGAATCATGGTGCACATGTTAAATGTACTACAGATAAACTCTCAAATGTGTGAATTCAACAACCAGCATGTGACTTTGAAAGGCAAACAGCATTCTGATAAGTATCAATATAATTTATGATCAAGATTTCATGGGTTCAATGAACTAGTAGATTAAAAGTTTCCATAATAGATTATTTTTGAGAAATTTTCCATATTTTCAAGCTATTGTTTCACTCGAATGGATTAAATATGAGGTTGATATATCTGCAGCGTTAGTTTTAGCAGGTTTTCTTGGTTTTCATATACTTTCATATCTTTAGTAAGCTTTCACTATCAGACAATAACATAATTAATAGATATGAAGAAAAGAAAAAAACAAACAAGATCTATAAAGCCATACTGTTAGATTTGTGTACATTTTTCCCTTCAATGTGCAGTCTTCAAAACTAAACCCAGGATAAGCAGTTTCAAGTTGCCGGTACAGATGAAAAAATCATATCAAATGACAAACCAGTATCCTTCATGTTCCTTTATTTTATATGACAATCTATATTTTCTGTATTTAGGCCCATTCTAAAATATTCCACGTCTTGGCTTTTAACTCTGACTTTTGTATCTCTGATATCAGGTGAGGATAGATTTCCTGCCACTACAGAGTGTTCTGCTGATCATTAAAAATGGTGGGGAGGTGGGTTCTCTAACTTCATTGACTAATATATGAGTAAGACTTTAAATAATGAATTTTTGACCTCTTAGAGGATGAGAAACATTTTGCAGAAGGTATCCAGTACTACTTTTTTATGTTATTAAGAAAAGGCTTTTATGAAGAATTAATCAAAAACGAATGACAGAAATAAATTCCAGCAACCTGCTGAAAAATGAAAGCTATTCAAAAAGACCCTTCTGCTTTTATATGTTTTTATTATAATTTTTCCCCTTCATTATCTTGCTTTGAAGATCTGTATCATAACATTAATGAAAAGAGTCACAATTTTTCCTTTGTCTTGATGTGAATATTTTTCCATTTTCTAAGTTTCAATCGCTTGGAAAATTGTGGAGTGGAAAACTAAATAAAGGCAAAAAGATTCTTTTTTTTGTTCTTGCATTATCTCCTCACACAGGGAAACATGTTATGGTACTTTATGTTATCTCAGTACCAAAAAGAAGATCATTCAGTTATAACCCCCCTGACATGGACAGGGACATTTTTCACTAGACCAGGTGGCTCAAAACCTCATCCAACCTGGCCTTGAACACTTCCAGGGTTGGAGCATCCACAGCTTCTCTGGACAACCTGTTCTAGTGACTCACAATCCCCATGTAAAGAATTTATTCCTAATTTCTAATCTAAACCTACTCTCCGTTTAAAGCCATTCCCCCTTGTCCTGTCACTACATGCTCTTGTAACTATTCCCTCTCCATCTTTCTTGTAGGCTCCCTTCAGGTACTGGAAAGCTGCAGTTCAGTCACTCTGAAGCCTTCTCTTCTCCAGGCTGAGCAAGCCCAATTCTCTTAACCTCTCCTCATAGGAGAGGTGCTCCATCCCTTTAATTATCTTGGCTGCTCTCGCCCTGGATTTGTTCCAACAGGTCCATGTCCTTCTAATGATGAGGAACCCAGAGTTGGATACAGTGCTCAATAGTAGTAAACAGATTCACATGAAAACTCATGCAACATTTTTTATATTTTAAACTACTAAGTAAAAGGTAATAAAAATTTACCAGCTGAACATTTATACATATATATTAGACATTTGTAATTATCTGTTATTTAGATCATGCAGAGATGCATTTGGTTTCAGCTAATTCACTGTATATCTAGCTTATGAGATATTAAGAGATATGAAAAGCACATGTGACTGTACCCTACTATTTATGATGCCTGCAGGAGAATTAATGATAGAGTTTTTATTATTAGTTTTTATTATTTTTTAATTAGGACAGTTACATATTCTTTAATATAGAGCACACCATGTTCTGGGTCATGGGATTTTAAGATATGCCACTATAACTGTTATGATAGTTTAAATGAAAAAAATGTAGTTCCATTACTAAAATTTTGGTATAAAGCCAAAGGAAAATACTGATCCAAACACACAGACTGAAAACCAGAAATAGTTGACCTAGTTAGGAACTGTATAAAACATCTTCCCTGATAAATTGTATTATGGTCAGAAAGTTAAAAGGGAACCCTTTAAGATATTAGAATAATTCATTTCCATTCAGCACATTACATGGGGGCTTTACAGACAGTTTTGATATGATAAAGACTTAAGCATATACTTAAGTGCTTTGCTGAATGATACATCCTGATGTAGGTCTCACTTCATGTAATGGGAAAATTGGACTGTTTTTCATAAGGATGAAAAAATTATCTAATTCTGACAGGTTTATCTTGCAGATATATAGGATGTATGACCAGTTTTAGTGCTAGTGCTACTTCAGCATATCAAGGCCTGTTGTGTTCTGCTGAGATATTTGATATTTTTTAGCACTGCAAGTGCTGCCTTGATGCCCTTGGCCATTTTCTCTTCCAAATGTCCATCTTGTCCAATGTGTTATCTTTACCTCCTTGAGTCCCTCAGAGATGGTTGAGGTTCAGTGGTGTTGCATGACTATGCACCCTGCTAAGTTGCATCAGCTTCACGTTTTAGAAAGCACTCTGGGGTGTTTGTGGATGGAAAGTCCCAAGAGATGATACTGAACAGCACTCAGACGGTCTGAATGTCTAGATATCAGTTCAGCACCATAAACCTTGCACTTCTCATGTTTTAAAACGTAAATGTGATGAATAATGAGAACATCCAAACATCTATGTTATGCATTAATATCCTAGTTTGTTTCTCTAGCGTGGATTTAAGCACTAGTTCTGTAAAAGAAATTAGTATGTAATTTCTTTTTCTTAATAAATTGAAAGAGATCATCTATTTTTATGTGTTCTTTCACATGGCTAGCTTGCAGGTGCAAAAAAGTGCAAATGTATTTGGTTGATGATCTTAGTTAAGACATCTATTTATATCGCACCGCAGAAAAGCTCCATAAATGTCAAGTCTGTCTGAGCAGTTTTATTAAGCCACTTTTAATATGCTTTCTTAAGAATATTTGCTTGCATATTTATTTTCTGAGTTTGTTAAACCAAAATCTTGCCTCCTCAACATCAGCAGCCTATTCTGATATCTTTTTTGATAGATTTTTCTGCCTGAATTTGTTCTGGAAGTCCTCTAATCAATTCAAGTATCAGGATGAGAAAAAGTTATCAAATGGGAAAAAAACCACCCTGAACTGGACCCCTTATGAGCTTATAACAAAAAAATCTCATTATTTGTAGTTATAGCTGTGTAATTAATTCACTATTAATTTACCTGCTCACTTTTAGCTTTCCATTATCACAAGAAATATCTAATAATGTGTCATATAAAGTACTGACTAATCTCAAGATATAGGAAAAGAGGCTCAGTCAGGCGACTGAGTAGTTGGTATTGCCTTTATAAGGAATAAAAACCTTTGTTTATTCAGAGAACCAAAATAATGCAGGTTGAAGGAACTGGTACTCCGAGGCTGCTGAATTCAGACCTGCTGTGAGTTAGACAATGACTGAGCACCTGTGCTCTACCTACCCTACCTTGACTGACCTGGTAGCTCTGCCTGTGTACATAGGGACTCTCCCTCCAGGATTTCATGCACTATCTCAGCCAGGTCACTTTGGTTCAGAAGATAAAAGCAAATTCAGTATCTGAAGGAATGGTTAGGGAGCTCAAGTTGGAAACTGCACTCTAAAACACCTCTTCTAAGCACCTGCCTAAATTTAGAAGTAAATAAAAAAAAAACCTTTCAGCACTACCAAAGCTGACCTTAGCATTACAAAGCACTTTTGCAACATATAACTAATTTTACCAGAACTAACTGATACCTCAGCAATTAGCAATAGACATATTAAAAAGATAGAGGTAGAAATAGAGATTATAGAGGTGAAAGGGATAGGTCTTGTCAACAAAAGTCAAATACAAAAGTTATTCTTAAAGAATACCTTTCTGACATAATAGTCTACATTTCCAGGGAAAGAGAGAGAGAGAGGGAAACCCAAAATTACCAAGGGCAGGAAGAAAGAGAGTAAAAGTACACCACTGTGTAGGACCAGTGCTTAGGTTTCTCAGTTGAGAGCTGGGAAGTTCTGATTTCCTACCCACATTCTGCAGATCCTCCTAATTGTTCAGTTACTGTCTAGTGATAAAGTACTCAATACTTAGGTTAGTATTTTCAGCTGTATAAATGTACTACGGAAGATGAGTGTCTGAGCATCACTTCTTAAGTTGCTCCTAAACACAGTTTGTTAAAGCTACTCTTCCTTCAATAATGGGCAGGAAAAAATCCAAAGACCAAGGATACAGGGAGTGGAGGGGTGCACCAGAGATCCAAAGGGAAGCACAAGGCTTGGAAAAGCCTCCTTAATATTTTGCCTTAACTCAGTGAACAAGACTGCAGCTACGCATCTGTCTCATTGAGACTTCCATCCTTCAGCAACTTCCCTCAGTAGCAGCAGAGAACATTTTTGCTCTCTGTTAGGTAGTTAAAGAAAAATAGAGGTTGCTTGATATTAAGCACACAATAGAAGCAGAAAGATCAGTGTTAAATGTATTGCAATGTAGAGGTCAGTTGATTTCATGTGGCTCTGAGACTCAAGTATCTGCCAGAGAGCACAGAGAAGGAGGTTTTGTGCATTAAAGACTCCATTTCTCTCTGTGTTTCAGACTATAATGACTTGTTTTCAAAAAAAACCAAATTTGCATTCTTTGACTCAGTGCAGCTGCCACCACCGATATGATGCAATATAATTAATTGAGAGCTTCATGCCAAAGTTATCTATGCAAAAGAAGTCATAAACTTTCACCAAATAGGTAATAGCTGAGAATTTGTTTTGCCAGAGAGAATTTATTTTGTAAGAATATTGCTTACAGTCTTGGGGTTTTTTTACCTTAGGACATACCTCAAATACCTAGGCATGAGGATGGACATTAACACAGACGGAACCATGTTATCAGTGTTCACCTACAGTTAGTAAATATTTCCTGGATTTTTTTATAGGACTTTCAGATTGTCAGTTTTCACCCTGTGTGATGAGCTGAACTGAAATTCAGATCTCATTATGCAGGCAAGTTTGTAATTCATTTCAGTGCAAGCAAGGGACCTAAAAGTTCGATGCAGCAATACTTACACTTATTACTTGACCTGGAACAAAAGCCTTTGGTTTATTTTATTTGTATGGTTTTTTGGGTTTTTTAAAGTTATGCAGTGTGACTTAAGGATCTTAAATTAAACTGCTATTTATGTCTGCTGAGTAAGAATGTCATTCCAGCTGTGTGCCAGTACCAATCAAACCTGCTTCAGATACATTTTCAAAAGTAACTGCAGTGCCTGTGACCAGTAAACATTACCATTTAGCCATGTTCCTGTAAATAAACCCTACCTGATAAAGCCTTATGAGAACAAGTTGTAGACAGTTAATTTTGAGACATTGTTGACAGAATCTGCTGATAGAATGTGTATGACTGGGCCATCAGTGGGATCTAAGAAACTGGAAAAGAAAATCATATGAAAATATAATTATATGTTCTTTCTGCGTTACCAGAATTGCAGTTTCAACATATGCAAGGATCAAAAAATACAGCTACAACCTCTTAAAACAAATGGATGAGTTATTTTATGCCTTTGGCACACACAGAGCTGCAGTCTCACCCTGGCAGGCTGGTTGAGTGCTGCACACAAAGATAAGTCTCTCACTTTTGCAAGCCCTCCTCCCTTGGAAGGATCTTGTTGTGTGTACCATTGTTTATCAGTGATTCACCTGGCAGTGCATCTCCATTCTAAGCAAATTACTAAATGTGCTCCCCAGTGTGCTCAGAGGGTGAATCCTGTCACCTGCGTGGCCATTTGAGTGGCTGTGTATATCTTCAGTGAGGTCAGTAAGCACTATAATGAAGGTCAGTAAGCACTATAATGCAGACTTTAAGTAGACTGACTTTCCAGATTAAATTCTGCTATTTTTGAGTATTTAAGGTTCATATTTTCAATGAAATTCCACATTGATCTTTCAAGACTGCTGAATCAATCGCTCACTTTTTTTGTGGAACGCTAATTTGGCATATATTGCAACACTCTGAACTGCAAGTGCCCTATTATTGCCTATTTATAGAACAAGTACATTCAGACATTTTAAAGGAAATCAAATACAAGTATGCTATCACATAAATAATTTGATTTGCTCTTCATGGAATCATAGAAGTAGCTCAGACTTCCAGTTGAGGCAGAACCATTGCTGGCATAGATCAGGTCAGCTATGGCTCTGCTTAGCCAAATCTCGAAAAACTTCCAAGTATTAAGACTCCATAGACTCTTTGGGAAACCTGTTCCAGGACTGCACAACCCTCTCAGTGTAAAAACTTTTCCTAATATCAAATCTGAACGTCCCTAACTGCAGTTAGGAACCACCAACGCTTGTCATAACATTGGGCACTACCAAGAAAAATAGTTTTATTTACCAATGTTAATACAATTTACCAGTTGCATATTTTCAACACCATCTAAGGCAGTCTGTATCACAAGGAAAGAATCTTTTTCGTTTGAAGAAGGTCATGGTTCAAGGATGTCATGAGGTGAAGTAAGTAGTTTCAACCTAAGATCGCAAGATTTCTGGAAGTTTCTGGATGTCTTCCTGGCATTTAAAAAGTACATAACTAATTAAAATAATTTAAAAATCTAGAAGTCTTTGACCCAGCATGCAAACTCTAAACTTCCATTAAAAAAAAAAAAGTGAATAGCTCTGCTAACTGAAGTGACATTTATTAAAAATTATGTTTCAGTGGTTAGGACTGAATTCAGTTCTCAGTCTTACTAAGTTTTGTTGTCAGTTCATAAACAAATCACCAGAATTCTATAGTTCTTATTTATTGTAAAATTAAGCTATAGCTAACATTCTTTATCTCAGTAAAGTGTCATGAAGAAAAATTATTTCTTTTTAAAAGTCTCATAAACTTCAAAAAGAAGGAAAAGCAAAGAAAAATCAAAGATGAAGCCAGGTAACAACCTAAGAAACACATAAAGAGTCTGAGGCTTTGTTTGGTTGCTTTTGGGGGGGATTTTTTGTTGTTGTTGTTGTTTTTTTGTTGGTTTGGTTTGGTTTGTTTTGGGTTGTTTGTGTTTTTTTTCCTGTAGGCAATAGGAGTCTACATTTGACTTCAGTAGGAGCAATTGAATGATGGAGTAGAACAGCACAGTGAGTCATGTTTTACAGTGGTAAAGACTGAATAAAGGTTAGGGTTTGGAAAGCATAGGGGCACTTCTCCTCACTTCTTGTGATGTGAGAAATAACCTTAAGCAAATCACTTCTCTGTCCTTTCCCTCCTCTTACTGCAACAATGGAATAATGCTTTTCACCTACTGTGTGGAGGACAAGTGTGCTATAAAAGCTCACAGAATGACAAAGTCAACCAACAAAAATACAGACAATGGCACTGAAATATTTCACTTTATCTAGTCTTTTTCTTTGTTTTCTCAAAATGACGTGTAGGGTAATGACTACAAGATCTCCTGTCTGTTAAGCTGACATTTCTGGATGAAGTAGTGAAGGGCATTGTCATTAGTTTTTGCTTTTTCAAGTATTTCAGCAAGGCTTTGATGGACAGATCACTGACACTCACTTGAAATGTTACAAAATACAGCCACTATGAATATTGCATTTACCTTAAAATTTCCCCATGATGGAGTTAGGAAAATGTGCTATTTTGCAACTCCAGAACACTATTGTGTAATACTGAAGAATAGAACTACTGGATATTTAATCAAGATAGTATTGAGCATTCATAGATGTTTTCTAGGACTTTTTTCAGTATTTTTGATTGTCAGGAGGTAAGAATGATTTTCTGTACTTCCATCTTTTTCATCTGAGGAAAGTTTAAATTGATTTCCTTTCTTATCTAAGTGAATATCAGTGATAAACTTCTGTAAAATGTTTCCTTTACATCTTTCCTGTACCAAGCAGCAGTCAGATGGTATACCTCTTCCATACAGAGATTATCTGCATATAGTATCCATGGTATAGAACAGCAGGAAATAATGGTATCCATCTTGAGTGTTTAGACTCAAATTTCTTCATGAATTCTGACGAAAAAGTTCAGTGACTGCAGTGGATACTCATAGGCATACTGAAAGTGATTTTTACTTTCTTAAAAGACTAGTCCATTTTAAATAGACATTCTGTCAACTTTTTCAGTACAGTTCCTTCAGATGATGCCATAAAGAAACTTAACCTTGAGGAGTAATTACTCTAAGCTACACATCCATGAAATAGTAATATTTTGATTTTTTTATCTATTAATGCTTACTCAAAATTAATTAAGATTTTTTTTTCCCTCCCAAGTTTTTGTACACTGGTGAATCAATTTGAGGAACAGAAAAGGTCTTGACACTGTGTAAGCACTGCTCAGGCATAAATAAATAGAACATCCCTGTGATATCATCACTGTTTTCATCACAGATCCCAAACATAAGCCCATACAACTACTGTGAAAAAATTTAACTCTATCCCAGTCTGAACCAGCACGGTATCAAAAAATCCACACAGATATTCATCATTTTGCAAATCCATAACCTAGACCTAGCTTAACTGTAGTCCTTATTCACATATTCATGAAAGAGGAAGGATGAACTGTTGGATGTAATTTATTTACTGGGGTAGAGGAAACGATGTTAGAAGAGTTAAATTGTTGAATGATTTGTAGTTTTTACTAAATAGTTTGAAATTTGGAAATTATTTACCTTAATTATTGAATTGAGTTACAGGAGAAAAAAAGACATTGTTTGATCAGCTCATTTCCCTCAATAACACCTGATCTAACAAAAAATCAGAATGTTCTGTTTCAGGAATGTTAAAGTTGAGTCTGTAACTGTTCCCAGTTTAGAGCTAGGGACGCAGTGTTAATCCAGTTCTTCCTAAATTCCCAGGGTTTTCTTTCCTGTCTGCTTTTCTGGAGCGTGCAAGATTTGCCAATAACAACAACAAAAAATTCAGCTCTAATTCACAGTATTTCTCCACATTAAGGACTGGTTTAGAGGAAAGGACAAATTTGGCTTCAGTGGTGCAGGAATCCATGGGATCTTCTGGTACTGAGCTGAATTTGGTTTTACAGACAGCCTAAGCCCTGCCATAAATAACAATTGCTTGTTTTGAAAATCCCTAAATTGAAGCTCTGTGTGTGCGAAGATATTTGTTATGTGAGAGACTAAACATTTACAGACCAGTAGCTACATTCTCAAGGTTATGTCAACACTGAATTACACAGTGTTAAGGCAATTTAATGGTATTTTAATATCTTAGCTGGCCAGGTCTACTTGCTTATATTGCATGTTACTGATTGATTACTGTGTATTAAATGTTATGCTGATGTTTTAAAAACTATGGCTTATTGCCTAGATTGGCCTATAAAAATAAACATATATATGAAATTATCCTTTTAGGTATTGTGATAATTAAATCTTTTTAAAATAGAGTTTTGTTCTCTGTCATCCTTACTGATTTTAGTGTAATAAACAATTAATTTCTCACTGTCTGTTAGATAGAGAATGGGGGAAATTTTGCTCAGATGATAGGCTTCTTTCCTGATAATTCCTGCTCCTTACAGAGCAAGACTATTGATGCTTAGCTGCTCCAGCAGATTCACATGCTGTTCCCATAGCAGTTCATCCCGTTAATGTCAGAGATCCATATGTTTTTAACATGATTCACTGTAACAAAGAAGATAAGCCAATGAAAACAAACTGCATCCCTAATCCCACGTTCAGAACAGAGTCTTTGGCAGTGCATCACATACAAAACAAATAGTTTTTCCAATAATGGTTTATTACAGTTGTAGTTATTATTGTTACTGTTACTTCTTCTTAGCTATATGAACCTTAAGGGTCACTGTTTTTTTAATATGGATATTTTTCTCAGCACCAGGCATTTAGTGTTCTCTACATGGAGAGAATTTAAACTAAAATTGAAAGTCATAGCCGGAGGCAATGAAATAGATACACTCAGTTAAGTTTGCCATGACAATTTCTGACTGTAAATCATGTATTTTTTTAGGTCAAATTTTCTGGAATGTCAATCCATGCATTCCTTGTTCAAATGCAAAGAATTGGCATGAACCATCATCATCTAGAGATGATGAACAAATGAATTGAGTTTATTTCCAAAGCTGAACCAAAACCTTGAAATTATTGTTTTACTTTGTAAAATTGCCCAATTTCTTAGTTATAATTACTTTTTTTTATATGGAGCTAAGAGTCCCCCAGGCTTATGATATGAAAAAATGATAATTAATTCCCTCCATTCATGATAAAAATTAGGTGACTGAGTGAACAGTCTTACTGAAACCCACAGGGATGCTACAAGAGGGAAACATTGCTAAATTGTCAATGGCATTACTGCTTGATTTCTGCGTTTCATTTAAAGAACGTGTGGAGTTCCACCAGCCACCTTGAAATCAAAAATCTTACTTACCATTGCCAAACTTATGCAATAATAGCGTATCTGTGTTAGCCTTGTGTTTATTGAGTGGAGGTGAGATCAGATATGTTAGTCATTTAAATAATTTTTGGCAATTTAAACTTCATGCATTTGCACCATAAATGAAATTCTTGTGTGAGCATGGGGGAAAAGCTTAATTTCCATTCCATCTGCAATAATATCTGCAAAGACTATAAAGTTAACATTTGAAATCATCAAATAAGCATCTGCATTAGGAAAGAAGTATGTGTGGATGTATCAGGATAGCTGAGAAATATAGATTGAAAAGTGTCTAAACCTCTCAATTCTCAAGTATTTTAATTTATACACATTCTGGTCATGTATGGACTAATTCTAGACCTCATCAAACTCTGAGAAGCAAAAATAACTCCTGCCTTTTGCCATGGTAGGGTGATCTAATTGGGAGTTGGAATTGATCCATAGTCTTTATTTTGCTTTAGATAATTATTTTTTTCTTAAGATAGCAAGAGTTTGCCTCAATTATTTCATGAACCCAACAGCCCAGACACAGTAACAGTTGGCTATGGTAAGTTATGTCATGCCAGTTCACACGTAGTAGTATTTCATTTATGTATTCCTAGTTCTCAGCATCTGCAATAATTGTGTGCAATAAAAAAGATTTTGGTAAATGACAAGTAACATGTATACACTCAGATTAAGATCATGTCCATGAGCAGTTCCAAAAGGTCAGCAGATGCACAGTAACTTTCTCAGTGTGGCTCTAGAGTTATGTTACCTATCTTTGCTTCCTTCCTTTAATTGCACTCTTACTCTCTGCTGTATATTAAATCTATACAGCAATGCTGTAACTATAACTGTATGTGAAAAAATAATGTGAAAATTTGGACCTTTTGTACATCTGTAGACATTTCAGAAATGCTGAATGTAAGAATGTGCTTAGAATGACTGATAGATAACCCATTTTCATGGCTCAAACATGTGAGCTCCAACTTTTCTACATTGTATTAATTTATTAATTCCCAAGTTGTGGAGTCAGAAAGAATCTCTTCTTGTTCAGGCTACAACAGTACTACATTGATCTATCACGTTTTGCTCAATTGAAATCAAATAAACAATTCAGTCCAGCCAGTATTTGCTTTAGGTGTTGCCAAATAGATGGAAGTGGTGTGTTCCATTCATCATCAATAAAAGAGAGGAAAAACATTCCTCTTCCATAAATAAGTGGCCCATCATGACTTGAATTTAAATTTTGCAGAGTAGTATGGTCTTTCAACCACTGATTAAGTCTGAGCTAAACTCAAGTTAAAGGGTTAAAGGGACACAGATTCTTATGTGAAGATGTGACTTTAAACCTATGAACAAGTCTAGATTTTTTTTTCTGTGAAAAAAAAAGCCATCACTGAGGGATGCGCCTTTGAGATAATATTTTGGGGTTTGAGTGTGGTTTAGTTTATTTTCATAACACCTCTGATGCACAGGAAGTTCCACCTGAATATGAGGAAGAACTTCTTTACTATGCAGGTGACTGTGCATGGGAACAGATTGCCCAGAGAAGCTGTGGAATCTGCTTCGCTGGAGATATTCCAGAACCCTCTGGATTCAATGCTGTGCAATGTGCTCTAGGATGACCCTGCTTCAGCAGGGAGTTTGGACCAGATGACCCCACTAGTGGTCCCTTCCAATCTTATCCATTATGTTTTTCTGTGTTTATGTAGATTCTGGGGTAAAGAATTATTTAAATCAGATTCAAGCTGACAAAAAAATTAGACTACTGGATGCACTTGTGGAGTTCTGCTGGTGTTCCTAAAACCTAAAAGTTCTCAATATGTAATTATAATGCCAGAGCCACATGAAAGCAGGATAGTAGAATTTAAAGAGAGTGCAGAAATGTGAGTTTCTTTTAAAGCATTCTTTCCAAATATAATTTTTTTCTCAAAGCTATTTTTCTCCTCATCAGACTTATAGTAAAATAAACAAAGACCTCCACATGCTCAGCACTGCAACTTACCTGTTTCTACCTAGTCACATTGGAGGATCTATACTATAGTAAGATGCTCCAGGAAAACTAAAAAGGTACGTTTTTTGCCCCTTAAAAGATGCCATTACATTAGCAAATTTTCTGCCATCTTTACATGTTTCTACAATTTTCAGAAAGGAGTCTGAAGAATAAGACATTATTTCATACAAAGTTTGTCTGGGTAGTGTTTCAGAATGGGATTCAGCTTAATTTTAAATTAAATTTGAGATTAGGTAGACTGTCTTCACCTTCTCTCTATATAGTCAAAGAGGAGACATTATCTGTGTAAGTCTTCTGTCTCACATACCTACTCAGGGACATGTACACATTAAGTCGTGAGAGTTGCATTCAGATACCCTGCATTATTCCTATGACAATCTGAAAACAGAAGTAGTACAAATGACTAACTGACAGACCAGACATCTAACTTCACAGAAATAAAGTTACAAGAGATCAATTTGACCCTCCATATCTATTTTCAGTCAATAGCAATAAGCAGCAACATTCATAAATTCTGCCTTACAGGAATATAGGCAATTACTGAGTTTAATATTCCTACTGTATCTTGCCTCAAAATAAATGTTATTCCTGGTCTATCTAATTGATTCAGACTCAACTCTATGTATAAACCAATCACTCATTTTCCTCATTTGGCATTATATTTATTTTTTGTCAGTGTAAGATATTCACTGATGTTCAAATTGTGATTGATTGCATTCGTTAGATTTCTCTTTGAAAAAAAATTAAATAGACTATTTCAGCTGCAAGAGACCTACAATAATCATCCAGTCCAACTGCCTAAGCACTTCAGGGATGACCAAAAGTTGAACAATGTTCTTAAAGGTATTGTCCTCTTAATGCCTCTTAAACACTGACGACCTGGCTGCCTCTCTAGGAAGCCTGTTCCAGTGTTCAACCACTCTCTCAGTAAAGAAATGGTTCCTAATGCCCAGTCTAAACCTCCTCTGATATAGCTTTGTATCATTCCAATGTATCCTGTTACTGGGTCCCAGAGAGAAGAGTTTGGCAACTCCCTCTTCACTTCCCCTTCTCAGCAAGCTGCAGGAGCAATGAGGCCCCTCAGCCTCCTTTTCTCCAGACTAAACAAACCCAGAGCCTTCAGCTGCTCCTCACAGGACATTCCTTCAAGCCCTTTCACCAGCTTTGTTGCCTTCTTTGGACCCATTCAAGGACCATCACATTGCTCTCTTCCAGAACTGCACACAGTGCTCGAAGTGTGGCCACACCAACTCTGAATGAGTTGAAAGCGCATAAATATTCCTTGAGTAATGTCTACTTTTTCATTTTCTCTTTTCAATATTACATGAAGTCAATATCAATTTTTGACCAGCTCTAGATAGATGTTTGTGGTTTGTGTATAGACAAGCATTTATTTATCCAGCATCACTAGTTCTCAGTGGCAGACCAAGGGTGAGGTTGGATCAACATTGTCTGCTACTGGACAGCTGTGTCTGTCAACACATCCTTTGCAACTTGGAGTGTCCCAAGTGCTTTGGAGGAGCCAAAGTTGACATGATAGACCAAAACCTAGTTCTGGAAAGAGACAGATTTAAGAAATATTTGCCATGGCTAATATCATTGTTAGTAAGATGTCACTAGGCAGTTACAAAGATGTAAAACACAATTTATGGGAGCAAAGTTAGACATCCAGCTATCCTGGTAAGTTAGGAGAAACTTCACAAATTTTCTCTTATGCTTATCTCTTATTCTATGAAAAAAATAAACCAAGGACCCCTTCTTCTCCCTTCCACCATCTCTCCTGTCCTCATCCTCTCCCAGCTGTGTGTCATAAATAGAATTATTCTCCTTACTGGAGCACAAGAATGAACCAGTTCTATCATTTCAGGTCTCGTCTCAACCCATTTCTGAGGAACTACGAGCTTCCTTCCAAGCCATGGTGGGCTAGAGACTTCAAACTTTTCTTGCCATGTACAAAATAAAAACTGTACTCCTGAAAAAAAATCTGTGGCCATTCACTATGAGTGGACAAAGCTGACATCTTAATTTATAATATCACAGAATCTATATATGTATTATTTCAATATTCTAAATGTTTGAGGTATTTACAGTAATCAGTATAAATGCATTACTTGTTAGTGGATTTTAAGTGGAACTCAATCTAAATTTACACATGAACCTTTACACACTACAAGAGAGATAACAATAAAATAAAACTCAAACTACTGAATCTAATGGCAGAAGTAAGTTTCCTATTGCCCTTCAATATTTGCAGGAGAGAGAGATGATGTCAATAAGGTAAAGCCTGAAAGATTCAGAAGATTTTGAAGGTTTTTGTTAAAAACATGTGAAGGAAAGAGGTTTGAAGTGTGTGCTTCATCATGAGAATGTGGGCTGGGAATGTATTTTGTCCCTACCTCAAATGAGAAAACAGCATCTTTTTTGCCTTATATGGTGCTCTCCTTCAACTAATAAAAGGCATAAAAATCACAAGTGTTCATGTACTAGACAAGTGAGTACAGACAATAACTCAAATTCAAGAACTAACAGAACAGCATTGTGACAGAGCGTGTGTCAACATTAATTACACTTTTCAGAGCACTTCCATTCATCACCCTGTTTGCCAGCAAATGGATGTGAAGGACAGGTTACTTTTCATTTCAGTACATCACAAAGGAATAGACACAGAAGACATCAGAGGGCTCTGAAGCTCTGCACTTAGCAGTATATATGTGTGCTGGAGCAACACTTAGTACCACCTCAACTTACAGATTAGTCATAATTAGTTTGTTCCCTACCCTGTCCCATCCCCCCACCCTGAAAATGAATTACCTCTCATTGGTGGTTAAGGAGCTGTAGATTGGTTACTCTTCAGAATACAAAGATAAAAATGTCTCTGTAAAAGTTTAAATTATTTTTATACACTCAGAGTTAACATAGGTTGATGTAACCAGAAACTATTTACATATAGATAAAGATATCTATATGTACATGTACACATGAGCATAGCTGGATGCACAGAGGAAATAAAATGCTGCTCAACCTGGGTTTTCAGAAAACTTTTTGCCATTCTCATGGGTGGTGAAGGAAGGTTGCTCCCTGTTCAAGCATAGCACTGGCCTATGAACACAGAACTAGAAGGTCCCTGGTTTTGCTCTTTTTACTGAGTCCGTACAGATCATATGTCCAGTCCCAAGAGAAATTATGGAATAGGGAATGGTAAACTTAATGGATTAGGTGTGGTCTGTAGAGGAACAGCCTAGAAAAAGCACTGTGTTTTTTCATTCATAAGAAGTCAAAAAGAGAAGAAAATATTTGCTTGATTGGTTCCCCAGAGGTTTCACAAGGCTGTGCACAAGGACAGGTCCTGAAAGCTCTGCTGCTGGGGCTGGTGCCAGGAAGGCACTTACAGCAGATCCAGAGCATAAATACAGGTCTGTGTCCCTCCTGCCAGAGCAGAGTGAACCATTGCATTCTGTATGGTTGGGTTCTTGCAGGAATCCCTTTGTAGACAAACTAATACTTTATTTTAGGAAAAGAAATACCTGAAGGTAACAGTGGTGAAATGTTCTCTCTTGTTTGAGTTTTAGTACAGCAACAAATACTTTACCCTACTTGAATTTGTTAGTGTATTGTTTCTTATAAAAAAACCACATTATAAGCCTTAGAAACCAAAGAGTGAGTGCCCCCGTAAAAAAGAATCAGTAGGAGAAGGTGACTGCACAGAGCTGAAGGTATTAAGCTGTAAAAAGAACAGATAGCTTGATAAAAACTTCTTGGTAGAGAAGTGGTTCAGGTGTTTCACATGTCACATTCAGCTTTAATCTTTACTAATGAACTCAATGAGGATTTTTTAGATCTTTTTTCTTTCACTAGCTAGCAAAGCCTGTTCATGCTCTTTTCACTGAAAAAGAAAAAAAAAAATCTTACATCTCCATTTTGAGATTCTTCTTATTACATACCACCAAGAGAAGGAAACATAAAAAATGTGGGTTTATGCCAATTTTGTAATATTCTTCACAGTCTTAATTTGCACTCAATCCTAGCAGTTCCTGTACAGGAATTTACTAGGTACTACCAGCTCATCAAAAACAATGATGTTAAGTAGTAAAGGAAACTAATTAGGTCCTAAAAAATGTGTGGTGCAATTTAAAGCATCTAGAAGAACGAAGATACTTGGACCAGAGTTCCCAGCAGAAATGCCAGAGGTTTGGGGTAACTACAGCACTCTGGCAAGTTTCCTGGTGGCCAGGAAGAATATTCTAGTGCAAAAGTACTTACCTTTGTAAAGTAAAACAGAGATTTGGGCTCTGCTATATAAATTAAATAGATACTAAAGTGAAACTATGTGAAGACATTGCAATGAAGCCTTAATTAGAGCTGCTGAATATAATGTGTTCATGGAATTTCAAAGGAGGGTTCATTATGTACCATGGTATGAATGCAAAACCTAACTCTGCTGTACAGAAAAGCAGGTGCCAAAAAGAGATTGGGATTCACATTCTTTTCTTGTATTTAGATTTCTAAATTTTATCTTTCAAAAGAGAACTCTGCTTTGACCAAGAAGAGTGAGGAGGTTCTTTCTTGTATTCAGTGAATCGCTGCATAACCCATCCGTTGGGGATTAATTTTTATTCTTTAGGATGGGTTTCATATTTTCGTGGGTTTCACAGTTCATCAAACTGAAGAAGACACAAATTTATATTTTCTACCTACATGGAGAATATATCTGGCTTGTTTACAATATGAATACCATCTGCTTCAACAATTCTGCTTTGTAAAAAGAAACAAGTTTACTGGGCCGAGAGTAGAAGCATCTGGGGACAACAAATGGTAAGACTGGGATTCTAGCTTTTGTCATGAGGACTACTATATGTTTTACTCTATATAGAATGCATAAGCAGTCTTTAAAATAGATATCAGAGTCTATAATTCCCTGGTCAGACCCTAAATTACCGCTTAGTACATTGGCAGGGTTTCTGCGTTGGACACAGAACACTTCATAGAACATTTTTATTGGAGAACTTAATGGACTTGCTTAAAATTGACTTCAATATCTTGCAGAATTTCCTTCTAAAACTGTCCAGCATTTTTAATTTGAGCTTTTTTCCCCATTAATAAATTCTAAAGATAGTCTTAATCTTATGTTTCACTCTTTTATTATTGCTTTCAAGCCTAAAATAGCACAAAGGATAAGTGGACACAAACACATGATGAATATCAACCCATTAATTGGCTCAAATAACTCCTAAAAATACTGTAAAATGTTAACTCTTCATGAGTTGCAATAGAAGATTAGTTTTAGTTTGGTATGTTAGCTGCTACATATTTGAAAAAGGAGAAAAAGCTGGATAAAGGTATAGCACAGCCATAATGCACCACTTCTAAGTTCAATTATTATATTTCAAGTAATAATATTTTTATTTAAATTTTATATAAAACATATATATGTATACATTTATATAATACATTAGTATATTGTCATATATTTTATATATGGTTGTATTTCCTACTAGAATATAATAATCTTTAACCTACAGTTCACACTTAACCAACTCAGCAAGTACAGCCCATAAGTCAAGTTTATCAAGTTTTATCATCATAACAATGAAACAGTGTGATAGAGTTAATAATAAAATCTTTAGGTTACGGTTATTTTTATGCCCACATAACTTTATAAGAGTTTTATTCTTTATTTTATGGGACATTCAAATACTTTGATGCTGCATGTGGTTCTTAAATCTGCTGCACAATTGTAATTCTTTCTAACCACCTACTACAGTTAACTGCTCCCTCAAGAACACTTGGGAAATTATCCTCAGGACACAAGCAGAAGAAAAGCATAGTTCCATGGTGCCTTTGCACATTCTTCTGAACCTCTAACAAAGCTCCAGCTCAACTGCAGGTGACAACACTGCTATTGATGCTAATATATAAAACCTAGCAGTTAAAGCTTTTGCTAAACAAAAGTTGCTTTGGTTAGAAAACCAAATCTTAACACACAGGAAGAAGACATGAGAGTCTGTTTAGTGACTAGGATGGCAAAGGGAAGAAGGGTTAAAAAGCAGCATTTTTGGGCCATCACTTTGAATTCACTTGTCCCCTCTCTAAATAACACTTCAGTGTCATTTAGATGCTTAAAGGTGTGTCAGGCCTTAGCAGGCAGCATGACACTGAACAAATGTCCACATTTGTTACCCAATTTTCTGTATTTTAGGAAAGAAAAATCCTATATTGCATAGGGTCCTCTAGTCATCCAATGTTATTCTTCCTTTCTTCCACATTAAATGGTGAATCAGATGCTTCAAATCAACTATTACTGACTTCCATTAGGTGCTGTCAATTAACTCTTACTGAGGATCTAACTTAATTTTTAGACCACTGTAATTTTTTTCTTCTTAAGGAGGGCTTCACTTTTACTGCTGCTGGTTTTGAAAGCTGCATGAAAGTCCTTGAACAGAGAAAATATTCTCTTTCCCTGTTGGTGTATGTCACTTGGGCTCAGCAAAAGCAGAACTGCCAGCTGTATGTATGATTTCAGGATTGCAGACTGTTCTGTTTTGAATCCTAAATAAAAAATTATTAAGAAAACACAGAAAATCTGTCAGTGTGCTTTCACTTCAATTTTCAGGCTCATACTTGCTTGGAAGCAAAGTAACATCTCTTAAGGGAATTTAGCTTACCAGCCCAAGAAATGCTCTGGAGTGAAGGGCACTCTTTCAATCAGTGCATATCATGCTCTCAAATTCAATGCACAGATTTCTGCAGAGAACACACCCTACAGCAGATCAGTGCATCACCCAGCATAGTCACAATATAGTCACTTGCCCATTGCTCAATATATATGCACATTGTACAATACATATGCATAGGTACTATTTTCTTTCCTAACTCCAACAAAAGTTGAGTGGAATAGGCATATTTTAAATCTTTGATTCTTTGCATGTATATCTACCTTTAAGATTAAATTCTACTTCTTTCTTTTAAGGCATGTTTTTGATTCTAATTTAATCTTTTCCAAGGAAATTAATTTATATCCACAGCCAATCTTGAAAAAAGTCACCTGAATAAGAAAAGTAGATGACTACGACTCGAATAAGAATGCCATTTTAGCAATCATAGAAACTTAAGGAGACAAGGGATTACATTTGAACCTTCTCGGTCTTTAATGAAACATAAAGTAAATGCTATTGTTCAAGAGTGAATTTCACTGATGATGATAAATCATCCACTTATTGTTTTGGTAACAGCCCATTAGAATTTAGGGTCACTGTTAGTCTCTGCCAGAGTTCTACATGTTTCTCCTAGTTCTCAGCCCTGTGCTAAGTTAATGTCTGATCTCAGTCACACCAGCATCAAACAGAAATAACTCCACTGAACAGAGCTCAGTGACACCAAACAACTATAAACATCAGTTCAGCTGTGTGTGCTCTTCCTTCAGGTATAAACATCCCCTCACCTAATAAAATCACAGGTACAAATATGTTCCACTAGGTTCTTCTGCCTTTAGGAACATGCTCACTGTGAGCAAAGGAGTGATCCTGAACTTGTTTTGTGTGAGCTCCACGCTAGGCAAAAATGATCCAGGTTGGGAAGCAGTGTGGCTGCGTCAGTTCAATGCTGCATCCAGGCTGCTGAAGGCAGTGGCACAGTGTCATGTTAATGCAGCATCCTGCTTTCCATGGGAGCTTTTTGGACCCTAAAATGGAGGCAGATATTTTGCATACAGCTGCCCTTACAGATAAGTCCTAAAGCTCTTTGAGTGCATCTCTGTTAAGAAATTAAACAGTCTGGGCAGAGGTGTGAGAGCTGCAATGTGGACGCTGCCTTTTTACACTGACAGAGCACCTCCTGCAATGTTTTGATATGGATAGTCTCTAAAACTACACCAGGTACAATTTTGGAACTGTCATAGACCTAAGACCATTTCTAACAGTAATTTGCAAGCAGTCACCATGTCTTGGGACCCAGAACAGTCTACTAATTTATGCTCTGGCCATGCCACTTCTGCTCACAGATCCAGAAAGCATCCTCTAGCACTACTGTACCTTACAAGAAGAGATTTAACTCGTGATTCCTCTCCAACCCTGAATCATAAGTCTCGAAGCAGCCACATTCAGAAAATTTCCTTATCCTGCCAAAGTTGCAATATGATCTGAGAGTGACTATGCAATGATCTACAGCTTTATATGTGTAGAATTCACTTGGAGGCTGAAAGTAGGCTATTGCACTCACCCTGATTTAAGGAGCTGATGTAACTCTCATTAATGACAATTAAAAGATTCTAATGGGTTTCATAAGAGGGAAATCATGTACCAGACAACACAAAGAGATGTAAGGCCCAAGGAGTTCTCCAGGGAGAATACTCTTGCAGCTGGCTCCAATAGGAGCCAGCAAGCCCTAGTTATATAGTTATAAGGAATCAAAATCTAAATATGCACACAATTAATTGGATGCCTCGCTTTACAGGTCAACATATTGGCAGAAGCATTTTCATCTCTAATCTAGTTCAAAACATAGAAAAAAAACACTTCTTTTCTTTTTAAACTTTTCTGTCCTAACCACAAGTCATTCCATCTAGTTTAAGTGAACTGATAAATCTGTCTCTACTGTTATTATACTCCATTGATTAGTTCTGTTTCATCTCACAAGGGATGCACATGAAGAAGTACCTTTTTGGTAACTAGGTCTAATCTATTGTAGGTTGAAAATAATACCAGGTGAAAATGTAAAATTTTTATCAAATTCATTTTGAAAGTAGAAGAAATTATATTTTCCAGGTTCAGATAGAGTCATCACCATTAGGAAATTACTTTTTATCATTCAACATGTTTTTTAAATTTTCATGCATTTTTTTCACTGTTAAGGGTTGAAAATGCTTTTTCACAGTGGACATTAAAGCCAAATGATGCATAACCACATCCTAAGTGGGATGATGATTAGGAGCCAGAAGGTAAGCTCGGAGTATAATGAATTCAGTGACAGGCAATCCTTTATAGGCAATATGGACAAAGTTTGCTTTCCAATGAAAACTTCCTGCTGGATATTTGATAAATTGAGGCGTATAAAAACCTACATCAGCAAAAGTACTCATGCAACAGCTCTGTTGTGTATGGCAGAAGCTTTCTCGCAGGAATGCCGCTACCTTAGAATTTGCTCCTGTCTATGAAATCAAGTACTGTGAATCCAATAATCTTCAGGGCACGTTGCAAAATCCATTTTTTCACCAGACTTTTTTACTGAGGAAGATTTTGAAGACACTAGAGAGAACTGTAATCATGTAGTAAAGAATTACTGTTGGGGTGGGGAAAGGAAGGGAATAAGTTTTGTGATGGGTTACCTGAAATTCCTTCACTTTCAGTAGCTATACTTTCTTTAGAAGCATCAAGATATGGTTCCTTTTGGAGGCCTTTATAAAATCAAAACAAACACAGAGAAATAAAAACATGGATGAGCTAGAGGTGGGTTTTTTTCACAGTTTTGTGGATTGCCAGCAGCAAATCTTGCATGTATTTTCACTTGACAAACAAACTCTAGTCCTGTGATGAAAACTGGCCCTACTTCAATCTCAGTTTTCCATCTGCACTATTCAGAGTACCACTTATTGAAGCCTCCAAACCACACAGTTGCAGAAGCAGCAGCTTCGAACAGAGTAAGATACTTTACAGAATCACAGAATATGCTGAGTTGGAAGGGACCCACAAAGGATCATCTAGTCCAACTCTTAGCTCTGCACAGGACCACCCTTAAGAGTCACACCATGTGCCCGAGTATTGTCCAAATGCTTCTTGAACTCTGTCAGGCTTGGTGCTGTGACCAATTCCCTGAGAACCCTGTTCCAGAACCTTTTTCTAGTATCCAACCTCCCTTGACACAACTTCATGCCATTCCCTTGGGTCCTGTCACTGGTCACCACAGACAAGAGATCAGTGTCTTCCCCTCCTCTTCCCCTCACAAGGAAGTTGTAACTGCAGTAAGATCTCCTCTCAGTGTCCTCTTCTCCAAGCTGAACACACCAAGTGACCTCAGTTGCTCCTCACACGGTTTCTCCTCAAAGCCCTTCACCGTCTCCATTCCCCTCCTTTGGACACTCTCTAGTAGCTTGATGCCCTTTTTACATTGTAGTGACCAAAACTGCACACAATATTCAAGGTGAGGCTGCACAAGTACTGAGTAGAGCAGGACAATGACCTCTTTTGACCGCCTGCCGATGCCTCCAGGACTTTAAAACCTCAGCTGGAGCTATTGCAAGTCTGCTGTCAGCTGTGTCCATCTTGGCCCTCATCCACACCAGCAGTCCCCATAAACAGGCTTTCATCACTCTGTCTCTCCAAGACTACTCCTATTGTTCCGCAATTGTAAAATCATTTAAGTTGGAAAAGACCCTTAAGATCATTGAGTCCAATCATTAACCTGACACTGCAAAGTCCACCACTAAACCATGTCCCTAAATGCCATATCTACACCTCTTCTAAATACTGTATTTTCAGAGAACAGAAATTTCATTTCTCTTTATTTAACACTATGTACTCTAAATAGGTTTTCATGTCACCTAACTGTGCTTATCATTTAAATTTTCTCCTTATTTCAAATGCATTTAGAAAATTTTAACTCTCACTTTCTTCCTAATGTGTTTATTTTACCCTGTACCCTTCCTACTGAGCAACAAATGTATTATTCAATTTCTTTCATCCAGTCCATAATTTTCACTATTTCTTCATCACCTTCTCACTATTATTATGTCCTGCTGATATCCCACTGATGCAACATGAAATGACATTAAAGTAATAAAACAGTGGAGCTATCAAGATACAAAATGTAATTTAGTATTTTTGAATGTTGAATAAAATTGTGTCTTTATTATTTTGCTGGTTTTATGCCAGAATTTCATCAAAGCTTTAGCCACTGGGAAAGAATAAATGTAATTTAAATCACTTCTTTTTCAAAATAAATTGTGCTTTAACGAAAATTTTTCTCTCTTCTCTATCCTAATACAAACCTTGTTGATTTTTCAGGGCTAAGTGAACTTTCTGAAATGAATATCCAAACAGCAGAAGAAGTTCAAAAGAGAGAACCCCTCTTACAAAGTAGTAAAATAAACAGATGCTGAACATTTTTTAACATCTGTCTTTTCTAAGGCTGACTAATTGGATGTTGAGATTCTTTGTGAATGGTGGGAAGAGCTGTCAGATAGAGGACAGTTTTCTTTGCAACAACTCTCAAGGTCAAAACGTGTTAGTTTATACACTAGAATCATAGCATATCAGGTTGGAGAAAGCATGGTCAAGACAAGACGGCCCAGAATTCTGCCAAGCTGAATACTAACAGTGTCCAGTGTTGGGGAACACACGACTTACCTGGGGAGTTTTTTCCAGTGGTTGATTGTTTTAATTGTGAAAAATTTTCTTCTTGTGACCAATTGGAATCTCCCCAGAAGTAATTTTTAACCCTAACCCTCATCTTTTCCATGTGATTTCTTGTAAAAAGGGAGTGTCTATCTTCTTTGTAGCCACCCTTTAAACTCTGGAAGGTCTCCCCTAAGCCTTCTTTTCTAAAGACAGAACTAACCAAGTTGTCACTGCCTTTCCTCTCGTGTCAGGCTCCCGAGTCCTTTGAACATCTCTGTGCCCCTTCTCTGAACACTCTTCACACCTATTTTGTACAGTGGAGACCAAATCTGAATACAATATTCCAGTCGTGGTCTGATAAGCCCTGAGTAGAGTGGGATAATGACTTTCTTATTTCTGCTGGTGATGTTCCTGTTGCTGCAGCCCAGCATCCTGTTGGTTTTCCTTGCCACTGCAGCACATTTCTCACTCGTATTGAGCTGTCCTCCACTAGGACCCCCAGGTTGTTTTCCACAGAGCTAACACAAAGATTAGATGGTGATCCCTACGTCCCATTCCACTAGAACTAATCCAAAACTGTAGATGTATATTCATGAAGCAAATTTGTGATTTAATATCTGGTTTCACAATGAAGAATTCAGATTTCCCACGTTTTGGATTTCGTGACTTGGCACTGGTAGCACACTGACAGTGCTGTGCTGAAAACAGACAAGGAGCCCATTTTAATTTCTAACATTTAAGCTAACATATAAACATTCATTCTTTAATAGTTGAGAGACACTATTCTGCTTTTAAAACGTAAGATACTTGTCCCTTTAAATTATATCATCCTTTGGGATTCACCAGCCTTCCAACTATGTATTACGTTTGTGAGAGGGGAATCTAAAGTAAGAGATAACACATTTTATATCCCTCAGAAAAAAGTCTATGACACTCATTCATATTGTCAAGTCTAATGTAATTGCTCACTTTCCAAGGTTTGTTAATAATATTTCAACTTTGACGTTATGCCATATACAATACAATCTTTGGTTTTACAAAACAAAACAAAAATCCACTCACTAGAAAGACATTTTGGGAAAGTGCAGGCATTTATAGTGCACTAATTTGTATTAGATTCTTATTGACCTGAGTGTTCTGCAGAAACTTTACCAAAGAGGAGAAATCTAACACAAGGTTATTATTTTCATCCTACTCAAATTCTCTTTGAGGTCTTTTAATTGCCATCCAACCTTAGGTAATGTGTCCTGACTTTCTGATGGTCATTTGATGTAAGCCTGAGCACCTGTGAAGTGTTCCACATGATTGTTGAGACCTTCCATGTTGATACATTAAGAAACTCTGTAGGTTTTAACTGCAGAGGAAATCAAGGGACTAAAATAATTACTATATTACTTAAAAACAGATTTACCTGGCACAAAAAAAAAAAAAAATCTATTACAAGTAAAATTACATGTTTTTTAACTGAGAGCTTGGATGATTTTGCAGTTATTCCCAAATCTGGGATCAAGGTCCTTCACTAAATAATGAACAATTATTTACAAAATGTCTTTTCATTCTGAAAAAAAATTGTCAATCTAACAACTTTTCATTACTCTGTACTGGGTTTGTATGACTAATTTTAAAACACATCCAGTTCATATTAATTAGCCACGTTATGTTGTGGATGCATAATCTTGCCAGTCTTAGCATTCACAAAGCATAAAAGCTTTTTCCTCTGCTTGTGTAAATTTGGATTATGGATTTCAAGGGAAAAGCAATATTTTCCTCAATGTTAGGAAGTCAAATTTTCCTTATGATAGCAGTTCTGTGTAGAAAGGATCTCTCCATTTTAGTGCCCTTGTTTATTCACAGAATTTGTTGGGAAATAACTGTTCACTTCTGTCACTTGCAACTCTGTTCCATCTTCTATTCTCTGTCAATGAGACCAAATCCCTGTAATTCACCTCCATCACTGCACTGATCCAAACTTCATCATTCCTTTGTTTTCTCCACAAGCTTTCTCCTTGCCCTTTTCTTCTAATCTTTCAATCAGTTTTATTACTCATTCCTTCCTATTAGGTTTTTTCTTCCCAGGTGTTGCACTTTTGCCTTTTTCCACTCTTCCCTGTACTCGGTACCATCCAATTCAGGAGGGGGAAATATAAATTTTTAAGAACTGTAGTTGCTTTAGAAATTGGCAGCCTTTCACACTCCACTTAAGAATTTAAGGAAAGACACAAGGGTGTGACAAGAAAGAGAAGAGGAGAAGAACAAAAAGGTACCTCATGGTTTGCACCAGCTTGGTTGGAGCTTTAGGATTTTGAAATGACAGGTTTGAATTTGACTTGTTGGATTTCATCTGTCAAGGTAATCATAGAACAATATTTATACCCTAGTAATTACAGTATTCTCCTCCCCCCCAACCCCTTGCCCCCGTCCCAGTAGCATAGCTGTAGTTTATAGTCTGTCAGTATTTCCATTACAAGGTCCATTTTTCAGAGGTCAATAACTCAGCCATTTAAGACTGCATCAGCTCAAAACCAGATTTACAAGTTGTCAGAGGCTCTTAATTCACTTTTTATCTCCATGATGGAAGGGAAACATTTTTTGGTTGGTTTTGGGGTTTGTTTTGTTTTGTTGGGTTTTTTGTAAGGAATGATGTTTTGTTCCATTTTTGAGCTAAAACTTGACTTTTGCTCTGAAACTGAAATGTTGCAGAGAAATTGTCTCTTATATGGGTAAACATTTCAAGATTTTTTGAAGTGTAACTTAACAGAAAGAAATTCCAGATAAAAAGCACAGCTACCAAGCAGCCAGTGCAGATGGTTTTTATCCCTTTTTAGACTGCAGAGAATGTTAGTCCTAGCTGCCACCCCGCTGGTAAACAGGATGCTATGAATTTTCTAAGAAAAGCATGTTATGCACAAAATAAGGAAAATAAAAGGGCTCTGACTCTCAGCCTAGGCTCTGACTCTCAACTTTGGTGCAATTCTATACAAGTGCCGGACTTGTGCCAGTCTGTACCACTGGAAATTTTGTCCCATGCACTACACAGATGTGAAGATGTTTCTGTCAAATTTTCATCCTCACAGCTCTTTCCAATTGCCTTAGGGAATCAAGAAGTCATGAACTCAAGTGAAAACATCACTGATGCCTAAAATATCTTACTACAGGGAAGGTATATTTTGTGTCATTTTGCTTATTTAAAGGATTTATTTCTACCACATCTGAAGAGATACCTTGAACTAGAAGTGTGGTTTCTTGGTTTTACTATGGGCTGATTAAGGACTCTGAAATTTGGTCTTCCTTGAATAAGCACATCTTTTTAAGCCAAAATATTTTTGAGCACAACATGGAGACAAGGGGCTATAGCATGAAATCAGTGAAAGATGTGGTTTCTTTGTGTTGACGAAGAAAAAAATGAAAAAACATTGACTGTAGTTTTATGACAAGTTTTCCAAGAAGGAAAACTTTCCACTTGAAGGACCTAGTGAGGTA
This sequence comes from Corapipo altera, assembly GCF_003945725.1. NCBI lineage: Eukaryota > Metazoa > Chordata > Aves > Passeriformes > Pipridae > Corapipo > Corapipo altera. The sequence continues at coordinate 12,696,997 of NW_020884883.1, read as the reverse complement.
CTTTTTCCCACTAACCCACACCACAGTGTGACAGTGAAAGACAAACACACGCAGAAAAAGAGAAAACTGACAAAATAAATTCATGTGTTCTGTCACAAATTTGTCCCCAGCAGTTTAATGTGTATGTATTTGTTATTATAAAGATGATGTTAGGCAATAATAAACCACATAGTACATTGAAATCATTAAATAGAAGGCGTTTATATTGCATTCACTATTACCTCCAGAAAAATAAAACTGAAGAAAAAGCAACTCCTGGGTAAATGAAAAAAAAGAGCAGCAAGAAGTGTAAATAATCAGACTACATTTGTTCTCACTAACTGCTAGGAAAAAGCTCATATGTTTAATTCATAACCAGTGTACTGAAGTCTCAGGTATTCTTCTTTACCAAAAATTAGCTTAGTTGTACAAACAATGGAAGTCTGAATTTTTTTTTTCTATTTTACTCTATTTTACTTTGGTGCACATGCACCAAAGCACAGTCACTCAGAGGAAGACCAATGAGCATTAGAAAGTTTACATCTGCTTCCTAAGCCAACCTAAACACTTTCCATACTGCACTTTTTCATTGCAGCATTGTGCTGCCATACGAGAGCCATAGGACTTCAGGTAGCTGGCTCTCTCCCTCAAAGCCCATCTGCACATTTCGTATAGGATATGTTAACTCACTATCAGCCAGTATTGTCCTCTGGGATATGCTGTAACTCACAGAAGAAAGGGAAGCACTGCAATGTATGTGAGATATATTCAATACTATGCAATATATATTGATCCATTACAGTTTACCAAACCTCTGAAAGCCCTGTGGCAAAAGAGATTGTCTCTGATAGATGTGATTTGGCCTTCATATGCTTTAATTTGAAAACCCCTGTTTAAATGTGTATCATATTTCCTCGTGGTTCTCATGAAATTTAACTATAAATAATCAGGTGAAAAAAAGGACAACACAAATGGCTTCAGTTTTTTCAGCACTCTGTTGGAAAAATGTTTTACCTTTTTAATACTACAGAGTCATCAAAGGAAAATGCCAGTAAAATCAATGAATAATCATTTTTACTAAATGCTAATAGAAAAACTTCCTAATTAATCAAGTACTTCATGTAAAACCTATAGATTGTATCCTAGAATAAAAACTGTCAGAGTTCAGTTGCAAAATTCCAGTGAAGAGTCAGAGCAAATTTTCAAAACAGAAAATATTCTTTTGGTACTTTGACAGAGTTAATTCATGTCAAAGCATTGTGGGTAGGAAGTTTCATTCTGAATAGGATTTTATTAGTCTTTACAGTTCCTATTCATGCTGTGCAGAATATATAATTGTGGAAAGTATGAGCTTTCTCTGAAACTGGTAACCAGAACTATTTTCCACTTAGAATAAATTCATCTCCCTCAGCATCAGTGTCTGAAATTGTACGTATATAATCTATGGAGTTGTTTAGCCTTTTCCTCTACCCAGTGGACAGAAATAGAAATCTCAGTGTTCTTCATTTTATCTGTATAATACCCTTTCCTTATGAAAGAATACATTTTTCTCCATCTGCAATTGACTTCACAATTAACCAGAACTTTGATCAGGTGCTTAACAGGAAAGAAGGTAATATCCAGTCCAGACTGTCAGCAACTACTCTGAGTTTTTACTACCAAGATGATAGAGCAGTGAAATTTATATCTTTAACATTGGTCTTAACCAGCAGAAAGGACACAGCTGGTAGTTCCATTCATGTACAGACTCAGCAGCTATATTGTCTTCTCAAAAAAGAATTGACTTACAGTCAATTTTAAGTATCTCAATTAATGTTGGTACCCAAATATGAGGCAAATTTAAAAAAAAAAATTTAATTATTCAATTTTTTTTATTTCAACACCAAAGATCCTGTATGACACAAATTTAAAAAAAAAATCATCAAAAATCAAGGTCTGTCAATCTGAAGACTGCCTTTGAGCATGGCCTAGAATGCTTAGGAAGTCACATGAAAAACAGAGCAACTAGATGGCAAAACTTCACCAAAACTCCCACCTTCCAGCAAGTTTTGGCTCAGTTATTTCATCAGTCAGAGGCAGTAGCTTTACCTTTAAATGGACATTAAAACTGACATTTCTATGTCAAGATTGACAAAGAAGATTCACTGAAGTTGTGCCAGAGGGTTCCTTTCTGCACATAGAATTCCTGTAGAGTGTTTGTTTCAATGGTTTACAAAATAAGTAAGTTGCAGTAAAAGAGAGAGAGTTTAATAGTAAAAACTCTGCCTGGGGCAAAGAATGCAAAAGCAGAGCTTGAATCCAGGGAACATTTTCTAATTTATGGCATGTAAAACATTCCTCCTGGGAGAACATCCATTTCTGTAAATTCACATAAAACTTAGTGAGGCTGTCCTAAGCTATAATACAGAGTTATAACACAGCTTCAAACTTCCTCAGGCACCAGAATGTTTGTACAAACAAGGGTTCTGACCTTTGGGCTATTGGGAAAAAGAAAGAAAAAGTTTATTCGAGATTTTGGAGAGAAAAAAGCATGAAAGGGTACATTTTAGTAGCTGAACAATACCTGAAACTAAGATTAAAGCTTACAAAAGAGTATTTTCAGCTTGTACTGTGTTGTCTCTTCAGTTTCAGCAGTCAAGATCATCTGTGTGCAGCAGCCAAGACAAAGCTTTGCAGTGTTTTTGTGTTTAGATTGCAGGTACAAATTCTTGCTTTCATACCGACGTGCAAAGTATTGGTTAAGATTCTGAACCTATTGTACTCAAATCTATAAATATACACATCAAGACCTTTCTTGTATCAAGGATGTTATAAAACTCTCTGCTGTTGAGACATAGGTTGTGTTTCAAGGCTACTATAAGCAACAGCATTCTTTCAATTTAAATGGTTTCTGTTTATTTTGTGCTGTGCAGTAATTGCACTCTTACCTTGGAGATGGTTGTTCCTTTGAAAACTTAGCAGATGCAACAGGAAACACATCTCCAGTTTCTAAAATAGTCAATAATCACAGACTGTTTCTGCTTGGAATTGCAGATGACTTGCCCCCAGTAGGGAAATATGTGTGCCTATGGAGATCTGCAATAAAAGTTGGAGTGAGGTAGCAGGACAAAGTTCAAAAGAGCGATTGCCTTCCACATGACTGTTGTTCCTTCTTCAAATCCTTCCTGAAAGCTCTTTTTTTATCATCAACCCCATTAAAATTGTTTCCAAGGTGTGTTTTGACTACCTTTTCTTATTCTCTACACCATGTTCTTACTGTTGTCTCTTGTCCTAGCACTGGCTTCCTACACCTCTCAAGGCTCAGACTGAGGAGGGCAGTCCTTTAGTTATCAGCTTGTACCTAACACAGCACGGTCCTGATTCCTGTTCTGGTTCTACAGTGTTATGGACACAATTCTAAAAACTTTTCATGTTGGTCCAGGCAAAGCTCACCTGTAGAGCAAACCTGGTCACACAGAGCAAATAACTTAGAGCTGAATTTTCAGCTCTCACTTCTCTCAGGTACCTGTCAGCTACTGATTCCAACCCTGAGGCAAGGTCTCCCTAAGCCTATAAGATGCCTCACTCCTTCTGCACAGAACCCAGCAGCAGGTAGTGAGAGATGTTCACCGCTTTCTTTTGCACATCTACCTGACATATTGTCAGAGTTTTCCCAGCAGGAATTCGTATTACATAAATTTTTCTGGCAGTGTTCACTGCTTCAAACTTCATTTACACATGTGCAAAAGGACCTATTGACACAGCCTGGGGGAATAAAGGGTTCAACCACTCTGGACTTAGAGGGTGAAATGGACCTTTATTGAAAGGCAGTGCCGGTGTATATAATGGAACAATGGAAGGTACTAGAAGGGTAGGTGGAGCTAGGGAGGAGAATGCTGATAGAAGACATATAAAGAAAGAAAGTAGGGGTTGGACATAACCATAAATGGAAAGGGATGAGTATATAAGGAAATGCTGCAATGCAGCACTAAACAGCCAATCAGGGAAAAGGGGAATAACAGGGAATACAGAACAATGGGGATTTTTATGAGAATTGTAAAATAGGGTAAAACTGGGAGTAAAATATAAACTTGTGTACAGAGTCACAACATCCCAAGCAGTCACTTAAATGTACTAAAGGTGTTGTTTTCAGGAGTCCCACAGATCTCCTCGCAGACATCTATTTCTCTTTTCCACATTTCAAAATCAAACTTCTCTTGGTCTCCCACAACCTATGAATTAAATTCAGATATGAAACTCTCCCAGTTGTGTTTAATTTGTAAAGGTATAAATGACAATGCAATAAGCAGGAGATCAGTGCTTTAAAGGTGCAGAGCTAAAGAAGGCTTACTGGAAAATCAGCATTACTGCCCTTCATTGACTATATTAACATATATAATAAGTATATATTTGTTTCTGTACTTAAAATTTTTACACACCTTTCAGTGTAACAGAATTCTTGAGAAGATATATGAAACACTGATGATGACAATACTGATTCCCATTTTACTGTAGGTCAACTTTAAATGTTCAATTTAAACAGGTTTGAAGATTGTCCTTAAAAAAACCCAAATCAAAACAAAAAATAAACAAATAAACAAAAAAGCAGTAGTCTGGAGGAAAAGAGGCTTTTGTAATAATAATTACATATGTCTTTAGATTTGTATAATGTTTTGTAACTACAATACTTAGCACCTTAAGAAAACATGCACTAAATAATAATAATAATAATAATGAAGTTGGAAAAACTGATGTGAACCAAAGCTCAATCAGACAAATAAACTTTCATTAAAAATCTGAAAAAGTACATGGAGATGGGATCAAAGATGAAGAAGAAACCACTTCAATTACATTTCAAATAGACTTGCTAATGAAGTGCACATACTTCAAATGATTACTACATGTTGTGAATGTTACTGTAAAAATCATTTTGTATAAACATTTGTGTTTAATACTGGCATCATATTTTCCTAGAATAATCATCTGGCATTATGGCTTATCACATATTTATGTCTGTCTGTCACTGAGACTTGGCTAGACTAGAATAAATATTGTTCAGGTATCATTTCTTGTGTTCCAAATGCACAAATCAGTGTTTGTGAGTCATTAGAAGCCACAAAATATACATTTTTTAAATTATGTATGAAAAATAGAGTAGAAGATCTGGAACCATATGTTACTTTTGTGTTCCTTCATTTGATATGATTAATAATGGTAGTAGTTTCTTAATAACCATGATAGTCTTTTGTACTAAGAACCATCTTCTCTATTCTTATACATTTGATCTTCTCCATCAGATGATGAAATTTTTTTCTGTTTCTTTTCATTTTTTTTGTCTTACTGTACTGATGACACCATCCTTGTCTTCTTTCTAGACCTTTCATTCTTCATTTTAAAATTCTGGTATTTTGTATTAAAACTGAAAGCGCTACAGCTGTTTATGTTTCTGAACTTCCCTCCCTGGGGTACATACATACAGTCCTCACCATCAAAAAACAATATCCACTGAAGTCAATGAAGTCTGAAATTTTCCAAGAACTTTTCTACCTTACAGAGTCAAGTACATTATTGATGTTGAGCAATAAATGATGGTCACAGATTGTGCTCTTAACCATGTGGGAATCGATGGCAAATTTCAGTAGTCTCCAGTTTATTTAGGATTTCAGAAATAGTATTTGTCTCTCTTCATCTAACATAGCTGCTGCATTTCAAACAGCTAAAGACATTGGAAGGTATGTTTCCCAACTCATTATATAGACTAAATACCTGTCTTTGCTCAAGGTCAGGTCAGAGTTGTATTGGGAAAAATACTTAACTGAAAATAGACTGTAGGTTTGCTGCACAGTCAGGGATGGTGATTTCCGGATGGAAAGAGGAGTTATCCTCGTAGCTCTCCAGGGAACATGGTTCATAAGCAGCGGTGACAGCAACGCCAAGGAGCGAGAAAACTGGAGACAGTTATTAACAGTAGTTCACTATCTCATTATGACTTTAATACTCATTTTTTACCAAAGCAGAACAAATCACTTCAAATGTAGCTCTGGTCAATGAGATATAATATGATATCTAGTAGCTGAGAACATTATACTTCATACTAGCTGAGAACATTCTAGTCTTGAGTTCAGGCTGTGGTTGCTACTGCAGCAGAGATATCCCACTCTAATCATAATCACTGTGCCACCGGCAGCAGATGAATGTAGAACTACAAGCTTCAGTTCCTTGTTGATTACCAGACTTTCAGTTCATTGCTTCCTCTTCTAGAAAAAAATAAGATGCACAACCAGACTATTATTATTCTGCAGTGAATAGGCAAATTTATTATGCAGAGCGTGAATGTACTTAAGATTTTTGCTACTGCTCAGCAAACATCCTATACAACTGGATATTAGGGAAAATGTAGAGTCAGCTCTTAGGAAACTGGATGGAGAGTACTTACAGACTTACAGACTTAGGTTTAGCAAGTACTTTGCAGCTGTTTATAACAAATATGTTATGATGACAATTCAAAAATTGCCAGCTGCATTAGAGTAGCACCTTTGCTGTACTCAGATCCCATGATAAAACATAACATTTTAGGCAACTTGCCTTCCTCCACATACCCAGAAATATTAACCTTTGAGAGAAATACCCATACCTTAAGTAACTTTACCTGCAGAAGACCGTGGTTACTGTATTAGACATACCCAAACTAGACTAACCGAGAATAACAAAACAGTATGCCACAGGGGACCCTGAGTATCAACTCGGTTTCTAAGGTATCTTAAAACTCACATAATTTTTATTGCAACTACTACCAGTGCTCAGCAGAGTAAAACTAGTTCAGATATGACTGTACTAGCTACATCCTAAGTGCTGGCTGCACTACAGACTCACCCTGAGCACTATATTATAACATCCACCTGTACAGCTTTGTACCTGACATGACAGCTGGTTCTGCTCATTGAGTGGGGAACGCCTCTGGACTGGAATGTTGTTCATATCTGCAAGCAGATTATATTTAATAACATATGATGGGTAAATAGGGAACCTTGCTGATGCCAAGATAACTGTCTTTTTCTAGTAAATAAGAAACAATCACAGTCTGTTGATCCTTATTTTCTAGCCATACTTTTGAATAATTATGTGAACCTACCTATGGTAGTTCATCTGCCCCACTGCTGGCATTCTCTCTTGCAGGTAAGAAACAAACCAGAAACTATTAATTGCTTGCTAAATTACCAAAAAAAGTCACTAATGTATAAAAACACATGTAGTTAAATAAATTATAACTTGTAATCAATTTGTCTGAGAGCAAAATGGTAAGTTAAAGATTGCAGAATGTGTTGTACCACTCATAGGACAATTACTGTACACTAGTACCATTGAACAAAGGAAATTATAGAGATATTTCCTGTAAGAATTCTCAGCCACTGCATTGCAGGAACAAGTTTGAGTATCACTAACATATAACAGCCCCTAATGCTTCCATAAATGAAATCCAGTAAAAGGCTACTATCATTAATCATTAGTTGTAAAGTGCTATCAAGCAATTTAACCTACAGAATTAGCCCACTGTAACAACCACAGTATAGTTCAATCTCTGTAATAATGCATATTCAATTATCTAGCTCATCTTCTTCTGTCTTTATTATAATTGATAGTCACAAACTGCTTAACTGAAGCTCTCAATAAAAGAAAAGGAAAATGAAAAGTTTGGCATGTAATCATTCCTACCCACAGGGTATATGAAAAGGTCAATGTGTAATCTGTGTTTTTCAAGCCAACATTGGTTTTGAAACTATCCTTAATGCACTGCCTTAGAACAAGTCTGTATACTTCACTCCCTACCAAATGTGGCAGATGTGCAGATGCCTACAAAGATGTGTGTAGTGTTACACTAACTTGTAACAGAGTGTGGGGACAGTCACTGGAGTTGCTACCAGCACCACCACATTTTTGGACTAGTCTCGATGTTCCTCTGGCCAGGACAGCCTGTTTGCCCCCAAGCAATGCCTGGGAACAGATCAGGGTTAACACAGACCAGGAACAGTGTCCATAGGCAGTTTGCATTCAACAGCCCTGTTTTGTAGCCTAAGTGTGTCCAGACTGTGCTACAAGGCTAGTCCTGTCACTGTTTGATGTACCGGTCCATATAGATGTAACTGCAGTCCATCCATACAAAGCTCATGCTTTCAGGAGCAAGGTCAGTACTTTAAAAAGTGCTTAAAAAAACTTACAAACCTGAAGATAAAAGTTACCATGGGCCTTCTTCGAATGATTCAGATTTATAGCAGTGATTAGCCCATCTGAAGGTAAGTCTGAGACTTCCACTTCTGGACAATACTACTACATAACTTCTAGAACTATCTACTTACCTGCATGAATTTGACTATGTCCTAGTTAGAACAGCTGGGACCAGTTCATCACTGTATGGGTGTAACCCAAAACTGTGTATTCTATAGCCTTTCATGCCATTTCCCAGAAACTGTTATCAATGAACCATTTGCACTATCTGCACGTAGAGCCTGACTCCTCAGGCTATAAACTAGGTGTTAAGAGGCCTGCAAGATAAGAGGATGGTCCTGTCCTCACACCCATTCTGGAACTCCCTGCCCTGAGGGAGGTACTGGGCATTCCTGCCTGGAGTATATATAATCTTGGGGTCTTGGGACTTTTTTAACCACTCATGGGATCCAGAGGAAGACTGCAGACCACCACTCTCAACCAGACTGCAGACCACTACTCGACTGGACTGCAACCACCACTTTCAACCAGACTGCAACCATCACTCTCGACCGGACTGCAATCACCACTCTTGACCAGACTGCAACAGCACTCTCACCAACAGGTTTTTCCCTCTCCTTTTACTTTGGACTCAGGAGACCCAACGAACACCACTCTGTTCCTGCCCCAGGGTGCTGGGTTATACATTTGGATTTTGTGGATTAAAACCAACTGTTTGTCCGTATAATGGTATTTGTTGTATTATTTTATTAAATTGTTATTCTGATTTATAATCTCTCCTTTGAGTTGAGTTCATTTCCCCTGCCAGTTTACCTTTAAACCAGCACAGAGTAGTAACATGGCTTCATGGATCTTTCCTTCTAAATTTCCAACAATATAGAACGAAAGACTCATATCTGGACATAGGAATATAGTAATATAAAATATAGAACTATAGAATCATTAAGGCTGGAAAAGACCTCCAAGGTCACTAAGTCCAACCTTTGACTGAACATCACCATGTCAACTAAACCACAGTACTGAGTGCCACATCCAGTTGTTTCTTGAACACTTCCAGGGACAGTGATTTCACCACCTCCCTGGGCAGCCCATTCCAATGCTTAACCAAGTTTTCAGTGAAAAAATTCCTTCTGATGTCCAACTGGAACCTCCCCTTGTACAGCTTGAGGTCATTTCCTCTCATCCTCTAATCTACTTGCCTGGAAGTAGAGGCCAACTCTACAACTTCTGATAAGGAGCAACAAGGTCTCCCCTGAAACTCCTCTTCTCCAGGCTAAACACTCCCAGCTACCTCAGCTGCTCCTCATAAGTCTTACTCTCTAGACCTTTCACCACCCCTTACCCTTCCCTGGATGTGCTCCAGAACCTCAATGTCCTTCCTGAATTGAGGGGCCCAGAACTCTACACAAAGCTCAAGGTGTGGCCTCAACAGTCCCAAGTACAGAGGGATAATCACTGTCCTGGTCCTGCTGGACACACTATTCCTGATGCAAGTCCTCTTGGTCACCTGGGCATGCTGCTGGCTCATGTTTAGCTGCTGTTAACCAGCACCTCCAGGTCTTTTTCCACCAGGCAGCTTTCCAGCCACTCTTCCTCACACCTGTAGCTCTGCATGGGATTATCGTGACCCAAGCGCAGGACCTTGCCAAATCAAATAATAGAGGACATCACTGAAGCTACATGCAACTGAAAATCCATAAGCACCAACAATTTAGGGATGCCTAGAGAGAGAATATAGAATAAGAGCATGGAGCCTTTTCTTCCCCCAGGTATTTTGTTTTCAGCTTCTAGCAAACAAAAATTTAGGGGTTTCTTAAGCTGAAAATGACACTTAGACTCTTTTTTTTTTTTTCTGAATTTCTGCTCTGAGTTTGTTCAATGTCTTTCTACATTTCATTATATTTTCAGTTTCCAAAAAATCCCCTGGCAATCCTGCATTGTAAGGGATGAATGACTAAGTTACATGTAAGGATTGGGAAATTAATAATGCATTCAATTTCAGTATTTTAGGAACATTTTTCAGTGCTGTGGTATTTTAAAAAATAAATGGATAAGTACAACTTTTGAACTCTATACCTTGAATGTTAGAGTATTTATACCACTTTATACTCTGAATAGTTAGGCTTAAGGACATAACACTGCCTCTTTTTTTTTTCACCTTTACTATAAACCTATAAAAACTTTAGTATTTTAGCATGTCAGGAAAATAGTCTATCTATGCTGACAGTGTTAATGTTATCATGTTGTTCCATCTGTTGATGTAAACTCTTGATGATATTCTCATGAAGAATTTCCCTTTGGGGAATGTGCTATATGTATTTGATTTGCTTTCTATGGCATGTTTTCCAATATTGAAAGATATGTGATTTCTTTTTTATGATCCAGTAAAAACAAAACAATGGGTTCATGGCATATTTGTTAATCAGTTATACAAAGAGAGAATTTTATCTTTGGATAATTTTCTCATTTGTTAAATTTTTTCCTCATACTGTTGATGTAGTGGCATTTTGCACACAGAAATAAATCAAAATGTAATTGAAATAGATAGCAGTATCATTTTTCTGTTGATCTACTGCAATGAAAAAACTGACATTGGGAAAATCAGAATACTCTGTAGATCACAAGAATGTCCCTGGACATAAATGTTGCAAGATGTACTTTCTGAAATGTTAAAAGGAAATTTGCAGCGTTTGGTCTGGTAAATTTTCCTGTGGGTTAGATAGAACTTAACAGAGACCTCTCCAGAAACTGTACATACTTAATTCCTAGACTGTTATTCTTAGTCATAATGAAGCGCCACTGCTTGATGAAAACCTGAATATAGATATTAAGTTACCTAAAGAGGTAGCTTCACCTCTGAGTTTATCCTTTCCTGGCACACAAATCGAATCAGTTTGTTATCACAGGGGTAAAGGAAGCCGAAGCAGAAAATGTTATAAGATGTATGTCTAAGACAGGTGAGATGAGTTACATTCTGAATGTGTATAAATTTCTTTAATGGAGTTAAAGAAAACTTAGTTTTTCTTTACAAACAGACTTTGTAACCAAAACTGTCAAAGGACTGCCTTTGGCTGTGAGCCAACCTGATGTGAATCATTTGTATCACTAAACTCTCTTACCTTCTCAACAGATTTGCTGTGTTGACTACCTTATCCCCAGACCACACCAACCATGCCAGAGGATTAACCATGGACAAGGCACTGAGAAACTCACTTTGACCAGCAAATTAGCCCACATAATCCCCAGAAACACCTTCTAACCCAAATCATTCTACAAACCTTTTTATTATTTGGAAGACTAGTAGCACCACAGACCTGACAGTGTGTATAGCAATAGCCTAATACAAGAGATCACATTGTATAAAGCTCAGGCTCTGGCTGATGTAGAATAATCTATAGACGAAATATACAACAGGAACATCTGATTGCACATCTGATTTCAGTAAATAATGTTTTCTGACCAAATCTATTATGCTGAGATTTCTGTGTATCCCTAGTAAAAGCAGCAATTTCCTTATTCTTTGGTATTGTGATCATTTTCCTGATGAATGGGGAAGCTGTGATTCAGGCTTCTAAGGTATAAATGGCAAAAAATATATATTAATAAAAAAGTCTGTAATCATTGATGTACTCCTGTAAGTTCGAATTACTGTTGCAGTGCTAGTATTGTAGTGTTGCAGCTTGTCAACTTGTACTATATTATGTTGGATAGCTGGGTCTGGCAGTACCCCACATACAAAAAAAAAATTAAAAAAATAGATGAGAAAAAATCATGAAAGTATCATACATCCAATTTTGTGAGTCTGAAGGTACAGACCTCATCCATCTTGATCCCATCCAAGATAGCTTGAAGTTCAAATAATTGTCTTTACAATCACAGCAGACTCACAGATGTTGCCTATGACTTACACTTTGGTAGGAAGTGCAGTTCAATAAACACACATTATGTTCTACAGAAGTTGGCATGACAAAAAATCATGGTTCTTCTCAAGTTAAAATCATTTTCCTCCAGAAGTTATAAGTGCAATTTCAGCACATGTGGTTGTATTCAAGACACCCACCATGCTCACACTTTGATAGCAGCACTCCTGTGGCAGGGTGGATGTGCAGGAACCACAGCCGGTTCTCAGGGCTTCACAAGGGGTTTTACAGCACATGAAAGATGTGGTTCTTCACACCTGAGCTGAGTAATCAGGGCTACATGTATGAACACAGCCACACAGCTGATGCCACTCCAGACATCCCTGTTGTTTTCATTACTACAACAATATGACAGAATAAAGCTCTGCAGCACACTGAAGAATGCATATTGATATGAATAGTGTTTATTTGAAACTGATATCTGTACAGGAAGGTATGAGGGGAAAAGCAGGTGCTAAGGCAGAGTTTGAGAGGGGTATGGGATTCGTTCAGAGAAAAAGAATAAAATGTAAAGATGATCACAGGCTGTCTTGCTCATTTGAATTATTTTTAAAATACAGCTTTCCTAGATATGCACTGCAATTTTTTATCTGCTGGCTACTGCTATAGATAATGTGAAAAATTTTAAGTAGATTATTAATATGAGCCTGAATAAGTTTGGTTCCTGGTTCATTCATAATCTTTGGGGATATTCAATATTTTATCAAAACTTTGTTGAAAAAATAGAGCCACCACGGTGGTCATGGGGCTGAGCAGTTAGCTTTTAATGGGAAGCTGAGGGAACTGAACATATTCAATCTGGAGAAGAGATGGCTCTGGGAGATAACAGCAGATTATCAGTAACTTTGAGGTGCCTATGGAGCCATACTGTTCACAGTGGTGTGTGTGGCAAGAGACCGAGCCCATGTCTCAGGAGTTGAACCAGGAGAAGTTCAGACTGAAAATAAGGGAAAAAAACAAACACAAGGACAGTCAAGCATTGGTACTAATGAGGTTGTGCATCTTTGGAGGTTTTCAAGACCCAACTGGACAAATAGCTGAAGAACCTAGTGTGATCTCATAGCTGATCATGCTTTCAGCAGAAGGCTGGAATAGAGGCCTCTTGAGATCCCTCCCAATTTGACTTACCCTATACTCCTATGATCTTGAACATTAATTTCCACAAAAGTGTATTTTAAGCCAAAAAATGTCTAAGTATTTTAATATTCTTGGCATTCTAAAGCTCAAAAATATACAATTTCTAAAAAATTAAATTTCTAAGTGCTTTTCCACCATAAACACCTATATTATTTTTTTTTTCTCAAGCAGCTGAAATTATTTCCCTGATAAGAACATCCTGAAAACTCCATGGCATATCCCTTTGTTAGAGATTGTTGACGTGCTTTCCTTTGTTTAGCACTTTACTATATCTTATCTTAAGAAAACACTTAATTCTACAATGCAGAAGATAATTTTAAGAAGAAGACATTTAGTGAAATGAGTTGACATCGATTTCACTAATTAGTTCTGAAAAGAATCTCATTGAGAATGCAAAAATATCTTTAAACATCTAGCCTTGCAGCTGTGGTCAGTGCGGGTGTTGATTGGCAGCTTTTTGTTTGTTTTCAATGATTGTTCTTTTACAAAGCAATAAAACAAAGGCTTTGAACAAGTTTAGGGTAGAAACATTCCTGTGGAGTCACATAGTCTTTAATTTATAAAAAGCTGGAAAGAACTTTTAAGTTCTGTGACACAAACAGAGCAAATTGATCAGCAAGTGTTTTATTTTCTCTTCATTACAACACAGATAGGAAAACACTCTGACAGAAGAAGGCAAAAAATACAGACTGTAGTGGGGGAAAGGATGATTGGGGCCAATCATGACAAAAGTCTCAAGTCAAGTGGATATCCTTACTATAAAAAATAATGGAATGGTAACTCAGGTAAATGATAGAAAAATGAAAATGTAAGTTGCAAATGAAAAGAAATCTGGGGGGTGAGGAGGAAAAATAAATATTTTTATGATACCTTTGAAATACAGAAATGGAAAAACTGTGTATAATAAATAACCACACTGGTTGTACTTGAGGGAAAAAAGTTGTAAATACTTGGATATAAGATACAAGTATTGGCCTTTTGTCAATAGTGCCCAACAACAGAGAACCATCAGGGCACAGCAAGTCTGCAGCTTACTCAAAGCTTCTTCCCAGCCTCCAGCAATTTGTAACCTGAGGACTTCCTGAGTGAGAAAGCCTTTTATCTGGCTTCTTTATATTCCACAAATATTATAGGATTTTTGAGATGTTTCATGAACCCATGTAAAATTCATCATCTATAATAACCCATGAGAAGGAATTAGCACCTAAACTACACACCATGTGGAGCATGTTGGTTTTGAACCCATCCCCTGTTGGAATCAGCTGAATTTTCTAAGCCTTTCTTGATTTTCTGCGTGACGCTCAGGATCTATAAAATCTGAAAAGACTTTCATTATATGTTATCATTATCCCTGCCTCCCCCAGACAACTTCTTCCCAGTCTTGGCCTATGCTTCAGTCATCTTTATGATCCTCTCTGCTTTTTTTTTATATAGACATTCTGAGACAGGAAAACCAGATTATGTGTAGTATTTAAGATGTGAGCATAAAATATATTTTTACAGTGATGTAAGTTGATGGGTTCTTCTCTATTCCTTTTCTAAAATACCTATAATATATTTGCTTTGTTGAATCTTAATGAACATCAAGCTGATGTTTTCACAAAGTTGTTACAAATTTAGATATTGTCTCTTAACGCCAATATTCAATCTAGAGACCACCACTGTGCATGTTAAAAGAAAAAAAAATCCTTAATTTTTTACAGATGAACAACTTTTCTACTGACCTTCCTTCACTTTGCCTCTCTTTTGATGGCTGCTCGACAGAGGGGATTATAAAGCAATACTGTAATTTCTTTATGCTGAGTTTAGTCTCAGAATGGATTGGTAATATATATTCTTCAGACCCGTACAAGTAATATACAGGCAATGTCAGAGAACAGGTTAACAGTGAAGTGTTAAAACAAATTGATTAACAGCTGCAAGGTTTAAAAACCAGATGAAAGACTCCAGAAAGTTCCAGGAGAAAAAAAAACCAAAACCTTACTTTAATCTGTTATTATCAGGGAGTACTGGAGGATGGAAAGTATGGTAATTGTCCTTAAGAACTGCATTGGTAATGATCCAGAACTACAAACTAGTAAATTTTACTAGTTTGGGCAAATGGAGGGGGAAATGGAAATCAAGTTTGAGATTACCTAGATGAACATGTGATGCTGGCAACCTTCTATTGCTCTTTAGAGAGGAAACCTGTGACTCTCTAAATTACTTTAATTTTTCAAGCAAGCTCACAAAATTTAATTAAAACAAGACCTGATTATAGGAATTATTAGCTTTTAAAACTTTTACAATATAGAATTTTACTATTCCTGGCATTAAGAAATTGACCAGCATTTTACCAGAATTAATAAAAAATTAAAAATTTAGTAACTGTTATATGGGAGGTAATAAAAACCTGATTAGTGTTGGTTTTTACATAAATTTAACACAGAAATCTAAGACTTTAATTTAGTTGTCTGTAGTCCCTCTCTATTCAATAGAGAGAAATATGTACATTAGGATAATGATTTATCACATCCTAAATCAAATCTCATATAGGTCAGAGGAACTGCTCTTTGGAAATATGTCTCTCACATTGATGATAGATAGAGTTCAAAGGAGTTAGTGAGATCAATTAAGTAAATTTTAGATAGTCAAAGTCAGCGAGAGGATTCCCTCTCTCTACAGCGACATAGAGAAGCCATTGTGTAGTGCCACCAGCATTGTACAATACTCACATTGCACTAGCCTCAAATATTGGATAGAGTTATTGATCTTTTTGTGTTAAACATACACAAGCCCACAAAATCTGTCTTGTCTGAGATTATGAAATTATATAGATTTAGTTCTTCAAGTGAATATTTGATTACTAGATACACATGACTTTAGCATCTCTGACTATCAAGGCATCCTTTCTGGGATAGACTGTCCTCAGTCTTGTGTGACAGAAAGGAAATCAAAAGAAAAAAAATATCCATTGTGAGCTATGTGACCTTCAAGGATTTATGCAATCAGCATAATCTCTGCCTCAATGAGTTATACACTCACCTGTGCCACAATGCCAGGGATATTTCTGTTTAGTTGCTAATTCGGTTTATGAATTATATAACTAAATCAATGGCTCCCATTACTTGTAATTTGAGCTATTGACTTTTGCTTTACTTCATATGATTCAAGTGAAGAAATTTCCTGAAGAGGGGAAAAAAAAGGCAAAAAAAACCCCCAACTTAAAACAACAAAAGTGAAATCAAGCAGAGTGAAAAGAAAGTGGCTTGCAGCTTTTTCAGGCCTGAGACAATGCATATGGTATGCTAACAAATTACAGGGAACAGTAGCATATCTTTCTGTCATGAAATGCAATTTGTGTCAGGAAATCGTGTTTCTACTGATCACAAAGATCTAGAAGTACTAGAGGATTTAATGCAAAGTCACATGTTCTTGGGATTTTTATGATCTGTAATTCATTATATAGAAGTCTCACAAAAGGGGATTTTTCCAGCCCAAGTGTCCCTGGATCTGTAGGTTCGTTGGACCTCTGAACCCTAACCCTAATTATAATGGTCACTATGAGCTTAATCTGAGGTGCCCATCACCATTGGTGGCCCATACCTAAAAGGTGTGGAAGGAGAAATGTTGGTACAATGCTGAGCTCCCCTTGCCATGTGTTCTCCAGCACCAGTGTCTCTGGAGCTGTAGGTTTTGTGGTTTTCTGAACCCTAAAATTAATCACTGCTATGAGCTGAGGCTGAGATCCCCATGAGTGTACCAAGACTTAAAGTACCAAGTACCATGGGTGGCCAAGATTTAAAGGAGCAATGTTGGTGCAGTGCTATGCTCCCCTTTGTATGCCTTTGCCAGCCACAGTGTCCTTAGAGCTTTGACTTTCTGATTCTCTGAACCCTAGCTCTAACCATAATGGTGTCTTTTGTCTGCAGATAAGAACTCCAGCACCATGGGTGGCCCAGATAATAAAGCTGTAGAAGGAGCAATGTTGGTGGAGTGCCAACCTCCATTTGGCATGCTGTTTCTCTGAGTAACCTGAGAAACTCGGAGCCATTTCTGTCTCTGACTAAGCTGGTCTAGTGGAAGGTTCCCTGCACATGGCAGAGGGGTTGGAACTAGATGATATTTAAGGTCCCTTCAAACCCAAACCATTCATGATCGTATGAAAACCGTGAGCAAAGTTTATCACCAAGCTGTTTTTTTGTTGCTTGCAAAGAACTTGTAGATTTGGTCTTTCACATCATATCTTTTGTAAGGAGTAAGTTTGTGTGGCACCCACACATTTAGTCTGATTATATTAGTTTTCTCTTTTTCTTATTTAAGAGTAACAACTGAAGAACCCTCTTAATATCAAAGATTTTTTGATTTTGGTCTACGCTGGATGTAGAAGCACCCCTAGTCTGAGACCAGAAAATAGCCCAATGCCTTCTGAACATGAATAGACAACCACATAGCTGTCTACATGCACAACTGTTCCCATCTGCAACCTCACTGCTCTGTGCCTGGAGGAACAAAGAATACCAACCGACCACGCTTTGCACGGCCTGCTTCAAAGTCCTGCTCTGAGGAAAATAAAGCAGGTACTTCAGCCCACACAGTCTTCATCAACCTCTACCAAGACAGAATAAAAATGGGGAATTTGTGGATTCTTTTCTTGAAGAGCTATTTAATGTTAAATACCTAAGCTTACCCTGGAGACCAGATACCATTCTCCCCTTTGCTAATGCAAACCCTACTGTGAGCTGTGGTCATCTTTCCTCTTGCTTTTTCTCCCTACAGGCCTGTGAAATTTGTAGAGCTACTCAGCTTTTGAAGACAAATAGGATATCACTTCCTCATTCTGTCCCAGCTTGAGGTCATTCCAAGTTTCACAAGGTACCTAACTCAAGTGTGTGAATGATACCAAGGTTTAGAAGATAAGGAACATTTCAGATTCAATCGTCACCTGTTTCCTACTGTGTGGTTTCATTGACCCTCTCGCTACTGGATATTTGGGCACTTATAGCTGTCCCTGGCTCCCTGGTCAACAGAGTGAACTGCATTCCTAGAGTTGGCTACTAAAAGCTGGCTATTTAGCAAGATACAATTCAGATCCTTTCTGGTTTGAGTATTCAGAAAAGAGGAGGCTATAAACTATCTTTAGATAGTTATTATATATGTAGTCAGTAGTTCACACTGGCAGGGTTATTAATGTTCCTAAAATAGCCTTTCACTATTATTGATAGGAGAATAGAAGAGTCCCTCCAGGGCCTTTTGGCAGCAAGCCGGATGGTAATGACTTGCTTAGAGTTGTAAATTTCTTAAATGAAGGTGGCAAACAAAAATTTTTACCAGCAAATACAGCTTTTTTTCCAGGCAGTGTTTAGAGTTAAAAATAAAACTATATGATGCATACTGCAATTTAGGTAGCAGGTGCTTTTCACTGCCTAATTTTAAATGGATTATCCATAACTAGATGTATGCCTAGTACTTTCCAATGAGAATCATAGAATCATGGAATGTTAAGGGGTTGGAATGGACTTTAAAGATTACCTAGTCCCAACCTCCCTGCCATGAGCAGAGACACCTCCCACTAGACCAGGTTGCTCAAGGCCTTCTTCGACTTGGCTTTGAAGACTGCCAAGGTTAGGGCATCCTCAACCTCCCGGGGCAATCTTTTTCAGTATCTTCTCACTCTCACAGTAAAAATTCTTCCTAACATCTAACTTAAATTTCCTGTCTTTCAATTTGTACCCATTACTCCTTACCCTATCACTGTAGTTCCTGATGAAGAGTCCCTCCCCAGCTTTCTTGTAGGCCCCCTTCTGATACTGGAAGGTTGCTATGAGGTCTACATGCAACCTTCTCTTTTCCAGGCTGAACAATGAGGACTGAATCTTGCCTAAACTGTTTATTTATTTTGATCATTAGCCCAGAATGAATGAAAAAACCATTACTGAAAGCCATTACTGATAAGGTCTGTGAGATAGAGATGTAAATAATATAAAAGACAGAATTACTGTCTTAGAGAATTTTCAAAAAAGCCAAGTATAAAGTCACATATGAAGGTACTTACAATTTAGACTTTGTCAAGAACATGGATTTCCCTTGTTAAGGCCTGGGTGAGCCTTAACAATTTGCCAATTATGGGACCAAAAAAGCACATACAGTCTTGCAAGTATATGCAGGAAAACATGAAGTGGAACTAGCAAGTCTAACATCCCTCTGTTTTAAACACTGACACCACTCTTATTGAAGCACTTGCTTTACATCTTATATCTGCAATTCAAGCAGGAAGTTTTTGAGAAGGTTCAGGAAAGAGTCATTCATATACATTCATATACATGATTAATGAGAAAATTAGCATCATTGACATGCAAAAATTCCAAGAGAAGAAACAGAAATATGATTACTGAGAAGGCTCTCATCCAGAAAGTACCTGCCACATCTGGTGAAGGTGTTTGACTGAAGGTGTAAGTTCGGGTGTGATATTTTATTTAGTAGTGAGGCTATTTAACAAAGTTACTAGGCAACATGGAGGGCATATTTTACTGAAAATTAAGTTAAAATTAGATGTGGTTTTCTAAATATGTTCCATTTCAATCAGACCTATTTGATTTTTTTTTCTTTTCAAAGCATTACAGAGAATGTGAGAGGTGGATTATCAAAATATTTCCCTTTTGTGTCTAAAATCTGTGAACAATCCTACTCTCCTATTCTGGAGTGGGAAGGGGAATGTGCTCAGAGAGAGAGACTAAAAAATAAAACAGAGCTAATGGCAGAGAAATCAATTATGCTTTTAGAAATCTCTCTGTTTTGTAAATGTGATTTAAGTAAGCAAGATGTACCCTCACAGAAATCATCAGGCAGGTTGTTTTAAAGACTCACTTCATTTCAAACTGAATTGTGTTTTCCATACCAAAGCTATTTGATCCCAGGTCTCCCACATCCATGGAATGCACCTCAGCTGTTGAACCACTGTCAGTGCGACCTTCATTTCCCAGTAGTATAGGTACTGCTGGGATGGAAAAGAAAGATTACAGAGCTCCAGGTTTAAATGATGCCTTCTGAGCAAAGTACATAAGCTGGAGAAAAGCCCCAGAAGAGGACACTTCTCTGTACTGACACTTCACACAAAAAAGAAAATGGGAAAATTTGGCTGAACATCTGCTTCAGCTCTCCACAGCAATGATTTCAAGTCAAGATTTCCAGCTATCAGGAGGACACTGGCAGGTACCAGCAGGTTGGATATGTTGGCTTAGTGAGTTGTGTTTGCTCTCAGGATACATACTGTATCAGAACAAGAGAGTTATGGAACTGCTGCACTGGGGCTTTCACTCGAGCAGAGATTCCCAAGAGCTTAATGTCTTCAAGGAGATGTTGAGTTTTTTAGCATTTAGCTGGTAGAAAGAGGCATTTCTTGGCTACCTCATCTACGCTCTGGCAAAGTCCTATGCCTAATTGTTAATGTAGGTGTTTTTGGCAATTCCTTCAAATGCCAAACTGCTGATTTGAACATTAGAGTTGCTGGTTTCTACATTCAAGGATGTGTATATGTTATATCAACGAACATGATGCACACATCTTGGTGGAATTCTTTCCACCAGGAAATCTCTTGCCTTCTTTGAAATCTAAGAAACTATAATATAACTTCTTTAGTTTTGGATTTAGCTTCCCTAAAAGATGGACTTCAGCCTTGACAATTTGCCTGAGAAAAACTTACTTTCATCATGAACTTTCCTAACTGAATTCAGCAACTTGCTTTAAGAAAGTCACATGTCACAAATGCAACTGAAAGTTTACATTTCTCTTGCTTTGAACAGTGTATATCAAAGTTTCTAATTTCAATTGAAATTCATGAGTCACACGGCCTTAAAGCTCAAACAAGATTCACCAGAAATCTGCATTTCTCTATATAAGGTGTTCATTTTATTGTCATTCCTCATAATCAATGACAAGCAGAATATCAGAAAAATCAGAGGTAAAAAGAATTCATTTCTGCTTTGCATGATCACAGCCAATAACTGACAGCCTCACCCGAATTAGTTTACTGTTTCTCCTTTTTAACATTGGTGGTTCTTTTGTCTCTGCCCTTTATGTTCATTTTGATTGCTGTCTGGAAAATTTACAACATTCAGGATTGGTTTCTGGTTATTGCAATTTGATTTTCCCTGTGCTTGGCTAATTGCATCTTTCATTTCCCACAGATCATTCTGTGAACAGATGACAACAGAAATTAGTTCCTTTAGAAAAAATGTTTTTGCAGTCCTAGAACTCCAACCTCGTGAAAGCCTTCAACATATTGTTGCACCTTTATTTTAGAAGAATGTTTCTACATATGTTTATTTATTTGTAAATTCTATCAGACATGGAAATTTACAAGAACTTAGCTGACTTACTGACTTAAAAACACATATCCTATTTAAAGCATATGGGATTGTAGAGAAACTTATGAACATCCTAAAATTTAAACAATTGTTGTTCTGAAATGGAAAGGTCTTGTGAATAGAGTGCTCCTTTCTATAGCCCTCTAAATCCAAGGCTCTAAGTGTGGTCCCTTCAAACTAGCAAGAACCTGCAGTGCCAAGAGAAGCTGCCTGTCCACCCCACTGGCCTCTCCCTGCGCCACTACAAGTATTTTCATGGCCTCATAGTAAACCATGTTGTGGAATGATTGAAACTAAATGTTCACTTTTTTGGGTAGGTTTTTGATTGGTTGGGGTTTAATTTTTTTTCCAAGGTCGCCTCTTCAAAACAGAGCTCTTGTACAACTTGAAATGACAGAGAAATTGTAGAAAAATTATTGGAATAAAAAAAAATTCTAAACTGTTGGATAGCAAACACAACTCTGATAATAGGGCCTTAATACCATAACAACCAAAACTGTCTTGCCAAGCATATAGCAAAGAAGTCGAACTGTAGCAATGGTGTCTGAATTTTTTGACTGATTTAGCCTGGATCAGACTTTTGCTGGTAATACCTTCTCTTGAACCTCACTAAGTGGGCATGTACAGGGTCTAGACACCATCTCCCAAACTTAAATGAAGACAGTAGGGTTTGTTCATCTACTGTGATCCCAATCAGTTCTTAGTTGTGGTAATACCACTAACACGTGTCATATTTTCTATGTGTCGGTGAACTCACGCCAACTGGAGATATTCAACAGTTCTTGAAGGCACTATTCAGAAGATAGTTTTTCTATACCTCTTCTCATAATTGCATTGCTTCCTGCTTCTTATACATCCTTTCCTGAGAATATCTACACAGTCTTGAATTAGCTAGTTTGAATAAAGCTAAAAGAAATGTCATTCAGAACAGAGATAAGTACCGTGTAGGCAGTTATGTAGAAAAACAGCTAGCATGTGGAAAATTTGGCAGAGGGTGGGGATAGAATGCATCTTGTATGTCTGTGGCATCTCAAAACCATTAACCTGTCATTTGGGATTCCCCTCCAATCAACCAGGTAAGCTATTAACGACCATTTGTGTCTCACACTGCAGAAATCCCCAAGAAACAGATTCAAACTAATAAATCCAGAGAGACCAGGACAGAACAAACAAGTCCAGAAACGGCATAAATATGTACAAAGATGTTCCTGAGCTGGCAGGTGAAAACATTCATTTAATTTCCAGTTTCATACTAGTTTTCATGTGTCCAGGATACGGTCACACATAGTTACACACACCTTTATATATGAGCTAAGGGGACTTCAGAAAAGTCACCACCTGTGTCCATGATTTTCGCAAATTGAGGGATGTTGGTGAAGTGTTTCCATTCAACTGCAACAATTGGTGCATCCTGTTGTTTTACAGGCTGCAGACTTGCAGGATTTCAGCCTAAGAATATTAGTTTTGAGCAAGTTGTTGTCCTTCTTTGCCTTTCAGTTGCTTGAGGTAGAATTCAATTTGTCTGTCTTTTAGTACCTGAAAATATAAAAGGATAAAGTCTATAATAAAGAAACATGGCTGATAAGCTCAGGTTTAGATAAGTATCATCTAAATTTGAATAATGTGTCCCATTTTTAAGGTGTTTTGAATAAGCTATCAATCTTGGCCCAACTTACTTTCTTCAGAAATCATCCAGAGCTGTACCATTAAATCCTGTGGAAGAAGTGTTAGGCAAGAAATGGAATTGTTGCCTAATGGAATTAGGCAAGAAATTCATCCTTGTTAGAGAAATTTGAAAACCAGCAAATGCAAGGCAATCTACATTCTACTGTATAAAGTTACTTTACCATAACCAAGACATGAAGGATGCAATAGTCCATGAGTGTCTACAGTGACATATACACGTGAAGGACCTAGATCCGTCAAAAGAATAAAAGATGTCGCAATTCCATAAAAAAATTCTTTAGTCTAAAACCACATTAAACCAAAGAAAATATCTTCCATACGAAAAGATGTTTTGTGATACAAATCTCAAAGAAACTGTACAGTCTGCAGAAAAATACCCTGTTCATCCACTTGCAAGAAGAGCATCATTTAATACACATTAGTGACTGTATTCTTAGCTTCATATTGAGCAGCTGAACATTTGTTTTTTTCTATACTGACTAATGCTTTATGCTGCAGGATATTGAAGTCTAGTGGACCATGCAATTAGAATGCCAGGGCAATGGTAACTTATGCAATTTAGATACGAAATTTTGCATGAAATAGCAAAACAATGTGCACTAGTTATGCTCCACTGCAAAATCCATCACTAGCAGAAGTATAATTTCATGAAGAAAGATAAAAAATAAAAAAGTAGAAAGTGTAACACAACAAAGTGCTGTGCCAGTAGTATTATATTGTTATCTAACAGCATTTGTTAACAAGAATGTAAAAATATAATCCCCTTCTAAAATGATTCAGCCACGTCTAATATTAACTAGTGACACAACGACGGACAGGCATATGCTGTGCTTATGTTGCCTTAAGAGACTGTGGAGAAGACTCCAGGCCAATTTAGTGTATAAGACAAAATAGAGTAGGTCCTTTAATGAAGCCTACAGGCCAGGGAATACACATGACACTCCCTGCCCAGGCAGTGGTTCTATGATTTTATAAGGACCATCCAATCCTAGATCTGTCCACCCACTGGCTCTGCCCAGTTCTGCCTCCTCCTGGCACGCCTCCTTGGGAATTCGGTCTGGGGGCATATGGGACTCCTTCTTCCTCATCTTCATCTTCTTCGCTGCACGTATAGTCCTTGCAGTTCCTCCAAAGTTCTGGGCTTGAAGATTGCTATGTCTGTGTGATATCTTGTGGTCCAGGCTTTTTGACAATTCTGTCTTGAAAAGAAGACTAAACACACTAACGGAATGTAGAGGGATTGATATGGAATGGGATAATAGGGTTGGGTATGTGTAAACATTATGCTACAGGGTAAGGGATATAATACAGGTACATTAAAATCTACATTTACTACACAACTACTTCTAAAATCTACAAAGGTTAAGAAAATCCAAAAAGCTCTGAGGCATCACTTACCAAGTACTTTTTTTCAAAAATTACAAGCTGAAAGAAATGAATCATGCTCTAACTGTATTCTAACTTCTCATGTTCAGATATGTCCTCCTCTTGAACTCATTACTACCTTCACCAAACTTTCTTAAATCCATCAGACCAGGGTGAAGCTCTTCTGGATTGTGCCAGTATCCAGTAACCAAGAGTGAGACTCTTGATACGATTGTCCAGCTCACCAGCTAACCAGATTTTGTATGTGTCATTGTCCCCGGATATTGACTTCAGAGGCCAAGATTGTATTGAAGAAAGGCTAAAGATTAAATAAAGTTCCCTCATCAAATTTAAGGTAGGAAGACAGGATCTCATCTGAGGCATTCAAAGGCATGTACTCTTGTATATATACTGGGAATTTAGGCTCATCTTAAAAGCCTAAATTAGATCTCATATTACATTATTGTTTATAAATTTTAGTTCCACAGTTTGCAAACATTAAGGACAGCTGGGACAATTTTTTTTGCATCTTAAAATGGAACTACATCATTTTGCGTATATGACTTCTAATAATCTGACTTTGTTGAAAGTCATCAGTCATCCATCCCTTCCCTTTATAATTACTGAAGAAAACAAGCTAACCAGAATGGCAATTTACACAGCTTTTTGCAAAATCTGCTCTATAACAGTAAAGTTTTTAGTGGATGTAGTAGCAATAAAATGCAGCCTTTTTCTTTTTTTAACCTATGATAAATATCCTTGGGGCATTTCCCTTAACAAAAGCACCTGTCAGTAGCTGCAGAGTTTAAATTCAATTTCTCTGGTCATTACAGATAGATTTGAAAAGCCAGATGTGAAGGCAGGTGCCCCACTCCATTTGATAATAAGTTAATGGCCCTTGAAATTCAGAAGCAGTATGTCAGCCCCAACAGTTCCCTTTGAAACAACTCCCCCTCTTTCTGGCTTCTACCTTCCTGTGTTTCTGTTGCTTTTTTTAAGATCAACAACTCAATGTGAGAGTGATATTGTTTTTCTGTTTAGATGAGCTAACATATCATGTTATATCATTTTAATGTCCATCATCTCTGGGACTTCATGTCTGTGAAGCTTCAGTTCTATGGGTGTTTTGTCAAATACAGAAATATTATGTCTATGCACCCCAAATAAATTTTATGTTCTACTAAATGTAGTTGTGCTGCTTCTTTTCCTGGTTATTAAAATCTTTCTTTTATAGCAGAATTGTATGGACTTCTATCCTTTTTGCCTTAAGGGATGGAGAGGAATCTTTGGAAGGCTAAAGAGGGAACGTTAAAATTTCATTGCAGAACTCTGGACCAAATGCTGGCTTTGACTCTCAGCATGTGGTTGCAGGTGCAATTTGCCTTCTTAGCTTTTAAAACATCCGTTTGGGTAAGACAATCATTCTCTTTTCAAACTCCCTCAAGTGCCTCATCAGATGGCAGCAGTTTTCACAGCCAGTAGTTGAATGATGTGGCACACACACTACAGGGAATGAAAAGGATTTTAAAAACTGAGACAGGGTTTCTGAATGCTGTGCAGTCATCACGTGTAGTGACATTCTTTGCATATTTGAACACAGAAAAACCCTGAATGTAGGATCATAGAATAAATCAGATTTTAGTAGCAAAAAATAATCCTTAGCAAGTAAAAAAGTTTAACTATTTTCTGGGTTTTTTTCTACCTGAGCATTTATTTTTTGCATTTAAGTGATGATTACTGAAATTTTACCAGCTTTACTATCAACTAAATAGGTTTTCCTTTCTATATCTGTCACACTAATTATATTTTAGAGATGATCATAATATAAATGTTTAACCAAATTTGTGGAACATTCACAAATATCTATCACAACAGGCAATGTCTGCATCCCAAACTTAGAACTTGAAGATCCAGCTCTGCACACTAAATCACATTTTGTGCAGGTTGCTCCTGATGAGTTGGATGTCTTTTTTAGCCACTGACCCCCATTCTCATTCCTTTCACTGGATCAGGTTTAGCCATCGTCTGAGCCTGTGATGAGTCAGGTCAGCTTTCATGTTAAGTGGCTTTGGCCAGTCTAAGGACAGTCGTTAGGAGGTGTTTGTGATTCCTTTCTACAGGTTCATTAACATCAGTTGAATAAAATTAGCTGGTGTTAATGGATGAAATAAAATAGACTCATTCACCGAAACGTGCTTAGCATCATCATTTCTCCATTGAAAAGAAGACTCCTTTCACTTATTTACCAATGTATTGATTTTGATAAAAAAATCGCAATGTATAAACTAAGCTATTAAGGGGGAGGATATAATAAAATGGTGGGGAGCAACTGAAAAAAAAAAAAGACCATCACAGTATTTTGGTAGAATTCTAAACGTTTTTCTAATTACTGGGAATATTCAGAAGATAACAGTAAACTTCTTGCAATTTGTTCCTCCTATATACACCTATATACCTATACCTCTGAAAAATCTCAGTTGTATTTTAAAACAGAAACAGATGTAAAATACTCAAGTGCACTTAAAATCCCAGCAACTGGTGTGTGATATTAGCCCATGATGCCTCCCCTCCAAAAGCATCCCTACCCAGTAGCAATGGGAGCACCCAGCTGGCTGAGAGACACAGAGGAGTCCTGGGCATGCCTAGGGACCAGCCAGTACACATCTGATTTTCTTCTAATTATATCTCAGCAATCATCCATGTGGAAAACAGTTTGTGTAAACATGTCTCATGCAATTCAGTCACGTAGTAAATACCTAGAAGTTACATTTTAATTCAATTTACTCGGAGTGGAGAATATACAAAAGGCTGAGGCCGGGCAATCCATTTTCTCGCTATAAACATTTGCCAAATCAGTAATCCCAGCGGTAGAGCCTCCAGGGAGAAGGGGTGATGTGCAGCCTGAGCTCATCAGCAAGGACACACTGAACTGTGCAACTGGGCTAAGACTTCAAAAAACTCACTCCACAGAAAATTCTAGAGTTACCTTTTGTGAGAAATATCTCTAATTAAAATTTTGGAGACGGTCAAATAAAGTGAAACAAAGAACTTTATTGCTGGGTGCACCGAAGTCGTGGGGTGGTTTGAGCACACCTGACTGGGAGGGGACAAGCCTTTTTAAGGTCTCTTAATTTACAAAACCACTCCCTCACACCTCCCACGCCAGGCCCTGCTCCCCTCTTTCTCAAAAGGCAATCTTTGCCTTTTGGTACAGTTCATTGGTTGTTCCCACCCACCTATCAGGTTGTTTCCCTGCCCTCGGCTGCATGGTCTCCTGGCAGTGAGCCCAGATTGGTCTCACTGCCTTGCATACTTTCTGATTTGCCTTCTTACTAGACCAGTAAGCAAAACAGTAAGTCAGCAGCAGTAACAAAGAACAATGAACAACCAGAACAATAAGAACAGCAAACAAGGCAGTAAGCAGTACTCAGTAACAGTGACCAGAACAACTTGCAGTCCACCAGCTCCTGGACCACAAAATGGCTCTTCGATATCCTCAAATGACCTCCAGGTATCTCAACATGAGGTAACCATGGAAATCCCTGCTTGTAATAAAACCGTCTTATTTATTTCTCCCACTTTTTATTCTACATCACCACAGAAACATAGAAGTTTAATATGAATTTGTGCAGTTACGAGCAAGTTAATACGGGATGCTTGTTGTGTAATGGTCACAGTGTATGCTGGGAGCTGAAGTTCTGATGGAACTTCTACCGCAAAAAGATGACCAATTATAAGTGTCCCAGGAAGAAGCTTTAAAGTGCTTGGACAGGACTGCGCTGCCCCCCCCCATGTTTTGTTACCATGCCTTTTTTCAAATACAGGAATTTGTTCAGCCATTAATAAAGGATTCTCCATTTTCCATCATCCCAGGAGGGTCTCATTTATATTCACTGCCGCAAATATGGAAATTCAATTAAAAACTGTAATATACATTAAAATATTTCTTACAAGATAAAAAAATTAATCATTCGCACCCATGAGGGGGGAAAATGGCCTCATTTAAGTGGTTTTAAATTTAAATGGCAATTCTTTTAAAAGTGGAAATAATATCTATAATATATTTAAAACACTTTCTCTTTCAACATTAAAACAAAATGAATATTCTCCCATGATAAGTTTACATTTTGGCAACCTACTTTTTCTGACAAAATCAGTCCATTTGAATATGTTTTTCCAGCTCCATTGTTATATTTTTGGCTACAAGATGAATCAAGATGACACTAATAGACTTTCTTTGCCATTGAAAGTTAACACAATTTTCCTTAAAGCCTATTCAGAAGTCAGATGAGAAGATGTTCATTAAAAAAAATATTCCAAGACAGTGCAATATTTCTGCTCAGCAACACAGAAAGAAAAATTTTTTCCCCTCACACAAGATCTCCCCCCAAGACTGTCCCCTATTTGAAAATATATAAGTATAGTGTTTTGTTGCCCAGTGAAGGATTTTGTAGATTAAGAACCTTCTGCTCCTGTAACTGGTCTACTCTGGCCTCCAATCGGGAGGTCTGGAGACACACCATCTATAACGCTGCTGATGCTTTTGAGAAAGCACACAGGATCACCCTTGAGGAGAAAAGACAACGCAGAAAGAATCGTGCCTTGCAGAATTTACCACCTAAGGAGTCTTTCTGCTGTACCTTTTGCAACCGGACATGCCTGTCTCGTATTGGCCTTTTTAGCCACCAACGCGCTTGTAACAAACGTGGGTAGAGCCCTCCCCAAATCTTCGTTCGCAAAGCCCAACCATGATGATGATGATGCTCCTGCAAGAGCCAAACAGACCAGGCCCCTATCTAGTTCATATGTGACAGAAAGTTCTGCACAATTCTCTTATTTGGAAATTTAGAGATTTCAGAACTTGTCTTCCTGTTTGCTGGCTCAAAGGTGCAGAAGAGCCCACTCTAGTCCAGACAGCTCATTTTGGAAACATTAGTTTCAGTCCTATTGCAAGTTCAATAACACATTATGTTTCAGTCCAGTATGTTTTCAGCCATAATAATACCAGCCTCACTTTCTATAACAGTGATCATAATAATCAAACCAGGTCTGGAGACTGCTGTTGTAGAGAAGCCCAATGGCTGGCTGATGGTGAAACAGAATATCACAAGCCATATCTATTCTGGCAGCTACATTAGGTCATAATTTATTGGTACGTGACAGCTAAGAGGAGAAATTCGGGAGATTTATTCTCAGTTACACACAGACAGAAACACAAGTGCTTCCCCCCCTTTGCCTGCCCTCCTCTGCTTCCTAATTCCTCTCCAAAGCCATATTCTATGTATTGAAAAAACCATAAAGAAAAAAATCACTTCAGCTACCACTATCCTTTAAAGAGTGTGTGATCGAGCCACAATGCAGTTTCCTAGAATTTCTGCAGTGGCTTCATGAACTGACCCTTGCAAAGAAACAGCAGCAGGAAAAAATTAAAAAGGCACTAAAAAAAGAGCAACATAATTGCATAATCCTTCCTGATGTATGCTAGAAAAATAAAATTGGCACAAAGAGGTTGGTCTTGTGACCACAGAGAATTCGTATCGTGCCACAGACACCCATGAGGCTTGCTGCTGTCACAATGGGTCTACAATAAAGTGTCAGCTTTCAGCAAGGAGACATATTTTTATAAGTTTTCCTGAAGCAGGGATGACCATGCAGGATAACATTACTGCTAGTTGTATTACAGTAGCTCTTACAAAACCTGACTTCCACTTACATTTCCAGATGAGGGGACACAGAAGGGTTGTTGTCTGTATGTATTTAAAGTGTTATGTTTCCTCTCAAATTTATGGGTGTCTTTGACCTTGAAGGTTTGGATTTAAGTGATATACTTTATGTTATAGAGACATGTACTAGTAAATTAATTATGGTGGGTAGCAAGCCCAGTTGCTGGAACTTGAGCACCCATTTTCCCAAAGTCTCTGGAGCAGGAGACTTTTCACATTTGGCTCATGCCATGAAGCATCATCCCAAGAAAATCTTAGAAATAATTTGGAAATTAGCACTTGTTAGGAAATATTCCCAAGAGGTAGTCTGGATGGAGTCATACCCCTCTGAGGATGGAAGGACTTAATGATGTGTATGTGGTCAAACAGTGCCAGCTGGGTTCCATGCCAAGAACAGGTCCTGACACTGTTATTTTACTGGTACAGATGAGGCCAAAAAGAAATACTAATAAAATTAATCTGAAACTACTTGGTTCAAATTGCTATCACTCAGCCATCCACAAAAATAATAATCTCTCTAAGAGAAGGAAAAGAAATGTACACATTCCACAGAGGCTGGGGCAAATGGTCAAAGGGCAATCTCTGCTCACTGCCAAATGGCTTCCTCATTTGAACATTACTCACTGCAGGAGTGCCAAGAAACCTGTGGCATTTATGTTACCATAAAAAAAAAGGATTAGGAAACAGATAGCAAACAGAGAAAGTCTCAGGATGACTGCTGGAAAAATTATTTTTCTGGTATGACAATGGAGTTTATTCTCTGCATTTTTATTAAAAGAAACACCTGCTCCAATGTGATTTTTTTTTACCCATTCATCCAGGATAACACTAAAATTATACTTCATTCACCAAGGTACCCTGATGACCAGAGACAGCTGACAGAACAGGCATGTACATCAAAGCTCTTTATCTTAAGAAAGCCTCAAACTTTCTCTCTTACTTTAAACCATGACCTCATCACAGTGAAGTCAGATATGTTTCCCAAACTTTAGAGATTACTTCTGATGTTGTATGTTCTTTTTCTCCACACCGAAGGAATGACCAGCTCTGGCATTCACCGAGTTTATTCACTGGATGCTACCAGTTCTTACTGATCATCAGTTTAAGAAACTGGAGCTGAAGAAAGGCAAAGCCAATCAAAATATACTTGACTGAAAATGAATGCAATGAGTTACAGAATGCTTCTTGCAAAAGTTTCAGGTATAGGAAAACACCTGCATATAGCAAATATTTCACAGAAACATCTAAGATCATTGAGTCCAACCTTAAACCAATCACCAAAATTATTTGATTGTACTGGAGATGAAATAGGGCTTTAAGTACCCTAGATTTCCACTTGAGTAATTGAAAATGGCAACTGAAACTGAGCTGTGCCTGATAAAATGAATTATTATTAACTCTGAGTCAATATTTCTCTGGTAGTAATTAACAACACTTGTCCAAAATGAAAACACCTTCCCCAAACTTCAGCTACCCCTTAGAGAGACCTTCATCTCTGTTCAATATTCAGTCTGGTTCAGGATTGTTCCGTATTTATCCAAGACAAGATGGCTATTGTTGCAAACATCTATGATTTATCTACCTTGGAGTTTAAAAAAATTATTCCATATTTCAATGATTTAAAAAATAATTGTGGGGTGTCATGAATAAAAGTCTAAAATATAATATTAATGTAAGATATTATAATACTTTCTCTAATACAGAGTAAACTTGTGAAACTGAATTAACTCTTTCTGTAATACACTGTAAACTTGTGAAACTGAGAGAATGAAATCCAGAGTTTTCACTTAGAATCAAGTCTGGAATACAGGTCTGGTTAAATCTTTTTAAATGGAACTTTTAATCCAGATATTTACTCAATACATTTTTTATACTGTATGTATATTTTAAACCAAACTTGTTCTTCTCCATCATCAAGAGTTTAATTAAAAAAGGTTCCCAACTATGAATCTCCTGAATTTGATGGTTTGCTGCTGTAAGGGAAAGGACATGACTCCATGGATCACTGACTCCCACTAGCAGCTTTTTCTGACTGTATTGCAGAAGCTGGAGGAGATTATTAAACAGCACATAGAACTAAAGCGTGCTCAGTTGGTGTCTCTCAAAGTATCAACGACCATAATGGCATTCCAGCATCTCACCATATAATATCTTGGCTTGCTAATAGATTCTCCAGCCCTTATATACCCTGAAGTTTTTCCAGTTCTGTCCCTCCTAGACATGTCACTTATAATAAAGTGCCTGTCCATCTCCTTTTTTAACCTTGCAGCTCAAACCCTTCCCACCTACAAGGGAATGTGGAAGCCTCACTGTAATTACTTTCTGTCATGTCATGGCTGTATTCAGTAGCATATGTGAAAGGCACAAGTCACATACTCATGTCTTATGACATCCAGTATTAACTGGAGCAGTCTGTCCAGACCTTGCCACTCACTGTGAGAAAATGCAACAGTCTCAGGACTCATATGATAATCTCAACAGTTTCTTTAGTAATTCCACCAGTCAATAAAAACCCCGTATAATATAAATGTTCAATCTTCATATCATAGGACAAATTAATATTCTTGCAGGGTTTCAGTTCTACAGCAGCCCTCAGCAGCATGTCTCATTAGTCTCAGTGAGTATATTATCTTTCTTAATTAGAAACTCTTAAACTTTCTAGTCATGGGAATTCAAGAGTAGCAGAAGAAGAAGAAATATTGTGTGATTCATTTTAATTACAGATTTATAGGCTGGAATAGGAAACTGGAGGTTACAATCTTAATCTAGCACTAGCTAGGTAGCGTGTCTCGGATGTACTGTGCACCACTCAGGAAACAGAACTAGCCTAGGATAAACATGAAAGAAAGATTTCAGAGTGCAAGGGAATGGATATTTCATACCCCAGTGGGACTATAAATTAGAAAGTTTCTGAAACATTTGAAAATCTTCCTCTTCATGTATAGAGATTTCTGGAGGAGCTGAATCCTTTACCTGTGTGATCAAGAGGAGAAATGCTCCAAATACAGGAGGTTCCGGTGAAATCTTAGAATTCTTTATTCAATAGTGTAACTCACACTGACATCAGGTTGTTCATAACCTTGCCATGTTTGGTTCAGCAGAAGAAATTTTGCACCTTCTAAGGGAAAGGTGTTTGCCTTCACTTTCTTTGCCTCTACCCAGCTCCTCTCCCCTCTAGCCTCCTAACAAAAATGATGGATTTGGATATTTAAAAAGCTGTAGGTGTTAATATTGTGGCTTTTCTGTTGTGTTGTTGATATTGATACTAAATCTATTGTACACTGATTGCTGATTAAGTGCTTTTAATAAATCAATAAAATATTTTGATTATGATTTGGCTTAACCAAATGAACTGAGTAGTTTTCCCTGCATTGTTACTACCACATGACATTAAGTTGCCACTAGTTTGAGGCCACTCATGCATCTGTTTGCAATTCAGGTCCTCAGCAAACAGGAGCTTTCCTCTCTTCCCAGACACAGAGTAGTGGCCTAAATTTGAAATTCAGCTGCTTGGACTTGTCAATATAACAAATTCCTTGTTGTCTGAGGTTGAGAACTTCTCCCTAAATGCAGAAAGGTTGTTTATTAAATTTTTTTCATAGTGACACTTAAAATTTAATAATAATGTCAGTATATCATAGGGCAATGGTGATTTTATTATAACGGACAGAAATAATCAGTCTTTTTTACACTTATTCTACAAGCCAAGAAATTCTATCCATCAGAGAACACAGAGAAAAAAATTATTCTGTTCTAAATTTACCTTAAATTTTGGTCCACTTAATGTCTTTCATCAATTTCTATTGTCTTAATTTAACAAATGGAATCATAAATAATGCATCGTTAATAATCTACGTCAACTGCACTTATTTGCAATTAGAATTTTTTTTCCATACTCTGTTTTATGAATATTTAATAAACTGCGTAACCTTGATGGAAGGAGTGCAATTTAGGAAGCCATAATCAAAATGTAGAAAGTCTTGCTTTGTGAGCTCAGCTTCTGGTTTTAAATTAACATCCAGTAAATCTTTCTACACAGTGATCAGCTCATCACGTCTAAGATTTGCCTTATCTAGAAATGCATGGACAATTTCACTATATGTTTTCTACTTCAAAGGAACTAGTTGCTTATTTTTAAGCTTCTAAGGATTATGACCTGAAATTTTAGAGTACATACTTTAGAGTATATGTTGAAAAAAAGAGAAAATTTAAAAACAAAACAAAACAAAACAAAACAAAAGTTTACTCCTGAAATGTACATTTAGGATGTGGATGTTGAAAATAAACATTATAAATACTGGTAGCTATTCGAATAAAATCAATGATTCACTGACTGTTCAGTCTTTGCTTCTTGAGGGACAAGAACAACAATTAAATAGTTTTGTTTGATTTTCTGGTTTGCCACAGTAACTTTATTATAGAATACACTTT
Organism: Corapipo altera; assembly: GCF_003945725.1. Lineage (NCBI taxonomy): Eukaryota > Metazoa > Chordata > Aves > Passeriformes > Pipridae > Corapipo > Corapipo altera. Next base: position 12,662,209 of record NW_020884883.1, on the reverse strand, counting down.
CACGGGGAGAAGAGTATCACACTGCTATGGATTTGCAACATTCATATTCACCAGTCATTTAAAATAAAGTAACTGCAAGAAGGTTATTGTCAAAAAAGAGAAGTACCTATGAGGTATATTCTCCTAGCACTAAGAAAAAACTTATGATTCAGTGAGAACTATTCAATCAAACTAAGATTTATAATTCTGAAATATGCATGAGATAGAGGCGAATAGATGCTCAAAATTAGGTAAATCTCTGGAGGCATTACATAGAACTCTGTGACACTTGGAAGTCTCTCTGCAAATTGATAAGGATCCAGATCCTGACAATAAAAAAACCCCGTGCAATGTGAGGCTGTGGGATCTTAAACATCCCTCCACCTCATTTCAAAATTAGGTCAGGAAATGCTGGAGATGTAGGAAATCTGTTTAAAATACGCTGCATTTTAGAGCCTGCAGATACCTACAGGTCAGATACTTGGAAGAATCTGGAGATGGGAATTTAGTTAAAGCACCAAATAAGCCAAATCACTACTCCCTTCAGTAAGAGGATAATGCTGATTTTGTTCACATTACAGCCCTGGAAATGGATTCAGTTGCAGAATGAACCAAAAGTGATTCCCGGTGACCTCAGTGGCAGTGGCACACTGTCCATCTGCAGGCAAAATGTGTTCCCTCTTCTGCCAGCTGTGTTATTGCCCTGAACACAGGTCTCCATGTCCTGTAAGTACCTGTTCACAAATTGCCTAAGTGTTATATAGCAGCAGTTATCTTCCTGCACATTACCAGGACCAAAGGGAAGAACCACAACATCAGTCTGAACAAAGGTGCTGATAAAAAACAAGAGAGCTATGGGTGGCAATTTCTGACGTACTCAAAGGATGAATCTGTCTAGCAAAAAAAGTTGATTTGCTGGCAGAAAATTTGCAGTTTGTTTAAGATGTTGGAAACTACCGTAGGAAGAAAGCTAACAGACAGCTACAATAACAGGTCTTTTCAGCAGAACAGAGTGGGGAGCAGGGCTGGGACTCCACTGGGCACTGGGTGACTGTGATTTCTGCCATACTCTTTACCCTCATGATCAGGCTGTAACCTGTGGGCAGCTCCAGCACTACTTGGCAAGAGTAGTGTTAACTGCAGACCTAACATCCCTTATTTAGCCCCAAACCAGTGTCATGTCTGTAAGCCTCTAAGCACCACCGTTCATAGTAAAGGACCTAAATTCTGCTATGAGCAACAAAAAAAAGATAAGAATTTGATTTCTGACAACCTTTCTTTAATGTAATGCACAAATACCAGTAAGGTTGCAAGTGCTGTGTTGTAACATTTGTTTCATTTGCTTCATTTGGAATTGGATTATTAAATTACTTCTTTGGTATTTGATCATAAAATAGTTTTGAGCTTGTTGCCATTTCGTCTGCTATTCTTATCAATGTTGTCAGAGGAAAATATTTATCTTAGCTATAAGAATGAAAATTATCTTGTGGAATATGAACATTGCTGCTTAATACATGGATTTCAATGTCTTCCTAAGCAAGCTATTACTTTGTTTGTCTTTCATTTGAGAGTCAAGATAAAACATAAACAGAAATGAGTTTGTTTCCCTGAAGCTGGAGCTATTTTTAAGAATGTTCTGACGGCAAAGATGGAAACAAGGCTTCAAGTATTTTCTTTGTAACCGTCTTCAATTAGTGTTTGATCAGAAAAAGGGGGAAAAAAAAACAAAAAAAGAAAAAAAGATTGTCTTGGCTGAGTACTCTTACATATTCTTCTTTCAAATGGAAAATTTTCCATGAGGAAAGAAGTGGTTATTCAAAGGACAAAGAGAAATAGTTGATCTCACAAAGCAATCGCATGCAGAAAGTGCTTTAAAAGTGGAAGAGCAAGTTGTTAAAGCTCAAGTTGATAAAGCTGGAGAACTGTGATTCACAGGTCATGGGTTACCTCTCACTTTGACTTACAGTCTTCATGTGCAGCTGCTGTTATTGCAGAATGATATGAGTGATGAAGTCTCTGTCGCTGCATGTTAGGAACAGGGATTTTTTTTCTTTGTTCTGATTTTAAAAGGTAAAACACCGTCAACAAGGTAACAAAATGAGACCACCAGGGAAACCATAGGTAAATACTTAATCCTTTTTTGTCCTTCCTGTAGTCAAATGAGATGGTGGCCCTGCATGCACAGAATTTACATTTCCGATATAATTAGGTATTCCATGAAAAAGTCTGAAGGGTGTATTAACCCATTAATTTTATTTCTAGGAAAACAGCTTTCAAAAGAAACAGTCTTGAAAGAACAGGTTGTCTAACCAGCAAGCTCTTTGAACAAGCCCCACTTTTTTCTGGCCTCAGTAAATCTATACATATCAGATATATAGTAGTCTATAAAAGACTAGTGCCTGAGATTTGTTTTTCATAAAACGTCAGTTCATCTGACTGATTAAAGCTCGTGGGTTTGGGGTTCTTTTGCAAATATATCACTAAACAATTTATATGCTTATATGCTGTAAATTCTTATTAAAAATTTCTCCCTCTTGCGGCTGAAATTACAATAGTTATTGTAGAATCAGGTAATAGTTTTTAGTTAGCAGTTTCTTTAATTGGAAAAATTCTAAAGGGAAAGAAAACAAATAAATACTTCTACATTACTTCCATAAAAGTTCTAACCATATTCCATGAACACATTACAAATGATTGGCATAATTCAAATACCAGTAAAATCAGCACTGAAGAAATAAATACTGCAGACAATTTCACTTCATGCTGCAAAAAGGCATTTCACAGAATATTCTGAGTTGGAAGGGACCCACAAGGATCATCAAGTCCAACTCTTAAGTGAATGGCCCATACAGGGATGAAACTCATGATCTCGGTGTTATTAGCAACTGATCTCAGTTTTTCTTTTGTTTCTGTTGCTATCTGGGGAAACTGACATTAGTATCAATGTGTGTATGAAACTACAAAGTTTTGTGGCCATGAAGTTACAAAGAAGTTAATGGTAATGTCTCTCTGATTTTTATAGTGTCTAATTCTTCAAGCCTAGTCAGAATGGTCAGGTATAATATCGCAAAATCCTTAAGGTTGCAAAAGACCTCTAAGATCACCAAGTCCAACCATTAACCTAGCACTGCCAGGTCTACCACTAAACCATGTCCTTCAGCATGCCGTGACTGAAGCTTGCAGAGCCAGCTCTGTCTAAGCTAGCTTGAACCAGCTCGACATTTGCTCAATTGCAGGAGCTCAGAGTAAACAAGATGGACCTAAGCTGATCTCAGTACACCAACAACTGTGCCTGATCTAGTCACTCCAGTTATGAAGCTCTCTAACCCACACAGGAGGCAGCAGCATCCCCAGCATGAGCAGAAGGGCTGGTTCAGCCCATGTAGTCAGTGCCACTCACCCAGGAGCAGCACTGGTGAGTCTCCAGTGCCCTGCAAGCCTCCCTGGTTTTCTCACACCCTGTGCCACCAAGCCAGCATGAGTGGTAGTAGTTCACTAATCTTTCACAGAAGTTGACTGTGGTCTCACAGCTGTCAACTCCTGAACAACCTGCACAAGCAACAGTGAGTATACTTTTGATGTGATAAGACTTTCCTGTGGAGGTGGCAAATGCCAATTCCATTTTATCTAATACTCCCATTGAAGAGAGCAGTGTGATTCCTACTGGTTTCAGTCGGTACATTTGCACCACTGGACAGGTGCATTTTGTGAGATGGTCATGGACCTTAACTATGCAGACCAAGAGACTTCCTAGAAAAGTCCATGGTTTTCTCTCAGCCCATATATTCAGATTTCCTTTCAAAACAAACTAGGGCACACTGGTGTATGGTCACGCTCAGGTCTCATTCTCACAGAGAGCTGGAATGGTGCCAGATTGCAAAACAGAGCCAATGGCAAAGCTATGAGACATATCTGCCCAACTTAACTGACATGGCCAAAGGGCTCATGGTATTGCTTACAGGATAAACTATAATTTCTGGATAAACACTTGCGACACAGAGGTAAATGTCACTCTTTGTTATTACAGTTTTCATGTATCATGGTCAACCACTGCTATTTTTGGTCACTTCAGCACTAGGAGTTGATAGGATGCTGGACAGGCCAAATGGGACATTAATTAGGTAAGTTAAGAAAATCAGAAGTTTAATAGTTAGAAATTGCAGGTTTCTAAATCAAGTCCACTAAAACAAGTACACAGAACCCTAGAATGTCATAGTATAAAATTACAGCAAGATTTACTTCTGTAAGTATTTCTTGTAGGGCATGAACAGACTGGAAACAGCAGCAAAAGCAGTGCAGAGAGAACCAGACAACAAAGTAACTCGTGCTGAGAGAACAAATGCAATAACACTTATTAAACTGTACAAACATTTGTAATAAAAATGGCCTATCTCCTCCTTTAAGCACAGCATGTTTTGGTCTACAAATATCTTAAGCTTTGATTTAGCAAAGCATTCAGCATGTGCTTGCCTCTAAGCACATAGTTAAACTCTACTTGCCACATCCTAGATTGACTATATTGAAGGTCTAGAAATTCATGGCATTTTACAGTGAAAGAGAAAGCTTCCCTTTGTTCTTTAGAAGTGTAGCATCCATCATCAGTCAGGAAAGTTTCACATGTTGTTGTTTTGGGATTTTTTTTGCACTGATTAAGAAAGGTATACTTCTGGGGGTAAAAAGCCCTAAGTGGTAAGAATGAGCCATTCCAATAAAATAAAGCCAATCAAATACCAAGCTTATAGTAGCATGATGCGTTGGCAAAAACTATTTCAAATAGGTGAATATAGTACCACTTTGATCTATGCAGAGGATGTTGGAGCTTGCCAGTGATGTTCAATCAAAACCAACAAAGGTGTGTATGCATAAACCTGGGGACCAAAGCAGAGCAGAAACCAAACATGTGCCAGAAAGAAAAATGTTTCCTGATCCTGTAGTGCAAACACCAAAGAGAAATAAGAATAAAGAAAAATTAACACCACAACCTGAACAAGCCCTAAAAACTGGTTTTAAGAAGGGGGGTTTTGGGGATTAGCATTGACTAAAAAGCTCCTTAAGTAGTGTACTCACTTCCATAAGATGCTGTCTCTTGTTTCATTCACAGTGCATTCAGAAGAAAAGGACTTTGCATTTCTTCTCCAATTAATGTCAAAGAGTCATCCTGAGCAATTGACACAACCCTTAAGTTCCTGCATTTTTGGTTAAGTGCTTAGATCAAAAGCAATTATTTTAAAGACCTCTGACTATGTTCTTGTTCCTTAACTTTGTGTATCTCTGAACTGACTGTACAAAGCCTCCCCATTTAGGTTTATAATCAATAGATTTATATTTAAAATACTTTTGCCCTCCCTAGACTCATTGCATTTTAATATTTTAAAACCATTACATTGATCGTGGTGGAATCTCTCATCATAAAATACTCATTACTTTAAATAAATGTGTTTCATTTAGCATTTTAGGACAACCTCCATCTGCTGATTTTTCTGTGGTACCTTTTCATTATCTCAATTCCTTTCCCTGCAGCCTACTGTATAACCTTCTAGAGGACTTGAAGAACAAGAATGCCCCAGGTTTTGATTTCACTCTCTTTATTGAAGGTAGTGTCATTAGCTGTCCAGATTCTCCTTCACTGAACCTTTTTTTACCACAGATTATGAAGTAATTCACTAGAAAAATTACCATTTTTACTAAATGCTACATTTTATGCCACCCCTTTACTCTGTCTCATAAATCTTGCCTTCTTTCAAATACCCATAAATCTCTTACTAAAGCTTGTTGAAAATAATGACAGGTCAGAATTCCATACTGTTTATTTGCCTTCAAATATTTGCACATCTAAATCTTCTTGAACCAAATATGATGCATAACACATTTCAGGATTCCAACCTATGCAAGATATAAAAGTAGTAGTTGCTCTAGAACAAGCTTTCATGTCTACTAAGACTCACAACACCTGAAAACTGTTGATCAGGGTTCTGCAATGTGGCAGAGGTCACTAAGCAAGACATATTTAGCATGAGCAATTAAAAACAACAATGGGTTTAATATTGTCTGGGTTACCAGAGCAGGTTATATTTGAAGACTGAGACTGCGGTTCCACATGATTCTTTTCTTTCCCAGCAGCTCTTCTCATTTTGAAACACTAATCAAATGGTAAACACTTTCAAGCACTTTTTGCACTAGGAGGAGAAATGTTTCATGTACCATAAACAGTATGCCTATCCCAAGTTTATCTTCTAGCCTCTTCCTTTGTTATTTTTAAAGAGACAACATTGTAACTGCAGGTATGCTTTCTGGTTTTTAAAGGTTTTGACTTGAGTATAAGATTAATAGTTTGGAGACTTTTAATCAGCGAAAACAGAGTTGGGGGAATTAAATCATGTTCATAAATATTGACTGAGAAAGCATAGGTTATTACACTAGAACTTGACCTTAGTCTTAAAAATAAATCTGTGTCAAATGTCAGTGTGAAGACTGAATATCATCTAAATTGACCTTAACATGGTGACCTGGCATTACCCCACAGGCAACAATTGTGTATTACAGACCAGGCTGGCAAACTTGTTTTTCACTTTCAGCAGAAAATTGTCAATTTATCTCACTAAAAAATTTTTATGATTTAAACTTTCCAACTAACCAAAGGTCTATCATGTTCAATCTGTCTAGACTATCCTAAGTGTTATTGCCGGCGCAATGGACGTGATTATTATTCCTATGTATCCTGAGGTTATTTTTAAAATGTTTTCAGTAAAGCGGGTCAATTATTTATGGAACAACATCAGGGACTGCACTGTCTTCTTTGTGGTTCTCACAGGCTCTCTGCAGTGCTGGAACTGAAACAGAAGTTTGAATGGTCCACTCATATTTTTGACAGATGTTGTTCTTTGATACATTAACAAATATTTTGGGTTTGGTATTCTATTTAAGGCAGTTGCTATTAAATTGTCATAATTTATCACTGATTGTCACACAGAGTTATCTACAGTCTGGAAATATGGCCTGGCTTTTGAATTAAAAGCTAAGAGCTACAGGATAACCACTAACCTCTTGACCCTATCTTTAGCCAAAGACTTCAAGATATTTCCACCATTAAATTACCAGTTTATCTCCACTGTTGCAGTGAGATGGGTAGTGTTGGAATAAGATTTCTTCTGCCTAACTTAGCTACTTGAATTTAGACATCTAGTGAAATCCAGTTTCGGCTAATATTATACAAAGGAAGGTTAAGTAATATCTCATCTATTTGTTTTCTCCTCTTAGAAACAAATTTCTGGTCATTTGACTTGAATTTATTTCAACCTGACCTCTCCAAAATGAATGGGAGTAGTGTTCATGTATGTACACACTATATGCCTTTGAATGTACTGCACAAACACAACAGGTTGATATAACCCACCTGGATACTTGTGAAAAGTGGTTGAAGGTGTTAAAAGATATATTTGTCATCCACTAGCCCTGTTATTTAAATGCTCTTTCATATCAAGCAGATTCAATAGGATAGCATGATAGAAAAATTAGACATCACTTGTGAAGTCTGCAGAGCACAGGAGGAAAATGTCTCTGTAATTGCAGTGCTGAATCAAGGACCCAGAAAATTAAGACAAAAGAAAAGATGCAGATGAATGGTAATTCACCCAAACTGGATACAACATGGTTTTATTGAGTGAGTGTTTCTACAGAGACCTTTAGAGAAGACTGTGTTGTTACCTATTCCACAGGAACACTAAATATCCAACAATAATTCCATTTCTAAATTTATATTTGCTCTGAAATCTCTGACCATACTCTTCCTTCACCCCATCATCTCAACATATTTGTTACCTGCTGCTGACTTTGCCATGCCCCTGACTCAAGTGTGTGTCTCAGGGTCGGTGAAAAAACAGCAGCTGTCCTAAAAGTAAAGTGTTATTTAGTACTTAACTAAGCCTTTGTGAAAGACTGCTCATTGGAGAGCTAACAGGTATTTGAAACACACACTACACTATCTCCTGCCTTCTACTTCTCAAACCTACTCTTCTCCGCATCTTCAGCCAAAAGTTTTGTCAAGTTGTTTCATCCATTCTGTGGAACTGGGATGTTTGCATGGAGCGAGCCACTAAAGGACAGTCCTGCTCCACACAGTTGTGCTTTGACAAGAGCCAAGCTTTTTCATGTACCAAGCAGCACATGCACAAACCTCTCCATGCGTGTAACCCCCAGTATGCAAGCTGTGCCTGCCACCAGCCTCTCAGTCCTGTCTCTCTTGCTGCAGTTTCCAATGTGTTTGGCACAGTATACCTGCCCCTGTCCATCGCCTTCATCTCCACCCCTGGACTCTAGGAATAAAACCTCCCCTGGTCCCTCGAGCACTCTGCCTTCCCTGCACTAGGAGTAAGTGTTGGTGGCCCATTGCAACAAGGCTATGAGCCTGCAAGGCTCCCCATGAGATTTCCTGCCACTCCTTTTCTTCCTATTCCTTCGTTCTCTCCTTCCTTTCCTTTGAGAAAACTGAGATACCAAAAGTTCAGCGTAAACAAAATAATCTTGTTCTACAGCAAACACATCAATCAACCAGTAACTGCCACCAAACACATCAGTGTGGCATGTACAGCCTTCATTATGATAGAGACAAACATGATTATTTGAGAATGACTTTGCATCAGGCCTGGAAATATGCTAAGAAAAACAACTATAGAGAAAAAGGAAAGAAGAAAAACCTGTCACCTCTGAATCACCGATAAAGTATCCCAGATTACAGGACTCATTGCAGTGTAGATGAAGGGCCCAAGGGTCAAACAAGAGCATATCTTCCCAAGCATCTTTCTGGGAAGGGTCTTTAATAGTTGCACACATATCCAAGGCTGGATGACTGCTGCTTCTGCAGCTCAAGAGGAATGTTTATGGAAACTAAAGGAGGCCAAAGTATGAGGAATAAGGGGTGTTCAGAGTGAGTCTTTTAAGCACCAAAATGTTTCCCTGCAGTTCTGCAGAAATGAACCAAAATGGCACTGATTGCCTTTGATATATGCCTAGGCAGGGTACTAAAAGAGCACATGTGGCTGTGATTTCCGATTTTTCTGTCAGGAGAGAGAAAATTAAGAACAAAAAACTTGTGCTTTGCTGCCCACTAACCAGTGCTCTATGATAATTATCTCAGCCAAAGTCTCTGCCCTTTACTGTCCCTGGCAATCAGATTGTATCAGCAAAGTAAATAACAAAAAGGAAGTGTATAAATAATTGACACAAATTATATATTGTCTTTTTTCTGTACAGAAGTATATGGCACTTTAACATCTTCTGTGGGGAGCAGGAGACTCAATAAAGGTCTCAGGTTTGCAAAATCATAAAAAAGTGGTAAATGCATTCAATTTTTCAGCAAAACTTAGACTGTACTCTCAGGCTAGAGATCGACTGATAATGTACTGGGAATGGAGAAGAATCACCTTGTGCTAACTAGAGGAACTCCGGAGAGCCAAAGTTTAAAGGAGGGTTACTGGACATATTATCTCCTGACAGACAGGGAAAGAAGCCAAAACAAACCGAAACTGGTGCTCTTGCATGGACTCAGAGAGGTGTATTCTGAGAAGGAAGGGTATGTTTTTATTAAATGCTGCTCAGAGGTGTAGGTCCATTAAGTGTTGCAGTTGAAACTATCACATAATTATCTACCCAAAATATAGTTAGGTAAGGCAGTCATTCTCTGGGTGGGGATTTACACGTGTCAAGGGACTTTAGGCTCCCACCACAGTTTCTGTAATCTGCAGATGAATCCATCTGACCCAAGGTAAGGGCCTAAACATAGCTGAACAATGTCACTTCAGACACTGTGAGGGTATCCAGGGCAGGCAATCTCCCGTAAGTCTCATGTACTTCTGCCTGCCTTTAGGGGACATTTTGGAAGCCTGAAGACATCTTAAATGGCAGTTAGTGTCTAAATTTAGGTAGCTTTCTTATTTAAGATGAACAGGACAGATGTCCAGGGTGCACTGACAGTATTGGCTGTGTGGCCACTGAACAGTAGCTTATATACAAGCACTCATGCAAATACCTGAAGTCAGATGGGTTATTCTGAAGCTAAATCCCACCAATTTTAGATCAGATCAAAAACCATAGTTCATAACAGGAACTGCAGCTTAGATTCAGGTTTAAATATGTCAAGGTCAAGAGTAGCTGTGTCTACTGAGTCTTCTTGCTGCAGTGACCTTTTCATTTTGATTGACTTGTTCTGTCTCTATGGCCTGCCAGGAGCAGAACTGAGCTTTGGGGCCCACATGTGACCATGAACACCGACAAGAAGAGTGATATTTTTGCTGCTTTTGTAGCTTTCATAACACAGTACCTGAGAATCCCAGACTCCTTTTTTAACAACATTGTCTTCAGAGGCAGCTGCAAGAGAGCTGTTTTTATTCTATTTTGGAGAAAAGGGAACATCTGAGAGGTCCTATTTTTAAGGTAACACCATCCCTACAGACATACATAGCCCAAGTGAAATTTTTAAAGCACCTTAGACTCTAATTTCAGATGAAAAATTAGATTCGTTTTGTCTAAGTGCTTCTGAAAATCCCACTAGGGTCCCATTTGCTGATTCATTGCCTAACTTGCTGGTAAATTCTGCTATGGCTTGTTCAAGGTGACATAGTTTTGGATGCTACTTCTTATCTTCTTCTCTCCTCAGCTCACTTTTTTGATCACTATTTTTTTCCTTCGTTATCCCGATCCCAGACTCATTCCTAAGGTCCACCCAGCATGAATGCATCATGGTGGGATGGGGTCCAGCTGGTCAATTAATTTGTTCTTTTCCTCTGCATACAGCAAAACTCAAGGGGCTCTTCCTCATAGCTCTGCACTCACCTTTCATTTTTGCTATTGAAAGTCTTCCCCTAGTCTTAGTACTGTGCTATGGGTTATCTGTATTTGAATTAGCCCCTGAAACATATCCAGTGAAACAGGTTACCACAGCCTTTCCTGGTAGCTGCTCTACCACAGTTTCACCAGAAAGCTAAAGAAAAAAATAAAAAGTTTATTAATATCAAGCATAAATATTTGCTGCAAGTACAAGAAATTCCTGTTTTATTCTACCAGTAGGAGACATGGAAAATAATCTATCATTGTTACCACTTTTTCTAGAAATGGAAACTGTTAAGAACATTTTTTGTCTTAAGCAAATAAATCCACTTCCTCATAGTTTACGTTTGTTAAATGGTTTATAATACTTTTATGTTCTCTAAAGTCTTTGATTTGTCAATGCATTTTTAAATGGATTTCTCTGTAACAAGCAAAGTTGCTGTTATTTGACACTTCCCGTATCTAAAATGGTGGATGAATGAATATATAATAGAAGATGGCACTAATAAATAAGAAATGGTTTAATCCACTAATTAGATACCAGTTTCCACCAGGTTATCTCAGGAGATGTTGGCCTGTTGCCTGTAAGCTACCTCTCAAACACCTTGTACGCCTTCAACGATATACACAGAATGATGAAGCTTTCAAAAAAGAGATCTCTTCTGAATGTCAGAATGACTAATTTCCTCAGTATCTTGCACAATTTTCCAAAGCTATAAAGTAGTATACAGGAAAATTGCCTCATAGCTGTGCTGTGATTACCCTAGCCAGCTCTATTTCTGCACTAAAAACTATTTTATAATCAGAGGTGAACTTCATAATTCATCATCCCTCTCCATCTTTATATACGTTTAAAATTAAGCTCCTGATCTTGTGTGAGGTACATAAGCAACAGTGAAATTAAAATAGGATTTCACACTATTTGTAAGAATTGTTATATCCTTAGAAGAATTTTCAAACAGACAAATAAAAGAGCTTGTGGGTTACAAATAGTTTAGAAATCACAATGCAATCCTCTTAGTGAAAAGTAATATGTCATATAAATGAAAATTGTTAGTTGAGAAACTAAGGGCTGTGCAGCCACACCAACAAGACACTTCCTGAAGAAAAAAAAAGCATATCAAAAACTGGCTGGCTTGAAGGATTTGGAAGAGGTGATAGAGGTATGATTCAGATAGTTTCTGCCACTGTATCAGTTACATTGACTTTCTTTCTTCCTTTGCAACTGCATGTGAGACAACAATCAGAGAAGAACATCTGGCTTCTGTGATGGGAATGATTACTCATTTCTTATTACCTGAATTGCAAATGTGTTTTTTCTTGTGAAAAAAAAGTAAAAAAGGGTCAGAAAGACAAAATATGATATTTTTTTTTTACGGAAAAAACTTGCAGAACAAAATCTCTGATCAAAAGGGAAAATGAAACAGAACTTCTGCCCTTTGGGGAAAAAAAGGAAAAAGAAAAAGGAAAAGAAAAAGAACTTATTTCCTGAGCACCTGTGATCAATTCAGATATACAGATATTGGTGAATAAAGCAATAGATGGCATTACTTTCTGGAACAAATTACTTTCAGGAATGATAGAAAGACCATGTTAAGACTTTTAAACTGATATTGAATTAAATATAAAATTTTACAGTATTTAATATTAAATGTATCTTTTCTCTCTGTCATAAGTAGTTTTTCATAGGACTTCTGTCTTTAAAATGTACCTTTTCCCCAGTTTTCTTTAGGTTTAACAAAATATTTGCCAACATTTATATTAAAGAAAACTAAAAGAAACAGTTAATCTTCTGTACCTCCTGTGATCTTCCCAGTGGATCTGCTCTTGGGAAAATGCAATGCTACAAGAATAAAATAAATCATATTGCCAAATTTGTGCAACTACACTTCTTTTTTCAGATAAACTTCTTGTTTGCCCTGCACATTAACATCAAAAGATATTTCAGAGTTTTAGGGTAGTTCAAGGGGAAGAGAGAAAGCAGAAGTACCTAGTTTCCTCTGCAAACAAACTTTATGCTAACCTGTCTGTCTACAAACCCTTTACCTTACCTCCCCAAAATTACTTCTGACCTAGTTGCTGTACATATCATATTCTTACTACAAGGCTTATCAACACTTGAGTGTTACGAAGTGGAATGGCAAGACCGATTAAAGCCTGACATCATGTTTCTGCCATTTAGTAGGCACATAAACAATAGATACAATTCTAATTTCACTTTTATATATATGCTCCAAAAATGCTGTGAGATTTTTGCAAGCAACAAGTTCATGGTATTGCTGTTAATACACAGTTGAGCAAATCCAAATAGGCAGTCTTGTCAGTATGTGGAAGCTACAGAATATGGCCCAAAAAAAGTTGAGCCTGAAAAGTACTCTTCGGTTTATGTATTTTATATAGCTCCCACAACTCTAAAGAATTTACAAACTTACATCAAATCACACTTGTCAACCACATGATCCATAAGGCTTAGCCATAATCTGTATACATTGTCTAAAGAGCAAAAGATGGTGGCTGATGTGCAGAGGAACACACTAAGCGGTTCATAACTTCTGTTGCTTGACAGACGTTTTCTTCTTACACATAATACCCAAATAAATAGTAATATAAGAGTTTTATTTTCTCCAGGATTATGGATAAATGTTACTTTTGCTGTTCAGAACAGTTCTGCCAGCTAAGTCCAGCTCATACAGCTGATTCAGTAAGCATTAATATTCATTAAAAGCAATGATGAAGTGATATTGCCCTGATTTAGAGGTCTGACACGAGGCTGGTGGCAACAGTCAAAGGTGGGCCAGAATGCCCCATCTTGCTCCTAACTCAAGCATCCATGAGCAGTAGTCCACGGCTCATTAGGTCCTGTCATTACTGTAGTCTGCTATCCAAATGAGAGGAATGAGGTAAGAGCAAGATCCAATTCAGTTCTGAGGTCTTTGCACTATAAAATAAAGTTGTGGCTTGCCGTGGACTGGACAAATTGCTTCATTAGCACACTGGAGCCAAAGTTTTAAATCTCTGCATTTAAATGTGTATTTGAAATATAAATAAATTGTCTAGTACCCTGTGGTCAGTTTGCATCAAGCAGCTCCAGGTAAGTCAAGGGACTCCTAAAGATTTGTTGGTATATTTTGTCATCCAAAACTAGAAATGGCCATTCATAATACTTCAATCATTAATTAAAATGGTGTTTAGAAGCATTTCACAAAACTGAAATTAACAAATTACATTAGAAGGTCCAAACAGATCTTTTCTATTAGAAGTTAAAAATGAAAGGCAGTTGTTAGCATGATCAGTGCTGATTTTATGCAAGCATTTATTACTTACTGTGGACAATCAGAGACCCAAGGGGGGGGGAAATCAGCCTTTGATACTTCTATCAAGCAACCAAGGCCAAGGGCAAAAGTTTCTGGTTCAAGAGTGAAGCTGGGTTACACCTCAGCTATGTGTGCACGCTACACACAGTTTGCTTCACAGATGCCCTGCCACTCCTTCTTTTGAAGTTTTCATCCGGGCACTGAAGCTTTTTATTACACCCCAGCGGAGACTCGTTGGCGTGGGATATTGCCAAATCACCCATTTCCCAGCAAAGATTCTTGGACTGCAAGCTAGAAATCATTTCTCTGTTACGGTGTCCTGAATTTCTGTAGAAAAGCGTTTAAGATTAGCTGGGCCATCAGTGACAGCAAAGCTCTCTGCCTTGAAGATAAAGTCACAGGTTCCAGTCCAAGCTCTCAAGCATGTTTGTTTATTTTATTCACTGGCTGTTTAATAAATACTGCTTAGGACAAGAACAGGAACCCACAACTTACCCTTTTTAGGCAAATTTCCTCATAACGTTATTAAAGACCTTTGCTTGTTCTTTAGTTTTCTGGTACAGTGGCTCTTCAGTTCTACTGTGGTTGCACAACAAAAAGACTTTAAGGAAAAGTGCAAGTGTCCCACAGATGCTAAGATCATCTCTAGTTTGGATAGTTTCCTGATGAATGGTTTTGAAATTCTCCAGCATAAAGAGATTGTGTGGGGGTGTTACCTGTCCCCATGGTAAATTACTCCTGACATCTGATCCACGTGAACCAGAAATTAAGTGATTTCTCTTTCCTGTTAATTAATAAGCGAGTCTTATGAAAGTAGGTGATGCTTTTATACTCAATCCCACAGATATACTGCAGGTATATTTTGCATATCTTTGATAGAGTTTTTCAAGAAACTAGGTAGCAAAGCAAATCAAAGGATCTCAATTTGGACTCAGGTAAGACACAGAGCTTCAGGAAGGAGCATTTGGAGGGACGATCTTAGATATCTTTGCAATTTCATCAGTGATAACAAGGACTTTGCAGACCTGAGGGTTTCAGATTTTTCATCCTGGGCTTACATCCTAAATTGAAACTACATTCATTTTCAAAATTCAGTTGAGAAGTCTCAGCGATCCTCTATTTCTCTATCTCAGTTTTTGTAGTTGCATACTGCTAGCACCATTTCCCTGCTTACGGGAGTTTGGAAGTTTTTGTGCTGTTAAATTCTTCCTTGGTTGCAGTTTTCTTCAAGAGTGCTGAAGTTTGACTTTTGCTGGTGCTAAGTTAGATCAGTATTTGCGTAGACACCCAATGGGAAACTAGGAACTAAGTCATCTCTCAAACAGGAAAGAAGAAGGATAGAAAATAAAGCAAAGGACAAAGAATGAGAAGATCAAAGTGAAGGAAGAAGTTGGACAGCTTTGTCCTCTAGACCTCTAGAATATATTGCTTTTATCCATGGCAATAACTCATTATTGTAATATTTTATTTGAATAGATGGTAAAAAATAATTTTCTGCAAAACTTAGTTTTTCATAGTTAAATCATAACATGCTGCTTCAAGTGGGGTACTTAATTTCAACTGGAAGTATGAACCCTTATTCCAGTGATTGCATTGGAATGACAAATTGAAAGAAACATAGATGGAACAACCACAAAGTGTGTTGGGAATGCTTAGTTTGAACTGAGAAAACAAAGTAGTGTCCCTCTACAAGAGATCACCTGATCAGCATTTCAGTCCTTACTGCTGGCAAGATGCTCAGGACTTGAAATTAAGAATAAGGATTTGGACCTACATTTAAAAAACAAACTCGAGAAGTGTTTTCCGTGCGGATAACAGCTTGAAAGAATTGTGCTTTGAAGAAAAAAAACTCCTAAACTAAACTTTGGACCTGTCAGTCCAGTCCCGTTCTAATCTGATATTTTTCAAAGTTAAGATGTGTGCCTCTCTGAGATATATTACTTCTAGAATTCTTTCCCCTTTTTAAGGAAAGAAAGCTGGAAGACAGTTCATCTGATTTAAGCTATTTTACTGGGAATTTCTGCCATACTTTGAGCATGTTCCAAGTGGCAGTTGAGATATTAATAGCAGAATAAATAAACAGTTGCTCAAGCAAAGTTAAAAAGTCAGAGACCAACAAGATTATCAGTTGTTTCTGCAGTACTTCCAGCCTGCTCTCATACCAAATATGATATGATGTGCAAACAAATTCTTTATTGCCAACAGCTAGATTTGGCATTTCTTCATTCTCTGTTTACACATTCTGAAGCATTTTTTCATTATTTTCATTTTGAAAATGGAGAAAATTATATTAAAGCCGTCAACAAGAAAAGCACCATGTTTTTGGTCAAAAATCCTAGCTTATTCTTTGTATTTCACTGTACTTCATGGTGTCTTTATAAATATAATCTACATGTTTAGGAATTAAATTGCAGAGATAAAGTAAAATACCCCTTCCCTTCTAAACCTTCAGAGTATTTATTCAATACTCTGAAATGTGAAGATGTCTTTTATCCAGTATTCGTGTGCAAATACTGTTTATGATAAAATAATGAGCAGGCATAAAAATCTCTGTATATCGTATTTTATTAGGAATACTTCTCATTTGGCATTTCTTCCTAACTATAAGCACAAAGAAATAGACAATCCTGACAATGAAAACAGCTAGAATAATGAGAGTGCTGTTAGAATGCCAGAATTTTAATGCTCTCTGCAAATGCAAATAAGTTAAAATGTATTTACTGATTGCTGAATAAATACCTGTCTTCACTGGGTTTCAATCTGAGATGATGTCCTCTACTTCACAGGGTATTTTTTTTTATTAAGCTGAGTTGAAGCCTTTTTTTTTTTCTAATGGCCTATAGTGTATGTGACCAAAATGTTTAGATCTGTTAACATGTTCCAGAGCTCTGGTGCTGAAGATGATTTATGATTCTTGCCAACGAGGACCAAAGTCTCTGCTGAAAGTACTGTGAGGAATCGCATTCACTTTAATGCCTTGAAATTAAGCAGAAAATTGAGCTTCTTTCATTTATTTTATTGCCAGTTTCAATAGTCAAGTAGCAGCATTTGAATGCATTGCACTGGTGTTCAGCCATTAATGCACAAAGGAGGTTAAAGTTTTTTTTAAAGACTTGCTGCCTAAAAGTAATTTTTAAGCTACTTTGAAATTCTTCTTCCTATTTCAACATTATTTATGTGTTTTGACTTATTTATTTCAGCGGGAATGGCCATTTGTTCTTTAAATGTGCCAGTCCTTTTTAGAATCCTTGCTGTTCACCTTCTAACTTGGATGTAGGTCTCTGTTTCAGGTTCTCATGTCAACATTGAAGTGATTCTTTTTAAAAACACTGATTTTTCATTGTTATTTCCTTGAGTGATGGTGGCATTTGTAAATCCTATAAGTATGATTGCAGTCTGAAATTGGAGACAGTTAATCTAGGAACACTTATTCTGCTACCATTTAGCCACAGTCTCCTGAGATGAGCTGAGCAGAAAATATGGGATGCCCAAAACATTTACTATGTAGGACAAGAAATTGGAGCCCTTTGAGCTCTTTCCAAGTACTTGTAATGTTTGACCTATCCATTAGTCATATTTGATCTATGATCTCTGGAGTATCTTTTATAGGAGGTGAACTAATAGCCGCAAAAGATGGACAGTCAGCTAAAACACTTAAAGGAATACAGCCTATCAAAAGAAGATGGAGTTTCTCTATATTAATAGTTTAAGTAATACACTAATATGCCAATTGCCAGTCTCAAAATACTGTAGAGGGGGAACAGGTATGATTGTTCCTCTCTGACAAATAACTGAATATTCAGATCTTTTAGAGGACTCTCCTCAGACAGTGGTAAGCAAGAGCTGGAAGAGGTCACCATTAGTTTATTCAAGGTCCTGTAGATGCAACAATTTGTCCCAGTCTTTGTGCTCTAATTGCTATCCCCATTTCATTGTCAAAAACTTTCCTCCCTCCTTAGCCAACAATGCCAGTTATCTGCTCAGTGCCCTTCAGATTTCTCATGCCCCTTTTATTATGCAGAAATACCTTCATGCAATTGCAAAACTCCTCTCAAAGCTTTTCTTTGCCAGAACACTTTACAGTGGTTAAGAAACTGCTTGCTATTCTTAAAATCTTGCTGCAAAAGTAAGTAGTTGTATAAATACTTGTCTTCTGTCTGCATCTACCTGTAGTCTCTAGATTTATAAACACTTAATACAGAGCAATCCAGGTTAAGCACAAGGGTATCCATGCACTATTGAAATACAAATATGCCTTTGTTCGTGTTTCTCTCTCTTTAAATCTGTTTAACTTAGAATATGATCTTTGGATGCAGTCAGTCAGATATGAGAAGAGATTTATGTCAAAAACATTGACTCAGATCATTCCTCAGCCTTTACGGGGCAGGATATGTCACTGAAAAATGAACAGAACTTCTAGAATATCTAGTTTTCTTGCACAGCAAAAGCTTTGCAGAAAGAATCAATATGGGCTCTGCTCAGACCTACCAGGAGAGTATTTTTTTCTATGTAGGCAATGTAAAACTAACAGGAAATGTGGAATATTGCTGGTATGTTACTCCTGGTACTGGAAGTAGCCACTGGTAGAATTAAGAAGAAATGCAGATTACTTGAATATTTTTAAATTATTTATAATATTTTTATGCCTTTTATATATCAATGTGCATTGTGTTGTTTTATTCCATTTACAGCACCTAAGATCTTCAAGATGGTGATTCTGATCATAATGGCATATGTTCCAGGATTCTTGCTTTGTAGCCATGGATTAGGCTAAAACTTGTAAATACAGAAGATTTTTTTTTTCTCCAATTTAGGAGACCAATCTTGGTCTTAAATATTGAAAATAAACATGCACTTTGACCTCTTAGTATAAAAATAAGATTACAAAAACAAAATTATGGTGGACCTCTAAAGATATGATTGCTGTTATCAGACAGAAAAATTTTCCAGCAGTGTGGATACCCCCTGACTCTGTGATAGCTTGAGTCCATTTATAGAAGTTTCCTTCAGAGGTACAATAGCATGGAGAATCTGACACCTAGTGTAGACTTTTAATGCTCAGGTAGAAGTAGAGCAAAAGTCTTTCGTTTTGCTTGCCAAAAGATTTTCTCATCTATAATTTAAAATATTTATTTCTGTAATCTTTTATTTTGCCTATTCCACCCGAATGTCTGAAGCTCATATATCTGCATGGGAGATAACCTTGATGATGTACCTCTTTAAAAAAATAAAGCTAAATATTTTGTTCAAAACAGAGGCATGTCGTGCTGAGAAAGGAAACTTAACACTCTTTCTTCTCAACCTTTAGTGTCATAACATTCACAGTAATGAGCCACTTTACAGAGGGCTTTGATTATATGGCTGAGAAGGGGGTGTAACAGCTGACGAGAATATCACTGCATTGAGTTCTTCAACTATTATCTCTTCCCATCATATGCAAATCTCTAACCAGATTGTGATTTTCTGTCTCTCTGTTTCTATATATTGAAGTAAATCGTCCGAGACAGTTAAAGGAACTGGAATTTTAGATTTTATTTCCTTTCACTAATCTTGTGACATAAATTCAGCTCAGCTTAAATCAAGCACTCCAGCTGAGCTGCCTGTTTTGCATGCTGATCTGCCAGTTGTCAGCCACAAACTGAATGGAAATCAAAATCAGTATCTCAATATTTGAACAACCCTTATTGTAAATAATTGCAGGAGTCCCATAAAGCCTCTTTCAGAATGACTATATATTGAAGGTATGCATGCTGTGCTTCTAAAGTGCTTATGCTGCTGCTTGTAAACAAATGAAAGACAGAACATATCAATGTAACAAAGAAGGAAAGAAGAGATAAGATGGAAAATTCTTACAGTCGCATAAATATTTAAATGTCACCTATAATTAGAATTGTCAATAACAAGGTTGATATCAAATATCAATAGCATTTCCAGGCAGAAGACTCATAAATTTGAGAGGAAAATGTCACCCTGTGTTTTGTCAGTTGCTCAAGTTAATCTGGAGTCCCGAGATGAAATGAAATCTGAAGAATTCCATCTTCACCTTTCATATGACAACAGTGTATTTTTTATGACTATAATTTGGTCTCAGTTGACTTGAAAATTGCTCTGGGCCACAAGGAAGTGTTTAAAGTTGATAATACAAAATACACAGATTTTGCAACATCTGTTTCTCAGTTTGATTGTTTTGCATAGTTAATTTTTCTCCATTCCCAGGCACTAACATGAACTTTTCAGCTCTGACAACAGAATGTACCTTTGCAGGTTATAGGACCTACTCCACAACAGTTGAATCAAATAGTTCTCTCAGCTCTTTCATTATATTTCAAATAAGGAGTAATCTTTAGGGAAATAAGGAAGCATAGATAAAATAGGCTGTCTCCCCCATCTGTCTGAATAAGTGCAATTCAAAAGTAAAACAGTGCTAATAAAATAGGAGAATGAAACATTAAAAAAGGACCATTGAAAAGTGGAATAGAGAAAAATAGCTTCTTTTTTTAAAGTCAGCAAGGGGTTTGCATGTTGAAAGTGTATAATGCGAAATGAACCAGATGAAAAAATTATTTATCATTGGCTAGAACAGAGTGAATTCTAAATGGAAAGCAATTTTCAATTAACTGGTCATGCTACACTTACCTGAGGTTATGTTGCATAATCAATCATGAAGAAATGTTATTTGCCTACTGTTTATGAGCCAGATGGTTCTAATATTCACTTTAAGAGTAAAATATTATTTAAAAAAGGGAGTGGGAAATGGCAAAACTTGACTCCTACTGCAAAAAAATGAATAGCAGAAGTCTCTGTTGGTGTATAATTTCAAAATAGCTTGAAGATATGGATTATAGATGTAGGTATCTAACAGCAGAAAAAATATACAGGATTATCCTTCTAAACTAATTCCATGGCTACTTTTATAAACAAAATTATTCCACTCTTGTTAATTACTGCAGGCTATGAAAGTGGAAACAGGTAATTAAAGTGGTGTGTAAAGGGATGCACATAGATGGTTTGGTATTCACTCCTTGTATGCTGAAATATGTGGAGGTCAATAAAGCTAAGTTGATCCCAGGTGGAGGTGAGAAACTGGAATCCTTTATTCGTACAAAAACTGGTATTTTGTGGGTCTGGGGTACTACATATTCATGGCGGGTTTGCATATTCATCAGAGGGTTGGCTTATTACAGTTGGGGGCTTTACAGAGATGAAGTAAAAGGGGAAAACCCAGGTTTACAAATTTTGGGGTCTTAACACTTATACCATAGAGGAAATCCCACTTTATCTTAGGGGAATTACATGGGGGGAACAGGTAACACAAAAGGAGAGATAAAACACAACAGGTCATCTTCAGTTGCTTGATAACATCAGGGTATGGTCTCTCTGGTTTGGGCAGGGCACTCCACACCAGTGATGTCCCATTTGCTTCTTAAACTGAGGGGTTTTTCCCCAGATCTGGTAGCCCATGGCCTTTTGCTGAAACCACTCAAATTCCTTTCTGCAGATATTTGAATTTGGAATCCAAGAGAAATATGGTTCCCTAAACTAGCATTTATATGACATCATTTGGTGCCCTTTAGCACGTGCCTTGAAGTGATTTCTCTCCCAGGGGAACCAAAATTTCACTCCTCTTCCTCCTTAAGCCCCTTTGCAATGCTGCTGCAAGGCCCTGCATTGCCCAGTTCTCTTGGAATTTCACGGAAGAAGGGCAACAAAACTGATGAATGGTCTGGAGCACAAGTCTGATGAGGAGCAGCTGAGGGAGCTGGGGATGTTTGAGAAAAGGAGACTCAGTGGGGACCTTGTCACTTCACAACTAACTTAAAAGAGGTGGTGGTGGGAGTTGGTGTCTTCTCCCAGATAACAAGAGAAACACCTTTAAGTTGTCCCAGGGGAGGTTTATATTAGATATTGGAAAAATTTCTTCATGGAAAGGGTAGTCAATCATTGCAACAGGCTGCCCAGGGAAGTGGTGGAGTAATGACCCCTGGAGGTATTCAAAGTACATGTAGATGTGGCACTTAAGCAGTGAACTTGACAGTGTCACCTTAACAGTTAGACTTGATGGTCTTAGAGGTCTTCTCCAACCCAAATGATTCCATGATTCTAAGATGGCAAGGCAGATAGGGACAGCTATACGCAAATCTGCTTTGCAGCACCCCTTAGACACAGTGCATGGCTGAGATCAGAAATGGGTGCAGACACCACTGATTTTAAAGATGCAAAGTGCTTTGTCCTTGTACCACAATAAATCACACCATACCCCATATTCTCAGACATAGATGTAGCTACAGGCACAGGATCACGTACCCATGTAACACAGACACAGTAAATGTCTCATCCTGTGTTTCCTTCTGGAGAGACATACTCAAACATGATAGAATCGGAAGGGATCTATGATTTTGGGTTCCTCTTTAACATAATGTTTGACTGTGATAAGCTCGTGCCTTTACAAATTTGAAGATGAAACACAGAATATGCTGGGCTGGAAGAGACCTACAAGAATCATAGAGTCCAACTCCTGGCTCTGCACAGGACTATCCCCAGGAGTCACACCATGTGCCTGAGAATGTTGTCCAAACAATTCTTGAACCCTGGCAAGCTTGGTGCTTGCCATTTCCCTGGAGAGCCTGTTCCAGTGCTCAAACCACCCTCTGGGTGAAGAACCTCTTTCTAATATCCAGCCTAAACCTTCCCTGAGACAACTTCAGACCATTCCCTCAGGTTCTGTCACTGGTCAGCACAGGGAAGAAATCAGTGTCTGCCCCTCCTCTTCCCCTCATGAGGAGGTTGTAGACAATGAAGTCCCTACATTACTGGGGTCAACAGCAAATTTCCCTTTATCACTGAAGGTATGTATCAGACATGATTCCTTTATAGTCTCTCAGGTTTCTTTACTAGTCACCTTCAGAATTCTGTCTATTGCCTACTTTTCACTAGTTAAATGTATTCTCAGGAGGAACCGTTGTTGTTTCCAACTTGCCTATAAAGCACTCAAGAGCACAGAATGCAATTTGTGCTAGCTTTATAGTTACTGAGTGCATAGAGTTTTGTCTTTAAAAAAAGAACTCCTGAATCATTTGTAATAGAACAAATATAAATAATATTTGGAGCAGCCTGGTTTTCCTGCACCAGGAAAAGCATTCAGTAAAAAATTGATACAGGATAATTAAAAACATTCTTAAAATTTAGCTTGGTTCAAGTAATAAAGTAAATGGATAACTGTATTGATTTAATAAATACATATGCAAAAGTACAAGTGATTATATTTGTAAAATATGAAGGAGGAATTCTGCTTTCCACAAATACAAATATTCCAAATAATTTGAAAAGGACTGCCCATGTGCTTAATAGGAAGCATGTGCATAAAGATCTGAGGAACAATTGTGTAGTAGGAGACAATTTTCAGAAGGCAGCAAACATTATTTTACATGCAACCACTGAATCACCCTAGACTTTCAAGCATTCGTTAAAAGGTAGTTAATTATATTTCACGTATACTGAACTCTTAATCAGAAGAGCTCAGCATATTTTGCAGTAATTAATTAGTTTTCTCTCCTGACACCACAGTGAGGTAGAAAAAAATATTGTTCCCTCTTGTAGTTTGAGGGAAGTCAAAGAAGTGCCTCTCTTCGATGATGCTGCAGGTTATCTGCCGCCTCCAGCATCCCATCTCAGCAGCACACCAAAAGCTACTTACTTACTGTGTGCTTTTTGCAGGTATTTGAACTGTTTTTTGAACAGTGACAAATAAGAAAGTCAGAAATAACACCCAACAGTCATGACTTTGAATCACTGAGCTAACTAATAAGAGAATATTTTCACTAAAGAATGTTAATTAACATTTAAGGCACTTCTACACTTTCTTTTGTAACATCTTTATTGAAGTCAGTTCCAGACACTTATCAATTGTTGTGTTAATCAAGTGTACATTGACATAAAGGTCAACAGAGGAGTGGTGCTAACAGAGACAAGATGTGTTACAAGCAGAACTGAACTCTGTGACAGAAAGCAATTCCCCAGGAAATGTTACTGGGAGAAGGATATGCCTGGATCCCAATACATCCAGTGGCTGAAGCCCTTCTGCTAACCAATGCCTTGATAATTAAATAATATGCACTAAGTTTATTGCCATGGTTTTATCAGATAATATTTATCTCAAAACTTATGCAAGGTTTTCAAAGTACTGGTGAAAGTACAGTTGGCATACAAGCAGTATAGGATGTACACAGGAACTGCACAGTGTGCTAAGTCGTGCTGGTACAGCTTTCATAATACAACAGAAATCGTTCTTTTCCTCTTAACCTTGCCTACATGTACCAAAGGCATGAGCTGTATGCATTGGTAGTGTTTCTTACTTGTTTACTGTGTATTATTCTTCAAGTAGTGGGTAAAGACAGTGAATTGTCTGATGTGACTTACAGGTAATACATCTGGTGCATCCAGTCACATGACAGCAGTAAAAACCTGTCCTCTGCTGGAATATGTGCAGGCAGGACTTAAGGATTGCTCTACAGAAACCAACTTGATGACACTACTAATAAGTTTCATTCTCCATTTGTCCTCCTGTACAGTTTTCTACAGCTCCCACTAAGAATTGCCAGCAGCATTGGGGAGATGAAAGGAAAAGCAGTC
This sequence comes from Corapipo altera, assembly GCF_003945725.1. Classification (NCBI taxonomy): domain Eukaryota; kingdom Metazoa; phylum Chordata; class Aves; order Passeriformes; family Pipridae; genus Corapipo; species Corapipo altera. The sequence goes on along the minus strand of NW_020884883.1, from coordinate 12,637,466 downwards.
TCTACAATCTTTATATTCCTGAAAACACTAGTCAATCACTTGCTTATCTTCTGCTGTTAGCTGTCCCCACGGCTTCTCCTGAGCAACTTTGTAGGGAAAAGGCAGAAAATCTGACTTGACTCACCTCATAAAATAGCAGTTCCTTATCTACTAGCTTCTGTTTAAGGTCACAGACAGGGAATATTTGACAAGAGTTAGTCAGTAATCCTCTCAGGATAAGAATTCCCTCCTAGGATTGGTTAGTGCAGGGCTTTCAGTGGCAGAAGAGGATCTCATCTGCTTTTCCTCCCCCATTTTTTTGTCTTCCAAGAATGGAGTCATAAAAATAGCTTTGGATGATTACAAAAACCCCTTTGAACATTGCTGGGAGGCAATGGTTGATATGGCCCAAGACTGTGAGGAAGAGAGAAAGTGTTTATTGGGGCAATGTCTTTAGAAATACCAGCTTTGTCTTAAGACCAATGTGTCTTGTGCACAAGGACTGTATGCATGGCCCAGTTAGATAGGGTTCCTTGTTCAAGGTTGTCACATACCTTTCTCCACTCCCTTTAATCAAGCCAACTCTGAACAATTGGTACACTTTTCTTACAAATATACAATGAGGTCTATTGAGGCATCATGGATAAACGTAAGAGATTTCTTTCTCTTCACTTCCCAAGGTATATAAGGCCAGAACAGAAAGGATTACATTATTTATTAAAAATAAATAGAAAAAAACTTGGAAAAAAAGAGGATCTCCAAGACCGTTTTGGAATCTGACCCTCACCAAGTTCAGTCTTGGCTCTGCTACAGAATATCTTTTAGATAATGAGAAGTTCTACAGTTCATACTGAATGAAGAAATTTCTGAAAACTTCCTTCTATCAAGCCATTTACATGATTTTGAGAGAAATAACTGAAAGGGTTCTCAAGAGTAGAAGCTTATCCTATACGCATGTACTAAGTCACTTAATTAAGTACACTTATACTAATGCATAAATACATATAGATTTTTATATAACTATATGCAAATATATAATAGCTGTAATAAGAAAAAATCATCCCTGTATTTTATGATGGTTATTCCAGTCAGAATAGTCTGATACTCTGCCTTTCTTAAACTCTCTGCTTTCAATTCAAAGAGGAGAAATGGAATTGCATTTCTTTTCAACTATAAAGCTTACTCAGCACTCTTTGTTCCAGAGATGGGATTGGTACTTTGTCAGAGCAGTAACTTAATGTAGACCCACACACAGAAGCTCAGACTACAAATGCTCTATCAACAATGCAGTATTCTCTCCTCCTGCGGCTGCTCTTCAATTTACTGAAACCTGAAGGTGATTCACTAGGAAAAGATAAGAAATTATCTTGTCCCGAGAGTTATTCATAACCTAAAGATATAGGGACAAATCCAGAGAGATTTTAAGAACCTAAAACAGTCATTCAAAGGACTGAGCTACAAAGATCAAAAAATACTGTACTGTAGTCACTTAAAGTGGAAGCATCTACATCCCCTCTGTGGCAATAAGGAAATGTGTGTATTGAAAGTCTGCAATAGGCCTAATTGTGTATTCTTTGAACTTCCCTGACTATATTAAATAATCAGATCCTCCTTCTATAATTCACCTGATTCCCAGTGCTGTAGAGAAAATTAGTTTGTGATTAAAAATAAAATAAATATTCAAAACAAAAATTCAATACTATTACTCCACTACTTGTATTTAACCTGACAAGCCATATGGTTTATTTATATCAGCCAGTAAGATTTATTACTTAGCACAAAAAAACTTCACAGAATTTACTGTTTCTACATCATCTGAGCATCTTTCTCCACAGTTGTTAGAGAAATATGTGTACATGTATAGAGATAAGCCTATAAGCCTAGAGATAAGTAGCTAATTAATAAATTGCTTTGGTAGGATGAATCAAAAAATGCAGCCTAGGACAAAAGGAGACAGATGTATATAGGTAATTCTGGGCCTTGATTGAAGAAAGGTGCTTTGCCATAGGTGCTCCATAACAAACTTGCATAGCAGAAGAGCTGCCCAAACAGCTCTTTCAATACTATCCAGACCTTTTAATCAATAAAAGAGCTTCACGAGAAACTTGTATTTTCTTAATGTTCTCCCTTCCTAAACATATCTGTAGTTGGATATAAACTCTAAATTGCAATATAGCCTCTCAACAGATTTTCCACAGAGACCTTGTTCCTGTATTTGAATCCTAAGCCCATACAGCTCTCACTGGGTGTTAAGTTCCAGGTTGAAGAGAATTTGTGCCATGTTCACATCACTGCTCTTCAGGAGGCTTGAACTCAGACTCATCAGTTAGTCAACTCACCTTTTCTGAAGGCCTTTTCAGGGTCCTCCCAGCCTGAATCCCTTGCCTGTCTCTTCTGCCCATCAGAGATGATGCCCTCCAAGACACCCTTTTTAGGAGATTTCCTCAGCATCCATACCAAAAACACCACAGAGGCACGAAGCCAACTTCTGGTCTGTCACCAGTCATCATGTGAAGTGGCAGCTCAGAGTGTGGAAGACACTTTATCCACACACTTTATTCAGGGGCCAGAAACATATGGCTTTGGAAATGAAAGCAGTTCTTCAACTCCTCCTATACTTGGATCACCAGGATGGGAAGGCAGCCACTCTATCTTTGCACAGGTTGGTGCAGGCAATGTTGTACGATATGTCCAAGCCTCCTCTTCCCTCTACAGTGCACTGCATGCTTCTGGGGGAAAACTCAGCACATTAATGGTTCACCTGGGACAAGAACTGAACGGGGAAAAGCTCAAATTCAGCACTCTGCTAGAAATGTGTTATCTGTTGAGTAGGAGCTACTCACAAAAGTTAATATTTCCAAGGTTAGATGGCACAGCAGAGGCTTGTCTGCACCTTTAATTGAAAAACCAGATTAAGGGGCTTATGAAAAGGGTAGTGACAGTACAGTTGTGAAAGCTCCCAAACACAGCCAGGTCGTCTGTAAATCGTGTCCAGACAACATCCACTTTGAGTCTTAATGAGGTTTGGTGCTGTACTTGCAGTCTGAGAGTGTATTCAAACACCTCGTACAGCTTGTGTACCTCTTTGACACTGCTTCCAGACACAAGCCAAACAAGTACCATGCTCATAAACTAGCTGTTTTCTGTGAGTTCTGGTTTTGAATCACAACAGAAATGCGTGCAATTCCACAAGGTCCCTGAGGAGAACCTAGAAGGCAAACTTCGGCCAAGTTGTTCTCAGGATGAGTGTATTGTGTGCCGAAAAGAGTGACTTAGCTGTATGAGGATCTGGTTTCCTTCCCATGACCTTCAGGTCACCCAATCTGATATCACCACAAATAGTAAGGTGACTGGATTGCAGGATGCTGGATGCAGTGAACTGCATAGAATTGGTTGGCAGCAGGACAGTGTATGAGCAGTAGCCCTGATGGCTACACCATCAGGGACTGTAGCAGGATTGTTGACAAGCCAATACAAACTTGTCAAGTGAGAGCCACTTCTGATGCCTACATGATCCTTCTGTCCCATTGAAGCATCCCTTTTATCCCATTTTTTTTTTTTCTGTCTATCGACAAAATTCCAAGAGAAGGATGAGTTTCAGGTGAGGGCTGGCCTGGGAGTTAATTTCTGAAACCACTCTGGCTGAAGGGAAAGTCAGACTTGGCTCTCCTACTTCCTAGAGGAGCACTGTAAGCATTAGGCTATTAGTTACACCTAAATATTGCAGAAACACTGCAACCAGCTTCCCCCATTTTCTTTTCTTATCAAAAAAGCTGTGACTGAGCTATCAGAAAGACTCCAATACAGTTAACATAGTTTCAGCATGTCCTATGAACTGAACTTCTTAACAGTTGGGAAAGACAGGCAGATCCATATTAGCCAAGAGGTAAGCGAAAAACATGGCTGGATATGAAATCACTTTAAAACCCCCTCAAAACACATAACCCTAAAACTACTACTGTAAGAAAGTATCAGGCCTAGGCCCCTACATTTGAAAAATTTAATCAAAATAGCCTGTTATAGAAGACAGCTTTAATGGTTTAATTACAGAAAGTATGGCAACTTTATTCATAAGTCACATGCAGTTCACAAAACAAAGAAAAATTCTCTGCGAGCCACTGACCCTACGGAATCTCCCATGTTGCGATCCTTCATTTTTAGTACTGTCTTTATCGTCCCTTATTTGCTTCCATAAAAGTTCCAGAATTTGGCCCAGAACAACACTGTTCTAGACCAAATAACAAGGTTGTTTTTACTGCAAGTGGTGACATTAAAGATGGAGAATTCACTAAAGAACACTGGGAAAAAATACACAAAGAAAGTAATGTCAATATTTTATTGGTGCTGAGGTAGCTTGCCTTATTGTGGAATAGCCAGCTGAGATATTTGTAGTTTGTTTAGTGGTATTTTTCACTTTTATTGAGATTTTATATAGTAGGAACAAGGAAATAGCAAGCAGCATCATTTACATGTCACAGCATATCCAGATTACACAAAGTCAGCAGTTTGAGCAGCTGCACAGAACCCAAAAGCTCTGTCAGTCACACAAGCACTGCGAGTAGTGCAAGCACCAGGAAAGTGATGTTAAAAAGGAGGAGGGAGTTTGTGGTTTAGTGTGAGCCTTCTCCTGACATAGGAGAAAGATGCTTGCCAGTAGTGAAAGGTGGATTATTAGGTGAAGAAGTGGGTATTGGCAATAGGCTCTACTAGTGGGTGGGTGAACAGATCATATCCATCACTGCTGCCCCCTTCATACAACATATGAACTGTGGGTTTGGCCATCAAAGATGGGCTAGAGAGGTGTGCTGGCCATTTGAATTGGAAGGTGCTGCTATGCCTCTTCAGGTGCTAAGAAAGATTTTGCCTGAGTTTATGGTCATGACAGAGTCAATCACAGATGGATCCTAAAAGAAACTAAAGATGCTTGCTCTGTGAGGAAGACAAACACACTTTTAAAATGGAGGGTTGACACCTAAAAAATTGAGAACCCAATGTATCTTGCAGCTCCCATGACTTACTGGAGGAGAAGAAAACTGAAAACTAAAAGAAAACAAACAAAAAAGCAATCAAATTTTAATTTCTTGCTTGGTTTTGTGCTTTGTGCAAAGGAAATGATGCAGCATATATTAATTTAGTAAAATTAGCATCCACAGTGTCTAAGCAGTAGAACAAGAATATGCAATTATATATGACTGCAGAATAAGAGCACATAATTGTTTTTTTCATCACTTCTTAATGTTTAAGAAACAGCTGCAGGTTTTTGTTTTTTTTTTTTTCTTTTTACTGCTAGTGTATTTTTGCTGTTTGGAAAACTAAGTAAATAGTTACAAATTACCCAGAACAGAACTTTTTTTTTTTCAGACTAAGCTACAGAGAATAAATATTTAAATGTGCTTTAGCTTACTAGTAGTAATTCTGGGAAAGACAGAACATGGAGATGGAAAGGTTTAGTATCAAAATTTACATGTAAGCATTGCTATGTGTCTAAAGCCTCCTCTTTTCCCTCTCCACTCTTTACAAACATCTCTTCATTCAGGTACAAAAAAAATCACAAAAAAAGAACTTGTTTATGCATGTAAATATACATATCAAACAGTTCATAAGATGATCACTCTAGAACAACTACTGGGTTTTACTTGTAAATTATAGCTATAGATTAAGATTATTTTTTTAAAGAGATACTAGCATTCCCTACTTCTAATTCTGAAATAAACAAAATTATAAGGAGTGGATCAATTTTTGAAAGGTTAAGTAGTTCTGGTTTGATTACATGTTTTAAAATCTACACTTAGACTCCTGCTTTGGAAACTTTCCTAAATTTTCCTAAATTTACAGCAATTACTGATTGCTCTTAGACTATAACTACTACAGAAGTAGTCTTATTTGGTATTTTTGAACATATGGTTTTGATCCCTATCTGAATGAAGAAATTCTTTGATGAGAAACAGTGGAGCAAAGTTACAACATGGCCAGACTTTCAAATCTCATAATTTATTCCACTTCTTAGTTACTCTTATTCTACAATATCCATTCTTCTGAGAACAATGACACTTTGAGAACTCAGACATATTTTAAAGCTCTGGATGTAGTCATTGTTTTTTGCATAGGAATTTTCTGAAGGACTCCAGTGGAAAGGGGATCTTTGTTAGGCTGATGAGTGTGTCAAAATGATGAGTAACTTGTCAACCTACTCAAAAGCATCCACTCCGTCACCATCCCTGCAAGACAGGCCTTTGTGAATTACTAGTACTCACTTCAGATTTCAAGATCAAAAGAACCATCGGTATCCACACACAAACCCTGTAGTTTCTGTCCCTACTTGTTTTATTATTGCACTCAATATTGGAAAAAACAGCTAGAAATTACATAACTTAGAATTTGGCAGAACAGTCCTCATAGGTGCACTGCCATCTTCTGGGAGAATCTATCCAATTTTTCAGTCAGCTGAATTCATCACTTAGTCCAGTTTCTGTCCAGTTAGCAAAGATGTTGATTTCCTGCTAGCCAAGAGTACAGCTAAAAGCTTTGCATTTTGATTTTATGATCTCTTGCTTCACTCAGCACCAAGAAACAATCATAGTCACAAACTAGATTTATGAGCACTAATGCATCAGACTGCTTAGGAGAATCTCTCTAATGGCCACAGAAGGCAAGAGATCACTGTAAAACATTATTTTCAAACAAAGCGTTCAAAAATTTTAACTATTTGCTCTACAATTCCTGCTCCTATCCAATAAACCAAAGGAAAACATAAGAAAGTGTTTGGGTTCCACTTCCAATCAGAGATTCATTCTGAATTTGAGCTACATTAGCCAATCCTAAAATAATTAAAGAGTTAATTTATATCTATTTTTTCTTGATGAAGCACACTGACCCTCTGGAGGAGGCTGTTAATAACCATGCTTGGAGAGATCAGCTGGAAATCACTTTCATGAAGGGGTATGCGTCTCTAAAAGTATTTTAATACTGCTAATAAAAAGTCTGGATGCCTCAGATGAAAAGCAAACACTCCAGTATTTTGAAATATTTTTTCTCAAAATAATTCTCTTCTCTTTTATAGAAAATATGCAAAAACACCGCCCGAAATATCTTGTGGAAATACATTAATCTGTAAAATATTTAAAGCTAATGTATACCAAGTCTCCACTGCCCTTTTCTAGGCAGGTTACAGAAGGTCAATCTGTCTGTCCTGCAATGCAGGCATAAGGAAGCAGAGAAAATAAAATTTTATTGCATCCTATTATGTAAGTGTTATTAAGTGAAATAACCTGTTTAAGAAACTTAAAATAGACATTTTACTGAGCCTCGGAAACCTTTAGTAACACTATATTTTGCTACTTGTATTGATAAGCAATGGACATGCCAGTTGCTATCAGCTATCCCAAAGACAAACAAAAAATGTATTATGGTGTAATTCACTTATAATTATCAGACCCCCCAGGTTTCTCAACTCGTATTCTTTCTGTTCTATCTCCTTTAGTCATAGGCTGGACGTATGTCAGGCTGAGGAGTTAGAAGGACTACCATTAGCCACTGCTGAATCTCATATTTGCTCTTCATGCTAAAAAGCCCTTCCCAGGTCAGTTTATCAGTTAATGCACTCAGGCTCTCAGTCACTCTACCAGGAATTGCACTCACCAAAACAGATTTTAAAGCAAATGACTTGTCTTGAAATGAAATTAAATGAAGCAGCTACAACAGCTGATAAATACTCAGTAAAGGATGTGAAGATTCCAGAACGATCAGTGACTTCTCCTCTGCTACCACCTTGTCACAGTTCAGGCTCTGACTAGAACAAGGTTTCATTTGTTTAGTGGCTGACTGCTGCCAGCTGCTTTTTCCATGCCTCAACTAACTCTGACCTCCAGAGAAGCTCAACTTGGGCTCTGTGCTCTGTGTTTTGAAGACAAAAGTTAATTGCAATCAATTAGGCTACAATGATGTCTTCTAACTAACTCGGCCCACTCATGTACCTTCAGACTTTCTGTTACCAAAAATATCTGTTATGTTCACAGAGATGTCAAATAGAGGTATGTTCCAGTCACTTTTTAGTTTGCAACTTACTTTGTCCATTTTTAGGTTCCTAAAAATGGGAACCTTTAGGAAGCTCACAGGTATGAGTGTTAATTAACAGAAAAGGCTGTCAGATCCCAATAGCAAACTCTTATCAGATACCTTCCTATTCTCCCACTATTATCTACACAGTAAAAAGGACCTCACAAAGAATGGTAGTCACTGGGCATAAAGAGTTCACTGATAATAACAGGAATTAAATGCATCTTCAGGGTTCCCAAGGAATTAATACCATTTTCAGTGTTCCCAAGGAAAGCTTATGCATACAAATAGGAATTCACAGAAGGAGGTATGTTTACCTGAACAGTTCTTCTGTGCCAAAAATACCTTCCAGAAAGCTTAGAACTGACAGACAGTTACAGTTGAGAGGTACCAAAGTTTGTTCTGTGGATGGGAGGAGATTGGGAGGAACAGGGTGAGTGATTTCTCCTTGGATTGTGATGCACAGAAATGAAATTATGATCTAAGTGCCCATGCTCCCTCATGTCAAATAAAAATGAGACAATTCAATTTGAAACTGGGACCAGACGCATTTCCAAGATCCAAGCAGGTTTCCGGGGCTGCAGATGAATGGAAATAATTTGCTGACAAGATAAAATCAATCCACCATCTTTGTCAAAGCCAGCTGTCACAAAGTAACAAAGTAAAAAAAATTTTATTTTTCTAATGCTGATAGAGTGCTGCTATCCCACACTGTCTCAGGAAAGAAAAATAAAGAATAAAAAGGATTTAGAGAGAAATTTCATTAAAAGAGGGATATAAAAATATAGCAGATCTGTTTTTGTACTACAGTAAGCCATAATGTCCTTCCCCTGGAAAGGCCAATATGCCCTGTGGGACAGCTTTAATACTCTCCTCTGTGTTGAGAGAACATGATGGCCTAGAACACAGGACCTTTCCAAACCCAAATTTACAAACACTTCCCATGGATGGAGATCAGAAACAGAAGGACTGGAGAGGTCTCTAGTATAGGGATTATTAAAACCCACTGAGCATAGCTGTGACTGCCTAGACTCCTTGGTTTCATCTGTAAATCTGTGATGGTGTTTGCACCAACAGTGAAATTCGAGCTGTTTTTCTAATGTAGATGGCAGTTAACAAGACAAGTTCTAGAAGACTGCAGCTTGTACAATAATTGCAAATTAATTTTCTTGTCCATGGAGACAATTAATTCCTGATATCACTCCTTGACTCCAGACTACACCTGCAAGTCCAAAGGGTTTACAAAGGAAGAAGTGCCTAAACTGCTCTCTCCATCACCTCACTCTGGCCGGGAACCACAAAGATGCCTCTGTTTGCCAGTGACCTCCAAAGAACAAAGACACAGCTCTTCACCAGGCTGGGAGGAGAAGAGTCCTTCACATCTCTCCTACACGTGTGCCCTGTCAGAAGGCTCAGACCGGGCTGTAGATTCAGTCTTTCTCCTCACACAAGTCCATTTGAGATCCACAGATTCGTATGGCTGAGAGCAGCACATCTCTCTGTCCTTTGCAGCAACAGCTTTCTAGTCTGCTCCTAACAGGATTTTTATGGAAGGGCCGAGAAGAAATAAAGATGTTTTGATACAAAGTATTCTGAATTATTCCAAAGCCTACAGTATTTAATAAGGATTCACATTCACTTCTGACACAATGAAAATTCTGGGGTTTAAGAATTATTTGAGAACCTCCTACATGAATATATCAAGAGATGAAAAGGAAGCACCAAGAATCATTAGATACTTGAGCAACAGATTTTTTTTCTGACATTTGATTTTATACTGTAACTGGCTTTCCTATGTTTATTACAGGATAAGTTTTTTGGACTGAGTAGGGACAGATGCTGGAATAAATAACTGTTTCTTTACACTCACAGAAATTCAAAATGTTATTTCAAATATTTATAAATGCATGGACTGGAATACAGTTTCACAGTTTCTAGTGAATTAATCTAGAACAAAAATGATTGTTCACTTTCCCACAGGAAGAAATCCTTGTGTTTCACCCATGTTCCCTTTCCTGCATGATTAACTGATACTTCTGAACCAACAACCGATGACTTCCAGTAACAATTCACAAGAGGCTAAAGTCATAAATAGATACAGTCTCAAAAATATTTATCTAAAAGCAAAACAACTCTCAAATCAGCTGAGCAACGATAGGTTTGCTTGGTACATATTAAGATATAAGGATTGACTCTTCCCACAATTTAGATCCTATGTACTTTTCTCAGATAATCCATGCAAGAAAAGTAATAAAAGATCTAACAACTAAGAAAATACAAATCAGATGTAGTTATAAATATCTATGCTGGTAATGAATACAAGCTGGCTGTATTTCACTGACAGCAAAAATTAAAAATGCAGACCAGTTTTATCATGACTTTCAAACAAGAGTGCAGAGTGCATAATTAAGCTCAGATCTCAACATTAATGGAAAACTCGATTGTATCAGTATCAACAAAGTGTGTATAATATAAATATCTATTAATAATGACAAGCAACTATACCAAAGGCATGAATAAATATAGCAAAAGCCTGTAAATAAACTGCATATAACTGCCCAAATAGACTATGTTAGAAGCTAAATCTTATTAATGCTTTAATGAAATGAAAGTTACCTTCTATGAGCACAATATTCTCTAAAGAGTTATGAAGCAGCTGGAAGTGCCTACTGAGGGTGCCAACTGTCCTCCAAAAATGCTCTCTATCCCCAGAAGCTGTGATACAAGATCAGGTTTTTAAAATTCTTTTTCTTAAGTCCTTCAGCTGTTATGGTGGCAAAGCAGAGTTCAAAGGTTTGCACTGCTCCATTAATTCCTGCTGACAGTAACTCACAGGTCAGGGTTGTTGCCTCTTTTCTCCTTTAATCAAATAGAGAAAGGATGTAGATCTGCATAGCCAGGTTCTATGAGTGCTGCCTTAGTTTTATTTCATGGAGAAGGGACAAAGGGCAGGGGGAGGTTTTGGGACTTATTAGAAATACTTTTCCCTCCAGTTAAGGAGCCATGGATGCATTCTAGCTCAGTTGGAGAGGAACTAAGGCAAGAACACTGTCCAGGTTTGGAATGGCACAACAGCATTTACAGCAGATTCACAGATTAAACACTTTCTGCTGGGATACAGAGATTAATCCCACAAATACCTGTGGAGGGAGCTAAGAGGTAGGCAAAGCCCAGAAGATTAAGACTGTCATGGCCCTTTCTTCCATTCTTCTTTCACACTCCAACTTAAGAGGCTGCTTGTATTTAAACCATATATCTTGAAGCTTTCTATCACTTATGATAATTTGGTGGCATAGGTGATGTCAGTGTTAAATACAATGAGATTTCATAATTCACATAGTGAATGATGAAGCTTTGCAAACCACAGAAGCCTGGCATCTCTTCAGGAATTAATTAATATATCATGTTTGAAATTGCAGGAGACAGTACCAAATTTAATGATCATGTAGCTGGCACTCTTCAAGAACACTCATGGACTGGTTGATCAGCATGTCAAACAGTGTAAGATGTATGAATGTGAGCAAAACATAACAGACAAGTAAGCTCCTGACTTTAAAATGGTAGAGGTTATATTCCACAACCTTGAAGCCAGATTTGAAATAAATTTAGTGCTGAGAAGTAATTTAAAAAGTAATAATGCTCCTTTAAGGAAAGAATTGAACTTTTAGTCTAAGCATAAAATGCGGCTATATTTCTGATATTAGCATACTGAATCAAATTATATCTGAAGAATTAAGAAAGTATGGAGAAAAACCTGTCTGTGCTGACTGTGGAGAAACAGACTGGTTTTCACAGAGCTAAATGGAGTCAAGAGGTTAAGGAGATGGATTCAAAATACTTGAAGGGATAAAAATGTAAACTGATGTATTCAAAACAGCACAGGAAAGTTAGAGTTTTGTGTTCAGAGACTGTCGGAAAACAAATTTTCCTGTTGCCATGGAAATTGAAACAAAACCAAAATGCATTCCCAATCACAATGGAAGGGTCAGATTTTGAAATTTCCTCTGGAAAGAAGTTTCTAGGGGAAAAAAAAAAAAAAGATTAATTCAGAGTCATAAAAATATGTTGCTTCTGGCACATGAAATGCTTTGCGTAGGTAAAGATCCAGATTTAATTTCAGTAGTCCAGCTCACCTCTATTTATATAATTAAAATATTAAAAGCTATATGATAACAAAGATACTCAACAAACTAGAAAAACCTTTTCAGTAATATATGCAAATATGTGCATGATAAATTGAACAGATCACAAAGAAGGAAATTGCACTTTGTCTTTTAAAATCAGAGATAAAATAGAATTATTAGCGTTACTTTACAATTGTGCTGGTGGGAAGACAAATCACACATGTATAGTGCTCGCATACCAAAAATGATCTTTACCAAGAAAAATTAGGCAAATACATCAAAGACTGGGAGATGCCATGGAATTCACTCATGGCAGACTACCACTGTATCTCCATCTAGCTCCCAAGGACTCTTTTACCAAGTAAGACTTTATTTCACTTTTTATTGACATATATTCCCAGTTTTCTCCTGGAAAGTCCTTCCTCATTTTCCATGGGAAAATACTGATCAATACCATTAAGTATATGAACTCCTACCCTTGAGACTGAGACAGAGTCACAACAGAAATTCAAATGTACAAGGCTTGGTCCAATTATCCAGCTGTTTTATCCTCCGCACAACCTAAGTTCTGAGGGGAGGGACACCTCTGGACACAGGAAGGTTGCCCAGTGAAGTCCTTACTGAAGCCACTGAGTTAGAACCTCAGTGGAGCACATTTTCCCATTCTCAACAAACTGACAAATTATGCAAGTCATAGGTCGGACTCAACAATCTCAGAGGTCTTTTCTAACCTAATTGATTCTGTGATTCTCTAATTTGGACTGTTGCTACACGTATGGAGTCAGGGAAAAAAAGGGTTGGGTTTCTATCAAGAAGACAGGGATCCAGAGCCTCTTGAATTTTTTCAGGCTCACAGCTCCTTTCCATCCACTCAGCAGAGAATTATTATTATTATTCTAAACCTGGCTCATTGGAGCAATCTGCTCTGTCTTTACACAGATTCATATCAGCGTGACTGAGATAGTGAGGAGCTGGAGCTGGGGCTGAGCAAGGGGCAGCTAGTGAACAGGAGGAATTCTTGAGCCACTTCTACCATCAGCCCTTCATCTTCACTCTCCTTGGCTTGAACTTTGTGCCCTAAACAGTACCAGGGAAAAAAACCCCTATGCTCTTCTTGCAAAAGCCTTTCATATATATTCATTGCTCTAACTGCCAAGACTTCTCTAGACTAAACAGTATAAATATTAAATAATAATATTATAACAATCTCTCTCTTGAGCTGACCTATCCAATTAAGTGCAATACTTCTGCTTACCAGCCACTAAGCAGTTACTGGTTGATGCTAATTATTTACTTGAAAGAACTCTACTCAAAACATATTCGCCAATTATTGCAGAAGAACATAAATATCCATTTGCAACTAATACTTAAAAGAAACAATGATCTGCTCTCTGATCAGTCTTCCAAGTTAGATTCCCATCAAAGGAATCTCATGAACAGATGGGGTCCAACAGGCTTTTCATATGTTTTCTTTTTTTGTGCTTCATAATGAAGCTCTCCCTCAAAGTTCTTAAAATGGGCTCATTTTCTTCATCAGAATCTTTCATTTTCTGTCTTGAGCAAACCAGATGATCCATTTCTCTTTACCAATCACCTAAATGACTGGTAAAGTGTCACACACATCAAGGCAAGGCAGTGGATCCGTGATAGCAAACATGGAGGTGACACAGATTTTATTTTTTTCCTCCATCTGAATTCTCCAAGGAAAATCTTGCAAAGAACACAGCTAAAACCGGATGAAAACAATTTTTTTGTGAATAGAAAATTCATTGAAAAAGGCTGTAACAGAGAGATAAATTTTATATTTGAATCCAGCCCACAGTCGGTGGGAATCTTCCTCAAAACAAACAAATTGAAGAAAAACAAAACAAAAAAGGCAGGAGGGATCTTGGAACAGTGCATATTTCATTGTGAAATTTTCTGAGAGCTTCTTGTTTCCAAAGATGCTGAAATGTTGCATTTCAACATATTCTAAAAAAATACTTTTTCATTGTGAAACTTTGTTTTTAATGTCAAACCAGCCTAAATTGAATTAGATGCAAACGAATTAACCCCTCCAAATCAAATGAAACATTCAGTCAAAGAAAAAAGCTCAAGGGGTCTTAAATTACAGATTTTTTAAAAAACAATTTGGTTCAGCAACCAAGTAGAAAAAACTATTGTTTGCTGTAATAAACTATACTATTTTTTATATAACTATGACAGGACAGCAGAGAGGACAATTATTTTTCTTCCCCCTCATATTAATATGTCTTCCTTTTTTTCTTAGACATTTCATTAAAGACAGCTCATTTTAAACAACTTGGCCAGAACTAAAATCAGTTCTTCCAACAAGACCTCAACTTTTTCCACTTCTCCACAGCTAAATCATCATTTTCCCAGTAACACAAGGACTTCTTCAAGATCATCATCCCACTTTTCACCACTCCACCCCTGCTAGGGAAGGAGTGTATGGACTGAGAGACAACTGCAAGCCTACATAGCTCAAATGTCAGAAAGAGAGGCAAATGATGTGATGGAGACCAGAAGTGCTGGGTGACAGAATGGCTGGCACAGGATCACATGAAACATCAGCCACAGTCACCAGGGAAGATCCCAATGTTTTGTAGTCCCAAGCTGTTGCACTCCACCATGGAAGCAATCCGCCTGAGCCAGCCCAGATCTGTCCTGGTGCTCCATGCCCATTGCACCACAATGCCTACAGTTGTCTCTTCCTGGTGGAAACCAGGGCTGGCTGCTGATCCATTTTGCACCCCTGTTCCCAAATGACCATAACAAAATGCTTAGCTGTCCACTTTTCCCAGCACTTGAGCTGCCTTCACACTGCCAAGGATAACTTTAATTAAGGTGTCAAAAACTGACAGAATTGATCACAGAGATGGTTTCCTCCATGACGAGCTGTCTCAAATTCTGAACTCCTTTTTCAACTGCATTTTTCAACCACTTAATAAAAGTGGTTCATCACCTGACTTGGCAAGAGAAAGGTATCTCAATCTCCATGAAAGGAGTCAGAGAGAGAAAAGAGTCAGCAATTTTTCTTACTTGTCTTTATTTTTTTATGCTCAACTGTCTGTATACCTTCTTTTTTGATTACTTCACCCAACAATAATCACTTTGATAACTCTGGAATTATTTGGCCATGAGAATTACTATTCAAATATTTTTGCCTGCCTTTTCTCACCACACAAAAAGCAAGGTATTTTTCTTCTCTTTTTCATCTTCATCAAAAAATAAATCATCAATCAGCCTATGTAAAGTCTATTCCAAGTGGGGTTTTTTGTATGAACTAGATTTGTGATGTGGAAGTCATCTGAATTTTAAAGAAACTGGATACTGAAATTATATGCAGAAGAACAGGATTTCATCAATACAAAGCATTTCTTACTGACATCATTCCCCTCGCCCATTCTTTTAGTTTGCTGAATAGCTGGGAATATTGGATGGATTATATAGCCTGACACATGCTGTATGTCTTGAAGGGGAATTTGTGTTGCCAAAGCCCTCTTGGATGCAATGAAGTAGAGAACCAAAAGGAAAAGAAAGACCACAAAGTGAGCCACTGTCCCCTTCCCATTCCACAGTGGTTTATCCATTCTGAAATGACAGCAAGAAGGGAGACTGCACTTTGCTAACACTGTGTTAGGACAGTCGTTTTACTTCCAACCACAAGTACAGGCTGAGCAGAGACTGGATTGACAGCAGCCCCAAGGACAAGGACTTGGATATGCTGGTGGATGAGAAGTTCAACATGACTCAGCAATGTGCAATTGAAGGCCAAAAAGCCAACTGCATCCTGGGCTGCATCAAAAGCATTGTGGTCAGCAGGTTGAGGGAGGTGGTTTTCCCCCTCTATTCCATGCTCATGAGACCCCCACCTGGAGTACTGCATCAAGGTCTGGGATCCCTAGCACAGGAAAGATGTGGACCTCTTGGAGCAAGTCCAGAGAAGGTCCACAAGGATGATCCAAGGGCTGGAGCACCTATTCCATGAAGACAGGCTGAGAGAGATGGGGTTGTTCAGCCTGGAGAAGAGAAGACTGCAGGGTGACCTTACTGTGGCTTCTCAGTACCTAAAGAGGAAGTACAAGAGAGTTGGACAGGGACTTTTTACCAGGGCATGTAGTGATAGAACAATGGAGAATGGCTTTAAACTGACTGAGGGCATATTTAAGGAAGAAATTCTTTACTGTGAGAGTGGTGAGGCACTGGAACAGGTTGCCCAGCTAAGCTGTGGATGCCCCACTTCTGGAAGTGTTCAAGGCCAAGCTAGGGTGGAAGTTGACCCTACTCATGGTAGGGAAGTTACAACTGGATGATCTTTGAAATCCCTTCCAACCAAAACCATTATATGACTCTCTGCTGGAGCTGAGGAGATAAAAAACTTCATCTTTGAAGCATGTCCTCTCTACAAACATGGCTCTTGACATCAGCCCCTTTCCTATTCCATTACCTGCTTCCAGCTGCTCTTGTTACATCTCTCCTCTGTTTTTAGGTCTGAAAAAGCATTTTAACACTTGAGGAAATTGGCACTGGATTGAGAGGGCACAGAGCACTGCAGTCAATGCAGTACACCTAAGCAGGAGAAAAACACTAGTGCAGAGATGTCATCTTCCCACCCATCGCCTGGAGCACAGAGTACACAACAGCTGTGTGGCACATCCAGCACGCACATTCCCCACCCTGATCCCCAGATTCCCCCAGCGCTTATCTTCACATGGACTCTCAGTAGCCCTAAAGACCCTCCAAACACTGCATTTGGTTACTGCTACTCCCATTCTTGCCCTGTCATTACTTCTATGACAAGGCAGAAAAGCAGGGCAAAAAGTCTTTGAGCCACCTTTTCACCCTTATCTCAGCATTTGCTTCCAAGGAACACTTGTGTTTTCTAAACCCCTTCAAGATACCATAAATCTTTTGGGGATTAATGAACACAGTAAGTGCAGCACACAGGTGTTTTAATCAGGTGACAATGCAAGGAAAGCAGGTCAACAAAACCCAAGACTATTGTAGCAAGTGCCCTTGGCAAAGTCCCACAGTCCCACTAGCCTGCTCACCCTGCACTGCCCAGTGGTACCACTTGGCATTCCACTTCACACCCCTGAAATGCAGTAGCTCTCCCAGCATGGCAGATTAGCAAAGGTTACCTTTGGTAACAGGCAGCTAAAAGCCTGCACAATAACACTTTAACAGCTGTCCAAGTAGTCAGTATATGCCTAGATATATGAAATACCAGAAGCACTAGCCTCCCTTTTAGAGAGGTAGTCTAAAAGCCAAGGATACATTTCCGCATCAGAAGCTGCAATTAGAACAGAACTAGATTAATACCAGAATTCTTATTAACCTTTCATTCACTGAACACTGCCAGAACTTTAGTTTTGTAGCTTGAAGTACGTTAATTGTACTACACTTATGCATGGATTCATATGTTGCTTAGGAATGCTTCTACTGAGTTTTAAGGGCATTCTGAAGCATCACTTCAGGCTGAAGTGCTGAACCCTATCTTTTCCTTTCACATTCAATTGCCTAAAAGAAATTTGCAAATTAATATTGTCTATTATTTATTTTGATTTGTCAATACAAAAAAAAAAATGCTAACGCAAGAGTGTGTGATGTCAAGGGCAAAAGCACAAAATATAAAACTAAATTATGAAAACTTCAAGCACCCAAAATTCTACCTACTGGCCACTTCTTTTTCCACACCTATAGCTGGAGCTAGTTTAATCTTGAAAATACTCAGTAAGGAAAAACAGTGCTGTGGTTTTGGTATGTTATGTTTTTGCCTTTTAAAACAAAGTTGAAACAACATGAAAAATTACTGTCCCGAGGGAAGTGGGATGTTTACAAAAAAAGTCATGTTCATTTTTAACTGCCTTAACTTCAACGTGCCCTTCATTTTATTCAACACTCTCCATCACCATAGAGCAACAAGATTGTCATTCCATCTCCTATGAAATACATGGAGAAATAAGAAAAAAAAAAAGTGTTTTGCTTTCCACTCAGGAGGCTTATAAAGCCATACTGTCAGACACCGGCATCATTCTGGTTCATAAGGAATGCCTGTGCACTGGATGAAGCAGTCACAAGTATTGAGGCCATGATACTGAGAACAGAGCTGTGTTGGGCAGGGCACATCTCCAGGATGAAGGACCACCGCCTCCCTAAGATCCTGCTTTATGGTGAACTTGCCACTGGCTGCTGCAAGAGAGGAGCCCTGAAGAAAAGATACAAGGACTCCCTGAAACAACATCTCAGCCTTGGCCATATTGATCAACATAACTGGTCTACTCTGGCCTCCAATCGGGAGGTCTGGAGACACACCATCTATAACTCTGCTGACGCTTTTGAGAAAGCACGCAGGATCACCCTTGAGGAGAAAAGGCAACGCAGAAAGAATCGTGCCTTGCAGAATATACCACCTAAGTAAGGAGTCTTTCTGCTGTGCCTTTTGCAACCGGACATGCCTGTCTCGTATTGGCCTTTTCAGCCACCAACGCGCTTGCAACAAACGTGGGTAGAGCCCTTCCCAAATCTTCGTTCACGAAGCCCAGCCATGATGACGCACTGGATGAGCATTCAACTGGCATTCTGGCACCCAGAGTTACTTATTCATCACTATTTATTTTCCCAAAGATCCACAATCCAAATATGCAAGACTGCAACTGCATTTTCCAAAAACCAAAGAAAGGGATACTTAATTGTGTACTTGGAGTTACACCATTTGCAATAAAATGCCAAACCTGTCTGCCTGTCTCATGACCTAAGTTGGTCTTCACATAATTGATCTAAAAAATACCAAAAAGTCCTAAAGTTCACAATTCGGGAGCAGGAAAAATCCTCTTCCATGAACTGCATGTCATTTGATGCTGTCAAAAAATAATATTGAACTAGAGAAACTATTTTGAACTCTTTCACACTTATAGTTTCCAGGTTTCTAGGAAATGAGATAGAAGTTGCAAGGATGATTTATAGTATGTGCAACACTTCAGAAAGATCCAAAGTCCAGTCAGTGTGAGAGGCAGCAACAGCACCACATCTAGAAACTGGTTTAGAGAAAAGCACATATTGGACCTGTAACTCAAAGCCTGTGGGAAGACAACACATTATTCCACCTAAATGGAATGGGTTTGAGGTTATATACAGATCTTCACCTGTGATTCAGTAAAAGTCCTTGGATTAACACAACACAAAGTAGCCTCCAAATGGCTGCTGCTAAATATCTGAACCTTCCATCTTCTTCCTTATTTCTGCTTTCTCTTAGAGGTCTCTTAGAGGTGTAGGAGGGTGGCAACACCAAATTCAGTGATACAATTTTACCTCCCCAAAGACCATCTCATACCAAGTTCATTACTTTCCCACACAATGACACCCCTCTTTAGGGACTGCTGGCTGCACACGTAATTGCCCCAGGAAGGGTCTGCTAAGCAGCCCTCAAGGCTGTAGGGGTCCCTCAGCCTGTATGCTCAGTGTAAAATGTGCAAAGGAAGTTCACATATCATTGCTTGTACATAGTCCCTTGCTCCTTCTCACCACGGAGGCAGCTGCAACACTAAAACAGCTATGACAACTAAACAATACCTCTGCGGTTTCTCAAAGCCCAGATTTTTTTTTTTTCCATCTCTGCAGCTGCAATTCCAGGTCTTGGCTCCACTATTCTATTTATATTAATGCACAGGGGTAGATTTTACAACACATGACACAGTAAGAATATTTTATATGGCTTACAAGAAGCCAAGAAATAATGCAAATTTGGGTTATAAAAGTACTGTCAGCATATTGAGCCTCCTTCTTTGCCAATGCCAGTTTGCTCCCTCTCATATTTTTTTATGTCTTTTTTATAATTACTACAGGAGATTGAGATTCCACTTGTAAGTTATTACGGATTCTAATAGACAACTAGCAAGGCTTTTTGGGAAAGTCCAAACTTTCTTGTACAGGAATCTGGTTTTAGCAATAGTTAAAAACTAATCCTATAATCTGTATTAGTTTTTAACCAGTGGCTATCCCATACCAGCCTTCAGGTTTCGGAACGAATTCCTGTGTCTTGGCTTCATGTCACCCATGTACAGACACCTACCTCAGAAACACAGTCCTCCCTACAGGAACAGTGTTGAGAAGGAAAGGATAGCATCACCTGAGGACAATCACACCCCTAACTTCTTGATGCCGAGCACTCATCATATCTAACTTCAGCCACCTAAAGGCCAGGCATCTAACCTAGCTAAATCATATAGAACTGTTGTATAGCCATCTTCAGACAGGATCTTTGTATAGTTAGGATGGTCATGCTGTCTTCTGAGGAGGTCTGTAGTTTCCCTGTTGACAGAGACCAACCAAATGATCAGTCACGTAATTGCAGAGATTAGAGGAAATTAATTCTGTCAGGGTGTCTTTCTGTCTTCATGATTCATAAGACATTCTAGGACAATGACACTAAATCAGACTACAGCAATCTCTAACACAGTCAGGTGCTAGTTAGAGTAGGACTGACAGAGGAAATAGCAATAAACGGCATAAAAAAAATAGGTCACTTAGACAAAATATACGACATTAAATAGTAGAAAGCAACTAAAGAAAAGCCATTGTAATGCAATGGGTTCTTGGACTCTACCTTGAACCGGTTTTGAAGAAACAGTGACGGCAGATTACCTTCATAAGGTACCACATGAAACCACGTGATACTGATTCTCCCTCAGTGAAGGCTCTCTCCCACCACCAGCCCTCATCTTGGGAACCCAATTCCTTGGCCTAAGGGCTCATGGGCCTGTTGGGGATGCTGTGAAGTCTCTCCCTCCCGCTTGTAAATGGGATTTGGAGAAAACTGATGTGTGGATAAGAGAACGCTTGAGCCACAGTCCTTGACCTGAGCAAAGGCTGCTCCATCCAATATATTCATTAAAAAGAAGAGCTGTAGGTGTTTCCTCAGGGGAACTGTCATGTCTTATATTTAATCTGATTATATACCTAAATGAGCTCTGTCCAGAGGGCATATATACAATTACATATAAATTATATCCATCCCTAAGGAGCTCTGCCTTCACTCCTTTACTACCTGTAACAGCTATCAGCCCATACCACAGTGAATTACCACTCCTTGCACCACCTCAGTTATGCCAGTGAGGTGGAAGGGCAAAGCCCCGAGTGGAAGTCAATAACAGCATCTCGTAACTTGTCTAGAGATGCACAGTGAGTTTTTCTTCTGTCATATTGTGCTTTGACCATAAGTTCATCAGGAAAAACTAACTACAACTACACAATAAGTTAAGAGGTCTCAGCAAGCTGTGACATTTTGCTATGCTTAGAAGAGACACCACAATTCTTGTGCAGCAAGAAGTGCTGAGATGGTTTTAATGGCATCTGCTGTCTCTTGATGGACAGAGCATAAACATTTCAAAAGTACAAGCAGCAGCACTGCAGTCATACAGCACTAGACAGCATTATTTACCAACTGTGACCGAGCTACTGCAATCAGTCACAAATTGCACATCTAGCTGAGGGTTATTCTGATTTTGTTTGAGAAATGTCCTCTTCTGGATGAAGAGGTATTAGCAGCTTCACAAACACTGTCAGCTAATCAAAAAATATTAGAGAAGCTTTCCACAGCTTAGTGGTTTTCTGTCACTTACTCTAGATGTTAGGAATGTGTGGAAATGAATAAATGTATTAAAACACAGCAGCCTGTCAGGAGCCCTTGGCACATCGTGAGCCCTTGTACTGCATTTGCCAGTCAAATCTGCCTGATACTCCCAGCACTCCATAAAAGCGACCCGTTCACATGGGAATCGACAAGGAGTCTGCTTTTAAATGGTAATATTTCGCATTATGGTGCCTGACACTAATTTCTACCTAAGACAAAAGTAATATTTCATTTACACACCTGACTCGAATGTGCTGTTTATTTACCTCACATTTATGTTCAATAATTTGAGTGACACTGTCACTTTTCTTACAGAAAGCACTGCCTGTGTGCTACTGATTGCTCATATACACAGCAAGAGTGCTCACTAATTTCATTCCCACCAAGTTCTGCTTGCTGCTATCCAGGTGGATGAAACGTGCCTTTCTGGACTCAGAAATACCCTTGTTCTGGGACACAAACAGACTACTGGATGGGAAGGGAGGCCAGGGTGGCAGCAACAGGGTATGCAAGGGAGAAGAGAGGAAAGGGGAGAAAAGCACTGGTGGAAACAAACAAGAAATAAAGTGAAGACAAGTGAGGCCTCTTTCTGTAAACTTCTTCCTCTTTTCCTTTCTTCTAAGGTCCTCTCAGGCTTTTCCATCATCCCTTTTGATTGACAGCTTCCTGCCTTCTCCCCTTCGTCTTTTCTGATTCCTTTACATTTGGCTTTTTCCTCTACTAACACACACCAAAAAGTGGTCCCAAGTGACAGAGGCTGCTCCCAGCAAGGCAAGAGCTGTGGACAGTTGGGTGATACCCCTGCCAGCTGGAAGCCTCTCAAACAGGGAACTGCAATGCAGTGCAGTGCTGTCATGCCATTATACAGCAGGGAAAACCACTGCAAAGATGGATGCTCCTGTGGAAATACTGGATATCAAAAGGTTTCCTTTTGAGTTTGGTATCAAGACAAAGAAAGTAATGACATGTCAGTAAATTGTTTTGCATAAGAACAAACAAATCTCTCCCATACAGAATGGGATGCACATCTGAACGGTAACCTTTTCTGTGCTTTGGTGTCAGAAACAGAGCAGCTGAGTGGTGTGAATTTAGGAAGCCTTTTTAAAGGGAAAAATGTGGTTCAGGAAAAAAAAAACAATATACAATGTACCTTCTGTTGACACTGGTATCACAAATTGATAATATGCCACTGTAGATCAAGGAAGAAGACAAATAAGAAACAATCCCCTCTTAACAGTTATTTCTAGCTAGGCAATTATTCTACTAAGAACTTTTACAAGCAGCAGTAACGTGCAGTATCTCATCTGCTCATGGCTTGTGACACTCTGTAGTACCAGAGCACGTCACAGGGCTGCAGTTCTGCCTTGAGAGGAGTATCCTTTGGCACAAAACACAGATCACATCCTGCTCCCACTTACACCTATGTGAAACCAATGTGCTTGATTTATTCCAGCAAAGGGATCAGAATACAAGAAAGCCATTTTTTAAGACATAACTGATTTGAAAAAGGCCAAGATCTCATCAAAGAAATCAAAATAGCATACATTGCATGATACATGGATATGTAGTTTACCTTCTAATGTGTTCCAAAAGACACATCTCACTTTGCTGCAAGCTGTATCTATGTGTAAAAAAATTCAGATGAACTTACACAGTGTCACAGCCTTAAGACTGATTCATGTGTTTGATCAAGAGCTTATCAGTTTTATGATAAATTACCAGTCAGTAAAATTTAATACACAAAATTGTATACTCTGTGATCCTTGAGTAATGCTTGATATATAAAATGAGATTTTTCAGTAGCATTTTTTCAACTATTTAATACAAATTTCTTGCAGGTTTTTTTGTATTGCAATATTTTTCATTTCTTTTGATCTTCAGTGGCAATGTAATATATCTTTATATGGAGACTACCAGGAGAATTTCTTTGGACAGGGAGTAATTTTTTTTTGCTGTTATTCTGCTGGTTCCAGTTAGAATCAGCTGCACATAGATATTTAGTATTTTATATCACTGTATCTTTGTAATCTTAAGTGTTCAGTAAGAACAAAACACATTTAGGCCAACCTTCCCTTTTGGTATTCCTGCACTAACTATGGGAAGAATTACATTCAATTATCTGTGAAGCATCACATACACTTACTACATTCAGCAAGTAATAAGCCAAATTTTGAGGTTTCTCCAAAGCTCAAAATATTCCCTTTAAGTCCCATATCACTATATTGGTGCACAGAAATCCTGAGGGACACTTCTTTCCAATGTATAGGTTGATCCTGTTCTTTTTTGTTTCTCCATCTCAGAAAGAGGTTAGAGCTCTGGGCCTCAGCAAATATAAGTGCACCTCAGTTACTTACTTAATGTATTTTGCACTAGAAAATCTGGCAGACACATGAAAAATCAACCTTCTGCAGTAGCTAGAATGGACTGCCATCTTTCTGGCATCTTAGTTTTGAAGTCAACTCCTACTGAGTTTGATCTTCCTGACTAGAAACTCAGGACAGGCTTCTGCATTTGGCCCAATAATACTAAAATATAATAAAGTAGTCGAACCTCTCTTTAAGGAAAATATCAACATCACAGTGTCTTCAATTCTCCATTGTCCAGTATTTAATTAAGTCACTAGACAAATGAAAGAAAATGAATGTTCAGAAACACCACAGACTATAAGGTCCTTGAGCTTCTCCAGCACTCCTTTTACGCTAGGCTCAAGGACTGGCTTTCCTTTTAAATTGCCCTAGAAGATCCTGTTTGAAACAGAGCAGAATTAGCTGGCTGCATAAGAAATCCTTGGAGATGAGAGGAATGCACAGAGCTGCAGCACTCTGCCAGGCACTGAGCACTGCTCCAGCACATAGCACACACCTGGAAAGCTGCCATCATCAGCAGATGAGCTTTAGAAAAAGGAGTTGAAATAGTTTAAACACGGGTGCCCACATGCAGTGCCCACCCTACATCTCGTCCATCTGATGGGCAATATATTGCAGAGAAGAGCACGTCCTCACATCTCCACTGCTTGGCACTACAGTCCCAGACTCAGACCAACTTCAGCACAACTGAAGATGCTGCTCACACTGCTCCTACCCGCAAGGCAGAACCTCCAGCAAGGGGCAGCACTCACAGTATGGAGCAGTAACTTCTAAAGACCACCACTGGTGTTTGCTCCAGTGCCCACAAAACAAGGTCTCTAGGGAAGCCAGAGGGGAGGTCTTAATCACACAGGATCCTCTCCAGGCACCAGAATTGCCCAGGTTCACAACGACAGAAAAGGCAGCTAAACGGTGTAAGAAGCTTCTGTCCTGCCTACACCAGAAACTTCATCGTGGGACTTATGATTTACACCCTTTTGGACCTGATAGAGTTTGGCCATGCTGGACCCTGGGAAAATTATAGGCACAATGGGAATAATTTATTTTAACAAACTAAAAATGTATTGTGCTTTTGGAAAGAAATTCATTAATATTACGCTTCCATGGAGTAAAAACATTATGTGCCAATATATTTTCTGCCCCGACTTCGGAAACAGGTTCCCAACTCTACAATTACATAAATATGTTAGTGAGCACAGATTTATGTGTACATAATTCCTTCTTTCATCTAATGTATTTGCAGGTAAAAACTTCACTAACTTGTGTAATAGGTCTTACGTGTTTGTAATATATCTCTACCTGAAGAGTAGCAAATTACAATAGCCAATTCTGTATAAGATATCGGACTGCTGCAGGGGAAAAAAACAAACAAAAAATCAAACAACAATACTAACAAAACCAAAAAAGCACTGATCTCATATTTAAAACTGTTTTCCCAACTTTTTCTCCCCAAAAATGCATAACATTAGTGTGTAAAAACTAAACCACCACATGAGGCATATTTTAAAGCCTCATATAATCAATGAAGTTTTTATGGCATCCTCAGAGCAAAGAATGTCCAAATATGGCTGAGAGTTAAGTAACCTGAGAATTGACTGCTCTTAATGAATTCACAGAAGTTTTTAAGTCCACATTTACCAAGAATCAGAAGAGAAATAAAGGGAAGAGAACAAGGTTCAACTCATTTTCCTGTACTATTCTCTAAAGATATGGGGTTATAAACATCCTCCATATCTTGGATACTAGAGGCATCTGTTGAATCTTGGTCGCTGACTACAATTCCTACTGAAGAAAGGCTGGAAATGAAAGAGTGCATCTTTCTTGCATAAATATCTCTAATGTTAAAATAGGGTAGGTCGTTACACTTCTCTTTGCGATCATTGTTGCATTGGTCTGTATCAATAGCTTTTTGCTTTTGATAGTACTTAGAAAACTTATTGAAAATGATGGTGATTGGAAGTGCTACCACCAGTATCCCACAGATAATGCATAGGGTGCCAAGTAGCTTTCCAGCAAGTGTGACTGGGTAAGTGTCCCCATAACCAACAGTGGTCATGCTAATGGTTGCCCACCACCAGCAAATAGGGATGCTCTGCAGTTCTGATGAGTCGTCATCTTTCTCCACTGAGTAGACGAGCACTGAAAAAATAGAAATCCCAACAGACAAAAACAAAAGCAGCAGTCCAACTTCTTGATAGCTATGTCTCAGAGTGGCACCTAAAGACCGCAGTCCTACGGAATGCCTGGCCAGCTTCAGGATGCGAAATATCCTCATTAGTCGCAAGATCTGAACCACTTTCCCCATGTTTTCAATATCTTCGCTTTCTTCTTCCTTTGTGTCCACAGCCAGTGTGGCATAAAATGGGATAATAGAGACAAAATCAATAATATTGAGTGGTTTCTTCCAGAACTTCTTTTGACTTGGAGCGGCGATGAGCCTGATCACTAGTTCACCAGTAAACCAGATGATGCACGTAATCTCCACAGCTTCCAGTACAGGGTCTTCAATCTCCCTGTCATGGGCATCCACCCTGTGAAATTCTGGCATGCTGTGAATGCACATGGCCACAATTGATGCCAGGACAACACTCAGGGATGACACGGCAATTAACTTGGCAGACAAGCAGTATGCAGGATTTTCCATTCTGACCCAGATCTTCCTTCTTATTTCACCAAAGCACAGATTGTCAAACTTTTCTAGCTCTTTATCAAATATGGATGACTCTTCATTAGAGGAGTCTATACTGTCATTGCTCTTCTGATCCCAGTCTTTATCAGGACCTTCTTCTTTCCTTTCTTGGTACCGATTGCTGCAGCAGGAATCAATAAACAGCTCATTTATTCCCCAGTACTCTATTTCCTGGCAGAAGGAAAAGACACAGAGTTCTTCCATAACGTGGAGTTTGCCTGTATAGTAAAAATTCAGAACATATCGGAACAAGGAAGGATTTCTGTCAAAGTAATATTCTTTATCTGCAACACTATAATCATCACACAGTTCTAAAATAGCCTCTTCTGAATGGCATTTGAGAAGTTTTCCGAGTCTAGTATGGGGGAATCGGAGCAAGGTGCTTTGATCCACTGACTGCTTAAAGCCACCCACATTCAAATTGATAAGTTCTGTATCTTTGCCAGGTCTGCGGAAAAATTCACCGTAAACCATTTTGGACAGACAAGTTCCACTGCTGTTGCCCAGTGAGATTACATTGAACCTGAAAAGAACACAATATATTGTTAGAGCATTTAATTCAGTTTTGCTCTTGTGACATATTCTTTTTTCCATCTCCGGTTACCCTGAAATGCTGTAACAAAACAAACAAACAAACAAAAAGAAGAAACTAAATGATGAATACTATTATTCAGCATTTCACAGACATAGTTTTAAATCAGTTTGATAGTTTAACACAGCTTTACCAAATTTGAAAGCAATAGGTTCTGGTTTAGGTCTCCTTTTTCCCAGGGTGAAGGAAGAATGTTTCATTCAATTATGCAAAAAATTTTTAATTTAAAGACAGAAGACTTGTCAATCCATCAAAATATTTAGTACAAAGCTTTAGAGCAGGTGTCTCTCAACTATGTTTCAGCAGAACTGTATTGATTTATACGATGTTGCAATTTATAATCCACTACGTTCCAATGCTGTTTGCTTGAATGTGAACTGCAATTACTCCTGTTGACATATCAATTAATTTACTTCTAGAGTAATCCCCAGAAAAACATCCTGTATTCTTGAAAACATATTAAAAGTGCATTTAAAGATTTCCAATTCCTGCCTCCAGAATTTAAAGATTTCCAATTCCTGCCTCCAGATACATATACAGGTATCTACAGTCCCATCAGTTACTTTTCTATCTGCCTTCCCACTCACCTGAAGTGTCACAACCCTCTTATGACCTTGGTCAGTTCCAGAAGCAATTCCTGTTCTGCCACAGCATAGCTACTACCACTATGGCAATGCTGAGAAGTTGGTGTTGAAATGTCATTTCTGGAAACAGGAGCTTTCAGAGATGGAACCTCCAGAGTGATTTTGCCTCAATAACTAACTGCGGATACCTGCAGATAGATAGAATGACATTTAAACGTTTCCATATTTTACTGTAATTTAAAACATTCAGCTGAAATTGGATTCAGAAAGGATGTTATAGTTACTAAGTTAACTCTTACAGTAGAACAGCTTTCTTGCTGTCCTTTTAAAAAGCAGTTGTCTTCGAGCCAAAACGGGCAGTTCTTACACTTGTCATCAGACTATATATAACTTCTGACCACGAGGAAAGCAAATTTTTTGATCTCTGACACTTAAACATTAATTGATGTGTACTACACTAATTTATTTCAATTTAATATAGAAGTAAATTAATTTTAAATGTGACAAGATCGCATCAAAATTCTCCAGTCCTAAGAGATGACACCATATGGCATCATGCTCAGCATACAGAGCTCGGGAAGAAGAAGGAAATGGGGTACCTTCCGAGTGATGGCATTTGTCTTCCCAAGTCACTGTTACATGTGATGGAGCCCTGCTTTCCTGGGGATGGCTGAACTCCTGCCTGCCCATGAGAAGAGGTGAATAATTCCTTGTTTTGCTTTGCTTGCATGCGTGGCTTTTGCTTTACTATTAAACTTTTTCCATCTCAACCCATGAGTTTTCTCAGTTTTACCCTTCTGATTCCCTGCTCCATCCCACTGAGGGGGAATGAGAGGCTGTGTGGGGCTGATTTGACACCTGGGGTTAAACCACAACACAGAAGTCATTTTGCACCTTAAGATGTAGTTTGATGCCAGATATTTGCTAGCTAACAGAATGGTTATAAGACACAGTTTCTCCAGACACTTCCCAAGGCTTCAGCTTTTAGGAATGATTAAGACATAACATAAAAGCACTGATCTCACAAAATAAAGGCAGCAAGACTCATCCAATAAACATTACCACACTTAACCCATGATCTAGATCCAGGCCCTGTTTTGTAACACTATAAATAAAAAACCCATAAATACCATGGACTGGGGTCAAAGTATATTCAAACCCAAAAAGATTCTACTTATTGATCCATTTCAGCCAATAAAATCTCCACTTTCAGCAATTCATTAAGATGAGAACACTAGCAATGTAAGCCAGCACTATAAAAACCAGGCACAATCTCAGATCATAGAATCACAGAAATATAGAAACAATTAGGGTCAGAAGGGACCTTAAAGATCATCTTGTTCCAGTCCTTCCTGTCATGACCAGTGACACTTTGACTACACCAGGCTGCTCAGAGCTCCATTCAACCTGGCCTTGAACACCTGCAGGGATGGGACATCCACAGCTTCTCTGTGCAACCTCTGCCAGTGTCTTACCACCCTCACAGTAAAGAATTTCTTCCTAATATCCAATCTAAATCTACACTCCTTCAGTTTAGAGCCATTCCTCTTGTCCTATCTGGAGGCACCTCTGACCGTGACAACTACAAAGCAAGTTTTACTCAGAAATAACTAAAGCAAGAACTTAGTTGCGCAGTAAATCCTAAGTACAATAGACTGACTTACTGTTGAGACAGCAGTATAAAACCACATTGATTATGCAGATGATAGTCATAATGGTGCCTCCATGAAATTGTTCTATATAATAAATTCAGTGAGCAACAATTTACTGCTTTATTTTGAGGGCACTGTAGTCACAATTTGTGCAAGATACAGAAAGAAAGTGGATCTTGCTTAAAAAGGCCATGGTCCGGAACCTGCTGTATTATTAGTATTACGTGATTTTTTAGGTTATGAAAAGAATGTACTGGAAAGATTCATGATAGCTAGGTCAAGAGGAGCTTCAGGATCTGAAGACTGTCTTGTTTGACTTGCAGGGACCTTGATTCCTGAGCCATGGTTTGTTGTGCTAGGTACCATCAGAACAATTTGAGGCATTTAAACAAGTGAATCCAGCCACAGGGTGCCTCAACACAACATGGTCTGCCTCAGCACAACATGGTCTCTACTCAAGGGAACCCTTTACCCACTGAAACAACTTTTTCTACTCCAGGGTAAAAACTACTCATCTGGAAACAATTTTTTCCTTAAGTGCCTTGAGTGCCAAAGTCTGTGTCAGGAACATCCTAAGAACAGAGAGCTACCACAAACTTTGCAAGTCTCAACTTAAAGAGCAACATTAACCTCTTTGATCTTCTGTAAACAAGTATTCATATATAACATAATAAACTGCTAACCATTCCAAATCACACACTTCTTACCCTGGAGAGAGTACAAGAGAGCAAGTAAACACATACCAGATGTTAGTTACTTGTTTGCTTTAATTGCTTCAGTTGTTTCAGTGAGCTACTGTATAAGGACTCATGGAATAAAAAATGAAATGACACAGAAGAAAGATGCTTACTGGAATAATGGACATTATTTTCCAAGATAATGAAAAAAATCCAACAAATAGAAGTTCCAAATGTTAAGCTTGAGGGCTAAATAAAAGCCAGTCATAAGGAAAGCTGTGTGAAAAGGATACAAACATTAGAATAAAAAACAAAACAACAGGATCTAACTCTTCCCAGTCCAATTTGAAGATGGGCTCTAGCCAGCACTTCTGCAGTCATACACTGTTGGTGAGGCCACAGGCCCATTGTCTGCTTGGAAGGGGGACTGCAAATTTCTGGGCTTTTAGCACGCTGTTAAATCCCTAAAGCTCACAAAAGGAGAGTCACAGAGACAGAGTTTGCATATATGATCCCTCTGAGACAGCTATGCCGCAGATGTATAACATACCCCAAAGTGTTGTGGTTTTCCAACCTCTTTTGGAACAAACCGCTTAAAGATTTTTAGTGGTAATGTGGATCCCAGACTACACATTTATTTGTCAGCAAAATTTTGCTTTCTCAGTTATTTCAGTTATCTTCCACATAGTGTCTACACGAAGTCTCCATTCTCTGTGACGTTCTACATCACAAGCTGCAGAACATCTTTTTGGACATGCTGCGCATTTGAGCATGGTAGTACCTTGGCTACTGGTAACTCCAAATTAGGGCAGTTTCAGCTTTTCTGTGATTACTCAGGCACAATAGAAAGAAAGTTTAACTGCTTTGCAGTTGGATAGGCTTTGTTGTGTTCTACCACTTAAAATACTCAAAGACAGCACAAGCCTACAGATTTTCTAGCAGTCTGCTCCATGGCTATGCTCTCCATAGCCTCGCCTCCTGCTTCCTGAACAGCTGCACTTCATAAGCCTCTGAAGACTAAATTCACATTCCAGGATGGTTTCCTCTAAGTTGAAGAAACATAAATACAAGGGCCTAGTCCTGCTCAGATTGAAGTCACAAGGGATACAATACTGACATCGCATACAAATCTCGGTAACTCTACAAAGTACTTCCAGAACTCAAGGAAATTTTTTCCCAAGGAATCTGATGATCTTGGTAGATTTCCATTTTAGGGTTCCCATTCAGAAAATTGAGTTCTGAGCAAATTCACTCTCAAGGGTCTTATTATTTGCCATGCCCAGTCACCAGATCATGCAAATACCTCGGCTCGAACTTCTGCTAATTTCCTGACAGTTAACAGCTTCTCCAAATTTCCCTAGCTACACATATGCAGTTTTAGACAACTACTTTTGAAAAAGTTGTGGATATGACCCTAACAAACTTCAGCTCAGGATCAACATTTCACTGATTTTTTAAGTGTTTGAGTTTCTCCACTCATCACAGGACAAATACTTGTCTAAAGCACTGCCTAGGAGTACTGTCTATGCTTTCTGACTCACTGAGCAGAGAAAAACATCTAAATGCATATATAGTTTACTTGATCAATCATAATTAGGGATTTGGACTGAAAGTCAGTTAGTATGACTTAAGCTGTTCTCTGTCAGCAGGGCAGTAATAACTGCTTTAGCACACATAATTAAGCCTGAAAAAATGTAAGATAATATTACTTGGCACAGCCTCTTTCAGTGTGATATAAGACGTAACATTCAACTCCCCTTTGTAATATTCGAGACAGTTAACTATAAAGTCATTCACAGCCTGTGGAGGCAGAGGTTAACTTTAAAAAGTCATCTAGCACAAACAGCAAGCCCATCTGAAGAAACTGCTATGTGGTTATGGACCTTCTGTGAGGCAAAGAGGATAAATTCATCAGCTAAACTATTTGATCAGTTGTAATTTATTTTTTATATTCCATTGGCAGTAACATCCTTTATCCAGAATACTGCATTAAAACATCATGAAAATAATAGAATTATGCAATTACATTTCTTTTAAAATGGATTTAGTAGAACCTCCCAGAAGACCTTAGGTAGATAAAGTTTGAATTTAAATACCCAGGGCCAAATTTTGTTCTGATGTTATTTCCAAGGAAGCCTACTTGGCTATGTTCACCCCTGTAAAATTCAGTTTTAGAAACTGAACTTATGCCAAATGTTTGTGCATCTTTGCAATAAAATGAAACCAGAAAGAAATTATAATAATTTGGAAACAACAGTAGCTGCTGACAATAAAATGTAAAATTATTTAAATATCCATACCTGTGGAAAAATAGTCTTCAAATATAGTTTTGGGTTTGTTTTTTTTTTTTTTTTAAATCACCTCCTCCAAAAGACTAATAAGGAAAAAATAAAGCTATTCTAACTCAGAGTAAAAGAACACAAGCAAGAAGAGCAATAAGCATCTCTAGCCCATGGTTCATACCACCTAGCTTAGGTACAGGTTTTCAAGGGGGGTGAATCACCAGAGGTGGGGTCCTGTCCCCCCCTTGGGGGGAAGAAAGACACGTGACACACACACACTAGGATGAAGAGACACACACTAGGATAAAGAGCCAGAGAGATGTCTGCCTGCTCAGCGCAGTAGGCAGCTTTTTATTTAGCTCTCCCACTTCTACTTTCCCACACACACAACACAAACATATTCCCACAAAAACACCGAGGAATGCCGCACCTGCACTCAGCTAAACAGATTCAACCTTGTACTCCTTACAACTCAAGGCTGTGTCCATGGGAACTATCTAATTAGCTCCACTCCTCCCATGGAAAACGGCCCAACACTTCATAACATTCCAAAACCCTCAAACTTCAGTTGTGGGGCTGTGACTTCACCCCACAGGGTCCACCTCTGCACTGACTAGATAAGCAGCCTATATGACTAGTGCTGTAAGGTGTATAACTTCCATGTGACTAACAGGAGGTAAAATGGATCCTGCCAAAGTGAAATTCTGCTGATTTCCACTATGAGGATGCTGGTGAGGACAGAGTATATGCAAAGGTTGGGTATGAAAAAGGGGTATGGGAAAAACACACCGGTTGTAGCATCGACATGAGAGAAGCTTCTTTGGGAATGCAGTCTGTGATCTGAATTGCTTTCTCATATACATAAAGAACAAGGAGCAAGATCTAATATCATCAAAATGTCATCTTGTAAAATTATTAAAGTGAAAAAAAAAAAAAAAAAGAAAAAGGTATTTTCTACCTGACTTGAAAAGCCCCTGGAGATAACACACATTATGAGAGTTAACAAGGCTTGCATCATTCAATGTTCCCAAAGGCTCTGTAATTTATATTCTGTTCCTATAAATCAAAATATCATTATCCACAACTAAGTGGAAATGACAGATTAAAATGTGTTTGCTTGAAAATCCACCCATAAATCCCCACCAATTAAGTGCAGTTATAGTACTGCAGTTACAATACCTATTCCACAAATGCCTTCCACAGACAGCTGACCACATTAAGCATCTCCTTGAGCTCTATTGTCTCAATGGTTGAAGTTCATAGACATAATTGAGGAGAAGATACCAAAGACACTATTAGAGCCAGATCAGTGATGCTGTGGTTTGATGGTAAAAGAAATTGTTTCTCTCCAGGTCAATTATTTTGGCAATAATCTTGTTTGACAGGTCATCTTAATGGCACCCATCAAGAGCACAGCTTCAAAACATGAAGTACTGTTTGAAGCGGACACTGCAACTTGTATGTCAAGGGACTCCTGCAATGACAGCAATTTCTACAGATCCCTTCCTCAATTAATATTCTATACTCCATTTTCCACTGAGTTCTCAATTGCTGCTATCCAAGGACTTATCCAATGAACACAATGAACAAAATATTCTACATCTATTGCAGTAATTTGTAGTACCACTAGTGGTCAAAAACATCTGATACATGACTCCAGGATCAGATACTTTTCCACGTAGGAAAAAAAAATGTGTAGAATGAAAATATATCAACATACTTCTTGAAAATAAATTCTGCAGTCTCATTTATCATTGGTGAAATTGTATTCCGCTTATAGAGGCAGTTTGGTTTTGAAAGGTTAACTACCTCAGCAAATAAACTGATGCAGATATCCAGACACAGAAAGCAGTGTGCCTGAACTCACACAGCAGACCAGCCGTCCACAAACAAGCTCAGCCCACACCCTTGCACACCATTACACTCTTCCCAGTCTCCTCCATAGCTATCACACATCAGGTACTGGTATGCCGAGACACTCGGGCCCAGAGCCAGCAGTCACATGCACTCTGACAAACCAGCCTGACAGTAGGTAATGAAAAAAAGTACATTTAGCTAGAATAGAAAATCTAAATATCATTCCTGCATTTATAGTGCAGTTTCAAGAGGCAGTGTTTGTACCAAGAGGGTATGATGACAGAGGGGAGAAAATGCCCCAACTATCCCAACACTATAATCCCTCCAGGCCTAACAGAAAGAGATAAACAATCAGACATGATATATTTTCTCTAATACACAGATTCCTGAACCATTTAAGATCT
This sequence comes from Corapipo altera, assembly GCF_003945725.1. NCBI lineage: Eukaryota > Metazoa > Chordata > Aves > Passeriformes > Pipridae > Corapipo > Corapipo altera. Next base: position 12,602,571 of record NW_020884883.1, on the reverse strand, counting down.
CCTGAGTTTTCAAAAGTGTTAATGGTTCACAAGCCTCTACACAGAGGCAAATTATTCCCACAGTGAACCACAACTCTTCCACATCAAGGAAAGGAACATGGAGTTCAGTGCAATTCAGAATATTCTTATCTCTGGAAGAGGTAGAGAGTATTAAAATTAAGGTTTAACTCACTGCCAAGAAGATCGACCTGATACTCAAAATTTTCCATTCATTAGTCCATCCTACATTTCCTGATTGCAAAGTAGAACTAGCTAATTCTTATTTCTCACTTTGTAGTCTGAGGAATTGTCCTCTAATTCCTAGTACAGATGGCAGAAGTGTCGATCATTTCTGCTCCCAGATTATCTCTTCCCCCTCCTAGTCTCTCTCTTTCTTTTTTCTTTCTTAATTTTTCATTTTTGGAAGCAAGGCAATATTTCTAAAGGACACAAAGTCCAATCGTAACAGTCAGTGTCACTGTTTGAAAAAGTTGTTCTGAAAAATCTAAACTCTATGCATCTCATAAAGCAGGATTTTCCACCTTAAACTAGGAAGACACATCTAGAAACATAAACGCCAGGGTTACATTGTAACACATCATACCAGAAAAAACTGTTAGGAGACATGAAATCAGTTCTGTCTGTGCTACCAGTCACACCATCAGCAACAGGACCAGAGGAGCTAAAAGGGCAATTCAGGTGAAAAGCACAGTGCTAAACCACTTACTTGGTTACCTATAACCTCTGAATCCATTACAGTTTTATTCTGTAAAGTCCTGGCTTTGGGATAAGCAGCTTGAACAAAATTCTCTCCCCACAATATTGTTCTGGGTATATCTCAGTCACTTTGTTGTTTTTCTTTCTTTATATCTTTATAAATAAAATACTTACATCAGTAATATGCTATTGAATACAGAAAACAGGTTTAGAAAGGACCTTGAAGAGTAATATAATTCAATTCTTCCCCTACCTCAAGGCAGTTACTTCTAGACAATTTTTGACAGATTTTTATTTAATCTCCCATGATAAAGCCTGCCCAGAGAAGTTGTGGAATTTGACCCAGTGCTTGAATGCCCTTGTTCTCTCAAAAGTATTTTCCTAACATCTACTTAAGCTTCTGTGCTGCAGTTCACGCCCGTGGCTGTATATACTTAAGAATAGATTTGGAATAGGATGGAGTTACTGAAGATGGACAGCAGAAACAGGCTATCTACAAATTCTCCATAACAGTTCAGTTTCTTCTTTTACTTGCCAGTCTGAGTAAATAAAGTTAAATGGTATTTATTTTTTTTATGTTTTTTCCAAAAGTCTGTTAATTTCACAGATAAAAAAAGGTTTTCTTTACCACGGTGAAATTCTCCAAGATAATCACAGAGTCTCTTAGGCAACAAGAACACAAGCAATTGTTATTGTGGATATTCTGAGTGAAACATTCAACAGATAATCTGTAAAAACATTTGTGTTTGAAGCGCGGTAATCTCACCAAAGGAGTCTGTGCTGTTCAAAATAAATTCTCTTGACCCAAGACAACCCCGAAACAGAGCTCCAAATCTCACTTAAATAAAAGTCCTGCAGTCTGCTTCGATCCAACATTCATTTTCATAGCACCCAAGTAACTTTTAGAACATGTTAGCATGCGTGACATGAGGCCACAGGCTAAGGAGGGTTATGTGGAGGCAGCCAGAGAGAATATCTGCAAGAGACTTTCCTGAGCATGGAAACCTCTGAATGCAGAAAATGAGTCGGACGTAGCCTTCCAGCCAACACTGGGAGCAGCTGGCCAAGCCAGGTTGAGCCAGCTGTGTGCATCAGGTGCCATCTCATAGTGGGAGACAAGCAAGTATGGTGCTACAGAAATGCTGGATGCAGACTAAGCTCTGAGGATGTGTGGTTCAGAGCCACTGCGTAAGCCCTACTCATACTGAGGCCTCTGGAAGTCTCCATCTCTTGGGCACTCAGATTTTGGTACATGCTCACCACTCCTACACCAGACATTTAGTTACACTGCTCCTCTTGATTTTCCAAACTAATTTGCGGTGAAAAGTCCTTTGGAGGATCCTTTTTCCCACCCAACATTCAAAGCTGGTCCAGTTAAAGGAGGCTGTTCAAGGCTAAGTGATTTTTTATTATCTCCAGAATTTCCCAGATTCTCTAGACAACCTGGTCCAGTCGGACCCCTCTTATTTTTCCTGAAGTCACTCTTTTCTTCCAGTTTGGGTTTACTGGCTTGCATCCCATTGCTGAGTATTTCTGAGAAAAGTTACCCATCAGGTAACTTCAGAGCACAGTAAGGTTTCCCCTGCACCTTCTCTCTTCCTAAACTTAACAAACCCATCTTTGTCAGCCTCTTGTATGCTGTGTGCTCCAACCCCCAATCATACTGATGACCTTCTGTGAGACTCACTCCAGAATGTGAATGTCGGTAGTGGAGAGCCCAAAACTGGACACAGTTCTTCAGACACAGTCTCACAGTGCCAGGCAGGAAGGGACAACTGCTGGTTACAGCCTTGCTAATAAAGCCTAGGATGCAGCTGGCCTTCATTGTGAGGGCACACTGCTCATTCCTGCCCACTCCTGCTCACCATGTTGCCTACCAGGATGCCCATGCCCTTCTCTACAGACCTGCTTTCCATTCTGTCAGCCCCCCAGACTGTTGCATGGGGCTACTTCATCCCAGATGGAGTTTCTCCAGGATGATGACATCCCTTTTAATAGCATCCCATCAGCATATCAGTGTGGTGTTAGCCATCTCAGTCCTCAAAAACCAAAGGTATTTTCCCTGTTTATTTCAATTTGACTGTCCCCACAAAGCATTCAGCAAGAAAGGACATTTGCCAGAAAATGAAGGAAGTGAGTACATGACAGGCTAAGATATAAAATTGCATCACTGCACCACTGTTCAATTGAATATTCATAGCAGAAGCTGAGGCATTGCCATTGCACACAAAAAGGAACAGCCAGCAAATAAGTTTTTCACAAAATAAGCATCAGTCCTAACCAGTTCAACTCATTTCAGTATTATTACTACCCTTCTTTTTTTCAGGAGTGATGAGTAGCTACTAATACCTGGATTTCCATATGCAAAGTAATATCACACATTAGCACGACCTGTAAGGTACTATAGGTGGTTATGTGTGTGGGCTGGATTCTGGCCAATGCATAAATTTGCACAGCCCATAACAACAGAACCATTTAATCAACCCAATGTCAGACCCTATGAAGTTACTTGGATGTAATTTTCACCATTGTCTTTCAATGAAAGAAAGTTTTGGGCAAATATAAAGCCCAAACAGATTAGAAGGAATTTCACAAGTCAGAATCCAGCCCTCTCTCTCCTTCTTTCTCCCACCTTATTTCAAACATATTTTTCTAATGTCTAAGATGACCCATACAAATGTCCAGAGTAGAAAAATGAAGGCAGGTGGTTGGATAAATCCTAATCTCACAAAATTAGCAGAGGTTTTGTGGAAGCCTTTAACAGGACAAGGGATTTTTCAAGTTTTTGCCTGGGTTAAACTTCAGCTAGACAGATTCATAAACTCCCACAAGGATGCCCACAGATTTCGAAGGCACCACAATATGGAGGCAGTACATACCAAAAGGTCTAGAGGAAAATCTGAGATCCTGACTACATGTCTTTAGAGAAAGAATTAGAGTTAATTAAGCATATGCAGTGCATTGGAAGAAACCAAGAGCAATACATATTAGCTTTTAGTTGGTAGTTTCCATTTATAAGCTACTGCTTGAAGCAAAACACTGAACACCACTGCAAGCAAAAACCTATTTGGCCTCAAGGGCAATGCTAATCCACAATATACCTGAAATTATATTTCTTTCTTTCTGGCTACTTTGAATGAAATACTTCAATATGCCCTCAGTAAGTCTTTGGAGAGAAAAATGACAACTTCTTGCCTCTCTCTTCATTTGTGTGGCAGTTTCCCACAGGCCCCAGACTTTATCTGAATACATAAACCCTTCATATCAGCTGAAATAAGTAAGATATATCACTAAGAGAAACATGTCTCATTGCCTAAGATCCAAGTCTCAGGACCAGGAGCTTTTAGAGGTGCCAGTTAAGATTAGGTCCAAAGTTTTCTGAGACTCGGTCCAAGGTTTTTAGATAAAGTTTCACAAGCAAAAAGAGTCTCAAGTCACACTGAACTTCTTAAAAGCTGTTGAATAAACTTGTGCTTAAGTATTACCTTGAACTGGAGCTTTTGCCCAGCTCTGAGGATAAGTGACAGCTTACAAAGACTCAAACACAAGCCTTGTCTCCACCACTTAACAGAACACCTCAGAAAAGGCTGGCTTCATGACCAGGTCACAGATGAAGCATCCCAGAGACCCAGAAACAAGCACTTTTTCTTGCAGCAAGTGCTTGAAGATCAAGCGTTTCTCATTTTCAAGATTCTCGGGTTTCAGTGTGTCCCACAACAACTTTGAGCACCAAACATACTATGAGCTAATCTGTCCTTTGTTTTTTTCTCTTCTGTCATCCTAACAAATTAATTGAAATAAGGGAGAAAAGCTGCTCTCTCCCTGGCCTAACACACAGCAAACTGTAAAACAAAATCACAGCTCCCTGAAAAGAAAAGTTTACAGTAGGACCATAAACATCATTACTGTTTTCAGACTAATGGAAGGACTCATGCTATCCCCCTTGTCCAATTCAAGCTTTTACCAATTTTACCAAGGTGAATTAAAAGAGTAGAATTGACCCATGCTGGCTGTCCTTTCCAGAGCAAACTGGACAGGGAGACACAGATCTTCTTAGCTTAAGAAGAACATCCAAGGTAGAGTCCTTTTCAGCAGTTTATTCAGGGGAAAAGGTGTCTCCCCCTAAAATGTCATGCTGAAACCGTCATTCAGTGCTTGTCACTAACTAGGGCTAAAACATGGAGGTCTGATTTACATTTGTGCTGCAGTAATGACTTAGTCGTTTTCAAAATGAAAACCTAACTTATGGCTCTATTTGCTCTTCTTTCAACTGGAAATAAATAGAGTTCGTAAAATTACAAAGCAGCTTTGGAATCATAATCCAGTGAAATCTGCAGTAGCAATGATTGAGGTAACGGAAGAATAAAAAAAAAAATTAAAAGAAAGAGAAAAGATAAAATAAAGACTTCAATAAAGACAAGTCCTCTTTGAGACACATCCGATCCTTCACCACCCCTGTTTTAAATATCCTGACTGACTGATTGTACAGAAAGTGATATTGTAGATTTATCACTGCATCTCACAAGCTATGAGTTTGATTATTCTCTCACTGAAGTCAAGTGGGAGAATCCCCTTGCCCTCTGCAACACACTCCCCTTTAGTATCAAGGACATTTCCGAGCTGAAGCTTTCACAGCAGTTAATACTGCTGGAAGCAGCAATAGCTCTTGTCTGCTAAAGGAGAGGAGGTAGAAGAGAAGTGAGGAACAGAGTAGAGCTATCAGAAGTGTTTCCAATTTTTATTAAACTACCCAGGCTGTGTATTAACTCCTCCATGCAAATCAAAGCTGTCATAGATTTGTCCTGAGTTGGTTATCTGCCTCCCACAGGTAACCTGCCTGTACTTACACGAACAGCAGCAAGCAATTTGTTAGGCCCAAAGAATAAGAAACAGAGAAATATTAAATGCCTCCTATATGGGGCAGCAAATTGCCAATATTAAGCTTTACAAGATCATTACATCCAAGATAGTTCTTTGTCCATAAATCTCATAGCATTTTATTAACTTATAAGTGCTGTGAGGCAGATACTTTGAGCTCTATGCTTTGGAAACCAAACCTGAGACTTGAGATGTGACCTGCTCAATGTTACATAGCAGGTCAACATGTTCTGCTTCAACATCCACAAGTTCATAAAGCCTCTGTCTTTGCTTTGCTTTTAGTGAGAACCAAAAGAAAAGACAAGCAATGCTCTGCACAGGTTGAGCTCTGAGTCTGTCATTAGAGTACCCCTGGGCTAGAATGATTAAACACATGGAAGAATTAACCAGTTTTTAAGGTATCAGTTGGCATCTAAATTACTTGTCCAAGTTGATGAACAAAGGACAAAAATATACAGAAGAGGAAATAAAAAGGAGAAGTAACATTCTGTCTCAGATCATAAATAAACTATCTTCCTTAAACCAGCCACACTGGTTGGTTGAAGTCCATGTGGCCTTAGGTGGTTGTTACTGACAGGCTGGTAAGACCAAAACATTTCCAAGAAAGGGGAAAAAAAAAAAAAAAAAGAAAAGTTAATTTATTAGCCCTTACCCTTAGACAATCCTGTTCAGAGTACATGCAGCTCCAGCAGTATAGGGGTACCTTCAGGGCACTCACACCTTGCCAGCACAACCCCTTGCAGGGTGAGAGGGGACAACTGCACCTCTTGCTGCTGCTGGCAGAGGTGAGGATGGTGCCACACTTGCCTGTCTGCCACCACATGTGGATTGATTCTGTTGGATCACAGTCCTGCAGCTCCCCCCGCCCAAGATCAACATTTAAGACATAAACCTACCTGCAGGAGATGGCAGCAGACACTGAGCAAGCTGAAGTCAGGCAGATGTCTGCAGCCAGGGCACGTGGCTGCTCTGAAGAGAAGGGAGCCCAAAGGGCTAAGCTGTAATGGCCTCCCCTTGCATCCCCTCCCAGAAATTCCTTGGCAGCCATGAGAGACAGTAAACCGAGACCTCTCACCTCAGTCCCCACTCACCTGTCAGGGATGGGAAGGCAAAATGGATAAGACATTTTAGTGTGAAGGACAAGAAGACAAGCTGGAGAGTTTGTGGATAAAAGGATGGAGAACAGAAAATCATGCTAAGACCAAGGACATCGGGAGTACCCAGCAGACTGACGGCAGTGAGAGAAACAATTTAGAGAGGCAAAAACAAGTGAAGCCTTCCAAGAACCTTTATATCAACATTATCAACCACAGAGACCATGTTTACCCCAGACACTCTAGCTCCTTGCAGAACACAGCATGAAAACCAAGGTCTCAGGTTTTACCTGTAATGCAGCAAAATGGCCCAAAATCTAGAGCAAACTAAGCTCCAGAACAAAAACAGTGACCACAATGGGACCTTCTAACATAAGTGAGAAAGCTCATCTTTCCAGAAGACATATTTTTCTAGAAAATGACTGTGGAATGAGCTCCCTCAGAAACACCATCTTCCTCTGCAAGCAAGATAAAAATTCCAAAAGTCACCTCTTCTAGAACAGAAAGAAAAACAAAACAAAAGAAAACTACTACAAGCAACTGCCACATAGAGAGCTCCCCTCTAAGAAAAATGAGTAAGTTATCCACAAATGGCAGATGACAGCAGTTTAACACAATGCTGTTAGGACTTCAGATACATTATGAATGAGACAAGATAGAGCAGAACATATTCAAATAAAGTGGAAAATACAGTATAAAGGAAAGAAGCATCAGAAAAATATAGGAAAATGAAAAGGGCCAGAAGGAAATGGGGAATAAAAAAGAATAAATGGTAAAGAATGGAGCAGCATACCAAGGTAACACTTCAAAGCAGATGATTCCCTGGCATTAACTGGTGTAGAATCATTGACTGGAACAGGTCAAGGACAGTTTCTGTCAGCTAAGGATTTGGTCCTCCACATAGAATCAGACAATGGCAATAACAGCATCCTGCTTGGTTTTCTCAGGGTCTTTTCCCCCTTAGAAAGTTAAGCAGTAACACAGGAAGAAAATAAGATGACCCTATAAATTAAAAGGAGAAGGAGGCTAAACAGAAAAAAAAATAGATGAGGAGCAAGAAATAAAAACAAAGAGATAGGGCAAAGGCAAGATAAAAAGAAAATATCCACAGATTAGTGGAATACATTTTATTTATTCATGAGTTCTGTTTTATTATGCATCCTTGGCAGATATCCCACAACAGAAAATTTGCAAGGCATAGAATGATGCGAGTTTAGAGTCTTGAGCCTTGTTTCTAGTCATTAGCCTTGGGCAGGTCTTTTTAATATATGTGCTCCAGTAGCAAGTAAACAAGTTCTCTAAATCAAGAGCCTTTGGACAGGAGACATGCTGCAAACAAATGGGTTCAGATGGAGAAGGATTCCAGGAGAAAAGACAGAAAGCACAACCATAAGCTGTTTTCAAGTAACCAAGCTGAAGCTTAACCTGCTAGTAAGGGTATTGCCAAACAGGATACTATCTGCTGCTCCCTCTGACCCCAACTCACATCAGACTCTGCAGAGCATCTGCCATTCAGATGCCCTCCTTGTTAACTAGCACTTATTTCACCTGAGAGTATGTGGATTCATCTTGCCCAGCTGGCAGGGAAAGGGATGCAAACAGCAGGCAGCCACAGGAGCAGTGGCAGTGGCCCCTGGCAGCGATCCCAGCACAGAGGGAGGCACTGTGTCCAGCACCAGCTTCGCTAGGGGCTCGGCCAGAACAAAGAGCACACCGCTGCCAGATGCACCAATGGCGAGCGGGGAAAGCCTGGCTGTCTCCACTCTCCAAACAGGTTTAAGATGCCTCTGCAGCTCAGCTCAGCCACTGTTGAACCCTGTTTTGCATTGAGGCTGAATGGTCTTGGCATTAATAGTTGACTGGACCCTGCCTGCAGCTGTAATTGCACAATGAAGGCAATGCTGGTGGCTTAATACCGAGTTATCATCTTTTCAGGTTTAAGGTAGTTTTATTCTGCTTGCTCCTGGAAATTTGTGAAGTCCTAGAGAGGGTGAGCAAAAAATTGCCTCTCCTAAGGGACCTCTCTGTTTCTACAAAGGAAATTGTAGTAAAATATTCAGCTCCACCTGTCCCAGGAATAATGCTTGGGGATCACACTGGAGTTTGCATCAGCTCAGCTGAAAGCCACTGTTCATTGATTTTCTTTTGCCGACACTCACAAATAGGAAGTTGAAGGGTTGCTATACTTTCTGTGGGTTGCCTTAGTGCTGAGGCTGATAACAAGACATAGACATTTATAGATAAGAAAGAAGGAAAGAGAAGAAAAAAGAAGGAAAAAGACCTTTAATGTCCTTTGCTATATACACATATAGATTTTTTTTTTTTAATTTAAGATCCACTTAAACAAATCTGTCCAGACTGTATAAAGAGATTTAACAGACAAATTAAGAACTGTGACTTAAGAAATCTGGTATTATTTCTGGACCTTTCCCACTCTTCAAATGCTGGGAAAAAAAAAAAAAAGATATAATGATACTGCACCTCTTTTTAAAAAGAACTGTTTTGAAATCGATACCTAAGAAGCACCCATATAAAAGCTACGTATGATTACTGTCAGTTAAAGCTCTTTTATCATAATTTAGCTACCTACCTATACTCAAATAATTTACAAAGTTTCAGAACATAAAATTATTTTTGTCTACCCACAGTGCTATCTCAGCAGAAATTTTGATACAGAAACTAAGAAGGTTTTTCCTTATTAGCCAATTGCCTTTTATTTCCCCTCATGATTACTGGTTTCAATACTGCTACAATGGGCAGCTTCTCCCCAGCAGTGGATATTAAATACACCTTGCAAAGTTGAAAAGCCACTTCTGCTTCCTGGCTTAGGATATCAACACCGAACAAATCCTACAAAAACTGTGTGACATAACCCTAACTGATTAGAGCAGAGAAGGATTTTGGAAAATGCTGCAGCTGTGACCAAAGAAAACGAGTGGTCCAGGACATATCTCTGAAAATGAGATCTCACCTAGGTATCCCAAGTGAGACACACAGAATCTAACTCACACATCCCCTCTGAAAACCCTAGCTTCCCTTCCGTACAAAGTGTATTCTTGCTCCCCCTGCCCCCTTAGGACGTTAGCCTGAGTGCCTTATGCCATCTATTGGCCTAGACCAGCGACAGATGCTCTGAGGAGAACTTTAATTCTGGGAAAGAGACTATGTTAAAAGGAATCTGTCAGTAGATCTGTAAATTCTGTTAATGGAATCAATACACTGCCGCTGCTCAGATCTTGAGGTCTACCTTCCCCAGCAAACATTGAGTTCAGCTCCCAGAATAACCAGCAGTTGTGCTTTGTATTAGGCAAATGAAAAAAAAAAAAAAAGTATTGACATAGGACTACCTCGCAGGCCAGAAAATCCAGAAAATGAGCAGTGAGGAAATTCACTGTCCTACAGATGCACATAAGAAAAGTCTTTTTATAAAAAGAGAAAGCTCCTTTAAAGTCCACCTGGATCTAAACTCGGGTTAACTATCCCCAACTTATTAAGTCTACTTTAGATCAGACACGCAGAGAGAACAAACTTCTCCCACATTTCTTTACCCAGAGAACCTACTGTAGTCGTTCGCGGCTGCTTAAAACTAGTTTACTTTTTAATCTAACCGAGTTTCTAAAAGAAAAGGCAGAGAGCTCTGCAATGCGAAAGGGCTCAGAGGCATCGCTATCGATCCGCTCCCGCACTGGCCGCCACAAAGCACCCGAGGAGAAGTCGGCAGGACACGGTCCCTCCGAGGGCCGGAGCGGTGCCCCTGCCCCCGCCGCCGCCCTCGGAGAGGGGCTGCACGTCCCGAGCCGGAGAGTTCAGGGCAAGACTCAGGTAGAGCACCGAAGCCCCGCACCAAGGCTCCCCCTGCACCAGGCGGCAACCCCCGCACCCCTCCTCCTCCTCCTTCTCCTCCTCCTCCCCCGACTGTTTACCCCGCAAACACACGGAGAACACACCGGGCCGGGCTCGCCGGGCTCTCCCCGCCGAGCCGCGAAGACGCTACCCCGGGGCCACGCCGGGGCCGCCCCAGCGGGCGGGAGGGCGGGCGCTGCCTACCTGGAGCCGCTCCCGGCCGCGCTCCGCCCGGCTCCGCGGGGCCGCCAGAGGTGGGAGGGGAACGCAGGCAGCGGCGGGCGGGCTCAGGCGAGTCCCCACCCCGCCTCCGGGCATCCCCCTGCCCCACGCCGCGGTCCCGTCCCGGCACGGTCGCGGAGGGTTCGTGCTGCCTCCGCCCCCGGGGGTCCCGAAGCGCCCTCGGGGAGACCTGCTCCGCACCCAGTGGTTCTGCATCGTCGCCTTGCCTCCTACAGGTCCCACAGTGTGCCTGAGAGGTGTCCCCTTTGCCTCCAGGGGCCTTGGCTCCGCTCCCACGGGTCCCATACTGCTCATGCCCGGGCGGTCAGTGCTCCCCAGAAGTCCCGCTCCGCGCCCGAGGGATCCTATTTTATGGCTGCGGGGGATCCTACCACCAAGGTTTCCTTCTGTTCTCCTGAAGAGTCCCCGCACTTTGCCTGTCAGTCCCGCACCGCATCCGCGGCGTCTCACACGGCGCCGAAGAGTCCTCCTCCGCGCCCGGGGAGGTCCTGCTCAGTAGGTCCCTGCTGGGGAGTCCCGCACCCACCCGCATCCCGTTCCCCAAGCACGCGTGGGGACCTGGCGGCGCCGGTCTCTCCCGTAGCCACCTACCAGGCACCCCCGGGCAGTTCTCCGCCCTCCCAGGGCTCGGGGGAAGGCTCGGGAGAGGGGCAGCCCGTCCGGAGGGGCGATGGTGCCGGGGCGGACCGGGCTGGGGGTGGCCTCGCCCCTCCCGGGGCTGCGGCAGCGCGAAGCAGCTCCTGCCGCCGCCGCCGGTCCCCACGGTCTGGGATGCGGGGCTCCCACCTTCCCGCTTTTGTGCGGCGGCGGGGCCGGGTCTGCGCGGGCAGTGACAAGGGATTGATCTGCCATTGATTCCTAACCGCCCTCCTGCTGAAGTGGCACACACGCGGCTTCATCTGGGGGGGGGGGTGCAGCCTGAGATGCGGAGTGTCCCCCGCACGCTGCAGAGGGAAGTCATTTGTTTTCAGTATTATGACCGAAAGTAGTTGTCTGTGTCAGGGCTCAGTTCTGCCCAAGTTGAAGACAGAGAGCAATGGGAAGCCAGGCCAGCTCCAAAGCACAACTGCATCAGCCTTCCAGGATTAAACACTTTGTCTGTTCCACTGGTATCATTTTGAAAATTGCCAAAGATGAACATAAAGGTTTATTCCTTTGTTACAAATTTCAACACGAAGAAAAGTATTTTCTGCACTTTTGCGGAACTTTTCAAAAGTTTTCATGAAAAAAAAAGTCCTCTAAACCATCAATGTCATCATAACCAACTGCAGGATTTGTTAAAAAAAATCTGTTATGTAACTCTTTCGGCAAATTTTTTTTCCTAATAATATTACCTTGAAAAAAAATTGTTCACTAATATTGAAAAAAACTCTCCTCTCTTCTTTAGAGGAGCTTTATTTGTGGTGGGGTTTTTTTAGAGTTTATTACATGTTTTAAGGAAAAGAATTTGGCAACCTCTTGTTTTGAAGTCAGCATAAATACTTATCATGTTGTTGTGTTCCTGGTAATTTTTCAGTCTTACAAGAGTCCTCAGTTGTGAAGGCTGAGGAGAGTGGGGATCCTAAGAATACATTTCTCTCTGATTTAGTTTACTGGTATTCCCTTAAGATACTATTGCTGTGCAGAAAGGATTCTTTTTATTACAAGTTATGGTGTATAATTGCATTAATAAATTAAATTTTATCACATTTCTCTCTCATTAATCACAGAAGTTTTAATCACTGCAGAATATGGCTTGTCCAGGTATTACAACAACCCTTCAGTGTTGTGCACAGCAATCTGCATTTATGCTACACATCCTTTTCAAAAACATAATTAACCAGCAGTATATTAAGATCAAAAGTAATGGCTTGCACACAACAGCATTTAGTTACAGGAAGTTGTGAAAAAGTCATGCACTGAGTGGAAAGCGAGTTCCTCAGAGTTGTTCAAATAGAAGAATGTGAACAGAATACTTCCTAAAGACAAACAAGGTCATCTTAGTGGGTCATTTGGAGATTTCAGCATAAAATTTGAAAGATTCTGCAGAAATATTATCACTGACTTCTGGAAATGATACTGCAGCACAGCAGCCAATCAGATGGTTACACAACCTTGTCATCACAGACAAGAATGCAAGATGCTGGAAATTGCCCAGGAAGGTGAGCAGCAGCTCTTTGGGCAGCATGGACACATACCTTTCTATAACACACTGACATCTGGAGTGGCAGAGGGGGTAAGTGGTAGCCTCATTGCCTGTGTCGAAACATCTGGTGGCGCTGGTGACCCTGTTCTCAGTCACTGTTCTGGGGCTGGATATGTCCCACGGTCCTGCTCTGCCTGGTAGGGAGGGCAGAAACGCACTGTCTTGGCTTCTTGTCAAGCCTGTCAAGCTGCAACTTGCATTATCATAACTTAGAGCTCCTTACATCAGCATGATCTTGCATTGCTCTTTTCCAAACAACCGACCCACTCCCTTGGGGGCAGCACATTTAGAAATGCCAGTTCTCTCCTCCCAGTGTTCTGCAGACTCAGGCGTCTTCTCTATTTTATCCACATCAAGAAATACCACAAGACTTAGGAACTGCATTTATTTTTGTATTTGATGCATCATGGTTTCTTTTCACATAAGCGGTGTCTGAGCACTGAGCTGTCTGAAGGAGCGTCTTCCTTTACAAAGCGATTTTTCACGTGCTTCCTCTAAAACACAGCAACTCCTCTGAGCTGAGATCATTCTTTTACATGGAGGGCTGACTTGGGGTTTTTTTGGCAGGTTTTAGCAACTTCATTTTAAAACATGCCCTGATTCAATCATCTGGAAAAGGAGAGAGGTCACTTCTATCTTCCTGATGCAGAAAAACTTATTGGCAGCTGTTTATGGTGGGCAAGAGTTTAGGTCCTGGCAGTGAGGAAAAGAGTTGAAGAGAAATCTAGGCTATAACACCATCATCTTCATTGCACCACAGTGGTTTATAATATGTTTGTAATGGTTTATGATAGTGTTAACTGTTGCTTACCAGCTTAAAAGGATTGTGAGACAAAGACTGTTAGGAAAAGTGACATATGTAAGGTTGGCTCACAGTATCTTGTGCTCTAGCCCAAGGTCAACCAGAAATATTTGTATTTAGGAACAAATCATTACAAAGTGTCCAGACTAGTTTTTACAAATATTAACTCCTTCAAAGCTGCTGGTAGTAAGTTAAGACAAAACTGTTGTTTTAGATGCCTCTTAAGATAAGAAGATTTTCACCAGTGGAGTGAATGGAGTGAGAAATTTCAACCAGTGAACATATGGCTACATCAGAAGGGATTGTGACCCCCCATAAAATGGCTTACATCCTTTTTATGGCTCTCTAAAGCATGCAGTGAACCTATCCAAACTCAAGCTGCCACTGGCTAATCTAACTGGAAACAGCAATGCCCTGTGCACTGTTGTGCATGTGCTCATTGTGTTTGTGTAATGCTGCCGTCCCTAGGGGCTGGCCATTTTCCCCCCCGATTTGTTTTCTTCCCTGAATTGCCTTCGTCCAACCAAATTCTGTCAGCAGTTACACCAGGGGGACCCTATTAAAGACAAATGGACTCAGTGTTCTTCCTCCACAAATGCTCATAATTTAATCTGCACAGCTGTGGGACAAAGTGGGAGTAACTCTGCCTAAGGTACTTTCTTGGGGACAGAGGAAAAAAAAGGCGATTAGAGCGGCAATTCTTCTGTCAGCGAGAGCTGAATGTGATCTACTCTGCCTGCTGCAATCCCACCCACTCCAGCCCACAGGAGGCACATGGCACAGGGACTGCAATACCACTTCCAGCCCCTGCAGCGTTTGCTGATGACCATCCACAGCCACCACACCAGTGAGCACAGGGGTTGCCACTTGCCGCACAAGCCATACAAATCACAGCTTTTCATTCTCTCACTGACTTATACATTCCTCAGTGCGCAATCCTGGGTTTCATTTGCATCCGGGCTGGATGAAAACTGTCTCATTCAATTGAGTTTTACGTGGGGTTTGTGTTACATCCAGAGGCTCAGTCCTGCCTCTCATATAAATCAGAGGAACTACTGTTGCAGTATTGTGTTTTTGTATTGTTGAAGATGAGAAGTAGGTTGGGAACTGAGCCCTCTTGTACTTGCTTTTGTACTCCAGACCTGGGAACTGTCTTAAGCTCTTTTGATTTAAGAAAATCAGTGGGAATTTACAAGTTCTGTTATTTAGTTCAAGAAAATAAACTTTCTCTGTGAATGACAGCACCCCTGCTTAATTAGACTGAGAAAATAGTTTCATATAATGCAACATAGTGCCTTTGATTTACTAAACAGCATATTTTTAATGAAAAGAAAGTATTACTAATAGAAAGTCAAAGATTTTTAAAGGGTTGCTGAGGTAGCATGGTCCAGTCATTTGAGGAAACACTGCATCTCCTGGAGAGCCAGGTACAGAACTTGGAGATCTGAAGGTTTTTACTATTTTTTAATACTGAGTTTGTTATTAAAGTAAGAGTAGTCAGAGAAGAATACTGCATTTGAATTTAAAAGTATTGGCAAATGTTGCTAGGAATATGTCAACCATAACAGATCTTCAATCAAGCAGAAGGTAAGAAATTTATCCGTATCAGCTACACCCTGATTACCAGATTATCGACACAGTTCTTAGAGAAGTCAAACGTACATGTGCATTAAGCATATTCCATTTCTGAAAAGCCTGTTTTCCATTAATTCTGAAAACATATTAACACAGAACCTTTTTTAACATAATATGATAGACAGTAAATTACTGAATTACTACTCAGTGAGGTAGGTAGGAAATTCCTGGTACCTTTCCTAACTCAAACGAATCTGAAATTACGATGTGATCTGTAGTAGAATGTAAGACCTAATGTAAGGCCTTGGAAGCATAATATATACTTCAATAAATGACAACTCCTGTGGAAATGCTGAATGCAGCAGGTATCATTACACGGGCTACCAATACAGTAATTACACTTTAGATATATAATCTGGCTTGCCTGTCCCATCTGAGTTCTTGTTTACAACAAATGCACTGGGTTTTACAGAGCTATGCCTCTTTAAAAAATTAATGGGAAAGCATAGTTGCTGAGGTAAAAGTAAAAGAAGACAAGGTCTTTCAATGGAAAAAGGTGTCTGTAAAGAATAGTGAAAATAGCTTGTATGTAATCTTTTCATTTCTCCTACAAATTTATGGCAGGGGGAGGTGTGTGTGTGCTTAAGGAGCCTAAGTAGAAGGTGGGACCTTCTTTCTTCAACCTTCTTTTTATTTTTTTATTTCTCCTTTTCTGTCTTTCTTCTCAGTTTTCAGCTCTATTACTATTCAGTATTACTAAGGTACTCCCTTAGGAACCTCAGTCCAGGTACATAACTTCATTTGGATAGCTGTGATACAATCAAGTACAAAGGAAGAAATTCTGAAGATTGAATAAGACAGACAAGGCTATAGAAGAAACTGAAACTCAGGGTTTGGAAGGCAAGGTAATACTAAAATGAATAGAGCAATAT
Source organism: Corapipo altera (assembly GCF_003945725.1). NCBI lineage: Eukaryota > Metazoa > Chordata > Aves > Passeriformes > Pipridae > Corapipo > Corapipo altera. The sequence goes on along the minus strand of NW_020884883.1, from coordinate 12,586,323 downwards.
TGCAGCTACAGCAGTGTTTCAATTTCCTTAATTTGTAAACCTTCTTTTCTTCTATTTATCTTCAAATCTATAATATTTTTTTTCTACTAGTTCTAGTTTCTTTTCTTTCCTTTTGGGGATTTTTCATTATTTTACGTTTCTGTTCAGCTCTGAAGTCCTTGATATGTTCATTTCTCCAACTTTCCATCACCAACTGTGTGGGTGAAAGATAGAATTGCAAAGATTTCCTTCAATATGTCAGAGAAAAATGGACCAGGAATCAATACTGCTATACTGGCATAAAGCACTGATTATTGAGATATAAGGGTATTTAAATCTGAAAGCATTCCACCTTACTCTTCTCATGAATAATGAAAGAAGTTATGGCATTTTTGTAAGTCTAGGTTAGCTAAATAATAACTTTGGACCTTATAAAGGGAATAGTACATTTTCATTTCCATCCTGTGTTTAGTTATTGTGTTATGGAAAAAAATAGAGCACTAGAAGGTAAGAATTTAGTCCACATTTTGAAAAGTTTCTATTCTGAAGAATCCATGGAGGCAGACCATTGACACAACCTCTATATAAGTTCCAAACAGATTCAATACAGAAGTCTTTCAGTTCTAGAGATACTGCATTTTAGTAAAATGATATGAAGTTCACCTATTTGCATCTCTTCAAATGCTGGGTCTTCAAACATAATCAGAACTTTCTTCTGTTGGTGACAAGTGATTTGATGTATTTTATGTATCTTAGACATGCACCTGATAAGAATAGTTGTTTGTTTGAGGGCGCTCATTTTCTTGTGATTGAGTTCAGGACAAGCGTAAGCGTAATGGCTTGGGCGAGAAACCTAAAATCAAAAGATTAAAAGTAATGTGAAGGAAATCATATTCTATGTAATTAAAGAACAGGGAAATCTCTTTCTGGTTAAAACAAAGGATATTTACATGGCTATTTTTTTTGTGATTTACTAGTTACGGAAGAAGCAGTCCCCAAAAGAGGCAACATCAACAAAATGACTTCATAGCTCATTGCAGATGAGACTAACACGTTCTCAATGATAAAACCAAGAGGAAACACTGTTGTTTGAGAAGGAATGCTGTTTCTGCCCTCAAAAGAACTGATCACCATCCTCATCACTATCTCTGCAAACTGGCTAAAAATGTAGATGTTGAGTGGGGAAAGTGGATGAAATGGGGTTTCTTACCCTGCTTTCCTATTAGCTGTAAAGCCCGGCCTTGCCAAAGTCTTCTTTGGCTGCTACCCAATTTTCCATCAAACAGCAATGTATTCTGTTGCATTATGCTCTACAGTCTCCACCAAAATCTCCCAGAACCCAGAACATTAACATCTTTGAAACCCCAGTTCTAAACTCATGTCAGGTCCACTTTCCAGCAAAGAATGATTAAGTAGGACACAACCTGTACTGGTGGTTAATAGTGCATGTAGCCAGCTTACTTTTCACACGCCTCTTTTGCGGAGCCTTCCTGTCCTTTTTGGAAGCTTTTTGAATGGAAATAAGCTACATTTCATATAGCTTTATTAGCAGGGCACATAACATGATAGTTTTGTGCTGCTTAAAGGTAGGAGCAATTTCACATCCAGCAGTTCAAATGCAGTGAGGAGATAGGTCTTTTGGTGAATCCATCTGCTCAGAGTTTAGACGAGAAAGAATAGAGAAAGATGTCATTAAGGTAACTGGCTCAAAGCATGGCTATGAGCCATCAACAGAACATGACCGTAAAAACTCCAGGATATCTCCCTCAGAAACAGAGAAACTTTCGTATCATTATATATAGTGCTGGTGAAACTTTATCTGTGTTCTAATCATCTCTATTACAGAAAAATATGCTACTAGGATGTTCAGAATGGAAAGTCAAGTGTAAAATAGGATGAGAAAGACTAGGATGCTTCAGTCCATAAAATGAAGAGTAGCAGTGAGAATGAGTTCTCCTTTTGAAAATGAAGCAAAAACCAGGAGGTGAATAACAGTAAATTGGGCTCAAGAGCTGTACTAATATAAAAACGAATCAATATAAACTGCTCAAGAACACAGTCTAGATAAAAATTAGAACATTTCCAAACGTCAGTGAAATAAAGGTCTGGAACATTCTTTCATTAGAGAGTTTGGGGGAGCAAGAAATTTTAATGGTTTTGGAGTGGGTTTTTTGGAGCTGGTGAAAATGATTGTCTAGAGGATTGCCTACAATAGTGGGGTACTAAGTACATGGATGACTCATAAGCTTCTGAGATTTTTAAGGATACCATGCAAGTAAGTGTGGAAAACCTCCAAATTAAAGTAGCAGCATTTAACTTTTGCACAAAGCAAGCTGTGAACTGCTACCATGATCAAAAGTCCTTTTAATACTATATTAATATTCTTACAGTGATTAAGTCAGGTACTTCAGGAACTGCTTCCTTCAGCAACAAACATCTGTTTATATGCCCAGTTTGAATGTGGAAGCACTAGATAAACATAGATGCATCTGATGAGACTGGGCTTACTAAAGTAAAAACAGGCTGGCCAACAATAAGCCAGCTATGGAGCAACCTGATTCCTTAATGGAAAGATAGATGAATCCTTTAGGATTAGCGCTTAGGTTTAATGGCACTGTAGCACCCCCTTGTACAAATGCAATAAATAGTACAGAACTCAGTAAAATATTTATCTGGAAGAATTTATAAGGGTTCCATCATGGTGTCAAAACACGAGCTTTCATAACCTACAGGTGTATGAAAAATTTTTGGATGATCCCTATAAAAACTGCATTTTTCCAGGTATCTGAGTTAAACTAGTTGCAGCAGAATCTATTATTTTATTAGTACTTTCTTGAACAGCAGCCACTGCTCATTACCTTACATGAGGTAAAAACAACACTCATCATCTTAAGGAGATGAAGACATTAAAAACCCATTGTTCTTTCTCAAAGAAAATAAAAATTGGTATTGCTTCCCAGTGCTGGGCTATAAAGAGACTACAAAGGAGTTTAAAGGAAACTGCTTTGCAAACATACAGGGTTAGGTTGCTACACACAGAAGCTCTAAAATCAGTCCTGGGACATCTGCTGGATTAACATACATCATTTTCAGGCTGACAGATAGTTTTAAAAGCTACATCATTACTCGTATACTGATGTCAGAGTGCTGCTCTTTAATTTAATCAATACATTGAAAGGGGGTCCCTTCAGCTCATGTAAAATTAAGTCGTATCACTAAGTGTAACATGATTTTACTTTCAAGCTGTAGTAGTCTTGCCTCTAATATTTATAAAATATAGAATAGTATATTTGCATGTTGTTTAGCATATGGCAATGGTACCATAAAGAAATTAAACCACTCTTCCGAGCTCTTCCCCCTGTTTCTCTGTTTGTTTTGGAGTCAGGAGATTCCTAATAGGCTTGTTCTTGCTGGGCAATATCACAGGCTCATCTTAAAAAAGGACCTGCAAGTTCAGCGCAGGAATGTAGTAGTTTTATAAAAAGACAAGGATACAAAGCATCTAAACCACAGTTTTCAGGAGGCTTCTCTAATAGTTACATGCCACACTCAAATCACATTTTACAGATACCTCACGTGGGCATTCTGACTACAGTCGTGTCATCTAAGTTTAAGAGAGGAGTAAGTCACACTCCCCACTGTTCAAGGTTTCCAGATTCTTCCTGTCTCTGCTATAACTGGCAGAAATAGTCAAAAGATCTGCTGTGCTGAAAATAAATAATTTGAAAAACTCTTATCAGTAGCAGTGCACCATCTCTATATGTGATCCCTTCCCCATGCCTAAACAACCCAGCTCCTCTTCTTGTGTCCAGTTGTGTCAGCACTGATTTAAGAGAACTGAAAAAAATTGTGTTTTCTTCTAACAGTAGTGCAGTTGTTGAATTCGGTCCACACCATAACACTAGAAAGAATCAAATTGATGCTCCTATGGGGTCAGCACCTTCCAACATAAAGACAGAGAGGTTTACCAGATCGTGGGAGCCAAGCAGGGAAAATGTTAAGGCTGTTTTGTTATTATTGGCAAACCACAATCTATTCTAAATATTCCAAAGAAGCTGATAAATAAGCGTTTTCACTGAAGTGCACTAAAAGCACTCCTGAACCTCTAATTTTACATTCTCCCTACAACCTATGATTCTGTAGACCTAAATAATGACATTACATCCAGAACCTGTTCGGACCTTGATCATGGGTCACACAAAAACCAGTTTTGTCCTAACTGGTCTTCACTGATTTCAAAAGAACAGTTCCTACTTTCCTATGACAAGAATAGGATCATAATCAAATATTCAACTGTTTGATAAATTATTGGGGGATTTTTTCAGAACAAGTTTCTGGTGCTTTTGAAATGGAGGCAAAAAGACCTGTTGGCATTTTCAGTAGAAAATACTGAGCTGTCATGGTTTGAGAGCTCCAAAATCCAATTCCCTAGTCCAAGCCCCCTCCCACATCTCAACCCAATGTGAGATGGTTTTTTCCAGACACCACACGAGACTCAAATGGGGGAAAGAGAATATATATTACAATGACTGTACAAATAAATACTACAATACATTACATACAATCTTAGCTATCTCTACCATGACATAAGTATTTACAATGGATCAAATCTCTTCCCCCCTCCAAATAGAAGTCCAGGAGGGAAGAAAGATCCCTTTCCACTTTCAGAGTAGTAGTCTCTAAGGCAGCAGGCTTTCTTCTTCTTATGTATGCAGCAGCTGTGACTGGATCTCTGCCAGTACTCACGAGGGGGTATCCAAGCCCCCTTGGCCACTCGTTTCCAAGTGAGGGTCTTCTTCCGTAGGCTGTGTTCACCGGGACAAGGGTCACTTCACTACGTCATGTCACGAAGCTCAGGGGTCTTCGTGATGGTCCCTATCTTCAGAGGATTCAAATTCCCCTTTGCAGAGCTCTGTACTCTGTCTCAAGCAGTGGGGGGGGGGGGGAAGGTCACTCTCTGCATTCTTCTCGGAGCTCTTCAGCTCCTTTCTGCAGTGCTGTAGCACTTTAAGACTCTTTCAAGTAAGAGTCCATCATCTTCCTCCTTTCTCGGAGGTCTCAGAGGGGTATGGGGTTTTATTTCATTTCTTACCCCAGCTTCCTCTCTCTCTCTGCTGCTGCCAGCTCTCGTTCTCTTTCTCTCTCTCCTTCCAGGAGTTCTCTGTGTGTGCTGTATGTCTGTTGTTGCTGCTCGGTCTTATCTCTCCTGGCTCTCTGCCGCCGTTTCTTCAGTCAGTGCAGTTCTGCTGCCGCTTTTCAATATCTCTTGTTGTGGCTCAGAGTGGAGAAACATCCCCTGGCTCAGCTACAGACACTTAGTCCAGTCTTACACTGTTCCATGTCTCTGCAGCCCCCCGCTGGGGGCTGGGGGGGCCCAGTGGGGCTGCTGCTGTTTCTCCTCATGGCTCCTACAACATGGCTACTTCTTCTACAACAACTACAACCTCACCTTCTCTTCCGTTCTGCTTGTGATATGTTTATATTTTGCAGAAGCGCTCACTGGGTAAAACCTCAAAACTTCAAGGGTCATCACCCCCTGGGGTTTTACCATTTTATAACTTCAGGGGGAAAACTGTTTCCCCCCACCACTTATTTCATATGTAATAAGTAAGGGTCAGCTTATGAACTTTTGTATTAGACTCAAATTCTGAAATCTTAGTGGATAAGTGTTATCTGTCACCAAAGTGAAATTAAGAAACAAAACATCTAAGTCTACGTCAAACCAAAATGGTGTTCAGAGGGGATATCCCTGAATGACTCAGCTAATCTGATTAGTGTTGAGTAAAGGTGACTTCCACACTCCTCTCCATCCTGGGATTTCAGCATCACCCTAACTACTTTAACTGTAATTGTAATTACTATAAAGTAGCTGCTTTCAGCAACATGACATCACTATATATATTAAAACTTACCATGACTTACAGGCTGTTATGGTTTAGGAATGATACTCCCCAATTTAGTGCTCCCACTGAGCAATTTACTGGAAACAGTAATGAGATAAGAAAATGAACAAGTGACAGCAACGATATTAGTAACAAAAGTGTACAAAAGAGAGAGTGATTCACATGCAAATTGTTCACCCGACCCAACTGCAGCCATGCAACCCTGACCAGTCCCTGCGGCTTGGAACTGGCATCACCCCAGTCCCTCAGCCATAATATAACCTCCAGGTCCTGACCATGGCTACTGCAAAAAATTAACCCTGTCCTGGCCCAAACCAGGCCACTGCCAAACTATAAAGTGTCCATGCAATTCCAAAATGAGCAGTATTGGCATACTGTCATTGGCTACCATGGTGCCTCATGGAAGCTGTGCTTCAGTTGCTGAGTATCTTCAGTTTTGCTCCACAGCATCTCTTGCCTGGCAACATCTTCCAGGATGCTTGAAGACACCAAAATACATTGCAGATGGGGAAGTCTGGTAGGGGAATCTGGCCTAGTGTGGAGAGAGGTATGATCACAGAATCAGAGAATCATTTAGATTGGAAAAAACCTTTAAGCCCAGCAAGTCTCATCCTAAAGACGTTTAGTCTATAATCTCCAGATGATATCACAGAACCTCAAGAGATTTCAGCCCAACAACAAAGCAAACTGAAGCAAAACCCCCAGATTCTTCTAGATTGAATTTCTTCTAAATTTTTCATTTCTGGAGATTGAAGTTCAGTTCTTCTGAAACTTCTCTTCTGCTAAGTATTTCATTATTTCTACTCTTTATCTCTATTTTGGAATAAAACAAATGTCAAATTTATTACCAGGAATAGTGCCATTTTTTGACTGGAGTTGATGAATGTTCAATGACATTTATTGTGGAATCAATAGGAGTATATGAAACACAGAACAGATGTGAGCAGTATCTCCTTAGGCCACAAATTTCTCTCTTTCCTGTAAAATGCATAATCTAGGGCAAATTTTCCATGTCGTGACCCAAAGGCAGTGTAAATCTAGATTGATTAAATTGAAAATAATGCTGTTACTGTAAGCCACAAATGATCTTCCATACTTATTGGTATGGTACACATATTCTGTAGTGTATGAGCAGTTCACAAACTTTTTTTGTATCTTTCTTAACAGTACTTTGAAACATTATGAACCCTGTTAATAATCTACATCCTGGGAGATGTAGATACTGATGTCTAATGAGACTTCCAAGATCACTTAGAAAATTTGAAACAGAATGCTCCAATCTCAGTATAATGTTCTGATTCAATACAATGATTCCTGGTTTGTCTCATTGCTCAAGATGAAGAGGGGAAAAAAAATGGAAGAAGGGTTTGAAACATCCAACACAGCTTTTCATTAGCACAGCCTTTCACACAGACTTCTGCGGAGTTCGGTTGAAGATTAAGACCATTTTGTCATTCTGGCCTTATTCATAAGGTAGAATATATGAGATTGGTTCCTTATACTATCCGTTGGACAAGATGGGGATATTCCCAGACCTCATCTATGTGTTTCATGGTCCTGCATAAAAAGTCATTCATTATTAGGTTTTTTATTCTTAGAATCTGTTTCCACAGAAAAATAAAATCTGGCAAAAAGCCAGAGTTTTTCCCTAACCATTACAAAAAAATACTGTGAGACCTTTGACTTAATCCTGAATGGCTGCCAGTTCCAGGGACAGGAGATGCGTCATCTTAATTTAGACTTATCTTCTTCCCCACAAGCAATATGGAGATCTATCAGCACAGCTATACAGATAAACACTGTTGTAATTGAATATAGATCCAAATTTCAAAATAAATCAATCATTAAAAAAAGTTTTTCACCTATTACAGTGTGCTGGGAACACATTCGCCAAGCTTTGAGAGCCTAATCAGAAACTCACCAAAATCAAAGAGGATCAAATTGTTGTTCATTCAAGACAGGAATGTTAAAAATTAGACTTAATAAATAAGCATAAAAGTGTATTTAAATAAACTACAATTAGACTTACAAGTTAAATTTTATAAAGATACTCTGGGAAAATTCTCTTGGTTCTGTATTTCTTCATTTTGACTGCTCAGAAGACATGGATTTACTTGGACAAATGGAATAAATCTGTTTATTTGTTGGAGATTACAGACTATTTTCACTTGCTGTCTTTGTTACTACAAAGTCTAATTAGTACTGGTGTATATTTGTGCATCAAAGAAAATTTCCTACCTTCTTACAACACCAAAGACTTACTAACTAGATAAGTAAATGATATTGCAAGATCTCTAAGACTCTACATAAATAAAGAGGGGATTCCAAATCATTGAAATAATGAGTATAAATCCAGCGAAGTATTGAAAGTGACCAAAGAAAAGAAATCTGTTTGAAGAAAAGGAAGATTGAGACTTACGATTCTCTAAAAATACAAAAAGATTCTGTCTGTATGACCCATCTGCATGACAGGAACTGCTTTATGTGTCCATCACTTTGAGGGATATAGATGTGCAACAGCATCTTCAAATATAGACAAAGACAGAGAATGAGAGGGAAAAGTAAAATGTGTTTGTCTATATTTGAAATAGAACTAGATCACAATTGTATTTTCAATTTCAGAACAAGTAATTCTTTCCTTTTTTATTACAGTCATCAAGTAGCCATATATAACTACATACAAACAAAGAGAGGGTTGTATGGGGGCAGCAATTATTAATGGACATCACTGAATGATAAATAAAGAGCTAGCTCAGAACTGGTATTCACTGCACACAGATGTCTGGACCATGGGCAGATGTCTTAAATCGTCTACACAAAGCGCTTTTGTGCTATCACAGTAATCTAAATTGCTTTGCATTTGGTTCCAGACATTTCCACCCACTGCTCTCCACCACACATAAATTCCTATTCTCAAATCCTAACTGGGCTTCAAGGGCCAAATTACTTCCAGTATAACTCTTTTGAGTAATTTAGCTCAGTTTTATTGATGCAGGTAAACTTTGAGTCTGGTTTTCTCAATTGCAGGAGATCTCATACACACCTCCGTAGGTTATGATCCTGGTTCTGGGGAGGGCATCCACTATTCCTGAAGCTCCATGTTGAAGGAGACAAAAGGATGAGCAGGAAGAAGGTGAGTTGATGACATGACTTCTCGCATGCTCTGTGTACAAACCAAGATACGCTTCACAAGACATTATGGTCATGCTCAACACTCTGGGGGGAGAGACTTGCTTTAAACATCCTGCTGTACCCTGTTCAGAAAAAAAGAGGACTACCACAGCCTACCTTCCAAAGCTTTAGCTCAGAATCTCTTTCCTTTTAAATGTGCTGGTCCCTGGTTTAATCTGTGAATTGTCAGCTGTCAATCATCATACCTTCTGCCCTTGACTACAGGGGAGCTCAATGAAAACCACCCATAACTCTGAGACAAGCAGTTTCCTGACTCTCTGAGGATCTTAACACCTACTGCACTCCCACAGCAGGACTGCGCTTAACTGCAAATCAAGTCAGTGACGATTTAGGAAATCATTCACATCCCCAGAGGAGGCATATCTTGCAGCAGAGACAGCCCAGCATAAGTTGCTGAGTTTTAGTTAATGGTCTCATTCTATCTAATCTGTCTGCTCTTGCAGATATCACTTACAGATGAACTGTGTGTTTTCTGTCTCCCCATATCTTTTTACATGGAAAATGTTTGAAATAGGCTAGCACATAAACACACTGTCTAGGAACAGATTCATGGGAGGAGAAGGAAACAGAGAGACAGACGGACTAGTAGTTTGAGTACCTTATTTTGCACTGCAACCCTGTGAAGAAAATCAGGGATACATTTCCTGGTGGGTATTTTACAAGGGTCACTTTATAAGGGTGAGATTACAAAATTGCTTTCAGTTTTACTATTCCTATTAGCATAGAATTATCTTTTATGTTAATTTAGCATGCATTTTTGCATGCAGTCAAAATAGCTTTCAAGGTGTACTTAACAGCCATATTAGATTGTATGGACCTCCTTTTCTCCTTCTTGCTCTCTGCTGCTGTGGGAGAGCTATCAGTTACCAACTAAAAGACTAGTATAATTAAGATATCCTGTTACCTGCACATAGTTGTTAGCACTGAAAGTGTACATAATACTACGTCCTTTCTTCCTCTTCTTGATACTGATTTAGAGGCCAGAAGGAATTTATTTTCTATTATATTGGATATTTTGGCCATAGAGTTTGAATAAAGCATTTTAGATTTCAGTAATCTTTAGAAAGTAAAACTGTGACAGATGAGACTTCTTCTTGCATTTTAGTTAAGTCAGCTGGTAATTCAGGTTTTGTTGGATATGAATCTCAGATTTATGTGTTATTATATTGCCTGAAATCATAATTATGGTCCAAGACATGTGCTACATACTAACAAAAATTAACCCCCCCCCACAACCACCCAGAAACATAAAAGTGTTTAGGAATTAATCTACATTTGATTGGCAAAAACTAAATAAATAAATAAGGAAGCAAGGAGTGACTATGTGGGTAAACTAGATAGGTAATGCTTTCAGTAACGCTGTGATAAGGCTCTGGTGTAGCAGGATAATTCTTCTCCCTTTCCAGTATATGGTTGCTAGTTATCATGATCCTGTTTAAATTGCACAGAGGGAATAAAACACCTCAGGATTCCACTTTGCCCAGTAACCTCAGCCTGCAGGAGAGTATTGGCAGGTTGAAGGATTAGTGGAAACATGGCTGGAATCTGTTTGGGTTGAAAAAACACAGGCAACCTTGGCACTTACCATGTGTCAAGGTTACCATTATTTGGGATGTACTTGTCAACAGTGAAGTTCTGCTTCAAGTGTTACACGGAGTTGAAGAAAATTGGAGGAAATCTGAGGCACTTTCCTGGTGGTACCTAAAATCAAGTTTTGGAAAAGTGGAATAACCTTTTTGTAGTATTGTGAAAGCACACTGCACAGTAAGATAAAACCATAACTCAAATGGTCTCAGCTCCAACAATAAAAAAGAGGGACATGCTATCCAATATTTAAGCCCTGACTGCCTGATCATGGGTTTATTTAGTATAACCCGTTATTTATATAGTATCCTTGTTGGCTAGTGCTTCTCAGGAAAACTCTCTGTAAAGTTAAAAATTTATTTTATAGGGAATTTCAGAAGAAAACAACTGCAACACAAACCAGCTGGGGATAGAACTTGTTTCTGGAGTAAAATCCAGCATTTTGGAGCACAGCAAACTTTGGGTTTCACATTCAACTAACTTTTTTTATACTTTTGAAGATGTGGGACTGGTGTAATGAGGTTATCCGTGACAGCAGCACAAATGCATGTCTATTTAAAAAGACCATTTTCGATCTGTGTTATGTTTTAGAACGAAACCTGAACAGCAGCCGCTGCCCCGGCTGCGCTCCCGGGAAGGTACCGGAGCGGAGGGAGCAGCTGGAAGATCCTCCGTCTCCCTCTCCAGGACATTAGGGTTAATTACAAATAAATCCTCCAGCTCTGCGGCTCCTGCAGCCTTCTCATGAGCAAACCACAAATGTCACAGGCGTAAGCTTAGGGCAGAAGAATCCCCAATATAAGGTTAGTCTCGAGAGCAAACATATAGTGAGAGAGGGATGTGGGCAATTCTGAGCACTCCTTAGAAATTGCTGCCAAGCTTCTCTTGGCAAAGGTGTTTCTAACAGAAGAACAGCATATGCTGACATAGAATCACAGAATCATGGAATTATTTGGGTTGAAAAAACCTCTCAGATCATCGAGTCCAACCATTAACCCTGCACTGACAAGTCCATCATTAAACCATGTCCTTAAGTGCCACATCTACGTCCTTTTTAAATACCTCCAGGGATGGTGACTCAACCACTTCTCTGGGCAGCCTGTTCCAATATTTGGCAACTCTGTCAGTGGACAAATTTTTCCTGATATCCAATCTAAACCTCACCTGGGGCAACTTGACATGTGAAAGATAAATATTCCTTAAATCTTGGTAAAGCTTCTACAAAATAGATGCATGCACAAAAAAAAAAAAAAAAAGGAAATTAAAGGGTTTGAGAAAATGGCAGCTGAACTGAATTATGACCAAAAGAAGGAATACTGAATCCTAGTACTCTTTATTACATAAACAACATTGCAGCTATGCTGTTGATGTGGCCATAATTACACACTAATAGTGCTCAGCACTTACAGACAATGTGAATGGAGACCACACTAACCCCTGTGCTCACTCTGTGACCTGGCCACCTTCTGACCAGCAGCAGCTCAGCTTAGCAGCTCCAGGAACATTACACTCCCACACATCATTTATGGTGACCAGAGTGCACTCATGCTGATAGTGAGAAACCATCACTGATCTGGGCTCAGGGCCAAATGTATAACTTCTCTACCTTCAGCGTGTGGCAAAGGCAGGGTCTTTTTCTCAGATCTGCTTGTGGTCAGATTCACTTCTCTGCAGTTCTTGGGTTAATTTCCTCCAAATTTGAGGAGGATTTCTGCTCTAGGTGTCCCACAGATCACCTAATAAGAGAGTTCTTCATTTAGTTTGTGACACCCATGAATCTCCAACTGTGTTCCCTTTTACTGTTAGTTTAGACATCTTACTTTAAAGGTTAACAGTTCCTTCCCTATTTTGTTAATCCAATTGCCTTAAAACTGCATTTTATACATTTGCCTCTGGTAGACTTCAGCTGTCCAGGGAAGGCTATGCAAAATCCTCCACAGAGGAGACAGAGTGTATTGGGTTTGAGTGGCAAGGCTTTCATAGCAGAGGAGCTACAGCCCCTCTGGTGGCTTCTGTGAGAAGTTGCCAGAAGCTTGGCTTCCCCCATGTCCGGCAGAGCCAATGCCAGCCAGGATGGACCCACCACTGACCAAGGCCAAGCCTGTCAGCGATGGTGGTGCCTCTGGGATAACAAAGTTAAGAAGGGGGAAAAACCCCTATGCAAGTGCAGCCACAAGAGAGGAGTGAGAATATGTGAGATCAACAACCCTGCAGACCCCAAGGTCAGTGCAGAAGGAGAGGTAGGAGGTGCCCCAGGCACCAGAGCAGAGATTCCCCTGGAGCCCATGGTACAGATCTTGGTGAGGCAGCTGTGCCCCTGCAGCTCATGGAGGTCAAGGGGGTCACAAAGATCCACCTGCAGCCTGGGGCAAGATCATGCCCAAAGAAGGTAGTGACCTCATAGGAAGCCCACACTGGAGTAGGCTCCTGGCAGGAACTGTGGACCATGGAGAGAGGAGCCCTTGCTGGAGAAGGGTTGCTGGTAGAACTTGTGACCCTGCAGGCATCCCATGCTGGAGCAGTCTGTGCCTGAAAGACTGCATCCTGTGGAAAGAGATCCACGTTGGAGCAGTTTGTGAAGAATTGCAGTCCATGAGAAGGACTCATGTTGGGGAAGTTCATGGAGGACTGTCTCCTACGGAAGAGACCCCACACTGGAGCAGGGGAAGAGTGTGAGGAGTCCTCCCCTGAAGAAGAAGGAGCAGAGAGACAACATCTGATGAATCAACCATAGCTCTCATTCTCTGTATCCCTGTGCTGCTGATGGGGAGGAGAGAGAGAAACTGGGAGTGAAGTTGAGTCCAGGAAGAAGGGATAGATGAGGGGAAGGTGATTTTAAGATCTAGTTTTTATGTTTCATTATCCTACATTGATTTGATTGGCAATAAATTAAGCTAATTTCCCCAAGTCAAGTCTGTTTTGCTCACAGCAGTCGTTGGTGAGTGATCTCTCTCTGTCCTTATCTCAACCCATGAGCCTTGCCTCATATTTTTCCTCCACTGTCCAGCTCAGAAGGGCAGTGACAGAGAGGCTTTAGTGAACACCTGCCACCCAGCCAGGGTCAACCCACCACACAGGATGTAGCACAGTAACTCCAAAACAGTGGATTACCTCATGATTTACCACAACAACACCAATTATCCTATTCCCTAAAAACCTGATAGTTAGGAACTGGCAACCATAAAAATAGGGAGACCTAGGGACCAAAATAGGAGCAGATTTAATCAGTAAGACCAATAATCAGGTGATGTGAATTAGAGATTCATAATTAGGAGGGCAAACAGCTGAGAAGGAGTTTCGTGAGTATAAAGGTGGCAGCCTTTTTATTCAAACCAAGACTGAGAAGTTGGAGGGGTTTTGATTTCTATGCAAAGTTTCAAATCACAAAGGTGATTTTTGTTTGGGACTATAAAGGAAAAAAACCCACAAGTAGATGCTGAGCAAATGCGCAATGAAGCTGAGGCTGGTGCAGAGGTGAGAACTCTATGGCTGTTAAACATAAATGATCTTACCTTTTCTAGATGTGGCTATGAAAATCCCTTTTTCTGATTTCTGAGTCTAAAGCTGTTGCTCTAAATGTCATACTAGGATAAGATTCAGACTAGATCTTTCTAAGCAAGCTGTTGTCACAGCTGAAGCTGCTGCTAATCCCTGTCTTCTTTTACAGATTGCTACTAATAGGTATATTCATCTCTGAAGTATGGACCCAAGACAGACTGGGTAATGCTGCTATAAACTGATTTCACATCAGTTTCCAGGCTTTTGCATAGGTGATATATGTGTTTATGTGTGTGTTTCTGAAGAGTCTGAAGCTCTTGTGGCAGCTTTACTTGCGTGTTTCCCTGGGAAGTTCCAAACATGCAGGATTCTACTTGTGGACACTCTTTAGGTTTATATATTGCCATATTAAGCAAATGCTTCTACCTTCCTGATTCCAGTAATGAGTACTGAATACTTGCTTCCTACCTCTAAGAGGTTTGAGAGCTGTAGCCTGGTTTGTGCTGTGGTCGTGACTTGGGACTGGAGCTTCTTAAGCCACCTTCTTTGCTCCTGTGTGGTCTTTTCCCAGTATGAGGAGCTGGCTTCTGGTACTGGTACTTGGGCAAGTGTCCAGAGTAGGCTAATGGACAGCTGATGTGGCTGCTTCCTATGCAGACTGACTTGTGACTCCTTTTGTGACTAGATGTGTAGAGGTGGAGGGGTTTTTGTTGATGTTGTTGTTGTTGTTTAGTGATTTGTTTGTGGTTTTGTGGTTTTTTCTTTTTTTTTTTTATTGGGATTTTTTGGTTTGGGGGTTGGGTTTTTTTTTTCTTTTCAGGAGTGTGTGGGACTTTCATATTCTGTTTTATTTAATTTAAGGTGTTCAGACTGGGGTAGCCAATCTAGTACCTTTTTGACCCTGTTCCAAAATCCTGTTTCCATGACTGACTGACTGTTGCAGGTAGCATTGGTAGATGATCAGGCACAGTTACTACTAGGATACTAATTCTGGGGCTAACTTTTCTCCTGGAATTATTGCCAGTATAAACACAATCTCTATCACTTCCTGATCAGAGATGCTGGTGTATGACTGTAACAACACTGACTTTATAGAGTAATCTGGGAAGCAGTAGATTTGTTTGTATCGTATTTTCAATCCCCTACATACCAACCTTTCTATGCATTGAATGCAGGACCCATGAGATTGGAGTGCTTGGGGAACCTTCTGCGGATAACACTGAGCGCAGAATACTTTGAGGACAAATACTTATCTTTTTCTGTTGTTGGTAAGTTGATATAGAAGAACTTGGAGAGGGAATTACACATGGTGAAATGTTTAAATTTCTCTGAGGTCCTTCTATACTAGAATCCCCTGGATTATCATAGGACTTAGTAGGTTGGACTTTATTTTAAGTAAAGCCAAAGGATACCTTGATTTCTGTATAACCTATCCTGTAGACTTGTTCTGTGATAACTTAGCCATGAGTAGACTTGGTATTGTTACCTTTGAACTCAAATTAAAATGTGCACAGTAGTTTCTAGGCATACCAATGCCAGTGTATTTCCTTCCTGAAGTTCTCCAATAACAGCACATACTATTCTGAAAATTCACTACTTGAAGCTGGCACTACATTACTGACTTTTGCATTAGTGGCTTTTCACCTTCTTGGCTTACAGCTTGGTGGAGCCAAATAAATACTTAATGAAATTTAAGAAAAATTAGCTGGGCCCTCTAGCTATGGGCTTAGTAGTCAGCAAGTGATGCATTTGAGTGAAAAGTGCCATAGAATGCCCTGAAAGGGCACAATGAGACAGCTTTTAGGCTATAAACACCTGCTCTAAGATATATGTATAAAATGTAAATGTGGCCTTGAACTAGTTCTTCATACTAATTATCTGCCTAGCTATGTATAATCCATAACATCCAGTTTTCTAGAATGTTAACTTTTGTCGAAAAACGTTTGAAATATTTTCTTTGTTCAGGCACCTTCATTCATATACAAAGACACTGCAGCTGCAATTATATACATCTTAAAAGCATAAAGCAATTATTTTTGGAAGAAAAAAATCCCAAAACAAGTAAAACACAAAACGATAAAAAGCTCAAAATCACGAAGACAATTTGGTAGACTAAAAAAATCCAAGCTGTTCATCATCCTGGTAGATTGTCTCCTGAAAACTCTACTGGCCAGGCAGGCAGAAAAACATGGGCCTGTGCCAGCCACAGGTCACCTCCTGGTGTTGCTAGGTTGTCATCTGTCAATCCTGACAGCTTTGACACTGATGACCTAACTGACTGTTCTGAGATTACTGTGGGGTTTGCCCCTTTAGGATTTAATCTTTTCATGTTGGTGGTTTCGGTTCATTTGGGTTTTTTCCATCTTCAGTCCTTGAGCTTCAAGTGCTCCCTGTCCTAGCATGTCTATAATTTTACCTTTCTTTCTATAGACTTTGTCTCAGCTCTCTTTGCATTTCTCTGAGCCCAGGATATGCAGCTGGGCTGTATGAGAGCAGGTTCAGCTGAACTCTGGGGCAAGGGCAGGTTGCTTGAGGAGTTTGCAGAGCAAAAGTTATACATGTTAATACAGCTCTTCACTAATTGCCCGTAGATCAGTCTGGCATAGCCTGGGAGCTGGATGAGGCCATGGCAGCACGGTGTGGCTATACAGTAACTTACAGCAATTGGAGTAGCATTGAGTTTCGTGCTTCTGCAGCAAGCTGCCATTCTCACTTAGAGGTAAGTCTGTTATAAACACTTGGACCATAGTGCTGTTGTATATGACCTTTATGTGAAAGATGACAAAATTATTGATAGGCATTAATCGAAGTGTCATAATGTCCTGAACATCTATTAGCAGAAAATTATTGAATTCTCTTCAAATTTATCCAGAGATATAAGTATATTCCGTAGTACTGACTTTTGGATGGCCTACAGATGAACACATGGAGTATATCACGTGCCCTTGAAGGGGAACTGTTTTCTTTTGGAATAGGGAGTTCTGTCTGGCAGCTGTGTTGCACTCTGCCCTAATATTGTTTAGTGTCTGAGACAGCTCAGGGTAAAAACTCAGGCTGTTTTGTTTTGCTGGCTCATTGCTACTATGTCATAAAATCAACTATAGTCTAGGTTTGGTTGATTTTTTTTGTTGTTGTTGTTCAGGGTTTGGTTTGATTTCTTTGTTGGTTTGTTTGTTTGGAGTTTTGTTGTCCAATTCTGGGCCTCGCAAAAGGACAAAGGTGCTGCCCAAAGTATTTTTGTTACTGTGTAGCTGTACAGCTATATGCATATATCTTATGGAGTTAAGTTGAAAGTGATAATGCTTCGCTATGGAGTCGTGCTTTTCTACTGAGGCTGGTGGGTGAGTTTTATAATTTACTTTTAGGTCATGAGGGTAGGCAGTACCTAACTAGGAAAAAATCAGAGTAATGAGCAAATCTTCCCCTTGTCCATGCAGAAAGATGTATTTACAGTAACTATACAAATCAAAGCATCTCATACTCCTGATATGAAAAATGCTACATCTCATCTGAAACATGCAAGTTGCCATTATGGTCCATGGAGTTTGAGAGAGTTAGTATGTGAACGTAACTACATGGAGGTAAGTACTTATGAGAAAGTACTAAAAGTAAAGAGGTAAGTACTGTAAGATGCTCTCATAGATTTTCTTTCCAATACATATTCCTAGCATCTAATCAGCTTCAGACTGCTCCACCATGAACAGATCACTAGCGAATGCACAGCATGCTGCTTGAGTTTAGTAATGCATTTATATTATGCTTGTATAGACTACTTGTGAGCCTTAATAGCTAATAAAGTCGTGAAATGGTATGTAAACAGTTAAGCTAATGGATTGAACTCACTAAATATTGCCTCAACTCCATGTATACTTTCTGAAGGAAATTTACCTGCTGAATTTGCTGAAGAGGAATGCAGAAGTGGAAATAGGCTCCTCTTGGAAGAGGACATGGGAGTCAAGAAGAAACTCCTGGTCTTAACTAATAGAAATTAGAATACAGGCAGAAAATAAAAAGAAACTGAAATCAAGCAGACATCTCCATCTAAGAAGTGGTGGTTTCTATTGAAAAAAACTTGTAGGATGTAAAGACAAGGAAACAAATGCTATCAGCAAACCCCTTACAGATGCTTTTTTCCTTCAGGTTTCTGTCAGGAAGGAGGTTCCACAGCCTATAAAAGACTTCATTCAAGATGCACCTGAGGACTGGAGTCTTTTCTTTCCAGAAGTAAAACTACAGGTTTTCTTCCTAGTGAAAGCTAGTGCTACCTCTGGCACAACCATTCCTCTATTTTATAACCACACGATACAAAATGTCCTTTCAAAAAGTACTTAAATAGGAAGAGGAAAACTTCTGTACCAAGTGGTTTTAGTATATTTGTATAGGTTAGAAATATAGGCAGCTGTAGACTATGTCTCCAAGGAAGAAATCAAGTCTTCCCTGGGTAAGAGACTGTGCAACAAAAACTGTCTTTAATACCCCATGGCCCAGAAGAGAACTGTGGAGAGGCTTTTTCTTCTTGGACCCTGTATTTGCAATGCTGCAGTGCAATTAATCTGTTGCTCTTCACATGGAAAGTCTTTGGTATGTGTGTGGGGGGGTAAAGCTGGAGGGGTATCCCACTAGGAGTATTTAAAGGCAACAAAATTGCTGGGCAGTTCAGTATAATAAATAATTCGATATAGTAAATCTGTTGCTTTGAACATCATGTTTAAACTATTGATGAATTTCTGTGGTAGGCAAAAGCAGAAGAAGCCTCGATATGGCAAATAGTATTTCATCAGCCAGAAGAAAAAAAGGCTCTGCTTGTGAGCGATGCTTGGAGTGCAGGTTATGGACTCAACACCACAGACACCAGGGTTGTGCTGAGAATACCACACACTGCTGCACAAGTTCAGCTGGTTGAGGTTGGTATGCTTCTTCTGGCCCAGCAAGCTTCCAGGCTGTACAGGTCCAACCAGATCTCTTCCTACAGGATCAGGGAATTAACTTTTCTGTGGTGAGATCCAGTACATTTTATAAACATAAATGGATGATCCTGATGGTGGACACTACTGTGGCATGTCCTGTAGGTAAGAAATGTGGTACCCTTCTCCAGGGCTGAAATGTGTAGGGAAAGGCTTAAAACTAGAGTAATGAGCTGACAGCTTTCATATCTTGTCCCTAAGGTGGTGGGGACTACACTAACAAAACAATCATCTGGACTGTTCCAAAGTATTTTCCACCACTCTCTGCTGGAGCAACTAGCTTTAAGGATGTGCTTGTGGAAGCTGGTGTGGATCTACACAAACTCTCTGCTAAAGAAATGGCTTCCAGGAAATATGTGTTATCGAATGACTTAAATGCAATTATGATGAAGATTCCAGTAGGTGCAGAAGGGGGCTATTATAAGGTTAGTGACTTACATTAGGTACTGGGCAAGCAATATTCTGGCTTTTGGGGCGTTTGTTGTTGTTTCTGAGTTTGTTTGTTTTTTGAGGAGGAATAATTCTTCATCTTGTTCCTTTCAAATGAAGGGCATGAGGGAGAACAAAGTGTTTATTAAAAACTCCAGAAGCCCTGACCAAAGATAGCTTTTGTAAGCACCACTTTATGAAGAATTTCTTTTCTTGCAAACACAGATGGACACAATCCTACACAGAACTATTGATTTGTCTCTTTCCTCGGGCTAACACAGAGCTTTCACCTACTAGTCCTGATGTCCTACTCCTTGGAGACAGTAACTGGACTGTAAAGCATACAGTGGGTTCTGTTGTATTTTACACAGACCACTTAAGAGAATGGGAACAACCCATTTGTCCAACAGACCGTGTGATATTAGGATGGGCTGAGACTATACATCTAAATCTAGTTGTTTGGAGTGAACTGAGTTCTGGGCAAACGTAACAAATGAAGTTCCAAGGAAGTTGCAGGAGAAGCCCTTTCACTGTGAAATAGTCCCCTGCTGCTTTGAAACTTGGGAGTGGGAGGCAATTTTCCAATGGAAATCTTCTGAATATTCTGAGATAATCTAAACTCACAGGGATACAAGAGTTCATGATTCCTGAGCAGAGAAGAGCAATTGCTTGGAGCTATGCCTTTAGCTGACCTTGAGATGCTCCAATATAACTTTATAAAATCATGCTATACTAAAGGGTGCTGGTTTGAAATTCTAGACTTCTGTGAGCAGTGGACAGCTTGGGGTAAAATACACCATCAGCCTGTTCTTGGAACACCAGTGGGAAGACAACAAATGGGGACTAACTAAACATACTATCATCAAGGAAATAGAAACACCGTTTGAACAAGTAGAACTTGCTATAACCAACAGTAAGTAGCTAAACATTGAATTTACTTAAGGTTTTGGTACTCTTAAGAGCTTAATGTTATTTTCCTTTTCAGATTTGAATCTGAGTACAAGGTTAATGAATGTGACAGTGGGAACATTCCTCCCAGATGTGGAGCTTATGAACTTAACCACTGAGGGAGTAACTGTTGCTGTACCTCAAGCTGTTCAGCATGGATATATAATATACAGGACCAGATATTCTAATGGAAGCAAAGCATATGTAATACAAGTCCCACTTGATGCACCAAGCATTAAGAAAGAGGTATGTATTAAGACACTGTGCCATATCATGGTATAGAGATGATGATATCACTTGGTGATTTTTCATGTCTAAATATGATTTTTCTAGTACGTGAGAGACAACATGAGAGCATACACCCTGAATGTCACACTTGCATTCATTACCCGTCCATCAAGGGAGACCTTCACTGTCCCAGTCATAACAGTGTCAGCTGTGAGAGATGCAGGTAAACTTAGTGGAACTTGGACAAAAGTGTACCAACCTGGCTATGAACTCTGCTGTTAACTGGGCTACTTTCACTTGTCAGTCCCAAATAGCTGTGATAAAGTGATCACAGCTAGCATGCTGGCTGACTCTTGGCCCTCTTACAGTACTACCCAGTGTGAGAGGATTTTGTGATGGGAGGAACCTTCATCTTGTTATCACTCGTGGGAATGTGGACCAAAACTGGCTACCCTTCATCTCAGACTGGCACCTGACCCCAGAGGCAGCACAGAAGTACAACTACAGTCTGAGGGACAATGGCACTCATTTGGCAGTCTCTGTCCCTTTCCTTTCTCCCCATGTGAACTATGAGGTAAGGGTTCCAGCATGTGGCAATTAAAAGGCATGCTCTAGCTGTGGGATATCAACATGATACAGTATGTCCTTGAAGGTGAAATAAAACTTCCCTTTGAGATAAACTTCAAAGGAATAATGGAGAATTATTTTCTGCCCTTGGAAGAACACTGTAATTTCCCTTGGTTAACGCTGACAGAAATAGGCAAGAAAAAAAAACATGTTCTGCGTGTAGTTTAAGGCTGAGCACTTTTAAGGACAGCTGTACATGCAGTGGAGTTTGTATTTCATTCTATTGCAAAACAACTGAAAAAGCTCACTGTGTGAGCTTCTGGATTGAAAAGATATAGCCTGAGAATTTGTCTTTGCTCAAGCACCATTACCTTTGCCCTGTGATAACCTGCACTCTCAGTTTTTGCATGCTTTAGTTGAACAGTGTGTCTTTATTCTCTTGTTTAACCTGTGATTGTCATCTCTAGGGCTTTCATACTTCTGGAATAAAAGCTTCACTCTACTTAACCTTGAAGGATGGCATCACCTTGGCTAATAGGAGGGACTTCTATGTTTCCTGCAGATTTTCACCTTCAGAGCTAATACGTAATAGCATTTTGGGGATTAGCTATTAATGTTATTTGAGTTGCAAAACTAAGTCAAGTAGTCTGAAATGTTTCTAGGGCTTATGCTTGTATGGCACTCTGGCTGTCAGATTTCCTACCAATTAATATGCGATGAGGCAAGTCAAATTAGAGATTGTAGTGACTATCCTGCCTGGTGTGGGAGCAGGGGAAGGAGACAGGAAACTTTACTTCCCCTCACTTCCAATATCATGAAGCTTTTTTTTTAATAGGGTTTTTGTGGCTCTTTTGAGAGTTGAATGAGATGGGGGGTTTGGTGGGGCATGGGGAGAATCAGCATATAAATTAGTCATCATAAAATTACTCATCAGTATTAGATGTCCTGAATATTGGGTAGAAAAACCCTTTTGAAAGAGGGTAAGAGGTCCTTGTGAGCTGCCAAAGAACTTGCTGGAAAATCTGTGAAGAATCTCTTTATTGTTAGACTATAAAACGAGTTTGGGTACTGATTTGTGTGAAAATGTAGATTTCTCTTTCAGAATGCCTGCCCAATGGCACTGTGACTATTACTGCAATAAAAATGGTAGGTATTGCAGACTTAGACATTAGTCTGCTTGTCTTGAAAGACAGACAGTGCAAACCCAGTCTAGTGACAGAGAAGACTGCAACCTTCAAGCTCAATGTGAACACTTGTGGAACAATTAGAAAGGTAAGGGTTTAGTCACATGAAGTTTATTCTGCACTGGAATGGGGTTATTGATAGAATGGACATAGGTTCAGAGTTGAGCAGAAGCTGTGAGACAGTCACAGCTTTTGCTAAGCAGTACATCTATGCTCTCTCTCCAAGAGTACTAAATTCAGTTGGGCAGAAGTTCTCATTTGGAAAAAAGAGAAAGCTTTTCAAGGTCATAGGTGCTTTCTGAAACTAGCCTTCAGTTTGATGCCCTGAGTTGTTTAGTAGGGGACTTGAATGCAGGTTTATGCTGTTGAGATATACTCATATGCCTTGTAGAAGCTGTTTAGGTGTTGCTAATAACTGTGGACAAAGACTAGTGTGGGCACTGTTGCTACACCTATGTACTGTATACATAAAAAAGACAAAATAACATAAGATCAGAACACACTCAAATTCAGGTCATCATAAAAGCAGCTTGTTTCTGCAGTGTTGCATTTCATTCTATATACTGATTCAGTGAACAGCAACAGCTGATCCTTTTCTCAGGCCTTATGCACTCCCCTTCTGGGGTGTTATGTCATATTCGAGCTAATAATCTTTCTTCTTGACTATGGCATATCTGTCTGCTATGGTCAACTTTAGTTCAGTAAACATAAGGCTGTTGGCTGGTCTGGCCATTTCTAAGTGTTCTCTGCTCAGTGCAATCTCCCAGTCAAGTGAAGGGATGTAGATATTGTGTCAAACACAAAGTAAACTCTAATGGAATTGTCCTGTTTATAATGATGTGTATCTTTTCAGTTCAACAGCACAACTATGACATATGAGAACGAGGTACTCTATTTCAGACCTGGCAATGATACACCAGTATACCGGTAGGTGTCATTCCCTAGAAGAAGGTTGTATGTGTTATTTTGGTTGTAAAAATCTAATGTTAAACCTCTTCTCTCAGGCTGAAATTTGTCTGCTCATATGCAGTCAAGCAGGCTGTTGATGTTCAATATGAATCTAAGAAGAACCCACTGCCTCATGTTAAGCCAGGGTTTGGCTCTCTTGCTCTTTCGCTGAAGCTCTTCAAAGGTAACATTTACAATTAGACTATATAAAATCACTGAATGGCTGAAGTTGGAAGGGACCTGAAGGTGATCTTATCTATCCACTCTGCTCAAGCAGGGCCACCAAGAACAGGTTGCCTAGGACTATTTTGAATATCTTAAAGGATCAGGTGAAAACCTTTTTAAGGCCTCTAATAGAGGTTTTCCATTCCAGAATGCAGATAAACGGCCAAATAACTGTAGGGGAACAGACCTAGCATCACTGTTGCATGTATGGTTTTTCCTGCTTGGTCTGGGCATCATATGAGCTCTGTGTAGTGGCTGTGATGTCAGCTTCTCTCTCCTATCATTTCCTAACTGTTGCTAAGGTGGCTTAGCACTGACCAAAGTAGTTGCAACCTGTACCAGAGAAAGAAGCTACGTACAATACTGCTGTAAAATAATACCCATGATAGCAGAAAGGGCTGACTGAAACCTTAACCAAATGTTCGCCCTGACTGGAGTGGCCTTGATGAAATTTTTACTGTTTTTCCCTTCTCGGTACCTTTATCGAGATAGTTTTGAATTAGCATCTTAATCTAATGGGTTTTTGCAGCAGGAATGCCTCAGTTATGGATCCTCAATGCCAAGGAAAAGAGTTGATTTTTGCTTTCATTGCTGGATTTTACTTTTCTGTCATTCGACTTCCATTTGTTGTCCCAAATTTTACATTACTGTGCCAGAGTAAATGGTGATGAAGAGTGAAGCAGAAAGTTTCTGAATATTTCCTCTGCAAAAACAGAACTCTATCAATGCTATCTTTTAGAGAAATCCTATTCAGAACACTACCAGGAATCAGAATACCCTGTGGTAAAATACCTGAGAGAGGCACTGTATTTTGAGGTTGAACTGCTCCAGCCTAAAGGTGCAAGACTGGACCTCAACCTGGATGACTGTTGGGCTACAAACTCCCAAAACCAGGACAGCCTTCCACAGTGGCCCATCCTTATAAATGGGTAAGGAGGGCTTCCCTCCTCTGTTTGGTAACTGCTCAGTACAAAGTCCTGTACTTCAGGTGGGAGGAAAGGGGAAGAGGATAGAAGTCAGCTTGGATGCATTGTTCTGCCCTGTTGGGCAGTGGCTGCTAGGCCATGGGGCCTGTGTTGGTGTCAGCACAGTGGCTGTGCCTTCTGGAGGCAGCAGGTCATGGAGGTGGCCAGATGCGCTTCTAGCTAACAGCTTTCAGCTGGAAAGAAAGAACAAGAAATACCCCTGACTGTGGCCGAAAACAGGAATCATGAGCTGGGGAGGATCTGTCTATTCCCCTACGGGTCAAGGCAAACAGAAGGAAGGTCTCCTGTATCTCACCTCCTTGCTGTGTTTAAAGATCTAGTTGAAGGTTTAGATTAAGCACATTTTCTTTCACTTTCCCAAAAAGGTGTGAAAACAACAAAGACTCCTACAGAACTGTCTTCCATGAAGTTAATTATAGTCTCAGAGTAGAATTTCCTCAACACCTAAAGAGATTTGAAGTGAGGATGTTCACCTTTGTACAGAACTCAACTCTATTACAAGAGCAGGTGAGATGTCTCTGTGTTCTGTTATGAGCTGTTGGCAGTCCCAGTAGGTGAGCCTGGAGTGGTGCCTGCAGCCAGTGCTATGTAAGCCCTTGGGTGGCCAGGTGTGCCTGGGGCTATTGACCATCTCCTTGAAGGCATAACATTCTAAGAGGAGTGAATAAAGGTCAACCATTTAAGTGCTCAGTTCATAGAACAGAATTATAGAATCATTTAGGTTGGAAAAGACCTCTAAACTCCTCAAGTCCAGCCTCTGACTGAATACCATCATGCCCACTAAACCATATTGTGGAGTGCCACATCTACTCATGTTTTGAACCCGCTCAGGTATAGCCACTCCACCACTTCCCTGGGGAGCCTGTTCTGATGCTTAACCACTCTTTCAGTGAAAAAAATTTTCCTAATATCCAACCTGAACCACTCCTGGCACAACTTGAGGCCATCTTCCCCTTGTCTTTTTGTTAGTTGCCTGGGAGAACAGGCAAACCCCCACCTTCCCACAACCTTTGTATCCTTTGGGGTCAGTACACATGGAATGTCAAATAAGACTTCCCTAAACATGATCTGAATATTCTTGTCTTGTAGCTGTATTTCCACTGCAGTGTGGTGATCTGCAACACTAAGCAACAGCCTTTAGACTTTCTTTGTCCAAGGAGATGCAATCCTGGGAAACACAGACTTGGTAAGAAAGTCACTTCTCAAGTCACTTTGCTCAGCAGTATCGCATGTGCTCTCATGAGCTGTGTCAGATGACAGTCTCTGCTGTACAGAGAATTAAAAGCTGAAATGTCTCATCAGTCCGCAGTGCAGAACCACATCTGCATGGACAAGTGTCATCTGGAGCAGTGCTTTTTAGAAAGGAAAACAACTAGCATAGGTAGGCATCAATCTTAAATTACACTACTGAAACACCAGGCATACTGCTGTTGTAATGTAAGAGTTCTGTGTACTTCTCTTCTCCCTTCAGGTGACTGGACTGACTTCTGACAGAGACTAAAGAAGAACTTATTTTTGTGAAGGTGCAATTAGGTGACCTAAGTGAGCACAGCCTGCTGCCCAGATTCACAAATCAAATAATTTCAACAGCATCTGATGGGAAAATGCACTGGCAGTGTCTACTGAGAAAAGGATCTGCTAACCAGTATTGGATGTAACTTTGTGTTTAAGTTGTGTGTTGCTCTCCTCTGTTCCTCTACAGCGTTAAACTCTTAGTCTTTTGTGTGACTTGCATCTTACCTAGTCTGCCCAGCTAATATGTCCAAAACTTGTGTCACTTTGCAGTTGGAATCATCTGTTTTGGGATAGGGGGAGAAAGGTGGCAGCAGGTATGAAGTCAATTGTAAATCACTTTGAGCTTTTTTTTTTTTTTTTTAAGCTTCAGTATGAACAAAGGATTGCAGAGAGCTTAATGTCAGTAAGTGAAAGCGGGTTTTCTGGACCAAGACGGGGATGAACATACTTGATTCTGTAGTGGCTGTTAACAGAAAAGCCATAAACCGAATCTTGCAGGAGTGTTGTGGGTCTGCAATGTCAAGTTGCCTTCCCTAGGTGGAGTAAAATTGCTCACAGGTAGCATCAGTGACTGCTTAGCTGAGTATGCTGTCAACTAACCTACACGAAAACAAGCTTTTAGTAAAGACTTGTAATAGAATCTGTGTACTATCATTACCACTATGTGCAAAGTGTTAAGGATTCTTCCTTACCTTGAGAACATGATGCTTATGAGCTCCTGTCAGATTTTCCTGTCTCTTTTTTAATGGGAGAAAAATTTCTTCGTTTCTTCTTTGTGTCTGAACAGTGGTATGAAAACAGTTCAGATACAATGTTTTATTTACCTATTCTAAGGAAAGATATTGCTTAGCATGAATCATTATCCCTTAGGCTAAATAGGCAATAATGGGTGTCTACTTTTTAACTTCATATTAAAGAGAATTATACTACGGGGAATTTCTGTAAGGGTTAACTTGAGCAAGAAACTATTTTGTGAATCTATTTGCACTTTGTGAGAAAGCATGGTGTTGAAAAGATTGTATCTCTGTTGCTACAATACCTGTATGGAGATCTCACTAAACAGTTTGTGCTATAATTACAGTGTATATATTTGTACGTGTTGTTTGTCTTCCAGTTGCCTGCTAAGCACATCTGTAGTAGATATGTTACTGTCATTTCTGGAAAAATGTGTGTGGGCTTCATGATGAGGACGTATCAAGGTCATAGCTCTGCATCAAGACTGTTTTTCCATAGAGGAGGCTACACACAATGTAGGCTGCCCCAGGCAGCCTGAGCCATCTTCTCCTCTCTTACAGCTCTGTGTGGGGCAAAATATATCAACTAGAGACTGCTGTAAGAACCAAGTATGCAGTTGGGCAGCCTGTTTCAGTACTGTTATCTCTGTTTCAGTTGTGGCTTCCTGGGTTTGCAATCCCTTTCTTCAAACCAAGAATAAAGGACAACATCACTCAGTAATAGAAATCTGGTATTTACAATCTCATCTAAGGCACTTTCATTTATTTTCATCCAAGGTGATACACAGGTACACTGTGGCCCTACTGTTCAGCTCTTCTAAAATCTTTGTTTAGTGCCATTTAAAAAATGAGATGTGTAAAGGGTGATCTTATCTATTAATCTTTTTGATATATGGGAAAATTCAAGGACATTTCCCTCCATGGTTGGACTAGGATTTTTTTTAAAACTTCTTGCATATTTTTCCAATAATGTGTGAGAGACACAAAATCCATTTGACTATCGGTAAAATCTTTTAAAGACATGATGGTAATACTCTCTCTACCTCAGAGGTGTCTGTTTATACTAAAATTCAGGAACTGCCTTCCTGGTTATATATATATATATAAAAAAAAAAATCTTCAAGTGTTTTGTCAACACCTCTTTGCCTTTTAAGTGGACATTTTATGACCACATGCTTTTCCCCTGGTATTTGGGATGTTATTTTTATATCCCTGTTAACACGAGTTGAAAGCAGATCAATCTTCTTTGTTTATGCTTAATGTCTTCTTCAATTTCAACAGGTGAATGATAAAAGTATAAGGGAAAAGAGAAGTATGGTGTGATTTGTTTTTACAGTTAAATAGGAACAATAACAGAAATGTACTGCAGATAGTTATCAACATTTATTTGAAATGGAAATAAGTCACTGCTACAAGTAACCTTATTATATCTTGTCACTGACAGAAAAGTAGAGATCTCATTTTTACTACAGTCTACATTCAATGACACAGCTACTATTTTAAAACTCTACTGCTTTGGTGATTTAAAGCAGCAACAACTTACTATTAATGCTGAAAAACTAAGAAAACTGGCATTTACTTTTTCTGGTCCAATTAATTTTCTTCTTTTTTGCATATTCCTTTGCTTTTTCTTTGAAATCACCATGTCTTCAGTAAATGCAATGCACCTCTTTCCAGAGTGATTGAGTGATTTGGGAAGCTTATGTTCAAGTTTTGGCTTCTGCCACAAGTTTGAGTCTTCAACTAGTTTCCCCCATATAATTTCTACTTTTATTTGTGCATGTGAGTCCAGAAATACCTAAACAGTGTTAGTTAGAATGCCAGAAGGGCATGTGCTTTGAAAGAAATGCTCTAAAGCATAAGTAAGCTGAAACCTTCTCCTTATCATGACACCAAGTACTGTAATAGAGCAAGGCTGGGCTCATGTTGGTGTGTAAAGAAGCAAAAAGTCAGGGGCTTGATCAGGGAGGAGATTCAGATGGACTTGATTCTATAGCATATTATAAAC
This sequence comes from Corapipo altera, assembly GCF_003945725.1. Classification (NCBI taxonomy): domain Eukaryota; kingdom Metazoa; phylum Chordata; class Aves; order Passeriformes; family Pipridae; genus Corapipo; species Corapipo altera. Next base: position 12,557,431 of record NW_020884883.1, on the reverse strand, counting down.
AGGCTGCTCTAGTGGGATCTGTGACTTCTTGTCACAATTGGGTTTCCTCTCTGTTAAATGCAATAATAGCATTTGTGGTTGCATGGCAGATAAATGGGGGAGTAACAGTCAGATATTGGCTCCTTACAAGCTGAGGTGTATGTGTATTCCTGTGGGGTATTTTTTAGCTACTGCCAGGCAGAGCTGGAGGAGATGGCTCCTGGCATCTCTAGTCAGAGGGGATGTGGAGCTGTGGCAGCTACCAGATAAGCAGCTCTCCTAAGGCATTGGATGAAACACATTTGCAGGAGGTTTTCTTTGCCCCAAGCACACCTATGTGCAGCCCAAATGTGTCACCATAAAACCTCTTGGCACCTACATGGTGCTCCTCAGCACAGAATTTCAAAGAACCCTGTGTTCGGGCAGCCCCAGGCTCCCCTCTGCTTTGGGGCTGGGGGGGGTGAGTTCTGTGGCTTACAGAGCCAGGGCTTGCCCAGAGAGCTCCTTCCATGTGTGATCCTTTAACTGAGGAGAATATTCTCTCCAAGGTACTTACTCTTGCCCCTCAGAGGGAATTTGGCCTGCTTGACAGCTTCAGGGTCTGTGTCTATGTATTAGTGCTGCTGGTAGGCAACACACTGCTGCATCATTTATATAGGGTGGGCAGAGAAGTTGTCATGCTCCTGGATTCAGGTGGAAAGCGTGCTCTGCAGTGTGAAGCTGTACTAGTCTCCCGAATTTTGTGCTAATACCCTACCTGCTGGACCTCCTCCTATCCATTGCTGTGCCTCCTGCTAAAGAAAGTAGCATCGTGTATTTTCACCTGCACCAGAACAGCTTCTGGTCCCTGAGGTAGAAGAAGAAATCTGGAGCCTTTTTTCATATCACTGAGAGCAGCAACTGCTCCCTCCAGCACTACCCACTGCCTGGCTCTTGGCACCAAAGGAGTTAACTGATATAAAATCCATTATATGTAACTACCTGCTCTGCCATGCCTTTTTCTTCCCTAATAAAAGGGGTAGGGTGGGTGTGGGGCTGAAATTCCTCTTTTTTCCTGGCTGCTGAAACTTTTAGCACTCTGTCTCTGCAGTTACATCTGGAGCCTCTCAGTAATTCAGCCAGAAAGGAGGCAAGGGCATAGTTCTGCACATGAGGAACTGTTCAGGAAACCGTTGGTGGGATCCAGTCATCTCACCTATGAATTGGTACCTCTTGCTCATTTCTCTTGCCCTCAGCTTGCTTCTGGGCTGTTTCTCTCTGGCTCAGTGCAAAACGTATATTTTAAGGTCTGGAAATACCTGTTTAAAGGGAAAAAAATATCTACTTGTGTGCAGCAACTAGCTCTGGGAGCAACAGGATGGTAATAACCTCATCAGTAAATTGAGAGTGAAACCTAATAGTTCAAATTGCCAGTTTTCTGTATCTTGAGGCTTTCCATGAGATTCTAAAATCCATTTCAATTAATTAGTTTTTGTACAAGATCTTATAATGTACTCTACCCCTTTTCTCTTTTGCATTTTAAGACTGTCCTGCTGCCCTTTCATCTTCATGGCTATTCATGGGGTATGATTTCATGTACAAATTTCTTGTAAGAAAAGACTGAATGCAGTAGAAAACTATGTTTCAGTGGCAATGGTTTCTTTTTTAATATTCATATATTGCTCTCCAAGTGAGTAAGGAATTTCAATGACATGTTAACCTGCAAAAGGGAGAGCTCCTGGGGACAGAAGGGTTACTTTAATTGTGTAGGACTGACTCCAGTTCACTCTCCTATATCTTTTTAGCGTGGGAAACAACTCTATCCATTAGGTAGAGTGTAATTTAATTTCTCAGTCATGATCTTTCAGCTACTTTAGCTTTATTTTCATGCATATTTTTAAAATATCATGTTGAAAGAGAACGCTTGTATGGGAGAGATATCCTCTACTTCTGTGACTTGTGAAACTTTTTCGGACTGGGTTTCCACTTTTTTTGCCTCACTTCTATGGATTATTGTGGTGTCGCTGTCATAATTCAATGTAGCTTTAGGAACCTTACAGTTCTGAAAATTAGAAATAATTGTAAGTGGGGAACTTAACTTGATCTCTTACATATCAATTAGATATCTTAAACTCCTGGACCTAAAGGAAAAAGAAGATGAACCTTAACTGTATTAAATTTTGTTGAAAAACAATAAAATAGAACATTTAATAGCAGCGGGATTTGTACCTTTTTATACCATGAATACAATAATTCAGATTATTTTCTCTGGAACAGTGAAATGTCCATGCCAAGGGGAAGAAATACAAAGATGGAGCTTATAGAGATACACTATGTGAGACAGAGCAAAAATTTCTTTTGGGGAGGGGAGGAACAGATGTGGCAGATCCTGGGAGATCTTGGTCACAAACAGGTACTAAACTTCCCTCTGCCTCCTACTCAAACACTTAAGTCACTCCCACTCCCCCACGCAGGTGGGAGGAGAGATCCCCTGAAAGGGAATCAAACAAACTAAATGGTGCATAAGTGCAACACAGTCTAGTAAACTAACTCTATCTGGGATATGGGCTTTGGTCCTGTTGCCACACAGGGAGTGACTTAGTGCAGCTCATTCCCTAAGGTCAGTTTAGATGCAGCACTGTAATGCTGGAGCCTGGGACAGCAGCCCCTAGAATGCTTGGGCCAGGGAACAGACACAGACAAGGTCTAGGTCACTGGCAGAGAGGCAGTACAATGTTCTTCTGAGACTCACAGCCTTGCCTTTGGGGTTACCTAGAGCTGTTGCTCCACCTTAGTTTTGCAAGGAGACAAAGGAACTCCTCAGGCACCCAACAGGTTACAGCCCATTGGGGCCTTCACTTGCCACTTTATGTGGGGTGGTGGGAAATGCTGACTGAGCCACCTCAAATCTGCAGGGTACCTCCTCCCGGGACACTCTTTCTGCATGCAGCATCACTTAGCTTTGTGACCAGCAGCTTTCTGAGGCCACTAGTTATCAGTCTTGGTTTGCAGATGGGTAAACTGAGGCAGCAGTGCTGGATGACCAGCCAAGGTCATAAATAAAATAGCAAAGAAAGCAGATTCTTTTAATTTGGTGTTTCTCTGCTTTAACCATGACCCTATAGGATTCTGTAGCTGAAGAGATGGAGAGCACAGTCACTACTAGTAGTTTCAGCTGTGGAATATTTAAGGAACAAGGTTAAAAGTCTTCCCAAGCAGAGACAATATATCCAACCAGTATACCCGTGAATGATGATCATCTTTAATTAACATCACAGAATGACAGGGCTGTCTTTCTGGGCATCTGCTGATGGTTTGCCAGTGCAAGTGAGCAGATACCAGTAACAATGAGAACATTTGAGATAAGACTTGGGATCAGTCTCTCAGTTATTGTTCTGTGCAAGATCCCATGGGCAATGTGCTGTTTTGATCCCTTGCAAAATAGATCCAGACTGACCTTGTCTACGTGACTCTTTATCTGCTCAAATCTGGATCAGCTGCGCTGACATTAGGGTTGCCATCTCATATGTGCATCAAATTTTCTCTAACTTGACAATTTTATATGGTTTTAAAAATTATTCTACTTATATTCTTGCCGAAACATTAATGGTTGTAAGAAAGCTACCATGTGTTAAATTAAAACAGAAATCTAACACGGGTTAAATTAAAACAGAAGCATATGGGATATACTTAAATTTAGTTACATCAGAGTGACAGTGCTACCTGTGTAGATTTGAGTGTAGCTGCTTTTTTGAGACCGTGCTGAATTTCATGCTGATTGCCCCAATATATACATACCACGTGAGAAGAGCACTGAATCAGCTTAAGCTGATCCTTAGAAGAAAAACAGACAAAGATAATTGTGCTGATTTCCTTCCAAACAAACAGAAAGAGGGAAAGAAAAAAAGAGTCCTAGGTTTCAGTACACCTTGAGAATAAAACTTCGCATCTTTGTAAAACCTGAATTAATTTATTTCATGTCAGCAAGTAGGATGATAACTCATCCTAATCTTATTTGTTCAATATTTTTGATGTAGAAATGTCTTCCAGCATTTATCAGCATTGAAGAAGGGGATTTTTACGCATTAAATACAGAAATATTATATACTTCTGTATATATTAATAAAGAAGAGAGGACTTAACAGCAATTTATCTATACAAAATATTAGCTTGCTTATATTTAGTTTCCAATATTTAGCAGTCATCGCTAGATTTTACTTATCTGTCAATCAGATATATAATACAGGATACAGACTATGACACATTTATTTATTGTTTACACACAAAGATGTTCTCACTAATACTTAGTTTCTTGATTTTTAGGTACACTGGAAACGTGGATAAATAGACAATACTTGAAATAACTATACATGTTCTTCCTCATTCTAGTATTAAAGTGCCTACAAACCAGTACACTTAGTATTCTTACAATGTTATTGCCAATTACTTTTTTGAAATTCAGTTTAACACCTATGGATTTACTATTGTCCTTATAAAACAAGATCAGAACAGTGATATGTAAATCCTAGGAAGATCAGCTGGCTTTTTTTTTTTCACTTCTGTATCGGACTAGATTTAATATTTTTCAAAAGCTTATTTTCAAAAAAAAAAGACATGAAAAAAAGCAAATAGCAAGACTTCTGTCTCAGCAATCTGCAGCTCAGGTTTACAGGCAATCCTACATCACCTTCCAGCATCCCATGTACAATGGTGGCCCTTGCTCTCCCTCCCTCGCGCCATCCTCCTCTCACACCGTGCTCTGATGAGGAAGAAATGTTGATGTTTTTTTGTTCGCAAAGACCCTGAGCATGCCAGGGCAGGTGCTCCAGGTGGGATCTACACCCGCTTGACGCTGTTGAGGAGCTCCGTGAGTTCGCTGATGTACTTGATGGTGTACTTCAGGGTCTGTATTTTGGTGAGGGGCTGTCCCCTCTGGCTGTAGATGGGGGGCAGGTAGTTGCGCAGCGTGTGGAGTGCGTCGGCCAGGGTCCTCATCCGCAGCTTCTCCCGCTCGCTGGCCTTCCTCCGGCGCTGGGCAGACATCCTCACCTTGGTGCCCTTGGGCAGCCGCGCCTGCCCGGGGCTGGGCAGGTAGGCAGGAGGGAAGTCCACCAGGCTGTATCCCACCAGGCTGCTGCCTCCACTCCCGTAGGGGGTCTCCGCCGCTGCCGGGCAAGGGGATGAGGAGTAGGATTCGAAGGAGGGCGTCGGGGACAAGCTGTGTGGGGGTGAGATGGGGTGCAGCTCGAAAGAGCCAGCGGAGCTTTTCCAGTCCCAGGATGATAAGCAGACGGAGTGTTCCGAACCCAAAGCATCTTCCATGTTTATCAACGTCTCGTGCAATTTGTCCATGCTGGAGGAGCGCTCGGGAGAAGCAATGCCTTCTGCCCGTCAGGAAAGGCTGGAGCCGCCGGCTGCTGAGACCTTTTTATGATGGAGGGAGGAAAGTGACAGAGTGGGAACACGGGTTTGGCGCGAGGAGTTCAAAGGAGCGCCACAAGTGCTAAGATGGAAAATGAACTCCTGATGTGCTAGTTTCTTCTCAGTGATAATTATCAACCTTCAGCTAAAAAGCCTTTAAGCTAACAGGCAACAGCAAGAAAGGGGGAAAAAAAGATTATCTTCTTGCAACTAAACCAATTAAGGCTGCGCATCTACACTGAGCATTGCGCTGGGGGGTAAGTGGTGAGAGAGGAAAAAGAAAATTAACCATTTCACAAAACAATTTACAGATGTAGAATTTATTGACCACTAACACAAACCTTAAATTTAGGCCATCGAGCCCTGATTTCTGGTTAACTGGAAGTGATGGCACTACAGTAGTGAATATGTGGTCCATGCTGACTGCTGCTGAAGTAGTCTCTCATTATCTGCATATTAATCGTGAAAGTCAAAGGTGGTTTGTTTGGTTTTGCGTGTGTTATGGCTCTGTGGATTTCTCTTCTAATGAGACTGCAACTGGATCACTTTGGTTTACAATAGGAGAAAGGAGGAAAGAACTGCAATGTATTCCCCTGCAGTTTGTAGATTTATTTACTTTTTAAAAACATACCTGTGAAATCAAAAAGGAAATCCTTAGTTGTAAATGAAGTCAAAGTACCATTAAAAAAAAAAAGGGAAAATGTATTCATAAAGAAGATCTAGGGGAAAAAATATACAGTGTATAAACTTTGGGCCCAGACAAATGTTTTATATAGAAATGTAATGCACAGTAACATATAGGTTATACATGTGTTAGACAAGACTAGAAGCTACCTCAGTAAAATTTTCTACCTCTAGGAATCTGTTCTTCTGCCAAAAAAATGTTTTTCCAACCCTGACTCAATGCAACAGTGGTTATATGTTACACAGTTCAAGTGAAAATGTATAACCTATAAATTAGTATCATCAATAATGAGCATTTTTCATCTCTAGGCTTCAGAACAGCTTACAGTGATGATTAATGTTCTCTATTACTGTGGGGAAATGCATAAGTGGAGGCAAGGAAGAACTTTTCCCAAATCATACAGCAAAGCATTAGAAGAGCCAGGAAAACTCTGCAAAACAACAGAGCTCTGCAGCTCTGCTGAGCAGCTCGGCTGCCAGCCATGACTTTGTATTGGCACATAATGGAAGCAAAATGGAATACATAAGGAAAAGAAAAGGAGAAAGAGTGTCAACCTGGAGGAAAAATAAAAGTATGATTTATTTAAGAGTCTTCTTCTGTGTAATGATCTCTGTGTGCACCATAATCCAGTCCAAACAAAGTCAGGGAATGCTTCTGAATTGCACACAGCTGAAGCATGCTGGGGTTTTATGGAACATGCCATTTCTTTCTGTGAAATGTTCACTACAATCACTCAGGAAAAAAAAAAATCCAATACTCACCATAGTCGCTAGGAAGGCTTCTGTGAATTTTTATGAGTTCGGGCTCAAAATGTTAGGAAGTAGATTATGGGACACTTCCTGATTTTATGCTGAGATGAAGGAGAAAGAACCAAAAAATGAAGGATTTTTGCACTTCAACCTGGGCTGAGATAGTTTGGCTGTCATTATGTCTACTCCACACAGGAATTCAGGGCACAGCTGCCCCAGACAGGATTGCTTTGTGTTTTATGATTACCCCATCATATTCTGAGCTCTGCTTTGGTCCTTCTTTAAGAAAATGAGCTGAAACAGTCCTAAGCACAAACATCTGCTAAAAATTAAAATTAACACAAGATGAAGGACAGGTATATTCTGTTATTTAGATGAACTGAATGAGTTTCATTGATCACCAAGACATGGTCACCAGGTCACAAGTTAGACACAAGGTCTAATTTCACATAAATAGGGGAGTTGGTTCAGTCCCAGTTAAAATCTCTCTCCCACTCTTTTTCCTTTTTTCTCTCTGTATTTATGTTTCCCCAAGAAAAAGGGACTTAAAAATATATGTATGTGTGTATGTATATAAGTATATACACATGTATATATGTACACATTATATGTATATGTTACATATAAATATACTAAAAATACACATATTGAGTGCCTATATAAAGTGTCCTGCTCAGCTTTGATTTTGCAAACAAATGGTAATTTAATGCAGTCAAATTTAGAAGCAAAAATTTCAAGTCACTTGTTTACTGGTTATAAATAATGTACATTACCAGTTAACTTATGGGTAAATCATAGGAAGTCTTGTTCAGACATCAAGGCAGTAAAAGATTTTGTGCATGTCCAAGATGCCATTGCTGTAAATGACAGGTGGTCACAGCCTGATTTTATCTCTGTATTCTTATACATAGGGCTATTAGGCAGGGAAGAGGAACGCAAATTATAGCAATAACTGTATCTTTCTTATATCTTATGGGTAAATGTTCAGTGTGACCAAGGATTATGTGAGAGTATATAGACAACTGCTCTGATTGAATGAAAAATCACTGGATCTTATAAGCTTATGCTCTTATAAACTGTTACACAGGCAAGAATGCTCATATTGAAAACTGCCTTGCAGTTTTGCATCCTGTTTTATGACCATCACGCTCCCTGGTTCTCTTTCAGATTGGACCCACCTAGTTATGTCCCAAACGCTGCCTGACTGGGGCCCAGGGGATGCCACCAAGGGCATAGGGGTGAGCAAAGGGTTTACCCAAACTAAAACAAGCCCTGTCATGACACATCTCCAGAGCCAACCAAGGGGATGTGGCCCTGTTTGGTCTGCTGGTATAGATGCAAACAGAGGTTCTGTTTTGAAAACTAGCCATCCATTTTTACCCACGGCTCCCAGCTTCCCTAAACAAACCCCAGTGAAGTGTGCCTCAGTTTTGGCCAAACTGAGAAGCCATGTAAAATCTCTTCATGATTTTCATATGGTATGATCCATACCCTATGATAATTTGATGCTCTCTCACTAAACAGGTAAGAAAGTCTAGTATTTCATATGGCCCCTTCCTAGAAAGTAAATGGAAAAAATAAAAAGTTTTGCAATATTTATTTTATTCTGCCTCCTGTAAATTTTAGGAAGTCCCTTTTTGTTCATCATTAATGTCAAAACATTGGATGGTAGTGAGATATAAGGCTAACAACAATGAAATAAGCACTGACAAAAAATGATAAGGCATTTTCTGCTTGACTGATAGTCTGGATTTTCGTTTCAGTAATCTGTTCTGCAGTATAAAGGCTATCATCTCAATTTTCATCTCTTTTAAAATGAAAGGTTCCCTGCTCATACTTTTAAATCCATTAAGGAGCATGGATGCACAGAGAGATAAAAAAATTTCCCATTTAAAAAAACCTAAACTACCCATGGTACAGAAAATTTTTAGACTTTCAGGTTTAAAATTTAAAATAAATACTCTAGATAATATGTCATGATAATGTATGGTAAATAAATGCATTTTTGTGTACAGTAGTTTACAACTGATCTACATTTTTTTTTCTATATTGGAATGTATTTCCACCAACCTGTGAGTTTGGTAGGAGAAATAGACTTGTAACAATAAGTAAAAAATTATATCAGCTGGGAAGGATGCAGTCTGAAACAGTGTAAACATGGATAAATACGTTTAAATAACACTAATCCCATTACAGTCAGCCTCCTTTACAACTAGGACAGAAGTCTAGTCTTGTTTTGTCAACAAGAAGCAGATCATACTAATACCCTCGTAGAGCACTTAGATGCTACATTTTGCAGTTTGTACAGTGAAAAAAAAAATGCTTTTAAAGTCACTTCATCTCCCATTTAACAAGAGATTTCCCAAGGATTATCTGCAGTGCTGCCTGCTTGCTGTGGAGGTGGCTGTGACCATCCTGCTTTGCAGAGGCACGGACGAGGAGTCAGTTGCCTCATATAAAACATGGACCAAGCAGCTGCAGGTCTCACCAACTTCAGCAGACACAGCAGGTGTTCAACACTTCCGAAAAATAGTGCTGAACACCTCTGTTTACACCCAAGCTGGCAATAAAGGAAGGAAAGGATCCATCACATTTGTTATCGAGTCACATTAGCCAGCAGACGATGCTTCTTTCCTTTTTAAGGCTTTCCCTCAATTTGGATAGATGCATTTTTTTTAGAATTTTTGGACTTCACAGCTTTTTTCCTGCTTGTGGAAGAAAGTTTAATCTGGATCCAACCTCAGCTGAAATAAATAAGACCTCTAGATAAGCAAGCTTGTCAACAAATCCATACTTTCAGAGGTTTTTTGAGGTCAATGTGCCAAAGAATACAGATGAACAGCCACTTACAATTCCCAGACAGAAAGAAAGCAATAAGAAAACAAATATTGATTCTTAATCTAGCACTATGAGAGGGAGCCCAAATCCCTTAGTATAATCCATGAAAACAATGTGCAAATTGAATGTCTAACTGTTACTACAGCCTTTGGCCTTGCAAATCTGTGGCTAGCACAGATGTTGTTATTTACCTGTGGTAAGACCAGAAATAGTCTAGTTCTGGTGCTGTTAGAAAATCCTGCCATAAACATTTAAAACCTTTAATGTTCTCAAGAGCACACCTCCAAAATGCCAAAACTAGAGCCTTGCTAATGAAGAAGAAACAGGCAAGTGAGTATCACTGATTTTGCTGGGGCTTTGCATCGTGAACAAGCATCTCTCTGGTGTTGGCCTGGCAAGACCAGGATTTATCTATTTGCTTTACATCCTCAAATGTAAGTATTTGATCCTCCAAATAGTGTCAGTCTTCATCGACTGACAAGTGACATCAGCTCTGCAATTCATTTAAAACATCTGATCTCCAAGCAACTGGCTTCCAAGATGAAAAGCTCTACGTGTGGAATTTACACCTACCCACCTTTTAAGTAGAGAGTTTATTACCTAGTGGTTTTCAGCTGATATTTAGGAATGTCTTTTTAATACCCCTGTTAACAGAAGTTGAAAGGAGGTTCGACTATGTGGTTGGTCTTTAATGTCTGCTGGCTACTTCAGCCAGAAGGAAAGGGCAAAGCTGGGGGAGGAAGGAGAGCCTAATAAGCTTCATTTAGCTCAGAAAATGAGAAGTAACAGTTATTATTAAAATAATAGAAGCTATTTCGGTAGGAGAACTCTATTATCACTTATTTCAGTTTAATTGTATCAGTTTTCACATTTGGTCTTAAAAAATGTCTGCTGTAAAGTAGTGGTTATGTTTCAGTTTTTCATGGGAGAGGTGTTGGCTTACCTGTTGCAAATATTTCAGGATGAGGAATGCCTCCATTGCTACCCAAAAACATGCATTCAAATTTAAAAAATATGAAGTACAATGTATTTTATCCCAAAGTGTTTTTTCTACTTTTCCATGAACAGTGGATTGTCTTTTACCATGTATAACAGTGGCTTCACAGGGCTTCTAAAATCTTGGATAGCACCTAAGGGTTTGTGCTTTTCCTAAGGGTTTGTGCTTTTACTTTCTTGCTATTACAGTGGGCTTTCATGCATTCATTTTGCAGCATGATGAATTTTTCAAAATTAGGTAAATCTTACAAGAAATTCCAATAGCTAGGAAAATTGCATTCAAAGCTCAGTTGTGACCGTTTCTAGTGGAGCTGTGAGCAGCAGCTGGGTGTTTGTGAAGGGAGATATTTTGCAATTGCTGTGATTACATTTCAGCTCAGATTGTTCCTTTTTATCCACTGAACCTCCTCATCAATATCTGCTTATTTCTTCCTCCCCCATGTCCTAGCAATGATATGCAGAATTGCTGCATGCTGCTAATAGAAACCATGTTTCATCTCAGGGCTAAATGAAGTTGTGCTCAGGCCACAGCTGGCAGTTCAGTTTAGTAATTATAAAATGGATCAATAGTCCAGGCAAGAAACAACACATAAGTGTTAGATTACAAATTTTATTTAGCTCTTACATATTTCAGTTCTGAAATAAAGTGCTGTGTGTCTGTTTGAGCACCTTTTAGAGCACATGGTTAACCCTTGGGCAAGGACCATTGATTTTAAACTGCAATCATGAATTTCTTGGCCAGTTGCTAAATTTTAATTTTATTCACATTCAATCTCACAAAAAAAAAATCAAATCTGTCCTTCAGGCTATTGATGAACACAAATAGTATATTAAGTTTAAGTATATTAAGTTTTTTTTTTGCATTTGCTCAGAATTTTTCCATGAGTTTTGCCTAACAAATTAAACTCAGTGTTATAACTCTCCCATGAAGATATTTGAGTAAAATTATTCACATTTTTTAAAGGTAATGTTGCGCATACAGAAGTTTTCAGTTGGTGTTGAAATGCGGGTAGTGGTTAATGTCTTGGAGAGCCATCCAAAGGGACTTGGACGGGAAAAAATGAAAGCAAAGGAAAGCAAAGGCAAAGCCCTGCACCAGCTGGGATAATCCCATGTAGCAGCACAGGCTCAGGGTGACAAGCCAGGTGGCAGCTTCTCAAAAGATCTGGGAAACCTGGTGGGTTGAAACACTGGAGCAAGTCCAGAGAAGGGTCACCAAGCTGGCCAGGGGACTGGAGAACGTGGAGTGTGAGTAAAGGGCCAGGGAGCTGGGTCTGCCCAGCCTGGACACACGAGAGGTCAGGGCAGGCATTATCTCTGCCTGCCACTACCTGATGAAAGAGTAAAAAGAAGAGCAACCAAGCTCTTTCCAGAAGTTCAAAGTGGAAGAAAGAGACAATGGACACAACTTCTGAGTCTTAAAAGCCCTTGACCTTTCAATGATGCATTATAGGTTTCCTGCTGGTGATGAAAGACACCAATATTTTTCCTGCTTGATTAGATTTTTGGACAATTGTGTTTGGGTTACAGGGGCATGGTGGAGAAGTCTGTATTCTCCACTTCAGTAGATCCTGCTCCTTTTCTTTGCTTTTATTTTCCATGTCTTCTCAATTTTTCTACCTCTAGCTTGTCCTATCTATCACTAAATATTATTTTTTTCTGCTTTATTTTTTGTTTTAATGTCTCTCTCTCTCTCCCTCTCTTTTATTAAGGTTTCATCTACTTGATTTTCTGTGTCTCATTCTTTTTGGTGCTTCTTTGTACTGACAGTAGAAAACATTCCCTAACCATATAAATCATACATCTCTATCTTCTCAGTTGCATGGATAAAGTTAATGTGAGAAGCAGGAAACATTTAATTATCCACTTGAAACGGGCTTTTCAGGAAGTTCAAAGCACAGCTTATCAAATAATTGTAGTAGTTATAGTTACAATATATAGTTACAGATAGGGGCTCAGTTCATGATGTAAAGTTGCAAAAAGTCATTTAGTTCAGGTTACTGCTGTTTAGAATACTCTTATATTATTTTTATTTCTATTTTGAAACATAAGATAGAGCAAAAAACCTACACTCCTACCAGGAAAACTGATCTAGGAGCCAGTAAGTCAAATTTATAAATCTATTATGTCAAACAAAGAGACGGTAAAATATAGAACTAGTGGGGAAAAGGGATTACTAATAAAACCATTAGCTTGTTTTCACTCTGAGAGCCCATTAAACTGTGTGCTGTTGGCCACCCCATCACTCTGAAGATATACAGACATCTGTTTTGCACCCTGCCCGAGTTCCTGCTTAGTTAATGGTAATTGGGATGTGTAAAAGTGGTGCATGCATGAATAAGCAGGTAGATCTTACAACAGCAGGTATGCAAATCTTGAAGGCAGCTGCTCCTGGCTACAATTCTGCTCTCTTAGGGTCCAATTTGCTGCAAACCAGGGAAAACAGTAAAGCACTCTCTGTAGAGGCAATCAGGTCACCATCAGGATGGGAAATCGGGTCACAAATGTAGCAGGACTATTCTTAGTCCTGCTACTGACCTGCACCATCACGGAGAGACCCTGTCTTCTGCTTTTGCTCTCCCAAATCTCTCCCTTCCTTAGATACAGACTGTGTCAGGGGAGTGTTTATCTCTCTGCAGAGATATTCTCTATGATGCCCACCACAGTCAACTTAAACTTCTGACACTATTACAAAATTCTCTATATAAAGAGAGAAGCAATAAGAAAGCAATTAAATGTAAATTCTCCAGGTGATATTGCTTTAAGCAAGCTGAGTTTCCAGAGAAGTAATTTTCTAAAATAAATATTGGAAATGGGTTGTAGTAAAAATAAAAAAATAAAAATAAAATAAAAAATAGAGAGAGAAAAAAAAAGGAAAACATTGATTTCCCTGACATTGACCTGCCCTGTCAGGCTAGGATGCACATTCATCAGTCTCTTGCTCTTATCTGGTATCTGACATTCTGTGAGGAGTTGAAAGCAAAGTAACACAGACGGATGGTGCTCTCTTTTGAAGAACAAAATATACCGGGAACTGAATTTTCAAGTACGTTCAACGTGAAGTTAACTCTTAGATTGAAGGAGTATCTTTTAAAGGAAAGGGAGGGGTGGGGAAAAAAAAAAAAAAACTCAAAAGGGCTGTTGGGGTTTCCCTATTAATGTGCATCCAAAGTAAGCTAACATTTACATAGTCCCTACTACTTTCAATGTACTCCAGACAATGGCTAATCAATACTCGTTACACAGCTTTAAAAAGGCTGAGTATTCCAGGGGCGTGAGCAGCATCCTCCCAGATAAAACCTCGAGCCTGAAGTTATTTGGCCAGACACCTCCATCCTTGAGGTTTTCCTGATATCAGGCTGGCTGTCCTCCAAGGAACCTAGCAAGCCCTATCTTCTTTCAGAGGAAAAGGTCAGTTTGGAGAAATATTATTTGCTTGTGGCACAGGAAGGAATTTCATGCAGGGAATTTTTAATTTGAACCCAGCCTACCTTAGGAATCAAGTCTGAGATGAGAATGAAATGAGGCACTGGCTCACAGATCTGGAATTTGTCATTATGACCCAGCAAAGAAATCAGCTTATTATACTAAATTTTAGAGAATCATGAGATATACAATAGTCCTGTTTCAAATATTAAGCTATGTTCTTACTGAATCCTTACTTATTTTGGGGTCAAATAGTAAACATTAAGAACATCTTTTATATATTGTAGGGTTGTGTGTTTGATTTTGCTCGCATATGTTCATAGTGCGAGTAACAGTGATTTTTTTTTCAAGGCTTCCTCTTCCAGCCTAAAGAGAGCTCTCCTGCCCAGACGGTTAATTTTTCGTTTTGTTTTTTAACAAAGCAAAAATTTAAATACTATTTCATAAATGGCTCCAGAGCTGCCAGTCTTTTCTCGAGTTTACTTGGTGTCAAAATTCTTGAAGTGTCCTACAGCAAGAAGTTCCTTTCAACAATAAATTTAAACCCACAGAAGAGACAATCTTTACAGCTAGCGGGCTTTCCGTCAGACTGTATTCTTTAAAATCTTCCATGAGGACTTACTCTATTTTGATAGAAACTCTAATAAAAGACATTTCAATGTATTTTTTTCCTAGTGTTTTATAAAGGCCACTCAAATTCAACAATAGAATATTTTCAGGACACATAGTGTATAATTGTTTTTTCTAGTGTACATCTTCAGAGTGACCCTCAGAGCTGTCTTTGCTCCTGAATTTTCCACCTGGTAAAACGTGCATGTAGGTGTCTGGCCAGGGGCACAAGCACTGGGGGGAAAAGATCAAAGGCCTATAAATGTGTCAAACTTTCAAATGCAAATCACCTGCCATAACGCTGCTGAGAACAAATCCTTCATTATCACCATTCTGTGAAAGGCTTAAATTAGCCTGAATTGACTGGAAAGAACAAGAAAAAGAGAGTCATTTATCTTCCTGTGAGTTTTATTACCTTTAGATTTATTTGGCTAATGGTTCGATAGCCCACTAATCCGAATATCTGCATAACAGATTCTTCAAATGATCCATAAATAAAATATGTGATCACATAATGTTGCTATTAAAGTTAAAGTGAGATCTGTGACAATAGATTAATAAAAGAGCACTTACAATAAGCCAGGCTTTTTGATTGTCAAACTGTGAACGACCGTGATTTATGTAATAATTATCAACTGGATTCTTAGCTTGAATTACATTTCGGGGAATTTTTTTGATGAGCACTTCCTAAACTGTATGCTCTCCAGATAGATGCTGTACCCACCTTTATTTTAGGTTCTCATTCTGAAAACATAATTAATTTCTTAAAAAGTACTAAGTCTTGTTGTTTGGGGGTTTTTTTGTTTTGTTTTGTATTTTTTTTATATAGATAGTTTCAGTGATATAATATTTGATCAATCCAGTTGACTAGAAGAGCAAGAGTTACAAACTTCCACAATTGCACTATACTTTATTTATAAGGGGAAATCCTATCACGCTATTTCATTTAACGAACACTTGCAGAGATGTTTTGCTAAGTGAACTTTATTGGGAAATTGAAAGAGGACATGCTGCTTGTCAGGGTGGACAAGCTGATGTCTGAGGGGAGCTGGCTGGGGACCCTGAGCTCATCAAACATCTTCATAAAGTGTCCTCCCAGCACAAAATATTTGGTTTTGTAGTAAGAGAGAAAAAAAAAACCACACTTCTGTTGCTGGTATCTTACAAGATAAATATGCTATCACACAGAAGTTCTTGCAAGATATCATTATTATTGGAAGGAATATAATATTCTTGATGGATTCGTTCACTTCTGTGTAAAAATTCAAACATTTTCAATGCCAGAACTACATGCCCATTTTATAGTTATATCCTTCAGATTATCAATGTGGCGAGAGGAATATTCTCTCCCTAAGACCTCAGTGATGGGCCTATAGATAAGAGAACAAGCAAAGGACTAGTGGCTTTTTAAAAATTATTATCAACTGAAAACAGTATTTCTTTAGAAATCACAAACAAAAATCATGAGGCTATGACTTTTTTCAAATACCTACCTTGCAAATTCTAAGCAATCTATAAGCAGTAAGATTAGGGATTTTCAGAAAGGTAAACAAAGAAAAGTCTGGGAAACAGTGACGTCCCCTTGGATGTCCTCTGGCATTTCAGTAGAGACCAGAACAAAGGTGTATTTATGCTGGGAGATGCGTGGGTGCAAACCCATCACCTTCACTTGGACTTGATGGTTAGAACACCTACAAATCCCACATATCTCATGATAAATAATAAACACATAGAGAACACAAACCACTATCTGAAACCATGCTGTAAAAGCCTGTATTTTTAGGTTAGAAAGGTAATAGAAAAGCAGGAGTAGATGTTGGGCAATACTTGCCTCATTAAAAATTATGGTAGGAGCCACAGGGAGGACAACAGTTTGGCACAGGTTTGTACCAAGGCAGAGCTGCTGATCTGCATGTCTTGGGATTTCCTGTGAAGTTATACCAAAACTGGCAACACAAGTGCTTGGGAACTCAGGATTCATATATGCCCTACGTCACCTCACTGTCGTATCTCCTCCTCTTCTGCTGCATCTCCAAAACTTCTCTGTAGTATCGACAGCACCTTTCGTGGGTTTTTGATAACCCCTCGAGGCAAAACCTTTACATCCTCATGTACCCCTCCTGCATCCTCTATGCTTTTTGGTCTGACTGACAGCTAAAGACAGCCTGTAACACAGCTTAGGGAAGCACAAGTGAGTGGGTTGACCAGCTGACTGTCAGCAGAGCCACTGCCGTTTTCTTTCCTTCAGGAAGGGATGACGCTAATTAAAAGAAATCAGATTATCTTCCACACATCTGACTGGTAGGTTTGATTTCATAAAGAGGTCATTCAATAATTAGGAAAACTAGGAACACATTAGTCTGGATGAAAAGTCCTATAAAGCCCCTGTAGAGTAGCTACGCATGTGGCTGTCACTCCTTTGTTCCGTCCAGCTCCAGGATTTGGGGATTTTGAGCCTCAGCTCAGGGCTCTTTCCTATCCAGCTGCAGAGCATTTAGCTCTCCAGTGCAGAAGATTCAAAGAAAACATCTACAACACATTGCAGTGGGGCTGAGAGACAGAGAGGCTTAAAGGCTAAAGCTGCTCTGAGACCTGGCATTCATGTCAGACTGGAAGACAGCCTGAATTTAACCTGAAGCAGGGCCACAAATTTCCTGTTTTTGCAGCAGATAAAACTTGGACAGTCTCTAGGGTTGGACCTATCTTGTCTGTCTGTTATATTTTATGTGGTGTCACTGCCAGGACAACACTAGGATGTTAGGATGGAGGAAGAAGAGAGCATGTAGGCATTCATTTGCCCACAAGTTTGTTCAAAGAGGACAATGCTCACAGTTCCTCCCACTATGTCCCAAAGAATACCCATAGCTTGCCACAGATCCAACCTTGTCAGAAATATTTGGTAGGATAATTAAGTTGGCTTCAAGCTTGGCAGTGGAGGTGCTGTAGCAGAGCAAATTGCATTTTAAAATTAAGATATTAAAATAACAAATGCTAATGTACAGCTACTTCTACCCTAGCTTGGCATTAAAAATATCCCTGATTAACTTCTTTTCCTTCATTAATTTTTATTCAGGCAGATAACTAAATTTAAGTATCCATTAGGTGGAATTTTAGTATAGGTAGCCTGTTTTCAGTGAGCAAAATTTTCAAAGGTATGTCCCTTTCCCCAGCTGTGCTCAGTCTCTGAAATGACAAAACCTCTAAAACTTGGTCAAGGGAAACTGGGGTGGGGGATTGAGACAAGGCTGTGAATACTGAACTTTCAAAGTTTGATGTGTGAATAATCCTAAGTTAAGTTTAGTGCTGATAGTTGCTACAATGAAGGATACATGAGCAAGAGAACAGTGCCATGGTTCTGTCACCCATCGTAATTTTGTTTTCTTGAAGCAGTTAAAGTGTTTTGTTTCCTGAAGGAGAAAGTGCTAAATCTAGCGCCCAGTTTACTGTTTCGTCAGTAGCACTTGGGTTTATAACAACTCTCAGTAATATTCTAACCACAGCTTCCTTTTATCTGCTGATATAATATGGCAGGGTCTGACACCTTTTTAGACATGAAAAGACTATCTTGTCTCAAGTAACAGCTGCCATTAGTCTCTTTCACCACTCCATTTCCAAGAATCTTTCTTGACAAAAGACCATAGAGCCAAGCCTGTGCAAATCCTCAAAGTTAAATAATCCCCTTCTCAAACTACAAAATTTCTCTGTTAACTAGCAAAAGATTTACTGTGTTCATCAAATTTTTCCTTTTGTTAAGTAGGTTCACACATATAGATAAGCATTTCAATAATCTCTGCTAATACAAAAATGACAGTGAGAGAGATATTGAGAGGTGGTCTTTTTTACATTTTTTCTAGCTCCCTATGTATATATTCCATGTAAGCAGCGTTTATTTCCCTTTATTGTTGATCCCCCATGAATCTGAAACAGTGGGTTACAATCCTAAGGAATGCCAAGTAAATGTTTCCCTATGCTAAAAGAATTTGCTGCCTTTAACTGAAGTTTAATACTGTTTATAAGTGGAAATAATGATATTTATACTGCTAAGACAGACCCTACGGCTCTGCTCTATGTCTCTGCAGAAATCATTCAAGCTAGAGGGGTGCCAACATCAGGACTGATAGTACTGACAGTTCTCTTTAGTAGAGTACTTTACTAGCAGAATAACAGTAGTAGGTGCAGAAAACTTTTCAGACAAGTACTTGAAGAACAACATGCCCTTTACCTACCCCACTCCCACAGTTGGTATATTTTTATTACTTTAGATGAAGCACCCTGATAGAACCTATTTGGGCTGCCCAGGACAGATGATAAATGAAAATCTATTCAGGCTCATCAGGCTGATGAATCACATTGATTTATTCTTACAGGCAGTTTAACATAATTTTGTAGAAATATTTCCTGCAGAAGAAAGTTATGTTACGCCCCCTCCATTTTAACATCATTCTCACGAGTGTGAGAGGCTGCAAAGCAGTCAGCACAGTAAAAAGCTCCAAAAAAAAAAAAATCATCCCTAATCCTTAGATTGAGTAAATTACATAAAGAGGAGAAACCAAAACACTTTAAAAACTGTAATTACCCTTCTGTTACGAATCACAGGTTTAATTCAAGCAACAGTCACCCCAATGATAAATGATTTTATTTGCTGCCATGAGCAGCTACAGCCTAGAGAGGGCATCCTCCAAAGGTTTTTTTCACATCTGTTGTTGCTTCTAAAGTAGTGGCAGAAGACAAAATTAGGATGCATTGCATATGAAAAAAAATTGAACATTTTCTGCTTTTCATGCTTGAACTGTACTTGTGAAATCAGGTTAATTAGTAGCAATAATGAACAACATTTTTTTTTTCTCCGCACTTCTTAATATCTTATGATTATATCTCACTTCTGATTTCCATCGACAAAACATGAACTTGTCATAATTCTGGCACAGTATTTTCAGCAAATCATCCATTAAAGCAGTCATCCCAAGTAGATTTGGAAAACAAACAAAAATCCCTCCAAAAACCACTCTGGCCTCCTAATTCTAAAGAAAGTTCTAAACCACAGAAATTCACACACCATGGGTGCAATTGTATGAGCTCCCCAACAAAAGAGCACATTCCCATACTCTGGGAAAGAACAAAAGTGAGGTAATTCACGTGATATTGGCATTTTTATTAATGAAAATTCATACTCTTGATTCTAGTGTTCAGTATTCAAAATTATCAGCAAGGAAAAAAAATAATACGTAACCGATAACGTTTGCTCACAAAAAAACCTCTACTCAGATCTCTTCATTTCTCACCACTGCGTAAGGAATGGTTCCCTGATCATGGCAGGAGGGTTGGAACTAGATGATATTTAAGGTTCCTTCCAACCCAAACCCATTGTGTGATGCTATGAATCTCTCCATTTACAGTCCCCAGGTGACCGCTACTGTTATTCTCCTTCACAATACTACTCTTCTAGCTACCCTCTCACATCAGCTGAGTGCTTTAGGGTCTCCAAAAGAGAGAGACCATTTTCAAAACTGAAAATAAGTTTCCAATATTTTCGATTTTTTGCTTGTTTCCACAATACATCTCATTTGGAAAATCAACTATAAATAAATTGTCTCCCTCTACCTACAGAGAAAACTAAGAAACTACTATTTTGGCTAATTATATTATCTATAGACCTGGAATTTAGCTTCTGAACTTGGTCCTTGACCTTTATGAATAAAGAACTGACATTTTCATTCAGGCACAGATATTCTAAATTTCTACTATTAACAATATATCTTGCCAAGTGTGGCCTCCCTTCTGGACGGTGCATAGAAAAAGTTACAAATGCTTAAATGTAGATAAGGAGGCATTCCTAATAAGCTGTTGAAGACAACTTTTTCTGGTGTATGAACAGAGATTATTTCTATAATAAAGAAGTGTGAAGAGCACCTTCAAAATTGTAATTGCACTCAAGTTACTAATTTAAAAAAAAAAATTACACGATATTGTTCACAGAATCTGCAATGCCATAATTAGATTTTCTGCAACTTAACTTTCACTCTATTATAAATTGTGTTAGATGGAATTTCAATCTTCTTTAAGAAAATATGCCCCAAACTACAAATGCTTAATTAAACAGCCATCAAATTTCCTTATATATAGTATATATATAACTGCTACAAAACCAGAATGATCCTTATAGCTTATTCCACTCTTTGGAAGATGCACACACTCAAAGAACAGCTTATTATTGGTCATGGCAGATATTAACTTAGCTACCCTGCAAGGTACATCTGCTGTGTGTCTCTATGTGGTCCTTCAGAGACTGTCAACACAAGCAGAATTGCAGGACCCATTTTAAAACCTGCAAAATTAGGTTAGTGAAGCAAAATGCAGAATTCTATTTGAAAAGAGCTGCATCACTTTGTCTTATTAAGAGTATCCAAAGTACTGCAGGCACTATTTTAATAAGTCTGTTTATATAAGCAAGACTAATACAAAAATCCTCACAACTGGCTGGGAAAAAAAGCCTTATTTCATAAATAAATCTCCCTGCTTCCTTACATGCTGCGTCTTGATGCTTATGTATCAAGTTCAGAAAGTAACCATGTCCAGAATAACTGGCACTTGCCCACAATCAGCTGTTTGGTACTTTTGTTAACATTTTAGTTTCAAACTTCAGCTCCAGTAACAGCACTTATTCATCAAAACTGTGTCCACATAAAATTGATAGAGCATATTGGAGAAACTTTGATAGAGCATACTGCAGAAACTTTGAGAAAGAACTCTAAGAAATGATGGTTCATAGTTAATTGTTATTTTATGGAGAACCTAATTGATTTTGATTCTTCCTTTTAGTCTTTCAGACAGGGGAAGGGGACTGTCTGCCCATCTGTAAGTCAGAACAGCACTTCTGTCTTGCTGTGTGGGGTCAGAACCCAGCCTCTTAATTGGTTGCTCTGAACTTTGGGAACAATTAACTTCCCCTACAGAGGATGGCTTTGGACATCCCTGCAATGAGAAAGTATCATCAGCTTTCTTTAAATTGGTTGTTGTCTTCTTCCCTTTAGTTATAAGGGCTGAGTCACTGTTTGTCCTTTTGCTAGTAACAACGCTACTATTTTTCTTTGTAAAACATTTTTTAAACTGACCAGGGTTCAGTTGCTTTTTCTGCTGCTCATAAATCAGGATTTTATTCACATGCCCATCATCACTGTCTTCACTAGAAGAATGTCTGTTCTGACACACACTCTTTTTAGAAGAAGCTTTCCAAGTAGTTTCAATACAAGCTTTTTTAATGTGACAGCCAGTTGCATCTGCTGGCTTTTGAGACACTGGAAGCATCTCACACCCAGGATGCAGTGTTTCTCTTGTTTGCCCATTGAGGGCTAGAGATGTTGAACCACTTACATGATGGTCTTTTAGCATCATTTCAGCCAAGATGTCAGCTTTTCTGTACTGATCTTGACAGATATGTACGCTGGATTCACTTGCACAGTTTTCTGATAGCACATTTTTACTTTCCTGCACTAGTTTATTTAACTGATATGAAGAAGAGACATAATTTCTATCAGGATTCAACATTTCTTTTGTTTGTTTAAAACATTTCAAAGATTCCTGTTGCATTGCATCTTCAGACAAAGGCAGTGATGGAATGGAAGTCTTCCTAAGTATTCTCTCTCTTAAAGACCACTCCTGAAGGTGTCCTGTAGCATCATTTGAAAACAAATCATCTGCACTATCAGAATGTCGATGAGACTGCACAGCACCAGAATATTCTGAGCTATTTCTTGCTGTTTCATGACCTAGTGGATGTGAATGTTCTATGCATGTAGTTAAGTCAGCTGCTGGATTTCGGTCATCACCTCCCTGGGCTGGTGAAGTGCTGAAGAAGGTTCCTTTCCCATCAACACTGCTCAGTTGTAGACCAGCTGTTACAGAGGAAGAGGATGATATCCCTGAATGTTTGGCACATTGTGAGGGCAACACAACTGAGTCAGCCAAAGCACTCTGTAAGTAGGATGATGCAGGCAGAGGAGGAGCAGCTGCTGATGCTGGCACCCAAACACTTGTTCTGCAGGAAGCTGCAGCTAATGCTGCATCTTTTGATTCATTACCTCTCTGCTGTGTCTGATGTTTGGGGGGAGGTTTTGTATCTGATGTGGAGTGTTGCACAGGAAGAATTCCATACGTAGATTTTAAACTAATTTGGGACAGAAGATTGCTAACTTCATCATAAGCACTTGATATATCCTTTTCTTCTGGTCTGCCTTTCCCTTCTAAAAAAAAACAAAACAAAAGGGTATTTCAAATAGCATATAAACCACAGTTAGGATTTCCTAGTGCTAAAGTATAAAATAGTAAGACTAAAGCATAGTGCCTGTAAGGTATCATGTTCTCATCTTGACAAAACATGATATCGATCAACAGTAGGAGAAATGTTTTTTGCTTTTGCTTTTTGTATTCTGGCAAGACACACAAGTTCATAAGAAATAAACTTTTGTACTTACTTTTCTTTTTCTTCTGAAGAACTTCTGACTTTTCCAGTTGATAAAGGGCAACAACATCAGGATAAGCAGCCTGAAACAAAGACTCCTCTTCTACTGTGACTACAAATGATTCCACAGGCTCATCTTCTGGATCAATATAGTGCTCTGAAAAATTAATGAATGTACTTTTGACATGTGTATACACACAACTCAAAGCAGGGAATGAAAAACCAAAGAACAAAAGATTTGAGTACAAAGACACATAAAAATGTCAATAGTACAATATTTGAGATTTACCTACAAGTGAAGTCTTTCTCTTTCTGTCAGTCTCCTGGCACAAATGGGCTCACTGCAGGTAGGAGTCTGGCAGCATAGAAAATGTTCTAGCTAGTAAACAGTCACAGCTTCAGGTACACAGTGAGACCTTCAGTTCAGGTCTCATTAACATGTACCAGAAAAAGTAGCTGAAGACAGACCAAGTCCCTTGCTTTCTGGGTAGATTTCTTTTTCTCTTTCAAGCATTGCTTTCACTTTCAGGGTATGTGAAATTTGATGCGCATTTTCTACTGTTTCCATAGAACACTTTCTAATCTCACCAACATATCATTGGCTCAGAGTGTTGTCAAGCTCTTCTCTCTTTAAAGCATGCTTTTATCTTTTTCTGTGAACTGTTTTGTCCCATAATGTACATAGAAACCACACCCACCTGGTTTTTGCCACTCAATTTCAAAACAAGGTGATCCATTTTTAACACGTGTCTTGACAATCCTGTAAGAAGACAAAGTCTATTAAATGATTTTGAACAGGAAATGAAAAATATCTAACCTATCTAGAAATGTTTCAATATTCTAATTTGAAATGATTCAGAGCACAAAATCTTTCTGTTATAGTGAAATTACTATATCTTTAAAAATACACTACTCTGTATAAGTTATACAGTAAAATTTGGGGTATAGATTCAAGTACTAAAAATTTTTGGAGTTTTTTAATGCTCGGAAGAGCATTTACACATAATCAAAAAGCTTTTCTGTAGCATATAAACATAAGGCAGACTCCTACATCAGTTTTGTATCTTCAGCTGACCTGCCTCAAAGGCAGGTCCTTCTTGACCAATCTCATCTCCTTCTACTATGGGAGGGGATGAGGGAAAGGCTGTGGATGTTGTCTGCCTACACTTTAGTAAAACCTTTGATGCCATTTCCCACAGCTTTCCCTTGAGGAAACCAGATGCTCGTGGCTGGGATGAATGCACTGGGTAAAAAACTGGATGGATGGATGGGCCCAGAGTGGCGGTGAATGGAGTTACATCCAGTTGGTGGCTGGTCACTAGTGGGGCTCTCCAGGACTCACTACTGGGGCCAGTCCTGTTTAACATCTCTATTAGTGATCCGAACAAGGGGATTGAGACCACCTTCAGTGAGTTTGCAGATGACACCAAGTTGGGTGTGAGTGTTGATCTGCCGGAGGGCAGGAAGGCTCCGCAGAGGGATCTGGACAGCTTGGATCCATTGTCCAAGGCCAGTTCTATAAGTTCAAAAAAACCAAGTGCTGGGTTCTGTACTTTGGTCAATGGCATCCTGGCTTGGATCAGCAATAGTGTGGCCAGCAGGACGAGGGCAGTGATTGTCCCTCTATGGCACTGGTGGGGCCACACCTCGAGTCCTGTGTCCATTTCTGGGGTCCTCAGTACGAGAAAGACACAGAGGTGCTGGAGCACGTCCAGAGAAGGGCAACAGAGCTGATGAAGGCTCTGGAGCAAAAGTCCCTTGAGGAGCAGTTGATGTAGCTGGGAGTGTTTAGCCTGGAGAAAAGGAGGCTCAGTGAGGACCTTGTCACTCTCTACAACACTCTGAAAGAAGGTTGTAGGGAGGTGGGGGTCAGTCTCTTCTCCCAAATAACCACTGACAAGACAAGAGGAAACATCCTCAAGTTGTCCCAGAGGAGGTTTAGATTGGATATTAAGAAAAATTTCTTCACAGAAAGGGTGGTCAAGTAGTGGAACAGACTGCCCAGGGTAGTGGTTGAGCCACCATCCCTTCAATTTAAAACATTTGTAGGTGCGGCACTGAGGGACACAATTTACTGGTGGACTTTTCAGTGCCAGGTCAATGGTTAGACCTGATGATCTTAGAGGCCTTCTCCAACCTAAGCAATTCAATGATTTTAAGATACTAATGCCAGAGAAGGCTGTTGCCATAGACAGTAACTTTCTGAATGACCAGCCAGGGTCATTCGTATCTTTTGTGTGAGAGGATGAGGGAAAATAAAACATGAGCTGAGCAGGGACAGTCAGTCACTGACATTTTTTTAAAAACATTATCTATACCCAAATTTAGTAGGTTCCAGATGTCAAGAGTAGGATCATGCTGATCCTGCTGAACCATTACTGCATTTTTAAACACTTTGTTAACAAAAGAAATCTTCTAGAGCACACATTATCTGTCTTTTAAACTGTTGAAACACTAGAAAGTGTTATAAAGAATGTCAGTGAGTTCATTCATCAAGGTAAATGCTAGTAATTTATCTTGCCAATCTGTTCAAAAAACATCCCCCAACCAGTCTCTCCAATCTTTTGAAAGATAACATTGAATAAAACAGCTTCTCTGAAAGTAATAATTTAAGACTAGGACACATCAACCCAGCAGAGATATTATCACACTGCTACTGACTGTCCTCCTGTCCCCCAAAATTAATGTCTAAAAATCTTGACCAGCATCAAGGAACACAGAAAAGATACTAACCTTCTTGTAATACAAGAATTAGGGACAGGAGGAATTTCGGTTTCATTTGGGAAATGAAACCATCAGATAAAGTTAAAATAAATAAGAATTCTCTTTACACAGTGAAGTTGAAACTTGCCAACAGACACTGTAGATTCTAGAAGTTTACTTAAGTTTAAGAAAATATTAGATCATTAAAAAAATAAATTACACCAAGGGCTGATAGAATAAGAAGATCCTAATTCTGGCTCAGAAAATCCCTGAGTAACAGAAGCCTGGATGGTGGGAAAATATTCTGTGGGAAAATAATTACATGCTTATCTTGCTTTTCTCCCCTGCACGTCAATTTTTTGTAACAGGATCGTTGGCCATTTTTGTATTCCTAAATGCAGGGGTCCTGAGTGAAAAGTAGTTTTGTATATATATATAGTACAACAGTTGGCAGGTCTTATAACAAATCAGAGACCACAAATGAACCTGCAGATGCTCATTTCTAAACCTGGGCTCTTATTATGAACCACAGAACTCAATTCAACTTCTGCTTAGAACCTGAGCAGAGGATCTAACCTCTAAGGCTAAAACTCATGTGCAGATCCAAGGAAACAGAACAGAAAGTAAGTACAGGAAAACACAGGCACTGCCATTTAGAATGAAAGGCAACTATACTGTGGATTATTTTGTGCAGCAGTAATATAACAATTGGTGCACCTATCTAAATTTTTACCTCTATTCAAAATGAGCACAGAGCTTGAAACAAAGCTGGAAGAAAACCATATTTCCATAAAAAACACAGGGTTTTTTCTTTTTTTATCTGGGAGCAGAAGTCAACATATTAAGTTCAAGAAATCAAACTACATTACCTTATTGCCTGCAGTTGTTTCGAGTCAGTGTATCCAGATTTTCTCTGGATCATATCATAACGTGTCAACAGTGCTAACAGTTTCTTACAAGCATAATGTTTGTCCCATTCCATCTTCTCTGAAGCAAATATCTGTTAGTATAAAAAAAACCCTCAAACTTTGAAACTTTTTTTATTCTGTTAGATACCATGCTTAGCCAGTTATGTAGTAGGGACACGGGACTAAAGACTTAAAATATCTAGAGTGTTTTTATACTTTAGTGTAATTCCCAATGATACATCACTGACAAGAGTCATCCCTAACAGTGGCAGATTCTTCAGATCTCAATGGCAAGCCAAGGAAACACAGTTGTGTAGTGGCAGCAGCAGGAATGAGACAGTTGTTAAACACCTTGTCAGATTAAGATCAGCTTTACAATTTTAGGCTTTCAAACATTAAGATGTTGTAGCAAGATTCTTATTTCCAGTAAGGTTACTAATGAGGATGACAATTATCAGAAATGCCTTCCTTAGTAATAAACAAAAAACTACAAAGCTGAATATCCAGTATTCTGTTATATACCTGAAAGGACAACAAATTTGGCCTTCGATATTCCTTTATGTTGATCAATTTATTCTTGTTTACTAGAAATTCTTGGATAACCTTGAGATAAAACAAAAAAGAGACAGTTTAAGAGAGGGCTGAATATTTAAATTCCAATTAATTAATTAAAAAAAGAATATTTAAATTATGTTTGTTACCTCAGAGAATGGAAAGCCTTCACAGCTCTTAGCTTTTCTGCAGGTAAAACAAATGTGTTAAGAACTGAAGAGAAATGGGAAAGATGCAGAATCTAAATGATCACCCTGCACATGAACACAGAGAAAAGCAGTTCAATTTTCAAGACATTCCTACTTTCTGATATTGTCCTCCACGGCATTTGCTTGTTTCACTTGCTCTAACTGATGCCATTCACAAGGGCAGTGTTTGGAGTCACTGGGTTTGCAGTATCTTTTGCTTTCACAGAATTTACATCCACTGTGCTCGTGCTCCTTGTATGATCCTATAGCAGCAGAAACACAAAGTGAGGAGAAAAAGCATTTCCAAAATTTCAAAATATATAAAGCCAATATTACAAATACAAAGCTGAGAACACATATGAATCTGATGTGAATAGCAGCTGTAAGCAGATTGAGTGCACCAGCTGCATTTCTGTATACAGTAAAAACTGACAAATACATGCAAGATGCCATTTTTTGAAGACTTTTTCCCTCAACTGTTTCAGACCTTATGCTGAAAACTATCACCTAAGTAATAGTTTACTTTACCTAAAACTATTATAGAAGAAGTGTGTGATAACCTGGCAAACATATATTACTTATATATTTGAAAGAAGTTTTCTTTCACCAAATGCTGGGTTTGAAGGAGTTCACTGATCAAAAATGCTTCCAAAACAAGGTTCCTTAGGATTAATAGCTTTTTATGAAAACTCTGCAGCAAAACCCATCAATGCTAATGGGATTCGGTCCCCTTGATGCAGGACCAATTCAGGCAACTAAAGAAATAGTTGCTGGGCAGTACAGCATACTTTCTTTAATGAAAATGTTAAAAAGACAAATATCTGGGATTCCACAACAGCATTGTGATAATATTCCATCTGCCATCAACTAGTTTCATATTTGAAGAAAACCAGTTCCAAGCCTTAAAAGTATTTATACAAAGCTAAATATATACAATATTGAAAATGTGAAGATGGGCCAGAAGCTGAAAAGCAAATTTTAATGCTAGTAATTAAAAAAAAAAGCAACCATAACCCAATCAATCAAACAACCAAAAGTCACCCCTACACCACAATAAAAAAATAAACAATTGGGCCAAAAATAAAATTCAGCCCTTTTTACACTGACCTGGATGGTGGCACTCTGAACAGTGAATTACCCTTTTAACAACCAAAAGTGGATTATCATCATACTGGAATTGTTCTTTCCACTGATCAAACCTAAAAGGATCAAGAAATATTTTTAACTTCCACATTAAAACACTGAAAAATACTCTTTATACTTCTCTGGCATCTATCCAAGAAACACAGTTTTCCAATCTACAGGGGTAGAACAGGGTTCTTTTACAGTATGTCATATAATTGTTGGATTTCTAGTATTGACACACACATTATGATAACAAACATAGAAAGCACTCAGTATCTCAAATCTTCAAATCCACAACCCATTAAAAATCAGCAAAAGTCTCTCATCAGTCCCTATGACTTTCTTTCCAATTTACCAACATACACCTGCTATCTCAAACCTATGAGCCAGCTAATGTTTAAAACTATTAAGAAGCTTTCCTAGCACAGCACCCAATTCCTTTCACAAACACAAGGAACGTGGTAATACCCTCCCTAAATTGAAGTACTACAAATGTTGTCTCAGAGCTGAAGTGCATACTATTCAGTCTTTGAATGAAACCAAAGTACTTACGTAAATTTCCATTTTACCTTTGCAGTAAATTTTGACCTCGCAGAGTCTCAATTAACTTTAAAGCTTGTTCCTTCCCAACTCCTGGAACCCCCTATAGAGAAACATGAAACATTACATAATTTTGACCAAAATATTCATATTTTCACAAAAAACACCTTCATATCATTATGTAGACAAATTACAAAAGTGATCTCAGATATTGAGAACAAATTGAGAAAAATATTTTTGACCAAGTTCTAAGGGCAGAGAAGGTGACAGGTTACAGTTGTACTGCCACTGTAACACACAAGCTGCATAAAATGTTCTAATGCTCAATAGCACCTCAGGTAAAATAAGGCAGAGAAAGAAGGAGAAAGCAATAGTAAACTAAAAGAAATTAGATCCAGAATAGATAACAAGGAAGAGGTTACAATGACAGTGGTGAAACACTGGCACACATTGCCCAGAAGTGGTGGATGCCCCATTCTGGAAACATTCAAGGTCAGGTTGGACGGGGCTCTGAGTGACTTGGTCTAGTTGAAGATCTCCCTCTCACTGCAGAAGGGCTGGACTAAGTGAACTTCAGAGGTCCCTTCCAACCCAAACTATGGTATCATTCCATAATTTAAAACACACATATTGCTTTATAGTTCCTCTTTCCATCCTTCCTCTATTTTTCCAAGAATCAGTACAGCTGAATATAAAGATTGTATTAAGTGTGTTTTCTACAACATCATTACAAATAAATCTATGCTTCTTTTTATTCAGCTGTAATGGCAGAACTGAATACACTCAACCATACAAAATAAATCTACATTCCAAACCAAGTTCTCATTAGACTACAGCCAGACATTCAGGTAAGAGTCAGATATTCAGCTTCTCCAAGAAAACCATTATCTTCATACATTTTCAAAAAAGTAAGTGCAATTATAGAGTGGTATTCTCATTTACCTGTTCTGCCAATCCTCATTCTCAATGTACTCCTGTAATTCAGTTTTCCTTACAAGTTTCTGTCTTCATCTACTTCACTGGGCAGCAAAAACTCAAAGGACCTATCTAACACTTTGGGACTATGTAAGAACAGGGCATTCAAGGAGCTGCTCCATTGCAATAACCACTGATTATCCACTTTTTCTCTCTCTCTGTCTCTATACAGTAGTAACAAACTATTTAAAGATTCCTATAACAGAAACAAGATTTTAAAAAAACACATCCAGACAAAAGTAATGAGAGTTTTGTGTTCTTTCAGCAGTATCAGTAGTTTAAAAGAACAGCTTTATCAAACTGTAACACAGTGATTTAAGAAAAATTAGATATCCAATGCAAGCCTGAAGGGGAGCAACCATTGCCCGAAGTCACTAAATGACAAACTGTATGAAAATCAGGTTTCATCCCACTGCCTTTCCCTTTCAAATAGCCATTACAACAGCTTCTGTTCAAAGTCTCAAAAAAGATTTCAAGAGCTTACAGAAAAAAAAGAGAAAAAAAGAAAGAAACAAATGAAGTAGTACTGAGTGACATTCCTCTTGATTAATTAGGTAAACTTTCAAATAGATCACTTCTACTTCTTCATAAATTATATATTTACAAACAATGGAATAGGGATACATCTGAACTGCATCCAGAACTGCCTTTATTAATAAATACAGCTCCAAACTATCACTACTGAGTCTTCCAAACAGCACAGACAAAGCTGTTTTTCTCATTTTTCCACAGCTACTCTGCCAGGGATGTAATTGTGTAAGGGATCCTCACAAACAATGGAGTTCTCACACCTTGGCTCAATATAATCAACATCTAAACTTTTGCCTTCATCTCCACCATAGAAAAGGTTTGGAATAATACAAAAACATTTTAGAAAGATTGGTGTTCATGAACTATTTTGATTAACCTTTCAAAAAAAAATTACAGTGCTTTACTAAGGATCTTCTTCAACTAGATCTCATTAATTGTACGTTGCATAAAGCTTTGTCAGCATGCACGTCTCCCTTGATACAGTTTATTGTTTTTCAAGACAGTATAAGCACCTAATAAAAAATAATTATATTGCTTACTTTTGGAAGATAATCACAACCCAGCAGAACAGCTAGCCCAATCAAAGACTCTCTGTCACAACCAAGTTTCTCCTTAATAGACGACATTGTGTAACAGTCGAGATGTGGATCCTGCAAGAGGAATTTATTGCATATTATTTCTGGTACATGACAGAAAGAACTGCACTGAGTCACATTTAGTTGTCATTCCCACTCCTATTCACTCACATCTGCAGGAAATGGGTCTATCCCATAAGAGAGGTCTAACAGCAAAAAAACCCCTGCAATTAAAATTCATAATGTAATGCATGGATACCACATGAATTAAAAATTCTGGAACTTAAAGTTCTAAGTATGGGCATCAACTGTTGAAAGAAAGTAAAATAAGCCAAGAGATCCAGCATACAGCTGAATAACCACGTTATGCGATGGGTGAGCAGCTGGCTCACAGGTCAGGCACAAAGAGTTACATTAGACTGGTGACCTGATACTAGTGGGGTTCCCAAGGGCTCCATCCTTGGCCCAGTTCTCTTCAACTTCTTCATTAACCACTTGGACTCAGGACTTGAAGGAATACTAAGTCAGTTTGCTGATGACACTAAATTGAGAGGAGCTGTCAACACTCTTACGGACAGAGAGGCCCTGCAGAGAAACCTTGACAAATCAGGAAGATGTGCAATCACCAATCACATGAAGTTCAACAAGGGCAAGTGCCAGATTCTGCACCTGGGACAGGGCAACCCTGGTTGTGTGTATAGACTGGGAAACGAGAGGCTGGAGAGCAGAATTGAGGAAAGGACCTGGGGGTCCTGGTCAGTGGCAAGTTGAATATGAGTCAGCAGTGCCCTGGCAGCCAGGAGGGCCAATCGTGTCCTGGGGGACATCAGGCAAAGCATCACCAGCCAGTCAAGGGAGGGGAGTGTCCCGTTCTGCTCTGCACTGGGGTGGCCTCAGCTTGAATATTGTGGCAGTTTTGCACACCACAATGTAAGAAAGACATTAAGGTGTTAGTGTCCAAAGCACAGCAACAAGGACAGTGAAGGTTCTGGAGGGGAAGCCGTATGAGAAGCAGCTGAGGTCACTTGGTCTGTTCAGCCTGGAGAAGAGGGACTGAGGGGAGACCTCACTGCAGTTACAACTTCCTCGTGAGGGGAAGTAAAGGGGCAGATACTGATCTCTGTAGTGACCAGTGACAGGACCTGAGGGAATGGTCTGAAATTGTGTCAGGGGAGGTTTAGGTTGGATATCAGGAAGTTTTTTACACCTAGAGGGTGGTTTGGTTGGAGCTTTGAAATAGCCTCCCCAGGGAAGTGGTCACAGCACCCTAAGCCTGTCTGAGTTCAGGAAGCGTTAGTACAATGCTCTCGGGCACATGGTGTGAGTCTTGAGGTGTCCTGCACAGGACCAGGAGTTGGACTCGATGATCCTGATGGGTCTCTTCCAACTCAGTATATTCTATGATTCTGATTCAAGGTGTTTTTACTGTTTACTATCTGTAGAAAAAGTGTGGCAAAACTAACAGTATCAAGTACTAGTGACTGTGCAAGTCATCTCGGGAAGTGCAGTTTTTAAAATACATGTAAACATTTTAATCTGCTACTTGATTAAAAAAAGGAGAAATACAATAAAAATGCTACCTAGCATATTAGATATGAACTAAAGAAACACCTGAAGCTTTGAAGGGTAAAGGGACTCAAATACAACATGAAAACAAGATTAACATGAATCAAAACATAGGACACACCTCTTCCAGAAAAACGACCAAAAAAAATTCCTACACAAGCCAACAACTGAAAGCAATCTATTTTTCTGGAACAGATGGCCTGACAGACAAACACTCACATAAATTACTTTTTTGTGCTGACATATATGTAGACAAAGTACACCTGAAGGTTGAGCTTGCTTTCATTGTTGGTGATAAATGACAAAGAAGTTGAATGAAAGAAAAGAACCAGGTCAAGGAAGATACTAAAGCATGCTGTATCATCAAAGCAAAAAACCTTCCATCAACTTTAATTATTTTTTTAAGAAGTTAATGGTTTGTAGTGCATTTTTTCTGTTCTATTGACTTTCTCACATTACTGACGCATTTTCTCAGCAAGTCTTTCCGATGAACATTATAAATTACAGAAATTTGGGGTTTTGTTTCACCATTTCTGGGACACTGTATTAATAAATGAACACTTCAGTTCAAGGTCATAAGTTATTTGTTTTTTTGTCACAACAATCGCCTATGACACAGATGCACAATCTCTACCCCACTCATGTTGCATTGGGACTAATAGTATTAATTGCAAGATGGAAGTGTGTGAATACTTATTAGATGCAAGAGGCTCAGCGCTCCCACATGGTCTAAAGCTAAATTTGTAGGAAGCAGTTACTTCACTCAATAACTTCGCTGTAGAAGAGGAAAGGGGAAAAAAAAGTTTGCTACTTAGCTCTTCACAGGGCAGTACAAACACAGACAATATTACCCTAAGTGTTTCAGTAGTTTTGCTCTCACATTCAATACACAAACTGCCGGTGAATCAAACAAAATGCTCCTGTCATAAATGTACTATTTTAAACAAACCCAACTACTAGAGAGCGAGTGCAATAATATCTAAGTAATTTTTTCAAGTCCCTTCTCTATTTACATTTCTGTAAAGAGTCTAGAGAGGGTGGGAACAGGATGAGGTAATTACCTTAGCATTCATAGCAAAGTTCCTATAAACTGTTTGAGCTCCATATAAGAAGGCATCTCCGTCATTGGTAATGCAGCCATCAACATGTCCTTTTGCATTCAGGTAGGCACACATTGCCTCTGCTTCCCCAGCTGCTTGAACCCAAGGGACACCTAAACACTCCAGCAGTTCAAGACACTAAAAAGGAAGGAGAGATTGAATGATGAATTATTAAATTCACTTATTAGCATGCATTTTCTCACAAGTGCATATAAATGCTGCTACTGTTGCACTGCCTATACAACGCTATATCAATAAAAGCACTACTTTAGCAACAATAGTTTACTATAATTAACAGTGAAAATAAACATCCAACAGAGAGCTAAGTATTAATTCCAGGACTTGAACACAGTAGGATTAATGGTCACTACTTCACAAAAATCTTTACACTTTAAATAAATATTTAGGATGCTTTCAAAAGAAGAGTAACAAAGGAATACTTATCTTTGTGAAGCAATTCTGTTTACTCAAGCAGTAATACTGAACTAGACCAGGCATCTTCCAACAGGTGCCAGACTTCCCGAGAATAACAAGCATTAAAATACAATGCTGTCAGCCTCATAAGACTGGACCACGGTATAAGACACATTGGTATATATTCATATATACTTCTTACAAATTTCAGAGAAAAAAAAATAATTCTTTTTAGAATTTAAGAATAAAAAAATGAATTGATATGTGCAATCTACTGAAGTCATGAGTGTCTACAAATTCTAGTTCATAAAATTTTGAATAGATAAAAATTGTTAACGAGGGAGATAAAAAGAATATCAATATTAACACTATAAAAGAAAAATAAAGTTAAATTTCTGTAATAAATGCTCAATTATGGCTGTTGCTCACTACTAGCATAACATGCATGGGAACATATCAAATGAGAAAATTTTTCTGCAACAATGAACACTTGCTGTAGGGCTCAACTTCAAAGGTGCATGTCCCCTCAAATCTCAAAATACTGTTTAAATTTGTTGTGTATAAAGCTGTGAGAGACTGAAATGTTAAGGGTTGATGACTCAGACAGTCTGCTGCAAAAGCAGCAGGTGCTTTGCTGAAGCCAGGTTCGCATGCCCCAACCGAAGGGAAGGAGGAGAGTTTTTGGGTGGTTCTTGGGAGTTTTTGGTGGCAGAAACCTCTGACTTGCATAAAACAGAGGGGGTGTGCACCCACCACCAGAGGATGACCATGACAAACCTTTGTTAAGCAACAAGCTGGTTTTTGAGCCATATGTGAGCTGGGATAATGCTTTTTATCACTTCACTTTCCTCCCTTACACAACTGGCTCAGGCGTAAAACTCCCCACCCCAGGAAGGTCATGGGGACACTCACATTCACATGTAGGCCTGAAGGTGATTATCCCTTCTGATAGGGCATAACTGGACCAACTACACTGACGTGAGAGGCGGCTGTCATGTCTTAGAAGGTGTCATAAATCACCAAAGACCCCTGGGCGTTCCCACCTGACCCTGAATGTATATTAACCCACTGAACTTTTTGTTGTGTGGGCTTCCCTCACCCCCAACAGATCAGGACTGCGACCATCACTTCAAACAATGCACGTCTAAATCGCAACAGTCAAGTCTTGTCTCTGGATCCACAGATGATGACATCTTTCCTCTCCACTATCTACTCTTATCCCTTCTTTCTTTTTCTTTTCCTTATATATTTTGTTATTTTTATACTTTTATATTGTTATATTTCTATAGATAATAACCAAAACAGCTACGCACCTCCTTTCCATTGCAACCAAACTGTTCCAGAGTAAACCTGCCATATATATATATATATATATATAGGCACACACATACATACACACACATGCACACCCTGGTCATTCAGTGTCTTTTCTTTCTAATCTGCCCCAAGGGATCATTAACAAGAACCTCAGTTACCTCACACCTTCAGGTGTAGGTGGTAACAAATGGTATTCATTATTTTAAGTTCCTGTATTTAATTTGGTTAAGATTTCTTTCTATCATATCAAAAATACTGAAACACAGCCCTCGATCCCTCACCTCTTTTAACATGGCTTTAAATAAAGATCTCCCTGTTCTGGCAGCTCCAACTTTCTTTGAAGGTCCATAGCGCATCTCATTCCTCTTAGTCATGGTGTCTGCTTTCAACTTGGGGGCCTCTCCTTCCATCACAAACACTAGTTTAATTCCCATTGATGTGAAGAAAGAGAACCGAAAAAATAGGTTTCTGCAATAAAGCAAAGCTGTATTATTAGTGAAGCCTGATTTCTTCAAACATTTTCCTTATATCCCTTAGCCTACCTCAGGAACAATCTTCCACTTCTTATGATTCTCTAGCCCCCAAGATAAACAAACCTTTTACCTACATCCCTGTCTTTGGTTGAAGTTGCTATACCATGAAATTGTAAAGAGCCTGACAAAATGCCCAAGAAAATACTATGTAAGGTCAAGAAAAATCTTTCTTGGGTGTAAAGATGTAAGCAAACTTAAAAGGCTTAATAAAAAACCATTCAATATCCAAAGTCTGCTTCCAAACACATACCCACATTGATTCTTTTATATCAAATATTAATCCCAAATCTATCAGTACAGGTACATCAGATTCTGAAGTGACTGAATGCTGTAGTATTAGACAGACTCACAGATACCACTGCCAGGCCAATTTATTTCATATGCAAACCAGCATCACTGAGGGATGGAGTTTTGCAAGGCATTAGTAGACCAAACATTTATCACAAGAGTAAAATTAAGAGCAATAATATCAAACAGCATATGCTTTTTCCAGTATCTCCAGGATCAATCTTTCAAAAGGAGTAGTTCAAACATTTGTCCCTTTGACTGACATGGAGAGACCATTACTCTAGATTTAATTTTGTACAGGTGCTATGTGCAAAAAGGGTAAGCTTTGGTCATGCTTCAAGTTTTATAGTTAATTATCCATTTGGGGTCATAAGCACGTAATACATTAAGAAATTATTCTCAGAAGATGCCAATATTTCATATCACGTCCAATTCAACAGAAGTCACAAAAGCACATAACACCATGCAGTAACTCAGTATTCTTGAGATAACCAATGTCACTGATCAAAAATTGTATACATTTTCATTTTTGTCAGCACTGTTTGCAGAAAACAGTGCTTTGAAGTTACAGCGGTTTAGACATGCTCATAACTCGGGTGAGTCATTTAAATAAAAAATTAAAAATACATATATTTGTAATGGTTGTTCAAATGCCTGAAGAATTATTTGAACATATTTATTTCACCATGAGGTCTAACTAGAATTCACCTCAAAGCCTTTACATATGTAACATAAGCAATAACTGAATCAATACACTCATCAAATGGATTTCATAGGTAATCTTAAAATTTTTTGAATAAGTAACACATCTAAACTATACAGTTCCAAGAATTTTGGCTGCAAAAATTTATATGGATACCATACCTGAGATGTGGCTTGGTAACTACTCCAATCATCTTTTTAACTGTCTGTGCTTCACAAACCCACAAACTTAAATCAACAGCAAGTGTTTTTCCTTTGAGACTGCTCAGGTTGACAGGTTGTCTCACAGGCTCAAGGATTTGCCACAGATTAGTCACTCCCATTGTTCTAGCTTCTTTGTTGTCAGAAGGAAGGTTTTACCTGTGAAGACCAAAAAAGTAAAATACTTTCAGAACATAACATGAAATGTGTGTAACACAATGTGAATGCGAGGTTTGAAAAAGAAATATATTTGTCATAATCAGTTCTACTTTTATAGCCAAGAACACTTGCAATCAAGCTTTCTAAGTGTGTAGTGATTCCAGTTCACAGATGGTTTATAACTAAATACCTTCTTTGGACTGAACATCTGCATTACTAATAAGCTGAATATAAATAAAAACGAACTCAGCTGAGGAAAAAAAAAACAACCAATAAAAATTATTCATTTCCAAGTCTCATGTGTCCCTTACATATAAGCACAATCCAAGCTTTATTTAAAAAAAAAAAAGAAAAAACATAGGATTCCTGAGGATTCCAGATTTAAAGTAGGATCCACATTAAATTTTTTCCATTCAAACAGAGGTAGCTTAAAGCTACTTGAAGAATATTTTCAATCACCACAGAACTGACACTTTCCTTAGCATTCCAAGATGATACTAGAAGGGTCAACACCCACAGATTCTGGTTTGGGAAATTTGTGTTGGAATTCAGGAAAAAATGACAGAGGGTATTGCAGCAGTGGTTGCTCAGAGGCTGCAGAATCTCCATTCTTGGAGATTCTTAACATCCAGCTGGCATACTGTCCTACTACTTTAAACCAGTACTGGTGGAATCAGCAGTGATTGTCATCAAAATTCGGGAATAAAACTCCTTAACATCGATGCCATATTAAGAAGCAGGCATCACTATTATGGCACCAGATGCACAGGGGATAAGTGCACACCTAGCTCAAGATGGTACAGATATTTATTAGCAAGGAATATATACATTCATCAGAAAAATGTTACATGTTTCCAAACAATTTGCTACTTTAGGTGGCCAAAGAGTCCCTAAACAGGATCAGGATGACCTGGTTTGTTACAAAGCTCTCAGGGTTCCACCAACCACCACCTCTTCTCAGTTTGAAGCACACTGAGCTCCTGAGGTCCCTTCCACCGAATGTTTTGACATTTTTAACACCCTGACTGCAGAAGCACATCAGTGTGTGTGCATTCTGTTAACTTTGGTATTGTGTGACTGGCACTACCTATAATGCATGCCAGTTGAAAACATACTACCATTAGGTGGTGTATCTCTTTGTCTCTTATTTAACTTATACAGCACTACTCTCCATGCTACCCCATCACTGGAGTTTCCTCTTTTTCACTATTCTTCTGGTTTCCACCCCTTGCCAGTTCTAACCAAGGCCTCTAGCACATACTCTGCTTTCCCCCCTAACAATGCCAATCTATTCCTGCACTGTCTTATTGCACAAGGTTTGTCTCATGCTTATTTGTTTTCTCTCTTATAAGGTAAAAATAAAATCTGACATGTTTTGTATTTCTTTCTTTTTGATTTTGACATTACTGTATATGCAGAAAAATGAAAATGCTCTTTGAATAAATCATGACTAAGTGACCTACCAGTGCTTGGAGATCTGCTTAAGACACGTGAGGAACTGAACCATGTTCAATTCAGCAGCCCCTCACCTTTAACATCATCACAGTCTGTCAGAGTAGCAAGCCTGTCTTTGGAGAGTGCATTCTGTTATACTCTAAATCTGTTTTAAAGCAAGGCAGCTAATCGATTCCAGGTTGCCTTTAAATCAAGTTCTCACATAAAGATTTACTTTCAACAGAAATCACATCTCTAATCCATTTCTTTAACTACTACAATCATTCAACCTGATTTTAGTTGTATGCATACAAAGCACAATGTGTTGCTTTTGTTGTTATACCTCAAGCACATAAAATAAGCTAAAAGCACAATTTAAGCATGCAAATACTTGGTATAACTTTTTGAAGTTCAGGATGATCGCTTCCCTGATGCACAGGGGAGGTATCCAAACCTTCCCAAAAGACAAGTGTGATATTCAGCTTCAGTGAGAGAACACCTAGCAAAGAAGGGAGATACTGTTCTGATATTGTCATTTGGTTTCTGCCAGTCTGCGTCAATACAATTTCTTAAAAAAAAACGGTGTTAGTCAGTTGCTAAATACTGTTGTGGAATATCACATGGTACTTAATTGATGGGAAAGACAAATACACTGCAAACACTTTATTATTTGTAATCTTATGGAATGTAAAGAAAAAAAGTATAAAAAAAATGGAAACAAACAAACAAAAAAACCCCAAAGGCCCACTTTTTCATTACAATAAAGTGTAGTTATTTGAGGACTAAAGTTTTCCATATCCACACTCAATATATATCTAAGGATGAGTTATGAAAGCCTGCAAGACCTACCAGTCTTTGCTTTTTTCAGAGTGTATTTTGTAAAATAGTTAATCTGGATCCTTTATACAAATAGCTCAACTACTTCTAATACAAATTATCTGTCTACTCAGATTTTATTTAAGAGCTTCACTCACCGCAAGCCCCCAACCTGCTCAGAGAGATGGCAACTCCCAAAGGAGGGAGAAAGAATTTGATTTATTTTCATATACTTAGAAATCACTGAAAATCATTAACAGTAAATATAAACAAACAAACAATCCCCCCCAAAATAAGTCTCAATTTCTCATTAGGCCAGAATTTGTTAAAACTACACAGCTTTTATGTTTTTTAAACAATGTTTTAAGACTGCATTCTGCTCTACAAAATTTTTTACACAACCAGAAAAGCTAACTACTTAAAAATAACTACAGATACTTTCACACATTATCAAAGGTTAGTCGAAAAGACAGCCAAGCGTATGATTTATGACACGGGGGAGGAGGAAAAAGGGAGGAGGGGGAGGAAAAACATGGCGGAGGAAACAAAAAAGTCCAAACAGGTTTTTAAAAACTCCCCTCCCCTCTCTCTGCGCCATCCCAGCACAGCTCTGCCAATAAACCTGCGCACCTGAAGCACAGAAGCATTTACAGATTCCTCCTAAAACTCCTACGGATTTTTCTCCCCTGACGCAGACAGAACTCAGCAGCCACCCGAGACGAAGAATACCCAGACGCGCGGGCTCCCCGCCCGCGGAGTTTGAAACTCCCGCCTCGCTGCGCCAGCGACGCCCGCGCACCGGGCCCACAGGAACAGGCGTGCCCGAGCACCGCGCGAGGTGTCCGGCCTCGGCTCAGCCTTCGCGGACACCGACAGGAACTCACATCCCAGTGGGAACCCTGACAGGCTCGGCTTTGTCCCGCTCGGAATGTGCGAGCGAAGGCCCCACGGCGGCTCCGCCCCGCCCCCCCCCCCCGAAAATGGCGGGCGGACTCACGGAAACGGCCCCCCCCGCGCCCGCAGCGCGCACGCGCCGCGCCCGCGGCGGCTCTTCCGCCTGTCCCGGCCCGGCTCGTCACGGTGTGGTGCCGTTCGGTTTGGTTCGTCCCGTCCCGCCCCACGAGAGGATCCGGAGCTGTCCCGGGTAACGGCCCCGCCCGCGCGGCGCGGAGCAGGCGAGGGGAGGGGAGGCCAAGGGAGGAGAGAGAGGAGGGGCGGAGAGGGCGACCCGTGCGGGGAGAGGGTCTTGGCGGGCGGTGACCGGGCGCACTCCCGCCCTTTGGAAGGGCCGGGAGGGAGGGAGGGCGACCGGGCAGCCACAGCGTAGCGGTGGCGGCGGCTACTTCCCGCTTGTCCCGGTGCCCTCGGCACGGCGCCGGGGCGAGTGTCGCAGGTGGCTCTGCGGGACCGGTTCGGGGTTGGAGCTGCTGTTTGTCACCCGCTGCCAGCGCGGCCGCACCCCCCCCGGGCCGTGACGGCTCCCCCCGGGGCCGTCAGGGCTCCCCCCGGGTGCCCGCCCGTGCCAGCGGGAAGCGGGTGAGGAGCGGGAGCGGCGCCGCCCGGGTGCTCCAGCCGCCAAGAGACCCGGTTCCCTTCTCTGCGGG
The DNA here is from genome assembly GCF_003945725.1 of Corapipo altera. Classification (NCBI taxonomy): domain Eukaryota; kingdom Metazoa; phylum Chordata; class Aves; order Passeriformes; family Pipridae; genus Corapipo; species Corapipo altera. Next base: position 12,516,060 of record NW_020884883.1, on the reverse strand, counting down.
TGCGGGGCTCCTGCCAGGTCCTGCGGTGTTGGGAAAAGCAGTAGGTAATCGTGGGCTTCCGGCATCTCTGCCCCCTCTTTTGGCTCCCCACAGAGAAGGCAGAGCTGCTCTCTGTGCCGCAGTGCTGTTCTGGGCTCCTCAAAGCAAGAGGGACATGGAGCTCCTGGAAGGGGTCCAGTGGAGGGCAACGAGGGTGACTGGGGGACTAGAGCATCTCTTAGGAGGAAGGGCTGAGGGAGTTGGGCCTGTTCAGCCTCGAGAAGAGGCGATTGAGAGGGGACCTCTTCAATGTCTGTAAATATCTGGGGGCAGGGAGGGGCGGTGCCAAGGGGACGGAGCCAGGCTCTGCTCAGTGATGCCCAGCGATAGGATAAGTGGCAATGGGCAGAAACTGATGCGCGGGAAGTTTCGCTTTCGTTACTGTGGAAGTGACTGAGCACTGGAACAGATTGGTCAGAGAGGTTGTGGAATCTCCCTCGTCCAGTCCTGTGTAATGTGGTCTAGGATGACCTTGCTTAAGCAGGGAGGTTGGGCCAGAAGACCCACTTGTGGTCCCTTCCACTTTACCCTTTCTGTGATTCTGTGGGTCAGGCAATGTTTTTCCAGTGTCTGATGGGATGGTACAGGCTTCTTATGAACTGGCTGCAAATACATTAGGAGAGGTGTCGTGAATATCAAAACCACGTAGCCTAACATGGGACACCTGACTTGGACAGTCCTCAAAAATGAACAGCACCCCACTGCTGTTCATGATTCTGGGCTTCTGACTTCAGCCCTCTGAAACATCTGCCTTTAAGTTCAACAGATAGTGTTGTACTTCCTTCATAATTATTAACTGCTAATTTGTAATCAGTTTATCTTTGTGGCTATTAAACAAATGCTGGTGCTATACATCAGCTAAAGACTACAGATATTTTCTTCCTCTTCTTCCACCCTTTGCTTCCTCCTGTATCTTGTGTTCACCCTGCAGTAGGTCTGCTATGATGTCTTTGCTCTGCCTCTATTTTGCCAACTCTCATTATATGCACAACAATTGCTTGTAATATTTTATAGCAATCCTTTGTTTTTATAATTGGATCTGTCTTGACCTTATTTGTTCCCAGTTATAGGTCCAGTTTTTATTCCTAACTGTATGCACTTACATTCCATGATAGTAAAGTTCATTTTTTCATTAAATCAGTACTTTTGATTCGTCTTTCTGAATAATTGTTGGATTCTTGTTTGAATTAATAATGTTCATGACTGTCATCATGTTTCCATTAACATATCTTACTTTATATTGCAATATAACATGGATTTATATTTCAGTTTTTAAATATGATGCATCGTCCATCGTCCAAACACCTTCTGTTAACATTTGTCAATAGTATCCATTGTTGGCTTCCCATTATTGTATTATGTGTCTTAAAATGTACTGGTGTACATTATTGCCAGATCAGTTGTTTCCAATATAGTATTGCACACTTTAATAACTTTCAGATAGATTGGATCAGCTGCTTTTCCTTTGCCTTGTGTAGTTATTTCCAAACTGTTGTTAGAGTTATGGTAAGTGGTGCTGAGACTGAAGGCAACTATTTTTTCAATTAAAAACTTAATGAGGAAAATTAGGGGTGTCTTGCTGCAAGGGTTTTGGGAGTAGTTAATGTCAAAAAAATGAACCTTTTCTGCCAAAAATATCAAGATGACATGAAGATAAAATTCAAATATGTGTGTCATTTTCTATGTTTTTATTTTTTTTTAAAATGTTGATTATTTCTTCCTTTACCTTTTAAGCTTTGTTTCTTGTAAAATCTTACTAGTGAATTCCTTGTTGCTGCAGTCAGTTTCCTCATTCCTTTTGTCTTTTTTATACTCCATGAAGGTGCTATATCCACTGACATTTGTCATAATTTCTTAGGCTACTTTTTGCCTGCAGTTCCAGTTAAGTTTTGTTTACAGTACTAACTTTTGGAAAACTTTGGGGTGCAGATTGTTCTGTCTTTTGCCTTCCTCACAGCTAGACTACGAGTGAGTTTTCTTGGTTACGTTGTTCTGTTTTGTACTCTCATACTCTCTTTTCCTTAAATGTTCAAATAGTATAGCAGTGGAACTGATAGCCCTGATCTTTAGTTTGGACATTATTAATTGCAACATTTAAAGCTTGTGTTTTCCCTTCTTTTTAGAGAAAGAGTTGGATGGAACAGCAGACTGACTGAATGTTTGTCTTCATATTTGGATGATGGATAAATGCCAAGAGCGTAGAAGGGACTGTTTCCTGGTCTTTATTATTTATGCATGAAGGCATGTTTGTGTAGTAAACCGAAAGCAGCATAGCCAAAGGTATGTAATCGTGAAGTGTGTTTTTTCTTTGATTTCTATGTGTGGTATTAATCTTCGTAACATAAAATGGATATGACAGTTTAGCTGTAAATACTTCATGAAATTATTATTACTACTACTAATAATAACATAATTATTATTAGTAGTAGCAAAATAATAGAGTAGCAAATTTTAATGTCTGTTGTGTTTCTTATAATATATGCTCTAGTCTGTGATGCTTGGTAGTATGAACTGTCTGACCTCCTGTCAGTTAAAATCAGAGCATTAAGCTGACACAAGTGAACTGCTCAGAGAAGCATCTCTTTCTCCACAATAACCCAACCATACAGATCTGCATGGTGAAAAGGTTGGGGAACTTGCATAATGTAAAAAGAAAAAAGTTTTTTCTTGCATTAATTTTCAGTAGAATCAGAGCCTTGAGATGATTTATTATTTTGTTGCGTAAAGAGCTGCTTGAACTTTGGGGGATGGGACAGAATCAGTAGAGGGAGGGGGAAGAAAGACTGCTCCTCTTATGAGACACTGGATTATTATATTAATTATTGGCTTGGACGAACTCAAGTGTGTGTGTGTACAGGGAAGAGACAGGTCGAATTTCACGAAGGTGGAATAGTGCCTTGTTCCATACTCCAGCCCCTTGGAGCCTCCTTGGGCAGCCCCAGAGCAGCTGTCTGTCACTGGACACTGGGAGCACTGCCCACACCCCACCCTGGAGACCCAAAGTGGCCAGTGGGCCAGAAGTCCTGCCTGGAGGGTGTGGCCACAAGGGACCAAAGCAGATAAAATCAACACCATGTGGCCCTTGTGTGGTCACAGCCCTGCCATCTCCTGGGTTCCTGGTAGCTGGATCTGTGCTGCATCTGGGGTGGTAGCAGTAATTTTCTCTTCTTCTGTCTCTTTCTTTGTTTCTTCTCCTAATCTCCTTGATATTTGGGTAACTTAAAGCTGGATGGGTTGAATTTTGCTAGGTTGTGTGTGTTAGCATGTGCTAAGTCAATGCTTTGTGGAATGCTTTATTTTGGTTCAATATTGCCCTTTAAACCTTTACCAAGTTCCCTTATTTTCTAAAGTTTGCCAGTAGAAGTGTGTTATTTGACCTCCTGAGAAACGTGTGCAGTGTCTTCTCCTGTGTGCTTGTTCTTGAGGTATTAAAAGAACTGAAGGCCCTTTTAATAAGTCCAGCAAGTAGATTTTTGAAGCCTTGTATATTTTTAAAGTAAAACCCATTCGATGAACTCATAGGATGAGCCTTCAGATCTTACCCCTCTCCCTTGCAGCACTAGTTCTTATGACTAAAGTTGTAATTCAACAGTCTTCATTTCACTAAGTTCTCTGCAGATTCTCCAGGTTACTAATCTTAAAACATTTAAAGAGAGAATGTAGAGCAAGACCCACTGAGAAGCTCTGGGAGGGCCTGAGGGCTTTAACAAGGGGGCATCATGGGATCCCAAGGCTGTGCATGGCACAGCTGGACCCACTGTGCTGATCCATCCTGCTTTCACACAGACCATGTCATCTCCCTCCAGGAGGCAGGAGATCATATTAGGAACTGTTATACCTGCATGTCTTCTCTCCTGGATCACCTCATCTGTCCTGTGGGACAAGGAAGTGCTCTCTTGTTATCATCACATGTATCCATGACTAGGAGTGTTCTGGCCTCTAAGCAGTCAGTGTGTTTAGTCTCCACACAGTCAATTTGGTCTCAAACCATGACATGTGGTACCAACTTTAGGCATGCAATGTCTCTAATGCTGGTCATTCTTTCATGCACCCCACTCAATTTTTAAAAAAATTTTTTTTTTTATTTTTATAAATAAGCAGCCTACTCTTAGGCCACAGTGATCTTTCTATATGTTGTGAGTTGACCCTGGCCGTATTCTAGGCACCCACTAAAGTCACTAAGAGCTGGGAGAAGTCATACAGGCAAAACAAAACTCAACATGAGGATGGTACTAAAATTTATTACTAACAGGATAAGAGCTAAAGAGTGAGAAATGAAACAGTCTTAAACACATTTTCCAACCACCCCTCCTTCCTTCCATGCTCTCCCTCCTCCTATAGGGCAACAGGTCTTCCAAGTCTGCTGTCCTGTGGGTCACCCTTCCATGGACTGCAGGGTGACTGCCTGCTTCACCATGGTCTTCACCATGGGATGCAGAGGGGCCAAAGCTCTGAGTCCTTCCCCTGTTCTGTGGGGTTGCTCCCACGGGAAACAGTCCTTGATGGACCTCTCCAACATGGGTCTACCCCTCCTGGGCCACAGGTCTTCCATATCTGCTGTCCCAAGGCTTCCTCCATGGGGCACAGGGGGTCTCTGCACCCCGATGTTTTTTCATAGGATGCAGTTTTAACAGACGAGTTGCACCCATGTTGGTCCCCCACAGGGCCATGAGTTGAGTCCTACTCAGGAATAACCTGCTCCGGCATGGGCTCCTCTCTCCACGGGCCACAGATTTTCCAAGGGACCCCGCTCCATCCTGGGCCTCCCGGGAGGGTAACAGTCCTCCTTCATGCATCTGCTTGTTCCCCCATGGGCTCAGCTGCAACGTGGCGGAGCCATCCCAGCCTGTCCTGGCTCGGCCGGGATGGGAGTCGGGGCAGTGCCTGCTGGTGGGGCTGGCCCGGCCCAGCTCGGCTCCGTCGCTGTGCCTGCTGTGGGCCAGGTGCCATGTGGCTCAGGCCGTGGCCGCTGCCCCGGCCCAGGCCAGCTCAACTCCAGCACCGTTCCTGCCCTGGGCTGGGGCCCCAGGGCCCGGGCCCGGGGGCTTCTGACGGCAACCCCCCGGCTCCAATTTCTTCTGCGCAACAAACGTTTTCCTTAAATAAATTATCACAGAGGCGCAACAATTGGCTCTCCCTTGGCCAACAGCAGGAAGTCCCTCCTGTAGCCAGCTTTCATTGGCTCCATGGGGGAAAAAGTTTTAGCAGCTTCTAACAGAAATCACCCCATGTAGCCCCCCCCGCTACCAAAAAAAAACCAGCCACAGAAACCCATGACAGTGAACATTAATTACATTTAATGCCTCTGAATTTTGCTCGAACTGGTGATGTGCATTAAAGTTAGTTGCTATCTTTCTTAGAAGGGAGCTCTAGACAAAATTTTAGTACAGAGTTGATAGGAGAGCATAACTCCATTTCAGAAAAGTTTTGATGTTGGAAAACTATGCAAATGATTTGAATTTTAGCCTGTTTTGGATGATGATCAGTAGCTGACTAAACGACTAACAAGTAAAAAGACTGTGCATTGCCTTTGTGTAAACAGGACCTTGCTTCTACTTTGGGCAAGTATGTCAACTTCCATGTTTCGTATAGGCCTTTGGGACTCCAGGACTCTACATGAAAAATGTAATGTGTACTTTTAGGGGAATAAAAACAGTGCCGTAAGCTTAAAGTTACAGAGAATGTGAGATGTTGATTAATCCAAATGCCTTTTTCAGTTCTATATGACTTTAGTAAAGCTTGTTACTTTTGCAAAATTCATTTCAGACCAGTCCTATTAGTGCTGGAAGTCTACGTGTTATTTACTGATTTTTTTTGGAGGAAATATATGCATATGTTCTCTATAGAGAGAGAACTATTACCCTTCATTAGGAGAATAACAGCATTCTGTTTACTGTGATCACACTACACTGCCTCGCATGTAAGAAACAGCACAGGAACAATGTTATGAGTCTGAATTTTCCTTTATTCTACTCCTGTGTGTTCCGCATATAAATTTTCTAGGCTTTTGTCAACCACAGATAATTAATACATTTTCTTTTTAGCTGTGCAGCTTACTTTAATCATATCTGTATTGATGCTGCTGATCACACCATGTTAGTTTCTTTTTATCACCTGATCCTTAACTCCATTGCTAACCAAAAACAATTCTAGCAAATATTCCAAAGACAAATGTACCAAGGAAAAGAGAGTTAAGGGTGATTTTACTGTTAATCAACAAATTCAGCTTGATTAGAATTAATGAAGCTGTGTTTCTTTTGTTCTCATGCAACTCTTATAGGACGCTTAGGCTTAAATTACCAATATTTCAGTTCTGAAAAAGTATTTGTGCAATGTTTGCTATGATCTTAATATTTCTTTTATCAAATTAAATAATTTAGTATGTCTGTGCTATCACCTGTGGGTATGTTTTCATCTAGAAGACTGAAACCTACAATATTTCGTTACTTTCATTTTTCAGTACTCATGGGTAAGAGAAAGGAGGAAAGTATTTCAAAGCCTGGATCCCAGAAAAGGCGGAGACAAGAATACATAGATGAACATAGTGATGAGTCTAATGAAGAAGAAAATTTAGAGTCATCTGCTGATGGTAATACCTCCTCACAGTTGGTAAGTTGTTTAAAAAGTTGTAGAGGTGAAGATAGAAGAAAAAGTTGTGCTTGTTTAAATAAATATCTTGGATGTAGGCTTCAGTAGAACAAATATAAAAGAAACTAGAGGTACTGTCTGTGATGTTCGTTCTTACCTTATTTCTTTTAGGTCATCTAGTTATAACAGCTGATCATAAAATAACAATATTCTGGTTTTACAGAATGAATGCTACTGAAGTTTTCAAGTAATCAAATAAAGGAAATGGATTTTGGTAGAACCATGATATAGTTTGCTTATATTTGTAGTAATAGCATAGAAAATATTTAAAACTCATGGCTGGGCTTCGCGAACGATGATTTGGGAAGGCTCTATCCACATTTGTGACAGGCACGTTGGTGACTTATGAGGCCAATACGAGACAGACAGATCCGATTGCAAAAGGCACAGCAGAAAGACTCCTTAGATGGTGTATTCTGCAAGGCACGGTTCCTCCTGCGTTGCCTTCTCTCCTCGAGAGTGATCCTGCGTGTGTTCTCAAAGGAAACAGCTGCGTTATAGATGGTGTGTCTCCAGGCCTCCCAGTTGGAGGCCAGAGTAGACCAGTTATGGTGATCAATATGGCCAAGGCTGAGATGTTGTTTCAGGGAGTCCTTGTATCTTCTCTTTGGGGCTCCTCTCTTGCGGCAGCCAGTGGCAAGTTCACCATAAAGCAAGATCTTAGGGAGGCGGTGGTCCTTCATCCTGGAGATGTGCCCTGCCCATTGCAGCTGTGTTCTCAGTAACATGGCCTCAATACTTGTGACTGCTGCTTGTTCTAGAACAGATGTATTGGTCACATAATCTGACCAGTGGATGTTTAGGATTGTACCGAGGCACCGTTGATGGAAGCGTTCTAGGAGCTGCAGGTGGTGGTGGTAGATGATCCATGATTCGGAACCATATAAGAGAGTAGACAACACTATGGCTCTGTAAACACTGATCTTGGTGCTTTTCTTCAAGTGTTTATTACGCCATACTCTTTTGTGGAGTTTTCCAAAAGCACTGTATGCCTTTGCTAACCTGTTGTCCATCTCCCTGTCAGTCTTACCATCCAAGGAGATGAGGCTACCCAGGTAATTGAACTGCTGGACTGATTTGAGCTCTGATTGGCCAATGGTGATCTGGGGATGATGGGGGACTTCCTGAGGTGCAGGTTGATGGAGAACCTCTGTCTTCTTTAAGCTGACTTCCAGCCCAAAGAGCTCAGCAGCATCTGCAAAGCAGGATGTTAAATGCTGCAGAGCTGCTTCTGTGTGGGTGACAAGGGTGGCGTCATCAGCATAAAGCAGCTCACGGACAAGATGGTTTAAGGTCTTAGTGTGGGCCTTCAGTCGCCTTAGGTTGAATAGGCTTCCATCAGTACGGTATCGAATGTAGATACTAATTATTTACTAAAACAGGCACCAAATACTTGTTTGTTTTGGATAGCTGACATTTTCAAATATCTAAAAAAAATCTAGTGTTTGAAATGTGAATTTTGATGGAAATGAAACTTGAAAACAGGAATATTATTTTTTTCTGTTTTTCTGTTAGTGGTTGAATTCTGATTTGATGGAGGAATTTTAAAAAATAATTTCTGAAATTGAAAATACTGTCTTGTATATTATCCTGTTCTGTGTGTTTAGACTGGACATTAGGAAACATTTCAGATACCAGACCAGGCTTCTGTGATGGGTTGACCCTGGAGACACCAAGTGTGCACCAAAGCTGCTCTGTCACTGCCCTCCTCACGTGGGCAGGGGAGAGAAAATATAACGAAAGGCTCATGGTTGAGATAAGGGCAGGGAGAGATCACTCACCAGTTACTGTCACAGACAAAAGAGATTCCACTTGGGAAAATGAACCGAATTTATTAACAAATCAGGATTTAAGAGATAATGAGAAATAAACCGAAATCTTAAAACACCTTCCCTTCACCCCTCCCTTTTTCCTGGGCTCAGCTTCACTCCTGATTTTCTCTCCCTCCTCCCCACCAGCAGCACAGGGGATGGGGGAGTGGGACAGTTTGTCACACGTGGTCTCAGGCGCTCCTTCGTACCCAGGGGAGGACTCCTCACATTTCCCCTGCTTGAGTGTGGATCCCTTCCATTGGATGCAGTCTTTCAGGACCAGACTGATCCAGTGTGGGTCCCCCACTGGGTGACAAGTCCTGCTGGCAAACCTGCTCCAGCATGGGCTTCCCAAGGAGTCGCAGCCTCCTTTGTGAATCCACCTGCTCCATCATGGGCTGCAGGTGGATCTCTGCTCCCCTATGGGCCTCCATGGGCTGCAGGGACACAGCTGTGGGAAATCTCACCTCTGATGCCTGGAGCACCTCCTGCCCCTCCTTCTGCACTGACCTTGGGGTCTGCAGGGCTGTTTGTCTCACATATTCTTACTCCTCTCTTCTCTGGCTGCAATTGCTGCAATTGCAGTTTGCCCTTCTTAATTCTTATCCCAGAAGTGCTACCACCATTGCTGATGGGCTTGGCCTTGGCCAGCAATGGGTCTGTCTTAGAGCTGGCTGGCATTGGCTCTGTTGGACATTGGGAATCTTGTGGGAGGTTCTCCCAGGAGCAACCCGTGTAGCCTCCTGCCCCTCCCGCTACAAAATCTTGCCACTCAAACCCAGTACAGATTCCTAGAGGGGTGGTGAGTGCCCCAAGCCTGCCAGGATTTAAGAGGTATTTGCCAATGCCCTTAATAAGATGCGTTAATATGGTCAGCCAACTGTGTAGAATCTATTGTCTTAATATTTTTTGTTGTATTAATTATAAGTTAGTAATGAGGAGAACTTAAAGTTACTATGAGTGAGCAGTCAGCTTTGGTAACTCTTTTCTTTCTATTTTATTACATAACTGCTCTGTAGCAAGCAACTACATAGTGTCATGAAACCCTTCTGTTTCCTTGTAGCTTGTAACCGTTGATGCTTTATATTATTCTGTCATTTTAATGCTCATTATTATTAAAATATATAAACTATATCTCATTAAAATGCATAAGTAACTCTAGTTTTCACTGTTCATTCTTTAGACTGCTGGTGAAGTTGGGATAATTGAAAGTATCCAGCTGAAGAACTTCATGTGCCACTCAAATCTGGGGCCTTTTCAGTTTGGATCAAATATCAATTTTGTTGTTGGAAGCAATGGAAGTAAGTATTAATTAAGCAATGGAAGTAAGTATTAATTGCATAATTTCTTTGTCAAAGAACACTTTTGTTAATAATTTAGAAGATGTGATGTTCATTTGAAAAAGAATTCTTTGCCATCTTTTAGGCATGGACTTGGGAGCCACACAGGTCTATCCCAGTAGGGCAAGGCTGATGAAAGAGTTAGGTCTTAAACGTGGAGATTTTTGCAAAATATAATGTAAATATAAATATTTTCTTAGCAAAATAAATTTATATTTGAACTAAATGTACTTGTATGTTTATTATTAAATACACAGTAATTGTCCAAGTGCCTGCAGTGCCCATTGCTGAGGTTGAAGGAGCCTCAGTGGTTGTACTGGGGGGTTGTAGTACTGTAGTTTCTTAATGCTAAACAAGATCTGAACCACATTCAGCAACATCCTACTTCCTGATGATTTCAACTTTCCAAAGGTATTCAAAATTTTCAGAATTCTCACATGCTGTTCTAATTAGCCTGGAGAAGAAGGGGAAGATTCCTGCCGCATAGGCTGGCTCTCGGAGAGGGAAGGTAGGGGGTGTAATGGTCAATGGTTGCCGCTAGGTGGCCCCCGAGGCCCAGGCTCACAGCCAGTTCTGTCACATCATATGAGCCAGTATTACAAAGTACTGCAAAATGATAACCTTTGCCCAAGCCCCAGAGGTGATGAACACCAAAACGGGGAACACATCCTGCGAGGAAGGTGCTGCATAAAGCAACTCTGAGAACTAGTGCAAGAGTCTGAGAGCAAATAAATCAACATTGTGATCAGCAACTATTAAATTGAATTATAATGAAGGCTTACAAAAAATTCATTTTAACACACTCTGGTCATATCTGTCATTATGTCAACCCTTCGAGCCCTGTGATGGGCACCAAAAATGACTGTTGTTGTTTAATCCCATCTGGGAACTAAACACCGTGCCACTGCTTGCTCACTCCCCTGCGTCCCCCAGTGGGATGGGGAGGAGAATCTGAAAAAGGTAAAACCTGTGGTTTGAGAGAACAGTTTAGTGACTGAAATAAAATAAATTATAATAATAATTATAATAAAAACCAGAAAGAGAGGAATAAAACCCAAGATAAACAAGTGATGCACAATACAGTTGCTCACAACCATCCCGTCCTGAGCAGCAATCAGCAGCTCCTGGCCAACTCCCCCCGTTCATGCACTGGGCATGGCATTCCATTGTATGGAATATCCTCTTGGCCAATTTGGGTCAGCTCTCCTGGCCATTCTCCCTCCTGTCTTCTTGTGCTCCTCCTGACAGAGCATGAAACCCTGAAAAGTCCTTGATTTGGGTAAACACTACTTAGCAACAACCAAAATGTCAGTGTGTTACCAGCACTGTTCTCATACTGAACCCAAAACACAGCACTGTACCAGCTACTAGGAAGCAGAATCAGGACAGTAGGTCATGTAGAAACTATTATAGGAAAAGGAAGTGATATTTATACAAACTAACTTCTTGTGAAGAGAGAAGTAAAAATTTAAAACATAAATTTTGAAAGAGACCTTAAAATCTTTCAGATATTAGGTAAATGGTAATACATGTTTGATTTCTTTTGTTGTATACATGTTTTTAGTATGCTTTTAAGGAAGGGGACATTCCTTCCTCCTGACCTAGGACACATTGAATGCAAATTGCTAGATAGAAGTAACAAGATCGGCTTAGCATGTTGGGTTATTTTAGGGAGAACCGTAGAAATGGCAGATACTTTCCTAGTGTTATTGTTACTTTAAATGATTTTTTCAATAAGGACAGAATTTGGACTTCTGTTGCACGAATATATAACCAGTCAAACAAAAATCTGTAATATGGGTGCACTGGAGAAGTCACAACAACTTCCCTTTAAAACAAGATCAATGCTTCTATTACAGGTGGAAAAAGTTCTGTTTTAACTGCTCTTATTGTTGGACTTGGTGGAAAAGCCACTGCAACTAATAGAGGTTCCTCATTAAAAATGTTTATTCGAGATGGAGAGACGTAAGTAAAACTTTTTAGTTTTAAAGTTGCGTGTGCTGTTTAGTCATTCAGGTTAGCTGATGAGTTTTCTGTTCACCGTCACTTTCTGCATCTTCCTATTGGATCCACCAGGTTTCAATAAAAAGCAAAACAATGAAGAGACCTTATTTAAACAAACCCTCCCTAAAAAACTACAAACAAAAAAAATTAGAAATTTTACAAGTAGTATACTCTTATTTCTGAATGTTGTGTTTTTAAAACCAGCTGGAAATGACACTACAAACAGCTGTTCCTCTTTCTCTCCATCTGCTACAGTGAGAGAGGGACAAAAGCAGAGATTATGGATTGGGATAACAATTTACTGAAAAAAAACAGATAAGGAAAACAAACAGTAACAGCAACAATACTAACAACAGTGTATAAAATAGGGTGATTACATGCAAAAGTGCTCACTGAGTCTGACTCAACGTGACTGCACCACAGCCCAAGCCTCTGGGCTCCCCAGACAAAGAAGAAAATGTTGGATGAAAGTGTCTGTATCCCCCCCCTTCCCCAAGCCTGGGCCAGTGAAGAAAAAAAAACAATGGTGGACAGATTGTCCACATTCTCTCTCTCTCCCCAAGCTCGAGACAACAAAAAGCAGTGATGGACAAACCCCCCCAGGAGGACTGGAGCCATCCCACTGCTCCACATGCTGCCTGATTTCCCTGGAGGAAAGGAACAAAATGGCAGCAGTTCCACATCGTGTTCCCCTTTTCTTTCACCCGCAGCCATGTCCCCCAGTGATGACGTGGGTGGCATAGAATAACAGCCCCGCTCCCCTCACAGCAGCTGTGAGAAAATTAACTCTGGCCTGGCTGAAACTAGGACACTGAACTAGCTAACATGGTGGTATGTCCTCTGTAATGCCCTGTTCTCATGTGTTACTTCCGCTATGTAATTCCTGCCAAATAATTGAGTTCATTACAGAAAAATCCTAGGTAACCAGTTACTGTTTTGCAAGCAGCGAGATTAATTATTTTTCAATCTTTCTGGGGACGTGAATGAATATGCAATATAAAGACCTTGAGTTACAGGTGGATATTTAAACATGCAGGAAGTGGATTCATGTCTGCTGTAAGAGCGGGAATAACATATTCAGGGGAATCGATAACAAAATAGGTTTAGGAGTTTACATTTACATAAAGCTGTAACTGGGAGTTCCAGACTTTTTCTTTCAGAGGTGCTTCGAGTAAATTTTTGGCAGTACCTTCCTTATGTGTATTAACTTAATGTTTCAGCATTCACTCAAGAAACAGAAAATAGGAATTCAGAAGTGGAAGCATATCTCATCTTTTCTATAAGAATGCCTTAAGCATTCTGGTATAGATTACTTTGGTTAGGCTGTAGAAACCAAGCAACTGTTTTCTACAGAAGCCAGTTTGAAAACAGGAGAACAATAAAAAAGCAACTTGAATCTGCAACCTAAAAATGAGGGCACTCAGATGGGAAGGGAAGGTGGGGGAAATCTACTCTTCCAACTATTTACTTTTGGGTGTTGCATGAAGAAGATGCAAACAGATAGTGTATGGCAGCCTTTCTGGATGTGTATCTGATGCTGTTTTGGCTCAAACAACATAAATATATGTTGTTCTGCTTGACTATGACTGACTTGCAGTGTTGACCTGTAGTAAACCTGACAATTTGTATGTAAAATTAGAATGTTCTGATTTTTTTTTGTTAGATTTGAAATTAATTTCAGTTGTCTTTTTTATTATTTTCATGTTTTTTTTAGTTCTGCAGATATTTCCATAACTTTGCGAAACCAGGGCAGAGATGCATTTAAACCAGAAGTGTATGGTAACTCTATTATTGTGAATCAGCGCATTAATCAGGAAGGAAGCAGAAGTTACAAACTGAAAAGCAAATCTGGTTGGTGGTAGTTTGCTTTGTTCTCAGTCTTAAAAGTTCTTTAAATGTTTTCATTGCTTTAAATGATGTTAGTAAAGGATGATGTTATTTCGTAGAATCATTCAAGGATGATGACACTGTCCATTTCTTGTGTGTTTACCTCAGACTAAGAATATTTTAATATGTCAAAAGCATTATGTATTTATTGATATATATTATTTTGTATGTCAGGTTCTGCATTATGTATTTTTTTTACAAAAATCTGATTGTATGATGAGGGTGAACATAGTTCTTTTAATCTTTTTGAGGTTCTGTTGAGTTTACTGATTTACTTATATTTTGTCACAGATGGTTTGTGAGGCAACAAGGGGCTTTAATTTGAAGTCCTTCTGTGCAAATGCAAATATATTAGAAAAAAACCCAAACAACCAGTGTTTCTCATTTAGGACTACATCCATGTTATAAAAAATTAGTCTAATTTTTTACATTGCTACATTGAACAAAAGACTGGGGCATTGTACGTCTCTTTACTTTGGACCCATTGGTATTTTTCCTCTGTTTTTTTCCATTAGGAACCTTAATTTCTTCAAAGAAAGAAGAACTCGTAAAAATACTGGATCATTATAATATACAGGTAGTTGCTGTGTTTAAATTCTGTGCAATTTCAGACATCAGCATGCGATATTATAATGCTCTCATTAAAAAGCAGTGTTTTCTCATTTCCTTAAATGAGAGAGATTTATTCCTTCCATGTTATTTCAAAATCAAATGCATCAGCAAAAGAAAAATTGAAATTTATACCTCATACAGTTTAGAATAAGATTCTGTTCCAGGCAGATACGTATTTGCTATCATCTGTGAGCCAAGAGTCATGTAGCTTGTTGATGAAAGTCCTTGCATAGGTTTCTTTTGTATCTGGAGGGAGTTTTTATGCTGATTATTTCAGTGTTTTCTGTGGAAGAAATTTGAGTGTGTTTTTGCTGCTTAAGTGGTTAATGAAAGATCAGGTAATGCACACGAAGTTTAAAATATTCAACATACTTGGAATTTCAAGTAACACAGACTTCAGTTAATACGTATTGATTTTTTTTTGTGGAAACTTCTGTAAGAATATATGGGTCAATTCATTGCATTAAATGATCAATTTGACCAATTAAATAATGAGAAATACAACATTGGACAAAATTTCTAATGCTGATCTTGTTAAATAAATGGAACTTACAGACACTGTCTTTATAGAAGTCATCCTCCTGGAAGCAGCTCCTTAGTTGATCTTGCTTTGGTTTGATTTTGTACTTGATGGAGTTTGATTTCTAAAGTTTCTGTTTGTTATTGGTTTTGTGTGTTAGGTTTTGTATTTTTTTAAAGAGATGATAGGATTAGAAATCTTAATTTCTGAATCTTAGTATAGAATTGCAGTACATGGAACAAGGCGATGGTTTGCTCACTTTCATGGATTTGCAATCACATGATAACTGTTCTATTCAAAATAAAACAAAAGCGATTATTTTTTGCAGGTAGATAATCCTGTGACTATTTTAACCCAAGAGATGAGTAAGCAGTTTTTACAGACTAAAAGTGAAAGTGACAAGTATAAGGTAAGAAAAATAATTGAGCATTTTGACTAAACATTAGAATACTGATTTCAAATTTTTAGAAGCGGCATTTGGATGGAAAAAAATATCAGATTCCTTGATTTTAATAACCTGTTGTGGTTTAACTCAGGTAAGCAGCTCAATACCACACAACCACTCACTTCCCTTCTGTGCTTCCCTCCAGTTTGGGATGGGGTAAGAGGAACGTAAGAGTACAATAAAAGAACTTAAAAGGATGAGATAAAAATTATTTTAAAAAAAATGCAGAGAAAGCTGGAAGGAGAGAGAAAGAAAGAGAAAGAAAACAAGAGACGCAAAAGCAATCGCTCACCACCTCCAGTTGGTAGACAAATGCCAAACCACTTCCCAAGCAAAAGATGGCTAATCCCCCTAAACCCTCTCTCATCCCATTTTTTGCTGAGCATGGCTGCGCTGGTTTGGGCTGGGATAGAGTTAATTTTCTTCATGTCAGGTAAGATAGGGCTACCTTGTGGATTTGTGCTGAAAACAGTGTTGATAACATGGAGATGTTTTTGTTACTGCTGTTTTTGTAAATGCTGAGCAGTGCTTACTGAACACAATCAAGGCTTTTTTGGCTTCTCACCCCACCTCACTAGCAAGGAGGATGGGGGTGCACAAGGAGTTGGGAGGGGATACAGCTGGAACAGTTGATCCCAACTGACCTAAGGGATATCCCAGACCATGCGGCATCGTGCTCAGCATATAGAGCTGAGGGAAGAAGAAGGAATTAGAAGACAGAGTGATGGATTTGTCTTCCCAAATCACATGATGGAGCCCTGCTTTCCTGGGGATGCGTGAACACCTGCCTGCCCATAGGAAGTGATGAATGAATTCCTTGTTTCGCTTTGCTTGTGTGTGTGTAGCTTTTCCTTTATTAAATTATTTTTATCTCAACCTACGAGTTTTCTCGCTTTTACTTTTCCGATTCTCTCCCCCATCACACCAAGGGGAAGTGAGTGAGTGGCTGTGGGGGGCTGAGTTGCTGGCAGGGGCTAAACCACGACAATGAAGTTGCATGGGGTGGGATCAGCTGCCTGGTTGATCCCTTCCCAACTTCTTGCACACCCCGCTAATGTACTCACTGGGAGGGCAGTGAGAAACGGGAGGCCTTGGTGCAACAGCTAAAATATTAAGGTGTTGTCAGTATTGTTTTGATCACACATCTAAAATACAGCACCATAAAAGTTGCTATGAAGACACTTAACTTCATCCTGGCCAGAGCCAGTACTCTGTCTGATTGTAGCAGTCATCCACTTACACAAACAATTTTTTTTTAAGTTTATTCTCTCTAAAGAGATTGATAAAATTAAATTTTAGGACACTGCTGAGTTAGTTCATTATTCAGAAATACAGAGTTGCAAATGAGTGTTTTAGAATGCTCAAAGAACCACCAGCACAGGGAGCAGCAAAAGAGCAGGTTTAATATTAAAATGAAAGCAGGACAAAGTTTGTTGACGAGGTTCACTCTTCTGCTTACCTGGGTGGTTAAAGCACACAGAGGAAAATCATACTCAAACCTATAATCTATCAAGCTAAAACTAAAATCAACCTAAAATGATCTACATAGAGGCTGGTGATGGGAAAAGGGTAAGGATAAAAAGGAGTAAGGGAGACCTGCCCGTTAAGTCACCGGGTTCAGAGTGACTTGCCAAACTCAGCCCCAGACTTGACCAATGTTTTAGGCTTAAAGGTTTTGACAACACTTAAGCTTGACAGCACTTAAACTTAACAGCACTTAATTGATAGCCTAATTTAAACAATTTAACAAAAGATTCTTATAGAATTTACTATAGCACAATGGTAACTCACTTATAGGCCTAATTTACTTAAGAATCTAAGAAGGTGACGTTCATAATACATTTACTAGAGCATATTCGCACGCCCACAGGCCTTAACAGTACATACAAGGTGTATCTCTGAAAAATTCCCATCGAATTCAGGGAAATACTCACGTTGGATGCCTTTGTATCGTCTCAACAGGTTGATCCTTGAGGAGTGGGGATATCAGCTCAGGCTCTGTTGTGAACTTCCAAGTAAATTTGAGAGCTCAGTGGTGCAAGAGGTGTCCCACTCAGAGGGAGATGCTGGTCACAGCCCACTAAGGTCGAACAGAGCTCAAAGGGTCTCACTTAGGACTGCTGTTTATAGAGCTGCAAAAGAGTGGGCTTTAGTCATAGTAGTGTTCCATCCTCACCACAATTTGGGTTTGTAACTTACTTTAAAAGTTCAGTAACAAAAATGTCGTTCCACATGGGTTGTTATTCAGGCAAGAAAAGTAAGTTTCCAAGGCAGTTTTGTTAAAAACAGGAGCTCATCAGACAGCGTAAGTTCCTGGGAGCAGAGAATGTTTCCAGTATGCTCACAAGGAGCTGAGCCCAGGTGCTGTTCATCAAGGCCAAGGCCTAATGAGCATTTCTGATATCACAGTGCAGGCCGAGAAGGGGATGGAAGTTGTACCACCAGAACTCCACCATTTACTTTACTTTGGGTGTCATTCAGCATGCAGAGAGGTTGGAATGAATGGTCTTTCTGTGGCAATTAAAGTTCACTTAGATAAGGTGCTGAATCTGACATCTGCAAATTTTTATTCCTTTTTAGTTTTTTATGAAGGCAACTCAGCTGGAACAAATGAAAGAAGACTATTCATGTGTTGAGAAAACTCAACAGAATACACGTATTCAGATAGAACAAGGAAGAGAGGTATGTAAAAGTTAAAGTAATTATTAGCACAGATCTGTGCACTGTAAGAACTGTAGGACTTAAACTGCATGGCTTTGATTTGATTAGGTCTTAGTGACATTAAATTTTACAAAAAACAAATCTTTCCAAGATTTTCTACTGCATCACAACTTTTTGCACTCATGATGAACCTCTCCTTTTCTTTTTTAAGCGTCTTGAAGAACTTAGGCAGATTTATTTAGAAAAAAAGGAACTCTACAAAAGCATTGCATTTGTGAATGACATGCGAAGACGTCTCGAAGAGTTGAAACATAATATGGCATGGGCAGTGGTAAGTGTCTTGCTAAAATATGTTTATTCATATGAAATGTACTTCTTTCTCAGTCTGTTGCAGACGTTCTGATACATGCTAATATAGGTTTCTTTTTAGGTGAGTGAGATGGAAAAAGAAATAGAGCCAATCAAAGAAGGCATCAAGGCTGAAGAAGCAAATACAGAGTTTATTCAGAAGGTAGAAGAATGGCAGGTACATATACAGTTTAAATCACTCTAGTTTTAGTCCCTGCCTCAGAGATCTGTCATGTAGGTTTTCTTGGGTATCATTGCCTACAGAAAAGATCAGTGATTTCAGGAGACCTTTGTAAGTCTTTGACTTCTTAAGACTTCTGTTGGTAGAAGGAAAGAATAATTTTGTCAAATATTCATATTCACCTATGAAATATATATTTTTACAGAGAAATGCTAGGCATCATTATTGTGAATTTAGAATCATAGAATGGTTTGGGTTGGTTTGGATCATCTAGTTCCAATCCCCATGCCATGGGCAGGGACACCTTCCACTAGATCAGGTTCCTCAATGCCCCATCCAGCCTGGTGTTGAACACTGCCAGGAATGGGGCAGCCACAGCTTCTCTGGGCAACCTGTGCCAGTGCCTCACCACCCTCATGGGAAAGAATTCATTCCATATATCTAAATTTCTCCTCTTTCAGTTTGAACCCATTACTCTCTGTCCTGTCACTACAAAGGATGAAGAGTTCCTCTCAGGCTTCCTTATAAGTCCCCTTCAGATGCTGAAAGGCTGATATGAGGTCTCCACATAACTTCTTCTGTTCTCTGGGCTGAACAGCCCCAAAACTTTTCAGTCTATTAAAACTTCTTCTCCAAGTTTTCTTTATTAGCATTTTCCTTTTTTAAAAAAATTTTTGTGGATTGGTTTGTTTGCTTTTAAGTATTTGTTTTTTTTAAGTATTTGTATTTTTGTTTTAAGTATTTGTATTTTTTGCATTGGGGTGAACGTGTCTGTGTAGTACTGAAGGAACATTGTCCAGACACTGGCTTAACTTCTTTTGATGTCATGTTACTTGGCCTTATTGTATCAAGAGTCCTGTGTTTGAGTAAACCATGAGATAGAAAAAAAGGTTGCTAATGTTTACTTCACAGATTTGGTAGTCTGTAGGTTTCCTGAGAATGTCCATTTATTAATTTTCATCTTTGCATGTCCATAGTGGCAAATGAAAAATTTTGCTCCATTACTACTTGTATATCATTCTCTTTTTTCACCAAAGGTAAAAGTGAATGAAGCAGAAAAAAAGTACAAAGCAGTACAAGACAGATTAGAAACAGTAAGTGAAGAAGCACAAGCCCTTCATCCTCAGTGTATTTCTTTGAAGGCTGAAGTGCAAGCAAAAAGAAAAGCAGTCAATGAAATCGAGGTAGGCAAAAAGTTTGTACCAGTTTAAAGCTTTATTCTTGTCCATGCTCTACCCTTCTGTACTTCTGCATCTTTGTCTTGGCTTCCTGAATCCATAGTGCAGTTCAAAACAGGTGGAATTTCCTGCTAACTGGCAAGTAGTTTCTGGTCAGGGGCCCTGGGGCTTATATCTTTATATAGGTGTTAATCAGTGTTAAACTTAGGTCAAAATAAATAAATAAATTTAATTCTTGAAAATCAAGTTATGTTTGTCTGGTTTGGTGCCATTCGGTATTTATTTACTCAAAAGTGTAGTTCTTTTTGAAATGATTTCTTCTATTTCTTAAATTACTGAATCCTTTTTCCTTCATAGGTGGTTTATAATCGTTTCAAAACGGAGCTAAAACGTCTGGGAAAAGACGATGAACAGCTGTGTAAACGAATCGAGGAACTGAAAAGCAGGTAAATACAGATACAGTGATGATGATGTATGTTTATTATACAGGTCTGAAAGCACCGAGCTCTTCTGATTAATGAGAAAATCTGCAGTAATATAAAATACTTACTTAAACCTTACAGGGTCCAGTTAAATATTTAAATATTTCTGATCCTGTTTCTTTGCATGCCAAGACTTGGACTAGGATGTGATGAGGTAACTGGGTAGCAAAAAGGCTTTTTTTTTTTTTTTTTTGTGATGATAATAGACATTTTCTAGCTTCCGTGATGTCGCAAAACAAATATGCCTTAAACTAAATGCAATACGAATGTAACTGGAGAGAGTTACATGTGATTACAAATTTAAAAAAAAATAAATAAAAAATGGGATTTATGCTTTGTAGATTTTGTAAATGCACAGAATGTTAGACATAAATTTCTGATACATAAATCTTCTGTCTGCTACAAGTAATAAAGTTCATGTCGTTTACAATTCATCAGTATGGTGTTAAAATATTGAAGTATATTCTTTCCTAGTGCTAATCAGGTTCCAGAGCCTGAAAAATTGGAAAGACAAAGGAAAATTGCACACTTAAGGGAACAGTTAAAGGCATTCCGTGACGAAGAAATAATGATTGCTCAGCAGATGGATCAGTTTCAGCAGGCTATATATAAGTGTAGGGAAGAACATGCCAGGGTCAGGTAAGTTATGCTTTTTGAATGTAACTGTTTTCCTTTGTTTTAAGTTAGAGAGAGAGATTCCTTGTTATGTACTTGCGTTCCCTGAAGTATTAGGCTCCAGTTTCTTTTTTTTTTTTATCCCCTTGTTTATCTTAGCACTCACTGAACTTTTTCTTTGACACTTCCATGACTTAATTAAAAAACTTTTGGAAAATTAAGAAAACTGTTTTGTCATTAGAAGTGAAAGTTTTTAGTAATTTAAAACCTGCTATAAATCCATGCTGTCAGTTTAATATCCTTCTTTCTTCTTTCCACTATCTGTATCTTACTCTCTTATCATCCTATGGGCAGATTATGATTGAAATTTTTTTTGTTAGTTTAATACACTGGTATATCCTGATAGGACAGCACAAGATATGTAAAACATTATAAGAAAATAGATACGCTTAGGAGTAATTATTGCATCTCTAGTTAAGGCACATTCATAGAGGCTTTGAGGCAAGTGCTTCAAGTACCAATTTAGTCCATACCCAAACTGGAAAACCAAAGCACTCTGGCTTTGATTTGGAAACCGAAACTTGAACAGTATTACCAGAGGGGATTATGACAATGTCATTTATTGTCTTGAGGGATTTGAGAATTGTTGCTTATTGCACTTGGTGTATTAGTTTAAACATCTTTTATCAATTATTATAACCAATTCTTACTTTGTATTCTGTTGAAAGTCTTTTAGAAGACAGTGAAATTGAAGCATATAATTAGAAATAAAATAAATTTATTATAATTTTTTAGAAATAAAGTCTTGTAAAACTGTTGCAAAGTAGTAATTTTTTCTCTTTTTTGTCTCATGTTTCTTGAAACTATAAAAATATTGTTGCATGTTCACTGTACCTAGATGTACATTGAACTACTGACATCTTGATACACTGTGCTATTAGGAATTGAAAGACAAGGCTTTATAATTCTTTTAGTCCAATTAAGGCTCTATAACTACTGAAAAACAATTCTGTTCTCTTAGGAGAGAAAACGCTGATGTACAACAAGCACTGGATGCCAAGCAGAAACAGCTGAGAGAGCTGAAAGACAGTAAAACAGATACTTTGAAAAGATTTGGACCACATATACCAGGATTTGTTGAAGCAGTTGAAACAGCCTATAAGCAAGGGCGCTTTAACAAAAAACCTCTTGGACCTATAGGTAAGAATAACTGCTGAAACAGGCACATTTTCTCATAGGACTTCTTATGTGGCTGCTAATGAAAACAGTGGCCTTTCAGGAAAATTATTTGTTCTTTAAGGAGTTTCAGATATATCTTTTTCTTCTGTACTTCCAGAACTAAAAGTTTTATCCTGGTAGGTTATCTTTTGCTCCTGTCATGAACTTGCTGACATCTTCTGGTTTTTCTCACTTTCCAGCTGTTTGAGTTGAGGTATTTTATGTAGCTAAAATAGCAAACTTTCAGTGCACCCCTCCAACTCCCCCACACCCCCAAAGTATCAGACTGCTGTGCTTTGGGTGCCTCGGTGGGTAGCACTATCCAGATCTTAGACAGATTTTGTTCAAAGTGTCCAGTGGCTGACTTGTGGGCTTGTCAGAGATGTTTTGGGTGGATCAACTCAGACAGACCCAACTGAGATTTTCTTGGGAAGCTGGCCTTTATTTGTTTTCTGTCCAGCTCTGACAGTGTCTGCTGTTTTCAGTTTGTGAATGGGAGCAAAGACTTCAGCATATGCTGGATGTGAAGGCCAAGTACTAAAGTCTGTGGCATTTACTGCAGAGTAAGAATATGTACTACAGAAGACAGGTGATAGATATAATGGAAATCTTCATGTTTAAGTTGCAGCATAGTTGTTCCACTGCCTTCATCCTTAAAGCATTAAATTGTTGATAAGCTGCCGCGGTCCGAAAAGGTGGGGGGACCGTGGCATTGCATGGGACACAAAGGTGGGATGCAGGTAGAATGCTTTATTCACACGTGCACCTGGTCTTTTATCAGCTCAGGAGGGGAAAGGGCCAGAACGTAGGGTGGAGCATGAGACAGACAAGCGGGAGGACAAACCAGGATAGGGACACGGGCAAAAGAGGGAGGAGCGTGGGAAGAACCGGGGAGGGAAGGGGCGAATGGAGACTGTCCCCTCTCTGCAGCTTCTCCAGCCAGTCCGCAGAGAAACAGAGGAGCAGGGAGGTGGACAGGCCAGGACATGCCCGGGAAATATAAATTCTGGGGAAGCATACAATGTGTATATACATAATAACTGTAAAGTCTGTATCATAAAGTCCTTTCAATCACTGTACATATTTTTCCATTTCTGAGATTTTCCCCATTCTGATTCCTGGTCCTTCACAATAAGCCATCTTTGCCTTTATACACTACTGCTGAGGTGCCATAAAATTGGTACCTTAAATGGAAGTTAGTAGACACCAGTCAAAAATCTTGAAAGAAAATGTAGGCCTCCAACTATGTGTCCGTGTCTCTAGGAACAGAAATTATATATTTATGTTCTCAGGGTAGCTTGTCTGTTGTGGAGTTTTTTATCTTTTAGTCAACTTCTTAATTTTTTTTTTTATTTGTAAGAAAGGTTTATTTTAGACTCTTAAAAAAACTCTACAGCACAAGACAACAATTAGTAAAAATATCCTACTGAATGTTTTGTCATGGAACACAGCTCCTAAAACCTTGCCTCTTATGTTTATTTAGGTGCTTTCATTCATCCAAAAGATCCTGAACTGACCTTGGCTGTCGAAGCCTGTTTAAAGGGCCTAGTTCATGCATTTTGCTGTGATAATCATAGTGATGAAAGAACTCTACAGTTACTGATGTCAAAACATTATCCACATGGATTTAGACCTCAAATAATTGTAAATAAATTCCAGAATAAAATTTATGATGTTAGACCGAGGTAAGTTATGTTTTGAAATTTGTTGCTTAACCTTAATGGTTCAAAGTTGAAAATAACTATTTTTGATTTTTTTTTAAGAATCTCATGTGAATTTTATAAATGATATTTTTTCTTCTTTTCTTCAGAGCTGTTTATCATCCAGAATTCCCATCAGTACTGACAGCATTGGAAATAGATCATGTAATGGTTGCCAATTGTTTGATCGATGTGAGGGGTATAGAAAAAGTCCTGCTGATTAAAGTAAGGCTTTAGGCTCCCTGTTGGTCTTTAAAGAAACTTGTTTTCTCTGTGTGGAGCATCTGGAACCTTCACTGGTAGTGTCTGTAATGGATAAAAGGGGTAGAGCAAGTTTTGTTTCCCTTCCTGCCTGAGGAGAGGTGAGGACCCTGATGGAACTAACGACGCTTACTTTTTGTGGATTTTATTTTGCTCCAGAATCTCTTGTCCCGGTTTGTCCTCTGGCGTTCCTACTGGAAAACAGGCAGCTCATGCTCTGTCGAGCGCAGAGCTGACTGTTTATCAAGTGTGGCTGTCACTGAATGTGTGTACAGCTGAACTTTCTAGGCTTTTCTCATGGCAGGAGTATTAGATTTGTTATTCCCCCCCAACTTACCAAATCACTTTACCATCTTTGAGCCCTACCTGAACTATGTCAATTGAATCTGAAGTATTGCGTGGAAGAACTGATGCTTCTGAACAGAGAACACTATTGTCTTGGACAAAGACGCTTGTGACCGCTTAGTCTGCCATTGTCAATGTTTTTTTTTAGCAACATGTTTGTTGGTAATGTTACTCACATTAAACTTTAATTGAATATTGTTTTATGTACTTCGTACCTTACTTTGGAAGATGGTTTCCTGTATGTTTATTCCACTTCTGACTACTAAATACACTGTGCATAGTAACCTTTTGGTTAGTGGTTTTTTTTTTCCCATGGCAAATTACAAGGGATTGATTAGACTACAGAATTTACAATGTAGATAAATTTGTAAAAGAATAAAATAAATGAGTAGCTAGACTTGCTGGGTTCTTGAGAACAGAAATGTCTTGTCCAACTAAGAAAAGTAGATTTTTGACATTATAAATATTTTTCCACATTCTGTCATTACTGTATTTCTTATTTCATTAGGAATTGAACTTATTTCTGGATGAGAGCATCTAGACGACTTTTAAATTGTTATCTTTAATTGTTGTTGCTTTTCTATTGGTATGATAAGGCCATTGTGTTTTTCAGAGCAACCGTAGAGCTCGTGAGGTAATGCAGTCCAGTCATCCCCCAGCAAACTGTAAAGAAGCTTTCACTGGTGAAGGTGATCACGTCTTTGAAAGACGCTATTACTCTTCCAATTACTCCAGACCCAAGTACCTTAGTCAAGATGTTGAAGCAGAAATAAGGTTAGCATCTTGTAATGTTGTGTTTGTAAAAACTGTACTTGTTGACATGAGTAGTGGAATTGCTTATTTCTCTATTTGCTTGTACACTACTCTCTAATCTCTCCATTTTCTTTCTGAGATTTACACTTCCCTCCTGAGAATTCTAGAAAATCTCTTTATTTCAGTGCCTTTCTGTGATAGGTGCAAAGCTGCATTGTATCTAGTTATCTTTCAGCTTGTGGCAAGTAAGCATTTGTTGTGCTGGATACTCCAGGAAATCTATCTACCTTTTTTTTTAGTTTACAATTGGAGAAAATGAGTATGGAGTCAAAGCTGTTTCTTTTAAAATCTAACTCTTGAACAGTGGTGTCATAGTTTACTGTAAGGGAAGCCTGATTTTCCAAACCAAAGTTGTTAGCACATATGCTACTACTGGTTTCAAACTTTGCATCTGTGCTTTCTCAGGCTTTTGACTTCATTCATGGTAGGTATCTCACCTTTTATATTTTTAAGGTTTTTCTCTCTCATTGCTTAGTTATTGGTAGTTAAAAAAGCAAAATGTACTTCAAAGATTGCAAACGAACTGTCAATAAACAAATTGGCAACAGTAGATTACTTTTGAGGCTCAGATTATATTAGAGACATATTAGGTAAATATTTTAATTTTAGTATTAATAGCTGATAGGATAGACTGAATTGAATGTTAAAATTAATTTCTATGAACTCAAGAGTTTTAAATATGTCTGTTAACTATGCTGTCTTCATGTTGGTATATAATGAACTTTCACTCAAAGATTATCTTAACTTTCTGTGGTGGTTTAAAAAAAACAGCTGGGAATTAAACCCCAAATAAACCACTCCACTTCCACTCACCCCCCTCCAGTAAGAGAGGGCAAAGGCAGAGACTACGAGTTGACAGTTTACTGAAAACAAACAGCAATGGAATAAGAAGTGCACAGTAATAGCAACAACCAGGACACTTTCAAAGTGTGACAGGAATTCTATTGCTAGTTTTGCCATGGAGGAATGATGTAGGCTAGTTGAAAAAGAGTGCATTTTTACGCTTTGTCTTGTCATTCACGTAATTTTTGTGTTTTTCTGTGTGTGTCATAAATAATACCTGTGTAATATATCTCAATATCACTTTGTTTATAAAGTCACTTGGATAAAGAGATTGAAAGCAAAAGGGCACAGTTGGCAGCATCTCAGCAACGTTTATATTCCATTGAAAATGAGATTAGGCAAAATGAAGATCATCTTTATGGTCATCGACGACACCAAAAAGAACTACAGGTAAAAATAAGAACAGCATTAGTTTTTAGAAACTCATCAATCTTTCCCTATTTCATTTTGACTTCTGCAATGTATTCTGACTGAGTGATAGTTTTTAATGTTTATCCTTACTTTTACTGTTTGCTTTCCTGTTTTTTACGTTCTTAATATACTCTCATAATTTAGGACAGAATGATAGGACATCAGTCCTAACATATGGTGTTGTTTCTGTTTGATATCTTTCTTCCCCTTTGTGCAAAATCTCACAAATTTCTACTGCTTGTTTTGACACTAATAGTGCATGGAGCAGACACTTACATCATATAATCCTTCTCTCTCCTTTATTTCTGTTGAGGCTTGCCTCTTCATTCCCAGAATCTTGCTTGTTGTCATGCTCTTCATATATACTCTTATCCCATTTTGGTATGCTGGGACATGTCACATCTTTAAGTTTTCTTAATTTTAATTTCTTTAAAACCATTTTACAACTGTTAGCTTTCTTTTTGTGTTTTGTGGTACTCCTAGGTAGGATATTGGGTACTGGAACAGGCTCCCCAGGGAAGTGGTCACAACACCAAGCCTGACAGTTCAAGAAGCATTTGGGCAATACTCTCAGGCACATGGTGTGACTCTTGGGGATGGTCCTGTGCAGAGCTAAAGGTTGGACTCGATGATCCTTGTAGGTTCTTTCCACTCAGCATATTCTCTTATTCTGTGATATATATTTGTGGTGGCCACTGATGCTCCAGGTAGGCAGTGTAAGCTAATACGTGCTATATAAGGTTATATTCAGTAAATTACAAATAAGAAGCAGCAAAAAAACTGGCATGTGGACTGAAACGCTGAAGATAAATATTTGAAGAAAAAATAAAATGTATTTTATTCAATTCTTATGTTAAATACAAATGAAATAATGATTTTAAGTGCACATGACTTTCAGATCAAGTTATATCTTACGAAAATTAATTCCATAGCTAGGTGTGAAGAGTTGTCTTTTGTTAGTCACTAATGAAACTAAAAAAATCAAATATCTTCTGTGATGACTTAAATGAACAAATGCGAACTTTTCTCTTTAGTTAACTTAAGGATGTGTTTGGGTTTTTTTCAGATAAAAATAAGAACAACAAATGGAGAAATAGTAGATCTTGAAAATGTGGAAGAACACCAGTCAGTGGACATCCGTATATTAGTAAGAATAGATTATCAAATTATCTCTAATCAGCATATGAAATGATGTCTTTTAATGTTGGCAGTGTTTTGAAATCAGCAAAGTTGGATGAACAGTCAAGAATGTTCATTCATTCATTAATTCATTTTCATGGCTGGGCTTCGCGAACGAAGATTAGGGAAAGGTCTCTACCCACATTTGTTGCAAGTGCATTGGTGGCTAATGAGGCCAATATGAGACAGGCATGTCCGGTTGCAAAAGGCACAGCAGAAAGACTCCTTAGGTGGTAAATTCTGCAAGGCACGATTCTTTCTGCGTTGTCTTTTCTCTCAATGGTGATCCTGTGTGCTTTCTCAAAGGCATCAGCAGCGTTATAGATGGTGTGTCTCAAGATCTCCCGATTGGAGGCCAGAGTAGACCAGTTATTTGATCAATATGGCCAAGGCTGAGATGTTGTTTCAGGGAGTCCTTGTATCTTCTCTTTGGGGCTCAAATATTTTGCAACATTTGTCTTTGTGAATCAGAAAGTATGTATGATGATAATTCCTTAGGAATGGTCTAGTTTTCTAAATAACAACAACAATCCACTTACTCTTCCTGTATTCCTTTGTATACTGTATGTACATATTCTGTCATGGATCCTGAAGGAAATTTCCTTATTATTTTCATTTTTTTCATCACAACTCCCAAATAAAGTCCTTTATAATTATGAAATTCCACTTTTATTTTGGAGTTTGATTTAGTGGTCTCCTACAAGATTTGTCAGTCTCTTCTTTTAGGCTTTCATGACAATTACATTGAGCTGCTCATGTTCATATTAGAATTTTAGAGTACTTCATGTAATATTGTACCCTGACAGTAAAATTAAAATCTGGTACAGTAATTTACAAATGTATTTTTCCTTTTATTATTCCTCACTTTAATATATTTTGACAGCAAGATGAAGCTGAAGAAAATAAGGCTAAGATGGAATCTGTAAAAGAAGACATGCAACTACAAAGCAGAAACATGGAAGAACTGAAAAATATTCTCCTGGAAGCTGAAAAAAAATTAAAAGAAGTGAAAGAAAAAATTCATGAAGTAGAAGTTGTTGCTGGTCCAATTAAGGTAATAATAATTTCATATTGTATTTTTTAATTTGCTCCATTTGTGTGGCAAGGATAATGAGGTTAAAAAGAGGTGAGGCAGGAGAAAAGATCGTACTGCTTCCTCATACACTTAAGGTCTGCCTATAAAATGGAAATGGAGCATTCCATCTAGAGCATGTGGAGAAATAATCTTGGCAATATTTTGAAGGTGATGTTGGTTGTTAAGTGTAGTTGCTATAGTGTTTTATATTCAAAGAGAGTTAATTTCCAGGTATCTTTAGCCATGGAGTGAAAAGGAAGGAAAAATAGTTTCCTTGGCTTTCCTTTTTTGTGCATCGTATTTGCTGTTTTGACTTGTTTCTTTCTAGGAAGCCTTGGCTAAGAATGTTCATAACTGTTTATTTCTTGAAATAGCATTTGAAGTTCTGTACCAAGTGGTTGTTATTCTATGAAGTTGCATAATCCCAGAAGGTACCAGTACCTAGTTTTAATTATTCAAGACTACAGAAGACACCTGTAAAAGGCAGAGAAATACCAAGACTTAAGACAAATAGCAGAGTGGTGACACGCAAAATGTGACATTGGCAAGAACTAATGGTTTGAAAATGGAAAACAGAAATAAGAGTCCATCACATTTACAGTATTGTAAACTTGTAGAAGGATGGAATGAGGAAAAACATAGAAGGATCACTATCCTAATTTCTTATATGTCTCTCTTAAACTGTATATTGCTATGTAGTCAGCCCAAATTAAAAAAGTAAGAGCAAACAAAAAGAGGAAGAAAACAGGTCAGGAAAGCAACCAATAAATATGTTTTAATGTATCTAATATGGAAATTCTAGAGATATGATCTATTTTAAAAGAACCACTGTGTAAGAAAAGAGAATAGACCTATTCAGAATATGAGAACATTGTTATTGCTTGTTATTTGGAACACTGAACACAGTGGAGGGCAACTCTAAAATTCCTGAAAGGGTTTTAAATTAGATGTGTTGTTAAGTGTTCTACAGTTGTTTAATAACCTGTAAGTTGTGGCTTTAAGATAGGATTTGAAAAAAGTAAGAGCATCTATTATTGTTGTTGGTGTTTGGTTTTCTTGTTTGTCATTTTGCGAGGTTTGGGGTGGTTTTTATTTGGGTTTTTTGTTTGTTTTGGTTTTTTTTCTTTTTGATTGTTAAGCCATCTAGTGGACAGGGACGAGGAAGAAAATTATGCCTTAATTTATGTCATTCTTTGTACCTCTTTGCTTCTCTGGAAAGATACATCACTTCAACAGTATCAACACTTATATAGTATAGAAGTTGCTGGTGAAGGGTCTGGAGCACAGTTCCTGTGAGGAGCGGCTGAGGGAACTGGGATTGTTTAGCCTGGAGAAAAGGAGACTCAGGAGGACCTTACGAGTTTACAGCTACCTGAAAGGAGGTTGTAGCGAGGTGGGGCTCGGTCTCTTCTCGCAGATAACAGAGGAAATGGCCTCAAGTTGCATGAGGGGAGGTTTAGATTAGATATTAGGAAAAAATT
This sequence comes from Corapipo altera, assembly GCF_003945725.1. Lineage (NCBI taxonomy): Eukaryota > Metazoa > Chordata > Aves > Passeriformes > Pipridae > Corapipo > Corapipo altera. Next base: position 12,485,963 of record NW_020884883.1, on the reverse strand, counting down.
TTTCACAGAAGGGGTGGTAAAACAGTGGAACAAACTGCCCAGGCAGGTGGTGGAGTCACCATCCCTGGAAGCATTCCAAAAATGTCTGGAAATTGCACTGGAGGATATGGTTTAGTGGTGTTTAGGCTGGTGGTGCTGGGTTGATGGTTTGACTTGATGATTTTAAAGGTCTTTTTCAACCTTAACTATTCTATAATTCTATGGCTTTATATTACAGGTATAACAGGACACTGAATTGTCACACAGAAATGCAGTTCTGGCTGATGTTTTTACACAGTCATCAGAAATTCTGGGTAGAATGTAGTGTAAAAAAATAAATCTATATTTTTGAGTTTTAGGAGAAAGGATGGCTTTTTTCAAAGAATAAAACATCACTTCAAGATATGATTCCTAAAATCATTGCATGTATTTAATATGTCCTTGTCAGAATTGAGTATAGACTCTCTGATAAACTGCTGTTAAAGCTCCTGGACTCTAGAAGGAGTAGTCTTACTGAAATGAAAATCAATTAGACTGTGTTAAAAACAACCTGTGATAAGTCCATAAACATGTGGAGAGATTCTCAGGAATCTACCCCAAACAGCTCTCATCATGATTTGTTCCAAACAGGATGAATTAAACCAGGCTGAGTCAGAAATGGAAAGCAGTAAACGCCATTTGCAGCACTATGCAGACAAACAGAAAGAACACTTGGCTTGCATAGAAAAGCTCAAAGAATTGCTGGCTACCAAAGAAAAGGAACTAGAGGTATGTGTGGGGGTTTTTTTCTTTATTGAAGTCAGATGGTCATGATCCTTCTAATATTTAATAATAAATCATTCCATTTGTGTGACATACAGACCATGTTAATACTCAACTACACTGAGTATTCTCTCAGGTATGTCCTAACCTGACTGTCAAAATCAAGTAAAAGTAATTTTGTGTAAGTGACTTGAGGCCTCTTTTTTCTGGCAGGACACAATTTCTGTCTTATATAAGCTAGGGATTATCCATCTAGGACTATTCCTTCTGGTTTTTGCAATGAGAAGATAAAAATGACTTAACCTTAAAATTTACATTTTAAGTTAAATTGAATAATGCTGTTCTGGTTTCTTGGATGCTAGGTTTTTCATTGTATAGACCCCATATCTGATCTTCTGAAGGCTTAGCTAAGCTTTATTATTGGAAATCACATCCACAAAGACTTTTGGAAGACTATTTAATTATGGTGATTTCCATTCCTTATTTATCTGTATTAACTAAATAACTGTGATATTATCAAAAATCTCAGATGGATACTGAAATAACTATCTACCTATAAATATCGTTAATAAAATTGTTAACTGGGTTTGCTGTGATGAATACACAAAAAACAGCACAAAAACATGGTCTTGCTTGGAGACCGTCCATAGCCTAAAATATTTGTTGCAAGGACTAAACAGATTTTTTTAAAAATGTATCAATTAGTTGAGCTTCAAACATTACTTTAGGAAAAAACGGCGCAGGCCAGGCAAATCTACTCGGAGCGCATCCAGGTCAGCAGGACTGTTAAGAGCCTTGATGCAGAAATGAATCGCTTCAGAGAGAAGATAAAATCAGAAACTAGTCTCCATGGAAACAGAGAAGAAATAATACAGTAAGTCATCTTAACTGTGTAAAGTTGTTCAGGTAAGATGGAAAAGAGAGGGGAAGGAAGAGTTTTCTTAGTGACTCACTGTGCATTTATGTGTGTTTTTAGAACTTAAGCTGTGTGTGAAGGTATGGAAATGTGTTGTACTGATTCGCAGTCAACCAGTACTGAACAGATTTAGGAGTCCTGGAGAACTCTCCAGTGATTTTAAGCAGCATCTGTACTATATATATATATGACATTACTAGTAATTAGGTACCCTCTTAGTGTTCAGAAGTATCCCAGTTATGACTACACAAACATAACTCACCATTGTTCTGTGATGCATTGAGTGTTAAGCATACTTCTAGTTTGAGTAACTAATGCACAAGTTAGAAAGTTACGTGATGTTTTGAATACAGTGTCTTGCAAGGGAGAACTCCCCTCAGATATTCTTGAGCATGGGGAACTCAATCATTCATTCTCCTTGATGCCAGAGTTTATTGTCAAAAGAATTAAAAACAGAAATAAGATTTAATTTTTGACCATTTTTGATTTGTTAACAGTGTCTTATTTGACTAATCAAATGCTTTTAGATTTAACAAATCCTCAGGAAAGAGTTTTCTTTTGAATATATTATCAAAATGATTTTCAGCATATACAACAATAGCTTAGTTTTAATGTAATGCATGCTAACTAAACTTTCTGTTAATCAAAACAGGCAATTTCATGATGCAAAGGAAAGATATGAGGATGCAAGCAGTAAAGTAAAGAATTTAAAGAAATTTTTTAGGGTGCTGGAAAGAATCATGGCAGAGAGGGTCAAAGCGTATCAGCAATTCCTACGGTGAGTTAATTTTACTGTAATTTCAGGTTTCAGATAAACTGACATCTAAGTATGTTCCCATATTCCAGGGTGAAAATTAAAGAGCAGAGCAGTGAGAACGGACTGTCTTTAGGCCAGTGTTCACAACAATCTTTTTAACCTAAGCTTGCTCTCAGTTTAAGTCCTGTCATTCCTGACAGTTTAGAGGAAGCCTGGACTGACAACTGGAAAAGCAGTGTGATAGTGGAGGCTTATTTTGCTTCACACCAAAGACCTCGACTGTACTGACTTCATCCAAGGCAGCTCTGTCTGAGTGCTGATTTTGGTCAGTAGAATATCATCAATGTACTGGAATTGAAATAATCTGGACTGTCACTCATTTTTATTGAACATAATTACTGGTGCTGAACTCACATAATTTCATTGTGGGCCAAGCACTTTTCCTCTGCCATATGCTGAAAAAATTTGAAGATCTCTATTCAGATTCTATAATTTTACAACTTCTTCTCCATACCGGGAGTGCATCTCTTCTTTCTTGCTTCAGTTCCTTAGTATCCTATATGTATCCATGAAGATTTTGTGGTGGCCTCACTTTAAAAGGATTGATGGTCTGTTTTCCAATGCAGCACTTCAACATCTGTCATTCCCTTCAGCAGAAATTAAGGGATATCTTTGTTGGCTCTGCTTTTTTGTACTTTTTGATCTGGATTTGGGGAGGTGCCAGTATGATCCTGACAAATAGTGATGATGAGGAGAATCCCAACCTTTGCAGGTGGAAGTACAGAGACAGTAGTGGGCAAGATTTACTTGCAGAATCTGATACTTGTCTTATGGTGCCTGCATATGTCAAATTGAATCTTAGTCCTGGTGCCCAAGGTTGAGTATGAATCCCACCTTACAATGTGTTAAAGAACCATAGTTCTTTCTTGGAGGAACTGTCATGTGTTGTCTGTTGGGCTAGAATATGCTAGAATTGAGGGGGTGGGCAGAGAAATTAATACACAACTCTCTTTAATTCCCAGAATCTACCAAAGGCCATGTAGATTCCTTACTGTGCAGTCCTAGCACTGCATAGGGAAGCAGTGGAGTGTGGTAATTGTCTGTTGAAGTTCTGGAAAAATGGTGGAAAAAGCTTCCGGTCTATTAAAACAAATTCTAGAAAATACAAAACTGTACATCTGGATTTCTTACCTGCTTGCTTTGTGTCACTGATTCTCTGCAGATGTTAAGTATTGAGTGTCACCCACTGAAGAGCATAATTGATTTGGGGAAAGTGTTATTAATGGAGCAGGCCTTAATACTTAATGATGTGGGATTGTTGATAAACAATCACTTTTTTATGTATTGTAAAACTTGCTGACCTAATGCTTGTTTGCTTGATTTAAGTATCCTTTCTATACGGTGCAAAAGCAGCTTTGAGGGATTATTGCATGTTCGAGGTTGCTCTGGAAAAATACTTTTTGATCACAAGAATGAGACACTTTCCATAACTGTAAGTTATTTTATATGACTTCAATTATCATAATATGTAATTATTACTTTTTTTGATCTCAGGTGCTAGGGCTTGTGTTGCAAAGGATAGAGTAAATTGTTCTTCCCTCTCCAAATTGTGATACAGTAAACTGTAGAATGTTGTTGAAAACTAGCAAACATAAAAAACATTGCCATCTTAAATGAGTGGGGTGATAGATTACAGGAAATAAATTTAGATTGTTGTCTTGTACCAAGGAGAAGAATTCACTACTGAGTCATCCTAGAAAGTCTTTCAAAGTAACTCATTCCTGTTTCATTGATAGGAAGTTCACCATTATTTGTGTGATTGTGTAATGACTCTAGTTGTTATTTAAACAACTTTTAGTGACTTAAAGCTTCAATATTGTGGGGGTTTTTGTGTATCTTTTAACATACATCCCAAAAAGTCATGGGTTTATATACTTTTATTTCTGTGGGAGACTCAGTTTTAGGAATTAAGGGGAAAAATGTGCAGTGACAACATAAATATGTGTTGTTGCAGTCCTAATTAAACAGGTGTAGCACATGTATCTGAAGAATCAAACTCAGCCCATAAAATATCAAATCATTACCTGACTTCATCGGAATAAATATTTTTAATAGCTAATATCTCATGTTTCTGACAATAGATCTATATTTAGTCAAAGAAGGTAAATTGCAAAAAGAAAACGATTCCCCCCCCAAAAAAAGATCCCACTCCAAAATAATTCTTCTTTTCCTGCTGAACTTGTTAAAGGTAATGGAATTAACAGGACAAGAAAATGCCTAAGTTTTATCTTACAGGAGTGCCACAAGATGTCATCCTAATCAATGGAACCAAAGGGCTGTTCACAATGTTTCATGCATTCCAGTAAAGAAACTCTTCCGCCTTTAAAATTCCACTGTAAATCAATTACCTGATATTCTGTTGTAGCTGGTAACCATTGGATTTTACTGTAATGTAACTACACTAGTTAACATTTACAAACCATTGTTTAACAGCTATCAAAAATAGAGAATTGAATAAGAAAACACTGGCATAGTCATTCAGTCTGTATTTTACTGTGATAGAGGAAGTTGCAGTGATCCTAGAAATATGTTATTAAATGGTTAGGAGCCATCCCATTCCAGAATGGCAGTTGCAGTGAGTTGCAGAAAATTGTTCTCAGGTGATATGCTCAGGTGATATTTGCTGTTAAAGTTATGATTCTGTAAGTCTCTGTCTCATGTCTAAAAATTGCTTCAATATTTTTATTTCAAGGTTCAGTTTGGAGATGAAGACAAAGCTTCCCTTACTGATCTGAGAGCCTTATCAGGAGGTGAACGTACCTTCTCCACAGTTTGTTACATTCTTTCTCTGTGGAACATCACTGACTCTCCTTTCAGATGCTTGGATGAATTTGATGTCTACATGGTATACTTTAAACTTAAACTACATCTCCTACTACGATTTATATAAATTAGTCAAATAGTTGTGTTGTTACTTGTATTTGGTTAGATTTAAAACCACCACTGGTAACTGTAAATAATAAAAAGCCCCAAACCAATATCCAAATTCCCCAACCCAAAATTTAGGGATCTTGTTCACTTTGTTTAGTGTCTTTTGAAGCTTATTTTGTTTCTGAAGTTGGTGCCCAGAGATATGAGCATTTCTGTTAATGTACATGCTCCAACCTTTGTTCAGCATAAAAATCATAAATCAGCTGTTACTGTGTTTGTCACAGGTTGCCTCTACATTTTGCTGTGCCTTTCTGGGCTTGGGATGTGGTTTCTACCAATTTTGAGATCAATGTGGGGTTTTTTTCAGAGCAAGTATAGCAATTGAGTTCACTGTTGCTACTCAGGAAGTCATTTTATACTTCACTTAGTAGCATCTTTCCAAGATGCTGAGATGCAGAATAATAATAAATACTAAGGTCATCTAAAACTGGTAAATCGTATTTTTGTTAACAGCATCCCTGGATAGGACATTAACCAATTTTTAATTTTTTTAAATATGTATTTGCTCCTTATTAATATGCAGGGTGGTATTGTTTTAGAAAATAATTACTTCTATGAGAGAAACAGTTGAAAGTGCATTATTTAATTTTGTCTTCAGTGTCAATCACCTATTTACTGGGAATTACAGACCTAGAGGAGAAAAAAGGTAATATACTTCAAATATAAAGAATTTTAGAGTTCCCTAGTTTCATGTGGAACAGTTACAGCAGCAAAACTTTGTTAGTCTCTGCTAGAAACAGCTTCCCATTGTGCATCTCTTTCAGTAAAGCCTGATGCATAAGGTTGTGTTCAAAATAGATGATAATAACAGTAATAATCCTAATAAAAACAAGCTCCATAATGTCTTAGGTTTCATGCAGCTCCTAAATCCTTTCAGGTATTATTGAGGCAGAATTTTACCAGAAACATTATTCTACTAAAATGCATTTCATTTCAGCATATGAATAAAGTAAGAAGTATTACATGTATATCAAAACTGATAGAAAAACAGTGAGTAGGAGTGTGTGATTATTCTGATAGAAGCTTTCCATTGTCCATGGATACTAAAAAGTACAGTTTAAGAATTTCCCAGACTATAATTTGTAGTTTTTAGAATTTAACCCTAATGTTTCTCCAGCTTACATGTTATCAGACTTTTCTTTAGCAAACCTTTACTGTATAGGAATTAATTCTGGTAGGTGTTCCTAGAATCATATTTTCTAATGTGTTTACTATAGTCAACATTACTACCTGATAAATCTTTTGTCTTTAGGACATGCTTAACAGAAGAATTGCCATCGATATGATTCTGGAGAGGGCTAATTTTCAGCAGTATCGACAGTTCATTTTGTTCACCCCCCAAAGCATAAGGTAATACTGTTGTGTTTTATTTTGTGGTAGAAAAATTACAAGGAATTACTAAGTTCTCTTGCAAGAAGTGTAATTGAAAAAATTAAATATGAAGAGAAAGAAATTTTGCTTTTTGTAGCAGTAGAACATCAACAATTAGGCAGTTCAGTGCTGATAGTTCTCGGAATTTAAATTTTTTTTTTACTCTTCCTTACGTAATGTCTGTTAGTATGGTAATTCAGTGGGACTTGAATCAGTTTATCTGAAGTAAAACAACTTTTTGAAGTGTTTTAGTTTGTCAAGCAGGCTCCTTGTTGTTTAGTGCCCTGTATGTCAGTCTCCCCTCCCAAAATTAACAGAAGACGTAGCATTTTTTCTGTTAATACTACAGTACTTTCAAGGTGTTTGTCACTTGAGTTTATTTTATTTTATGAGTTTTAATATTGCTGATCTAGAGACTCATAACTTACACCATGTTTTGAATTTTTGATCTAGTAGCTCAAAATTGTTCCAAAACCTCCATAAGTCCCTGGTAAAGCCATGTCCAGCTCAAAGGAACAGTCACTGTCTAACCCTGTGCAGCTAACTCCTCCCTATGAACCCAATGTAACCACTGAAGCCTGAAGAGGGTAATTAAGCAGTCTTCAAAATGAAGTTGATTTATTTTAATTGTCTTCCCTCACTAGAGTATATAAAAAATAGGGTAGTAGTGTTCTGTTTTTATTTCAGTGGAAATGCTTTTGTGGAGATTTTCTGAAACTAATAAACATACAGGAATTTTTTGTATGGTTACTTTTTAAAAGTTTAATAATTCAAGTGCAGTTTGCTTTTGTTACATTGTTACATGTTGCATGTTCAGCAAATAATAAATTTAACAGAGGTATGGAGGCACCTTCAGGAAAAAGTAATTTAAGATGATCAGTGTAGAAGCCTATGTAAATGTATGTTTAGTAACTTTACTCATTCTTAGTGATTGCACGTGTATATAGTGCCTATAAGGATCTGTAAGGCAAATACAAACGGTATTCCATCACTGCTTTGTTTGGAGGTTTTTTGTAAAAGTACCTTTTCTCTAATTAAGGTAGTCTAATTGTTAGAAATCACATGATGGAAATCAGTTCTTGTCTTTACCTCAAACTTTTAGTGAAGCCTGAATTTCACCCCATGTTGCTTTTTTTTTGAGACGGTCAAATTAAAAAGATGGAGTTATTTAAAGGAAAATATGTATTGGAAAGAATCAAATGGAAATATTAAATTTGTGGAGAAGAAACACTGTTTAAATGATGCATACTTTATTTTTAGATCTCTGCCTAAGAGTCCCCATATTCGAATTCTCTGCTTGCAAGACCCCGAAAGAGGCCAAAGACAATTGAATTTCCAAAATAGGACAGACTGTGATGAAGATCAATAAGTATCTCTCTGTGAATATGGCATACTATTGAGCACAAATGTGGAATAATATATATAAAGTCATTGCTTCCTGATGCTAAAGAAGGGGATGTTTTGTTAGATACTCTCAGGAAGATGTTTCTGTATTGTTATTATTAATTTTTAACGAATTTACTTTGTGTGTGCACAGACCAAGAATAGACAGAGTTTGTATGATGAGAAAATTTTCAATGTTCAGTTGATATTTTTAGCTACCAACTAAGAAAATTTTTTATCAGTTGTTCTGTTTTTTCTTCTGGAAAAATTGAAATATATTTTGTATAACTATTAAGTAATATTTTAATAAACATGAACTGATGAACTGATACTTGTGGTAATGTTTTAATGTCTCTACACATTTAAAATTAGCATTAAGTTAAAAATATTGGTTTCTTCCTAGCTCTACTTTATTTCTTAAACATGTGCTAATTAATACATGCAGTAAAACGTGTTTCATTGATTTTCCATTGGAACCACAGCAACAGAACATGAGAAACTATTAGTACTTACACTTTCATAATTAGAGAAGGGAAAAAATTATTTGCAGTATATTCTCTGGGTGCGGAAACAAGTGCTTTTATTTCTTTTCCTAAAGAGTTTGAGTTTCTTTGGATGTGAGCTTACAAAACTGTAATGGGTTTGTTACCCCTCCTGGAAGGGAAAAGGAACTAGATAGATGACCTGATTCATATTGTGCCAATAAGCTATTCCATACCATGTTACGTCAGCTCTGATATAAAAGACATGAGAAGGAAGCAAGGCCTCTTTCTTCTCTTCTGGGTAGCTGCACAGAATAGTCAGGCCGTTTCCTCGGACGAGGAGAGCGTTCTCGTGGGGTTCCTCTTTGGGTGTATAGTGCTTATAGTTTTTTTCCTCTCTGTGTAAATATTAAACCGCCTTTCTTAGCAAGGTTGGTTTCGCAGGTTTTTTTCCTTTTCCGTCTTTCCTCCTCCCCTCTCCTCCAGGGGGAGGTTGGGCACAGGCCCGGTGGATACCTGGCATTCAGCCAAGGTAAACAATAACAATTCTGGTGCCCGGGAAGACTGCCAAGAAGGGTTGTTTATATAAACACTGCCTTGCTTGTCTTTTTGGTTTTGCTAACTTGGGGACATACTAATATAAAACATGGCCTTACACCCAGATTTAATATTTATACTTGTACTTTTACTAATAGTCTTTCTGGGATGTGGAACTTACCCTTTGAAAGACCTCCAGGGGGACGGATACGACTTACTTTCCCTTTTTAGTTTTGACATAGATGGCTTTACAATGAAAGTACCAATGATCTTTACTAACCCTTACTTTAGTTGTCTGGCCATGGGACTTCTTATAACTAACACTATGAGAACGCTATGGGGATTGGGGACTGTAGTATTGTCTTTGTTGCCTTGTTGCAGGACAAAACAGCCTTCGAGAATTTACTGGGATGTGCCTTAAAGGGCCCAGTTCCTGGGTGGCAGGGCATGTGGATGAATTTAGGCAGGTTCTTAGGGTGTTTAACACCCTCCATTGCCTGGGACTTCATATTAGAACAAGTATTCAACCCCAACAAACTGACACGTCGTTTAATGGAAGGATGCCTTGCCTACCCTGATCAAAACCAGCAACTTCTTGCCCTGTACTGGGGCCTGACCTGTGCTTATTGAGCTGCAGTTCAATACTCTAAAAAGACTATGACTGAGACAGGGACCCAAACTACGACATCTGAAGTCATTATTGCCCCTGTAGTGAAAATGAAGACATGGGTAAGGAAATCTACAGCACCTACAGGCCTACATCTGCGATTAGTAAGGGAGGAAGAAGGAGGAGGATCTACCCCACCCGTGCCTCCAAGAGAAGAAGGGGAGGCAGGACAAATAGCCAGTGATTCACTAGAGGAAGTGGAAGCGGTTCCACATTAGAGAAGCAGAGAGTAAATCAGACAGGAGAGTGAAGTTACCCAGTCCCTGAGCCCATCAGAACTTTGGGAATTGCGGAGAGATTACAGTCACCAGCCTCGTGAACGAATTCTTACCTGGCTGCTCCACTGCTGGGATAACGGGGCTAGTAGTCACCTGTTAGAAGGTCATGAGGTTCAACAAGACCAAGTGCCAGGTCCTGCACTTTGGCCACAACAACCCCCTGCAGCGCTGCAGGCTGGGGACAGAGTGGCTGGAGAGCAGCCAGGCAGAAAGGGACCTGGGAGTTTGGATTGACAAGAAGCTGAACATGAGCCAACAGTGTGCCCAATTTAGTGTCATTGGCAAACCTAATTAGTATTCCTTTGAGTCCTGTGTCCAAGGCGTTAATGAGGATGTTGAAGAGAACTGGGCTGAGGATGGAGCCCTTGGGAACCCCACTAGGGACAGGTCACCAGTCTGATGTCACCCCATTCACTTTAACTCTTTGTGCCCAACCCATGAGCCAGTTGTTCACCTATTGGGTGACATGGCTGTTCAACTGTGTGCTGGACATTTTGTCCGGCAGGATCCCGTGAGAGACAGTATCAAAAGCTTTACTGAAATCCAAAAAGATGACATCAACTGACTTCCCTTGATCAACTACGTGGGTTACCTTGTCATAAAGGGAAATCAAGTTTGATAAGCAGGACTTTCCTGTCATGAAGCCATGATGGCTGCGACCAATGACTGCATTGTCTTTCAGGTGTTTCTCAATACCTCCCAGAATAATCTTTTCCATGATTTTACCAGGCACTGAAGTGAGACTGACAGGCCTGTAGTTTCTGGGATCCTGCTTCTTGCCTTTCTTGAAAATCAGGACAACGTTCGCCAGCTTCTAGTCACCTGGGACCTCTCTGGATTCCCAGGACCCCTCAAAAATAATCATCAAGAGAGGTTTTGTGATGACATCCTCTTTGAGAATTCTCAGATGAATCCCATCAGGCCCCATAGATTTGTAGGGATCCAGCTGGAGCAGCAGATCCTGGACAATTTCAGGGTTGACTGGGAGTTATTCTCAGAACAGTCATTGGTCTCCAGCCCAGGCCAGTGAGACCCCCTTGGTCCATCATCCATGTTGAAGACAGAGGCAAAGAAAGCCTTAAACACCTCTGCCTTGTCTCTGTCCCTGTTTGTGAGGTGACCACCCTCATCCTATAACAGGCCAATGTTATTTCTACACTAACTTTTGCCATTAATATCTTTTACTGTCCCCCACATTTCTGGCAGCTTCAACTCCAGTTCAGCTTTGGCTGCACAAATTTTCTCCTTACAGTAGCAAGCAGAATCTCTGTATTCTTCCCATGTCACTTGACCTTGCTTCCACTGGGCATACAGCTTCCTATTTTGCCTTATTTCCACGAGAAGATCCCTGCTCAGCCAAGCTGGCCTTCTGCCTCACCTGCTTGACTTCCAACATTTGGGAATTGCTACTCCTGTGCCCTTGGAAGGTAATGTTTAAAAACTGACCAGCACTGATGGGTCCCAGCACCTGCAAAAAACATTTTCCCAAGGGACTTTATTTACTAATTCCCTGAGCAGCCTGAAGTCTGCTCTCCTTGTGGCCAAAGTTGAGGTTTTGCTGCCACTTTTCCGTCTGTCAACAGAGATTTTAAACTCGATCACTTCACGGTCACTGTGACCAAGAGGCCACCAATCGACTTAGCTCACAAGAACTGCTCTGTTGACAAGCAGCGATCGAGAAGGGCCTTTTTCCAAGTTGGCTCCCTTAGGACCTGTTCCCTAAAGTTGTCATCCAGGTTTTTTAGGAATCTTTTGGTCTGGGTTGTGCCAGCTGTGTAATGTTTCCAGTTGATTTCTGGAAAGTTGACTAAGTCCATAAGGACAAGGACAGTTGACTTGGAAGTGTCCCTTAGTTCCTCAAAGAATAATTAATCGGCATCATCATCCTGGCTGGGAGGTCTGTAGAGACTCCCATGATGAAATACACATTATTTGTTCACCCCTTGATTCTTACCCAGAGACTTTCAACTGTGCCATTGCCAACTGTGAGCTCCACACATTCTAACCCTTCTATTACATGCAGTGCCACTGCTCTGCGTCTTCTGCCCTGCCTATCCCTCCAAAAGAGTCTGTAACCATCCAACAGGGCACTCCAGGCACGGCTGTCATCCCACCAGGTTTCACTTACGGCAATGATGTCAAATCTCTGGGACTGGATCAAAGCTTCGAGATCATCCTGTTTGTTCCTCATGCTGTGTGCTTTGGTGTAGAAACATTTCAGGAGTGGTATACCGTAGCCAACACCTCCTGTGGCAGATTGAGGGATCCCGTTAGTGCTCATTTCCTCAAGTTTTGACACACCATCCCATGGCTCATCACTGACAAGCCTGGTAATTTCCCTTTCCTCCTTCCAAACTAATTTAAAGCCCTGTCAACAAACCCTGTGAGCTCCTGTGCTAGAACTCTTTTTCCTGTCTAAGATAATTTCATCCTGTCAGGTGTCAGTAGACCAGGTGTCTGAGTAAACCAGGAGGGATTGTTCATGATGAAGATAAAGAGGCATTTGAGCATATTACCCTACCAGACTGTAAAATCTCCATCCTTGGAGGCTTTTGGAGTCTGAATAGACTCTTGCACTGCTTCAAGCAGGGAATTGGGCAGAAGATCTCTGAAGATCCCTATCAAATTGAACAATTCCATAACTCCATAATTAAAGGTACTTACACCTTTAGGATTATGTGAAAATATTGGGTGGGGGCGGGAGTACCAGGCAAAGTGCATCCTTGCCAAAACTTGTCTGGAACCGGCAGGTTGACAGAGGTGATTCTAACCCTCTATGCTGCCTTTGTGAGATCCTGGAGTAGTCTATCCATGTCTGGGATCCCTAACACAACAAAGACATTGACTGGTTGGAATGAGAGCTGGCAGAAAGACACTAAGTTGATCACAGGGCTGGAGCACTTCTCTTATGAAGACAGGCTGAGAGCTGGGCTTGTTCAGCCTGGAGAGGAGAAGGCTCCAGAGAGACCTTATAGCACCTTCCAGTACCTGAAGGGGCTACCAGAGAACTGGAGAGGGACTTTTTACAAGGGTATGTAGTGACAGGACAAGGGGGAGTGACTTTAAACTGAAATAGAGTAGATTTAGACTAGATATTAGGAAGAAATTCTTTACAGTGAGGGTGGTGAGGCACTGGAACAGGTTGCTCACAGAAGTTGTGGATGCCCCATCCCTGCAAGTGTTCAAGGCCAGACTAAGCCTGAGCAACCTGGTTTAGTGGAAGGTGTCCCTGCAGGGCATAGAATTGGATGATCTTTAAGGTCCCTTCCAACCCAAACCAGTCTATGAATCTATGACATGATCATGAACCATGTGTTTCCTTTGATGTGATTTTTTGATGGAACTAGAGTATGCTTCAGACCCTTTTGCAGTATGAGATGATAGAATGGCATAGCATTATTTCCTCCTGATTTTCTTCAGCATCCAAAAAAAAGGCAAGAGTGCTGAGGCAGGAAAGAGTAAAGCATTTATCATCATTAGTACTTCCATAATGAGTTGTGTGGAGAAGAGAGCTTAAGGAAAGTTAGCGCATTCCTACTGAGCTAACACTTTAGCTTTCTCCCAAGTTTTTTATAGACTTACTTGAAATGTTAGAGTAGTTGGCAACAATTCTGGTCTTTGGTTCAAATCAATATATTGTATTTTTTCTAATCTACCATTGTACATTGTACCATGTACTTGAAGATGTGTCCCTGACTGTATAATTATTATAAGCAATTGTTTTCCTGGTGGAGGATTAGTTCTGAATAAAAAATTACTGAAGCACTTACATGGATGATCTTATTTTTGTAGTGATCCTACTAAGGTCTCAAAACTATCACATTCTTGGTACTTTAAATAGAGAGTTTATTTTCTTGGTTATGTAGAGAGATGTTACATTTTTGAGTTTGACTACCTTTTTGAGCTGTTAGCCATTTTAGATGGCAATGCATTGCTTAATGCTGCACTAAAGTAAATGGATCCTGTCCAGCTATGTAAATTCAAGATGCAGAGAAATGTAGAATGAGGTACTGCTTCTCTAAAAAGTATATGTAAACCAGAGGCATAAATTCCAAGAATTATTTGGCATGGGCATATCATTCTCAGACCTGAGTAATTTTCAGAATGTCTTTTATTTTTAAGTTATAGCCAAATATATGAAGTATACCACTCTCTAGTTAGCTAAGACTACAATCTGTGTAGTCTAAGTAAAATTCTGGTATTAGAAAATGTACTTGAAATTTCTGCCATTTGCTGTTTGTTTGGAATATGAAGAAACTGAAATATGAATGAATGGCTGTGGTTGTGGCAGTAATTGATTCTGTGTTCCCCCCAACAACGTTTCTTAGCAAGCTGTGTAAAACTATTTTTGGTTGCTTGCTTTCTTTTCCCTTTCATTTTAATATGAGCTTCACTTTTTACATTTGAAAATACAGAGAATGATTTGTTTTGTGTCATCTTTTATTGTTTGATTTTTAGCTATTAAGAGTACTGTCTCATTTCTTCATAAGGTAAGGAAGAAATAGCAAACATGCAATTGTAAGATGTTCAGACTGTTGGGTTGTTTTTTGTTTGTTTTTTTTTTTAATCCATCAAGCAACCAACTGTTTGGAACATCAGGGAAATAGGAAAGTTTTTATCTGCAGTTTCTGCAGTCTGATAGTTCTCCATTCTTTCCCAGGGCTGTGCAGAACTTGTACTTGTCACAGGATAGAGGGAAATTTGATTTATGTACATACAAGTGAGGAAGAGAATGGTTCTCCTCACTGTCCCTCCTTTATCATCATACTTTATGGTTCATTTATCTGTAATGATTTTTAACATGTCTGTTTACATCAAACCCAGAGTAGTTTAGTGTCATACAGTAAGAGGAAAGACTCTTACTTCAGGAAGGAAAAACATTAAAAAAACAGGTTTAGGCCAAGCAAATAAACTGTATTTGACTTGTAGCTAGTTTAAAAAGCTACATCAGCACAAGTCTAGTAGGTGTGCTGTCAGATCTTAGCAGTAGCATCTTAGAGCACCAACAGCAGCTCTGTTGGTAAACACAAGAACTACAACATTTGGTTTCATATAATATGACTCTCCTAGTGAGTGAGTGCAAAGCAGTTTTCTTCATGCTTTCATAATGAAATATATATTTCCCAGTGTACACTGACAGATAATTAAAGAGATTGAACTTTTTTTTTTTTATTACCATGCTGAAGACATGAAATAAGAATTAGGGGAAAAGATCAAATGTTATAAATTTATTTTGGGACATATATATTGCAACCTCTGGAAGCTTTTGAAAATTCTGGCAAAGATCAATACACTTCCAATAAAACCTTTAAACTTGCAATAAAACAATATTTTAAACATTTTATATATATATTTTTATATATTCTTAATTAAAGGGATAATTTTAGCAGGATTTTCTTTTTTTTTTTTTTTTTTAAATATACTGCATTCCTCTGACATAGCTCTTTCCAGATTGAAGGGATGCAAATGAGGTAAGAATTAAGGCAAACCTAAAAGGCATGCAAATGAAGTACATTTATATCCACTGACAATACAAGCACGTGTGGATCAGACTCGGGAGCCGAAGAGCTCTTCCCCTCTGTCTGTCCAGTACTACTTTACAGCAGAATGGTGACATGATTTATAATAAACAGTTAACATTACCATGGGAATTCAGTGTCACTAACATTACTCAGTCTAGGAGACACAGAGCTAGCATCAGTAAAACATGAACAATAAATAATATAATTCACTGCAGCACAGGCCTGCTGCACAGGCTTCAGAGGAAGAGGGTTGTTATGAAATGACATTGCACACGTCACGTTGTGGCAGTTTATTTTTATAATATATACTTTTAAAATTCTTTAGCAAATGACATTCTCATGCACACAAGTGTTTCAAACACAAGAAGCAAGTCCATTTATAGGTAGTCCAAGCAAATTTTTGTGTGTGTGGAAATAGCTGCAAACTGAATGGAACATTAAACTTCTGTGCAGTCTATGATGCGTTGTACACAAGCTCATTTTTGAATGTCACACTGCAGGAGTAATACAATGGACGGATCACTCTTTGCAGCTTCTTTGAATTCATCCAGTGTGATCTGATCGTCTTTGTTCTTATCCATCTTACTGAAGATCTTGTCTACCCGTTGCTCAGGCGTCAGACCATCCTCATTCATTTTCATCATTATCACAGTGCCCACCATTTTGTAGATAGCCTTTGGAAAGAAACCAAATGTAAAATTTAACATAAAATTCAATCTAATTTTTTGATGTGATCAAATTCTGGAAATCTATTCTAACAATAAAATGATTGCCAGTTTCTCAAAAGATTTTTTTTCCTTTTTTTTCTTAGGATCCAATGTCCAGGCACTTAAAACAAGAAAGAATATATTTTACTTTCCATACATAGGTTTATTTTGGTGGTTACATTTTGCATCCTGGAATGAATTTCTTTGGCATCCTGTTTCACAGTGCAAAACTCTTGTAACTTATTCTCTGGGTCAACTGCTTATTTGAAATATTTCACATAAATTTTGAATAATAAGTTTTAGAAATCATCACCTAATAGGTTTCTGTGTGTACATGTGGGTACAATCTGGTATTAACTACTGTGGCAAGTAGCTGGCAGATGATGAAGGTGGAAAACTTTATCCTTCCTCTTATGTGTTGTGGTCATCTTAAAGCCCATCTGTGAGAGCTCTCTTAAAATAGCATGTTGTTATCCCTGTAAATTTCTGTAATCATCTGAAGTTAATCTCTGGTAAGGTTTCAGCTACTTGAGCTACAATCCAGTAATTTCATGGGTGTCAAGTGACTTTGAGATGGGCTTTGTAAATCCTGTGCTGGGCTGTTCTTATGGTTAATCCATTCATCAGGAAAAAAAAAATCTCTGGATATTTAAAAGTTTATATGCACATATGTACTCTCTGTAATTCTCCAAGATTACATCTATTAATATGTTAGTTAGTGCTTGTACCACTTAGACATGAGTCAGAGTAGGATGAACGTGTGCCATGTGTGTTTTTAATGATACCAGCCTCTGGTGTGAGTAACATCTGAAGTCTGTGTGAACAAGGAATCAAAATTTATTAATGTTCTGACATGTTATTTTTGAGTGTCATACTGATCTCACCTCTATAATTTCCAGCATTTCCACTCTTGTAATTTTACCGTCACCATCCAGGTCGTACATGTTGAAGGCCCAGTTCAGCTTTTGCTCAAAACTGCCCCGTGAGGTGATGGACAGGGCACAAATGAACTCTCTGAAGTCGATGGTCCCATCTCCATTTTTATCAAAGGTTCGGAAGGCGTGCTGGGCAAACTTTGAAGCATCTCCATATGGGAAGAACTGCAAAATAATATAATTCATAGAACTGTGGGTAATGCAGAGGACCGAACTACATACCTGCCTGCAAAATACCGCAGTGAGGCATTTATGAAGAGCGGCTGGTGAGCTGTGTGGGAAACTGAGGATCTGCAATGGAAGGTTTCCTAATAGTTACACTGGAATGATTACTAAAAAATCTATTACTACAAAAATCTCTCACTTTGCCACAGACTATATTACAAATATATTTAATGCTAATTTAAAGCAAAATTAACTAGATGAACCTTAAAATGAAGTGTAAATGGATGTAAATGGGAGATTGTGTGTAATATTCTCTGACTATGAAACACAGAAACCAGGGTGCATGTTAATAGTATTTTAACCAGCCTGTTACATGTTGCAACAAAGTGTATGTGTGGGATTGTTGTTATATAATTTCAGTTATTTTAAAAAAAAAATCCACATCTATAAAAAACTCCACGAACATATGTTCTGTTCTGCCAACCAACATTCAAGTACCTGAGAACTGAGATTCAGTTAAACAATACTGTGCAATGCTTTTCATGTTTAATATACATTATCAGTGAACATGGCAACTTACTGTAACTTAACAGAATATTTTAAATGACCATAACATGTAGGTTTTCAGTTGATGTATTTTCCCCTCAGGAAATGTATGGTTTAAGACATTTGAGCCAGTAGTTAGTCTTTATGTAGGCCAGATTCAAGAAAACACATCCCTTAAGAAACGCAATTTTAAATCAGTGCTGAAGTCCTGTGGCAGTGAAGGGACTATACACAAAAAATGTTTGTTTTTATATTCCTAGCATAATTTCATGGAGGTTTTCATGCTCCTAATATATAAACATGCATTACTAACCCATTTGAGAGCTATCTCATTTTGTGCTTTTTAAAATTCCAATTCTTAGTAAGTACTGCATTTAATAATGTCAGTTTGAACAGAAGTCTTCAGTGGCAGCCAAGGAAGTGGAACTGCATTTTACAATTTTATATTTCCCTGTCCAGAGCTTCCTCTGCAGGCTGATGTTTGCTGTGGTCACCTGTGAATGCTCTTGAACAATACACTCAAATTTCATGGCAGATTTTGGGAATATTGGAGCATATACAGAAACCAGCACTGACAACTGTCTGACTAAATATGGCAAATCTTTGCTGCTTTTCATTTCAGGAAACCAAATAGTCATTTGGATACTGTGTCTTGCCCTTAAAATGCAAAACTTAGCATACAGCCACCTGCCTGCACTATGTGGCCATGTGGGTCATGTCAGAAGATCTGTGTTTCCACACAGATCCTATCCTGAAGGGTTCCTTTCAACTTACTGTTTTCTCTGATATCAACTCTTCAGACATGATTCTAGATAACCTTTGCATTGCTGAAGAGGAGTGCTACAATTGCTTCTCTGGCCTAGTGCATTACAGTAATTGTAAAATCTTCCCCTCAAAAGAGAGAGCAGGGTTAAATGTTGCCCAGCTCCATCCATTCAAAATATTGTCTTGTTGTGTATTATTCCAAAAGGGATGAAAAATTGCTGTATTAACCCAGAAGTGGTATCAAATATGCCCATCTCACTTCCCAAGTATCTTTTTGGGAGGATATTTGAACATGGTGTGGAGTCATCAAGCAACCAGGATGCTGTACCCACTCCATTGCTGTTAAAGTTGTGATTTTCTCATTTGACTTTGTGTGGGTCAGCATCCACCCACTGCTTCTATGCCCTGTCTCCAATAGCTGAAAGAGTATTTGATATTGTCCCCCCTGAAAATGTAACTTCTGTGCCTGTACTCAACCCAGCCCAGTTCTTTTTTGATAATCAAAACTGACAGAGTTGTAAATACCTCAGGGTACTGCTGCAGCTCTTTCTGAACTTTCTGTTTTCAGGCCTTTAAATACAATCATGATTGGGCTTATCAACACATACAAAGAAATATGAGTTCTGTGATACAGTTCAGGACTGCAGTGACTGCAGTTACCAGACCTTGCTGAATTGTTCTTCTAATGACAACCTCAAACTTTTGTCAAACCAAGGAGAGCTTCCTCTGTAGGAAGGCTCCTTGGGCTCACAGTCCTACATTCAGCCAGGTCAGAACAAAGTTTTGTGAATGTGAATCCAAAACCCGAACGTTATTTGCAGATTACTGAAAATCCTTCACTGCTTCCTCTTCTCCATGAGCTACCTCCCTCCTCTAACTCCTGTACCAACTGCAGATGTTAACATAGGTGATATTTAATTTTACATGTGAGTGCAGATGAATGGGGACCTCTCCAGACCACAGGTGAGAGTCTAAAAAATGGCTCTCATGCCTTGTATTCCACCATGAATTCCAAGCCCCCCCTTCTATTCTTGAGAGGTTGTTCAAAGGAGAAAAGACGTATCTCTTGCTTTTTAAATCTGTACTGATGACTACCCTGTGACATATATGTTACAGAACAAAATACTTCACAATTTTACATTTTTATTTTTGTTTAGAGCTGACTATTGCCGAGGATGCTGACCTATCTGTATTCCTGTGACCGTCACTCTACAGTCCCTATAAAAGAAAGGTAAATAGCTGAAGAGAACTGGGACTGCTATTTCCAGAGAACCAAAATACAGAAATGGCATAAACATACTGGTGGGACCAAAGAACTAAATTCCAACAAAGAAGGCTATACAAAAGGCTAAGAAATGGTAGATACCCGAAAACATGCAAGAGCCCAAGAACAAAGCAGGGAATTAGAAGGGTCAGTGGCTGGAGGTACCAAAGACCATTTTTAAATTATTCTTGAACATATTTTCCAGTCTCCCACTAGAGGAACATCAGCAAACTCTGACTACCTCTTTGCCAGTTACACCCTTAACCATGTAGCAGGGAGAAAAACATCCTTCTAATTCTTTTTATCACAGACAACACCTCAATTTTTCACTTCTGAGGTGAGGAAGGTGGTGGCACTGCTCAGAGCTAAGCCCTGGCATTTACAGCCTCATAAAGTGAAAAAAATGGAATTGATGCCTTTTTTTTTTTACTTTTTTTGTTTCTCTTTGCCTTCCTGTAGGGAGCAAATGCAGTAAAAAGTCCATAAGGGCTGAAGACACTCTTCTCCAGTTTGTATCTGCTGATTTGTGTTATTTTAAGCTCAGAACAACTGAAAAACATTGTCAACACTTGTTTAAAAACCTACTTGAAGACTTCCATTGGCCTGCTTTGAAACAATTCATAAATAAGACACGGAGTAAAAGAAAATTAAAACAATTACAGAGCAAAAAAAGTCAGCTCTGGTAAAACATTATTTGAATATTAAAATACAGTAAGGCCTTAGCAAAGTATAAAGGCACAGGCTTTAACAACTTTCAGAGTAGTCTGATCCAAGTGACAATGGGAGACAGGGTTCTGGAAGACAAACACCCATTTTTTGTCAAGAGGAATATGAAGAGGGTAGTTTAGTCTGCCTCTGGCATGAGTTCAGTGAATACCTCAGAAACAAGTAAAGAAACACAATGCATTTTCAGATACTAGAGCCTTGCTGGAGGGTTGGTGCCTTCAGCCTTCAGTGTTCTCTGCAAACCCTTATCCAGATGATCAGTCTACATGACAGTAACCAGTTCCCTTCTACTGCAACCTACCACTGAAAAGTCCACTCTACACACCAGCATTGCCTCCTGCTTTACCTATTTCCTCCAGAAATCAAGACAACAAAAAAAGCCCAGGCTTTTTACAGCAGCCAGCACCATGGGTTACCCAACACTGTTCATTCCTTTGTTTCTGCTTCTCTAGTCTCATCTAGTGAAAGGTCTCCCTGGTCTAGCGAACAGTGTGCCTGCCCATGCCAGGAGGCTGGAACTAAATGATCTTTTAGGTACCTTCCAACTCAAACCATTCTATGATTAGTCTCTTGCTTGGTCTCTATGTTTTCTAACCAGTTAAATCAATGTGCTGGGGTGTGAACAAAATGTTATCTCTACAGATAACTGCCAATTAGGAAAGGAAAAAGGAAAATTAAAAGAAATTCCCTTATTCTGCTTCTAAATGTTGAAGGAGAGGATTGTCTTGCAGATTCTTAGCTCCCTACATTGTTTCTGGAGACCTTTCTGGTATATAGGGGGCATTCAAATGGTCCTGGAATAAGAGTATCTAGCAAATATCATCTACGAATTGTATGTAACTCTTGAGAAAACTGATCACATACCTGGAAATATTTATCTGCTTGGCTGCAGCTGCTTTAGCCTCTTTTAAGTGATGCTGTTCACAGATAACTCGGTGATAAACTCTATTCAGATCATCTTTGGGAGGGAATTATTGCAAAAGCATAAAGCATATGCTAAAGCATATGGCTAAAAATTTAGCATATGGCTAAAGATAAAGAAAAAAAAACTAAAGTCAACTTCCCTAAATTCCCCAGTGATGGACAGGGTGGGAAACAGAAGAGTCTCTCCTTCCTTGGTAAGGTGGAGTGGAGCCAATCTACAGACTGGCCTGAGTGGTACTTTGTTTTCCATGTGATATTTTATCATGGCTGAGATGCATTTCTATTAAAAGGGAAACTCTACTATGAAATAGAGAAAGCCAGAATTAGAGCAGTGTACAGAAAGCAGAACACGCTGCCTACATGGGCCCAGGTCACTGATGTGAGGTCACAGCTTCCAGAACCGAGGTGGGAGCTGGAGTGCAGAACAGGAGGTGGGGAAGCAGAAAGTGGTACAGTGCTTCTGTATTCCAGGCTTGGAGAAGATGGAAGAAGCAGCTGCTGATTCCCGTGGCCCCATTTGGGGCTCAGCACTACCAGCTCTGCTGAGGGTTGGCACAGCAAAGAGGGATGAGGGGGCACAAGCATTGTCTGGGACCAGCAAGTGAAAATATGCCTCACAGTTGGCTCCCATCAAAAAACCTTGCACAACTGATGCTGTTATCCTTTAGGAAGGAGTTACTTACCCTTCTTATCTACTGTATTAGGTTTTATTTTCCCCCTTTTGTAAGTTTGCTAGGCACCCAGCTCACCTTTGTTAGTGCAGAACATGAGCACTCTGAGAATCAGTTTGACTGGTTTTGGAAGCTCATACAGGTATTTTTTATAGCAAACTCTTAAATTTGAACCCAGATGATGACAAGATGCTGCTGGTCAAGCCTGGTCTTACAGCTTCTCGGAGCCGAGGTCACTGGGGACGATGCCTATGATGACTGGGGAGCAAGTTTCTGCTTGCTAGTTTTGTAAGAGGATGAAGTTCTGGATTCCTGCCAGCAGCACAAACACAGAAGTTGAGGAAATAAGAAAAAGGATTACTCCTTAATTGTCTCCTTTATTAAAAAAAAAAAAAATAAAATTGTAACTTACTGCAATGTACTGTACTCTTGCACTTCAAATTCTAAGGCATGAGAAGGGGAAGAGATGTCCAGACTGTGATTGTCAGGACCTGTTGGGAAGGCTGTGCCACCCTGGTACCAAGGTGACCCACAGGGCTGCAGCCTGTCCCTGCCAGCATCTCCTTGTAAAATAAATGAAAACTAATGTAACAAGGGCACTACCAGACCACCACAGAAAGATGCAGCAGCACATCTGTCCTTCTCAAGAGATCTGACTGCACTGTGACTACACAGCTCAAGAGCAGGTCAGGACAGAAACACCTTTAAAATAGATAAAAGAAACATTTTCAAGTGGATTAAGAAGTGGATAAGACACAATGTGCCCCTCTTATTCAGGTTATATCTCACCCTTATTCTCTGGAGTAAGTCAGTGAAATGAATGTGAGATGTGAGCTGCCTCCATGCCCTGTGCTGGAGAGGAGAAGGCTGGCAGAGATCATCCCACCAAGGCTGATGGGGACTGAGGGGGACCAGCGGGACAAGGCAAGGCTGAGCAGGTCAGGGCTGTGAGCAGGAGCCTGTGTGGGTGTGAGAGCCACAGCGAGACCCTGGATCACTGATGTGCACTGGTCACTGGAGAGGTGACTCCAAAGAGCCACCTGAAGTGGTCAAGTGTCAGAGACTTCTCCCTTGCCTGGCTATAGGGCGAGTAGATCATTAAGGTTAAATTATGAGTTTAATTGTAAAGTAAGTTCTCCCAGTCCAACGCATGGAGATTTCTAGCCCTTGTAATTCTCTGATTAGGCCCAGCTATCTTCTACATACTTTTGGCTGGAGTGTTTTCAGGGCTTGCCTACAAAATAGGCTTTTGTAGGCAAATCGCAGCAGGGGGATGGTGCAGCATCCTTTCCTTGCTCAGAGGTGTCAGCTTGGACATGGAAACCTCACACTTGCCTCCCTTCTCTATCTGAGACAAGATGAACAGGCAGCTCAGAGGAACACACCAGCTACAGCACAGTATAGTCAGGAAAATATGAGCTCCCAAACTGGAAACAACTTATGTGAACTAATATTAAAGGGATTGGAAAGAGAGCAAACATTTTTATTTTTTTTTTAACAAATTAGTGGTTGAGGCACTGCTTTAGGAGACAGATGATTTGGATTTGAGTATTTCCTCCATTAAATATAGTTAAAATCTACTTTAACTCAGGTCATTTTCACAATTCTTTCACTTCATCTGCATCTTAACCACTACAATACCTAGAAGAACATATATTATTAGCAGTATGGGCCAATTCAAATGATCCAATTACTTCAATGAGCTTTGAATTGGGCTTATGATCATGGTTCAATCTGAAAGTATTTCCTTATCAATTTCTAGTTCTGTTAAAGGATTCCCCTGAGTTATTATTCATTGGATGAGATCTTTAATGAACTGAAACAAATCCAAATGTTGTTTTTCAAGTCCAGACCCCCGAGGGCCTTTAGACAACCAGGTCAAAATCCTCAAAGGGACACAGGCAATGAAAGGCACTGAGCAACATTCTCCATAGCCAGGTCTTCCATCTCTCTAAGTATCCAAATGTTTTGGCTGTGGATTTTCAAGGGCTTTTCTCACACAACTATCTAGACCTTGGAGATCTAGTTCCCAGAGGCAATTAAACACACCTCACTGTATTAAAGCTCTTTTGTGGTTCCTATCCCCAACTGTCCTTTAACTGAAAACTATTTAGATGCATTTAGAAAACCCCAAAGGACTTCAGCCTCAGAGCTCTCCAAGGCAGATATAACAAGCAGTGAATGAGCACCCAAGAATCTAGCTCCACAGAAGCAGAATTAACTTCAGCAGCTATTCATCCTTCCATTAACAATTTAATCAGATGTTAAAGGATCTGGATCTCAGAGATACAGATGTTCTTGCCCTGTTCCCAGCTCTTAGCCACAGAGTAGCAGTACATCAGCACAGAAAGGCACATCACACGCCTTTGAAAGGTTTGGGGCTGTCTTGTTCATACATATAAAAAATGAAGTGAGGGTTACAATTTAGTTTCCTTACTGAAATTCCGGGTGGAACAGGATAATGTTTCTGCACTGTGCTAGAGGTGGGATGCTGTAACAGATCCAGACATCATATTCATAATTGTAGTAGAGATGGGGACCCTCTTCTCAGCCTTCTCCTTCTCCTCTGTTCCTCTCCACCCTGCACTGTTACACCCTTACGCAGAGAAATCCTAGGAGAGGTCTGAAAGCAACAGCTCACCCCCAGCTACAGCACTGATGCCACTGATCTCCACATGAAGCAAGTGTTGCACTTAATGGGGCTGAAGGGGATCCTGGTCTCTGCTCCACAGTCATAGGAAGATGGGCAGGTTGGTTGGGTCTTGTGGGTTAATGGTGCATGTAAAACTGTCTGGAATAGCAGCAGGATTTTTGTGCTGCTGTTTCAAAGCTGCCCAACCTTCCCCAACCACATCTCGTGCGTATTACCAGGCTATTTAGCTTAAAAATTTATTTTGTTAAGCTATTTTCATGTTGCATATAAAGCTGGAAAGGGCTAGTGTAGGCCTAATAAACTGTTCATGGTTTGCAAGTTGTATTTCATCTGCCTTCCAAAATACAAACAAATGTATAAAAATGGTACTAGTGTGTCAGAGTGTACCTTTTGAAATCCGAGCTCAGTGTATTACTCCAAGGCACTAATGTAACTCAAGAAACAGCAGGATCACCAAAGCAGATTACGATATTTAGCCTGTCCATGTGTAGGACTGCAGCTTCTACTGGTGGAATACGCAAAAAGGCAACTGCATCGATGTATTTTTTTGCTTGCATGTAAAAAAATATACATTGCTTCAGAAATCAGATTCATTTTGTGTTCCTCCTACAGCTGCCTCTACTGGGAGGAAAACATTATCATAGTTTTCCAGTTTCTCCTTCTCCCATTCAACCTTTGAAAGGTTATTATCTTGTTCCAGCCTGTCATATATGTACCAAGCCATTTCACACACAAAGCAGGTGGGTCCCTGCTCAGTGTCGGGGAGAAAGGCCATTTCCTGGCTCAACTTGAGCCTTTTTATTATACTTTACAAACAAAAGGTCCACTGGGACGACCCACTGAAATATGCAGAATTGGAACATGCAGTGCCACAACCCAGTACTGCAGGTCTGCATAGCTTTTACCAGCTGTATTCCTTCATAGAAATCAAGTTCTTCTCTCAAGTCAGCCAAAAAAAGGAGTCTGATTATGTTTTGCTAAGTATCAGGGAAGAGATTACCCCATAGGATTACAATGGATTTATACACACAGATCTGGGCTTCAGTCTGACGGGATTCAGATCTGAACCTTTTAACAGTGGCAAAATTCATTGCTGCAAAGAAAAACACAGAACACTGTTTTCTTCAGCAAGGCAAATAAAAACAAGACATCAGGGATAAAGCATCAGTTGCAGAGCAGGAACAAAACAGAAAAATGAAAAAACCCCCACACCCTTACGCACTGTAGCAGAGCTAATCTTGACAGTAGAAGCCCTCCAGCCTTTTGCCTCGAAGATGCTGAGTCTGGTACAGCTGCACATCTGCAGTGTAAGATAGAAATATCCCACCTAGGACACCTGCCTCCAGCCACTTGGCTTCAGCTTGCAATAGGGTCCCAAGGAGTGGGTGCCATCCACAGCTGTGGGTCTATAGGTCTCAGCAGCAACTAAGCCATGGGGCTCAGCCTCTGGAAAGAATAATCTTGTGGGCCACCAGAATCTAAATGTCTGTTTAGATCCAGGACTCAGTTCTCTATGTGTAAATCTGTGAGCTGTCCCCACCTCAGAGGTGTGCTGGGAGGACAAATACAAAAAAGGATTGTGATTATTTCAGATACTGCAGCTGTGGGAGTCACAGAGCTGGCAAGAACTGGGGAGAGCTGCCAAACCTCATGGATGTTTACTGCTCATGTCTCTGCTCAGTAGCTTTAATGCTGTGAACACATATGCATGCACAGACACACGGGGAGGCTTTACAAGCAGCTGTTCTTTACATAAAGATGAGCAAAGAAATGTAACTTCTTCCCTTCACAGGGGAAAATTCACAACTTATACAGGCTGAAGTGGGATCAGTAAAGAGTTCTCACCCAGACCTCCAAAGACTGTGACTAGCCCTTACATTATTGTTAAGGACTAAGTCAATCTGTCTTGCAGGTGTTTTTAGCCACTGAAGAAATGCTCATCTGAAGAATACGGAGAAGAAATATTTGAGAATTTAGAAACTGACCATGAATTATCAATACTACTTTTTGCAGTCATGTGAGACACTGGTTAAGAGACCAGAGAACAAGCATAAGCCACAGGCAAGACCCACTGTAAAAAGCAAGAATATGCCAAGAGGTTGGAGCAAGATGGATGGGAGAAGAGAAGCCATGTTTCTTCTTTGCAAACATCCATCTGGGAGAGTCTACCTCTAAAAAACATTCAACCTGAAAAGTTAATCTCTATATTCACATTTGTGGGGAATTAGTCATTAACTAGCAGGAAATGAATCGATTTTCAGTCTCAGCTTTTCTCTGATTAGATTTGGACAATAAGAAACTTTATTGAGCTGTGGTAGTGCTAGAGGTCAATAACAGCAGCAGATCAGCTATTACTCAGTGCTAATAAAAAAAAATCTTCAGAGAAAATTCTCATCGAAACAATTAGCATTGCTAGTCCTTAACACCTTAACACTGATTAATTGTTATTTCTCATTGATCTTCCTTAACTGAGGAGCAGCACTGGAACACTTCATTTATTTTAAGTTTGGCACAATCTTCCACTACCCTAAGGTCAGTGACAGCACAGGACTATGACAATGTCAGGATCCTGCTGCACTGTAGCTATGCCCCAATCTCATATAACATCCTTTTACTTGACACTACGTTATCTCTTTAGGAATCTGGGAACAGACCAGATGGAGAATACACTGATCTGGGACATTTCTTTCTCTCCCCTCCTCCTTTTTTTTCTCTCCCCAGGAAAGATCATTTGACTCGTTTTCATTTCTGAAAGAGGCTTTATTTTCCCAGTGAGTTTTGGTTCCAAAGGTTCAGAGTATTAACTTGAATGCTACGCCTGCTGTGTTGTGAAGTCCTTAGTGCAAATTTCCCAAAAGAGCAGGACTATAGAAGCATCAGTAAGTGCCATTTCCAGCCAAAAAGGGATTTGAAACACGAGTTGCTAAAGTCTGAGACAACCATCTTATGAATATACAGATGGAACAGCAGAAAAAATACTCATGCCTGAAATATCTGCCTGTCTCATATATTTATGTAATATGTCCTCCTAAAA
This sequence comes from Corapipo altera, assembly GCF_003945725.1. Classification (NCBI taxonomy): domain Eukaryota; kingdom Metazoa; phylum Chordata; class Aves; order Passeriformes; family Pipridae; genus Corapipo; species Corapipo altera. The sequence continues at coordinate 12,457,928 of NW_020884883.1, read as the reverse complement.
TTCTTATACATATGGAGTTGTTATAGCCCAGTACTGCAGAAAGGAAACTGCAGAAAGAGAAGCAAAATGGCTGTAGCTGGGCATAACAGCGAACTGATACATCCCAAAGGAAGAAGAGGTAAGGGAATGAAATGGATCCCAAAGTCAGAGGGGAGAGGCAGGAAGGATGGTAGCAACAGCAGCGATAGTTGACATAACTGGTAAGAGGCAGGTGGGCAACTTGGCATAATCCTTTTTTCCCTGTTGTCCCTAGGCATATCCTGTTGACTTTTTTTTTCAGTACTGAGTTTGAAAACAATCCAACAACTCACAGAGGAAGTTTTGAATAATTTGAAATCAGGCCCACATTTCTATCTGCTGCAAGGTCTGTCTCAGAAGTTTTCTTCTGCAATGAAGCTGAAAGCAGATAGGTTTTCAGGTAACCTTCTAAAAATTCTGTACAGCCTTACCTAGGAGACCCATCCCTCCATAAGCCTTCCAGTTCTGGAGAATAATAATAATAAAAACAGATTCTTTTAACACAGTGCAGTTTTAAGAAGACAGCTTTCCAAGATAATGTATTTTCTTCCATATCTATGTTTTCTCATATACCATAAACCCTTTCAAAGGTCAGTGCTAAGACTGACAAGTCCAACAGTATATAAAAACCTTAAAATATCAGCATTCTGGTGCAAGGGATAATGCATCTATATCTATATATACCTAGAGAATCTGTATCTTTATATGTATATAGAGACATATATCAAGAGAGTGGACTAAATCAGTTCCTGTCTAGAAAGAGGACAACATGTTGAACTCATTAATGTTTAAAATGAACTAGTTTTATTTACAAGAACTATTGTGCACATTTGTATTTGTGGTTCCACATGAATAATTATTATTATTGCTGTTACTGCTAGTCACAGTATCTAAGTGTCTTGGTTGAGCAGCATTTGGATAACACATACAGCTTAACATGTACGGAAAAGGAAAAGAGTGCAAGGAGCTTGGAAGACTTTTCTTTGTGAATTGAATCCAAAGGATTTTCTCGAGGGTGAAAAGAAGATGGGAATGGTACAACTTACTGTGTCACCTTCTGGGAATTAAGAAGATATGTGGGCAGGTCTAGAAAAAAACACAGGTATTCAAACAATGACAGTTCTCAAGTACACTGTCTCCTTGGCTATTAGCTTCACAGATCAGCTCCCCTAAGGGGAAAGGATCTTAAACAAAGACTTTCAAAGGATGTATGGAATCACGTAAAGGAGTATTACACTCTTGAGTTTTGTCTAAAATAGTGCAAGAAGGGAAAATTCTCATCATATACAATTTATTTTTTTCCATCAGTTATGTTCTTTGCTATATGTAGAAAGAGATGTGGAAAATCTCCCTATGGGCCATATGGATAACTGCAATATCCCTGAATATGCTGCTGCTGTGCTGGTACTGACTGTGCTCAGCCAATGGAGATAAAATGTGGATATTGACACTAGTGATCCTTAGTACTACATGGTTCCCAAAGGTGTCTCCTTTTTAGGCAACTGGTCAGCTAAAGAAGACAATATCATCCTAGAGAATACAGCTTCTCCCTGATTTCATCCCAAACAACTCTTGGGGGATGCAGATTTCTGTGAGATTACATGAGCCAAATCTTTGGAGAGGAAAAATTACCCACAGACTCCTTTTCCTCAGAAGTGTAACTTTGGATTATCACCTTCCATTGGGTTTCTGTGGGTTTATCCACTCTTCTATCAGACATGATCACAAGGGCTCATTTTAGGGAAATCTGTAAACTTAGTATAAACCGGAACATGCTGCTTGTTGACTTAGAGCATTGCAAATGAGAGGAAAGACTGCCTCCCCTCCTGCATTTGCCTGATGAAGTAACTTTAAATCCTTCAGTACATGGTAACTTTGAATTTCAGCACCTTTTTTCCATGATTAAAAGTCTACTGAAGCAAAAAGATATGTGTAGAGTAGCCTCTTCTGTTACAGAAAAGTCAACAAGCTATGAGCTTACCTGCCACTTGGTTCCTTTAAGACTTACAATTATTCATGTACTTAGTGCAAAAGACAACACTAGAATGCAGTAAGACCATACAAAGGGATAGTATAAAAAAAAATCTGAAATCTGCAGAGAATGTGTTACCTTTAATTAAGAATTAAGAATTATCTTTATTTAAACAGTGAAAAAACTATACTCACAAAAAAAATTCATCAATATGCATGCTTAAAAGAAAGCTACCACCCATGCCCATTCTTCCAGCACCAGGATATTTCACTGCATGCACTATTTGACATCATCACAGTAACTGAAGTTTCAATAACATAATTAGGAGTCAGCTGAAAGGAAGACACAATAAAAAGCACTTGAGCAATACCTTCTCTAATGTTGATTCTTTGCTGCTTTATTTATCACACAAGCTTAGTGTAGCTACATGTTCTTCTTTGGATTAAGTTTCCCTCTGTGAACCAGACCAGCTGAAGACACCAGCACCACTTTAGCTGTGCATAAAATTATAAGCCTGACAAATGCAAAACTGACATCTTCACTGTAGTGGTGAATGCAATTTCATTTCAAAATCAGATCTGTTTGAATTTTTCCCCTCAGCTACAAAATAAATCTCTAAAAACCTGAAAGTCCAACTAAATCCACATGCAAGCAGGAAAATACAAGGTCTATTTATAGACACAGCAAAGCATAACTAGAGGAATGTATCAAAATCAATCTTTCCCATTAATAAACATTACCTCAAAAACATGCTCAAAAATGTAGAGTGATGCAATTTGAACTGCCCAGCAGTATAATTATGGTAACTATCTCACACTGGGGAGCAACTGTTACTTTTCCACACTGAGTAATGAATATGAGTAACAGATTTGACTTTTCCCCTCAAGTATTCTGGTAAACATGTTAAATAAATCAGGTTGTAGGCTTTCATGAATACACAACAACAGCTACTCAGCTCTTAGCAAGCACACAAGAATACAATAACAATAACAGTGGAAAAAAAAGAGTTCAGTACTGGGGTGAGAATTCAAAGGAGGATTGATTAGTCATATGTGCCTTTGGAGAAGTTCTCTCTCTTATCTTGTGAGAGCAGCACTTGCATCATCCTTAATACTCTTGTACCCTAGAGTCAATAAAGATGATTAAAAAGCCCTACAGACATTAATGGTTGAACAATAAACCATGTAGTCATGACCAAACTATTACACTACCAACTGCTTTCCAAAAGGATGCTAGTTTATGCTTGCCAAGAGTGAGTCTCCCAGGAACACTGTTCTTGGTAATGCCAGTTCCCAAAGTGTCCTTTTAAAGTTTATAGCTGGGGGATACAGCCCAATTCCTGATATCCACAAGTTCTTTCATATCTCCTCCATGAGCTGACCACATATAATGCTCTCTAAAGACAAGCTGTTTCTAGAGGAACATATGTATATATGATGTAATGACATATACTTCACACTTACTTGATGGACTCACATTTCATACTAGAATGTAATTAAGGATAAAAAATAATGAGCTAATTCTAGTAAGATGTTAAATTCTCAATCAAACAAAAAAATATCAAAACCAAAGTCACAAGAAGATGAGAATTAAACAAGAAAGCTTTCTCTCAGTTGTTTACTATTACCACATAGGTAACAGGTAGACCTTTTCTTCAGCATGAGGGCTTTTCTGAATTTCCTCTCCCATTGCACTCCTTTCTCAACACACTCAACACACTCCTGGCTTACTGTCTTTTTGACGGTCAAAGGATTTTAGAGATCAAAGCCTCTAAACTCTTAATAATCCATCTCAAGAGGCATTCAATTAACAACCTCTCTCTTAAGGTAGCTGTCTCTAGAACACAACTAGTTTCACACCACGTGGAATCTTATTTAAAAATATATGAAAAAGTTGGCATTTCATCGATTTTAGAGTTCACATTGTTATAAAAATAGGGCATCTTCCCCCTTCTAACAGCATGAGATCTTTACGGAGACACGGCAACACCTTCATAACTAAAGTTACAAACAGATTTGCAAAGTCTTTGCATCTTTCCTCAGTGACATCCAAATACCTGGGTGAAATACTGCCCAGGAAATGACCCTCAACAAACCAGCCAGGGAATTCAGCCTCTGAGGAAATAACAAATACTTACCCAACAAGAAACACAGGAGAATTGTGTCTAGTCCCTGTTAAACAATAGGAGAGAAGAAACTTGAAATATGGACAGGACATATCTGAAGAAAAACAATAGCCTGCCAATCTAAGGGGTGCCAACGCTTTTTAGTACTCTCAAAATACATAGAAACTTATCTTCCGGGCTGGGGTCTAGGGTCCAACTAGAAAACACAACACTGGCATTTCTTAATGCACCTGGGATGGAGCCCAGAGGATATCTCTAGTCTAGCTGCCAGGGTAGATTTAGCAGCATCATCTGCTGTGACCCTGGGCAGAGACAGCTCATGAGAAAGAAAGCAAAATCCTAAACCACAGCTCCAGAGCTCTCACTAAGCACTCGCCCAAGAAGACAACATTAGCAGTAAGAAGCAATATTTTGGGTTGTTAAAGTACACTGAGGAGAGAATTCTGACAGCACCAAAATCTATGAAGGTCAATCAGAGACTGCTTTCTGAGGTTGCTCTGCTCTTCCTTTCTTACACAAGTGTTGGCAAGAGCCTGTACTTCCGATAGCTCGGTCTCTCCTGGTAGAGTGCGAGCAGTCCGCCAACTCTTTCGAAACTCCCAGAGCTGAACAATATTTTCATAGAAATCTGCCAGTTGAAGACTCCTTGTGTCAAGATTTTGGCTCTACTAATTTGGGAAACAGTGAGAGTATACTTGAAGCGAGCACAGAAAAAGGTAGCTTTTTCACAGCTGTCCAGGTTATTCATGAAGAAAATTGTCTAAATTCAATCTAAATAAAGCCCCGCTGGCAGAGAGAGAAGGTCTTAAATTTAATCATTTCTACCTGCTGTCAGCATCAATACTTCTTCCAGCCTTGCCCTCAAAAATGTTCATATCTGACTTCCCTTATTCACCAGATTTCTGACACCCTCTCAGCTGTGGACAGCCCTGATAGCCAATCCATGCCACAGGACCTACATCAGTCATCTGTGAATACATCATCTTTTTTCTGGTAGCACTGCTTGCTGAAAAAATATTTTTGTGAGCTGATGAATTTAAACAGTCTGTCATGTGTAGTTTAACAGTCAGCCTAACAAAAACCAATTCAATGCTCGTTGCTCAGTGGAGAGAGGTGCTGCACCTTGATGGGTGATACATCCCAAGACAGATCATATATCCCAACAGCAGGCATGACCCAAATCCCACTCCAGGTGAGAACTTTGTGATTTCTTGGGGTTATGAAGGATTGCATGACCATAGGCTGAATACAAGAATATCTCAGTGAAGAGTAAGATTTTAAGTCCCAACTGAAATATAAAGTGCTACTTCCTCATTCTGTCTTAAACTGATAACATACTTACAACCCTTCCAGATATACCAGTGAACAAGACAGTCCTGTTGCATTTCCAATAACATGCATAATTATGTGCAGTCTACAAGCAACTATTCCAACTGCTGATCTGAAATGACAGGGAGAGAAGGGGATGGTGTGGCGCTGAAGCTTGAATGTGATGCAAATTTGAGGTCACAGTATCCTGTGTTTGAGACATGTCATGAAGCTCAAATACAAGTGAAGCTGTCACAGTGATACAATGACAGCACAATCCAGCATGCTGATGAAGTGACTAAAATCCTGGATGACTGCGGAGCCAAAGGGGGAAAAAAAAACCTGTTTTTTTTTTTTTCTACCTTGTGTACATAAATAGGAAAAATTTGTTTGTGTTGTCCTGTGAGCACACTGTCTGAGATGTCAGTCTAAAGCAACAACTGACCTGTGCTATAATTATAGAGTGGTAGAATATGTTGACTTTTCAGTTGAAATGTATCCTTTGTCTGTTTTTATTGCTGCAGCAGAGCTGTGTTTTCACAAGAGGGCAATGTACATTTTCTACTCACAGCAAACTAGTCTGTGCTTTTCCCCTGACAGATATCAATGATCCCATTGTCTCAGGAGAGGCAACAGTGTGTAGATGTAGCCAGATATACCAATTTGTAAGATGTGTGCTTAATAACAGGTTTTCAATTAAAAAAAGAGCTGTGTTCACACCTACAGAACTCTGAGTGATCCCAAAGTGCTTTGCTAGCATCAGTCTAATCCCACAACCTACCCACATGGGTAGACACCAGCAAACCAAGCAACAAAACAAATGAACTTGTGAGATCACAGAAAAATAAGCCTTAAACAAACTCTACCACTTTTATACCTGACTTGTCACCTTACTGTTGTTGACAACAGGTTAGCAAAGGCATACAGTGCCTTCGGAAAGCTTCATAAAAGAGTTTGGTGAAATAAACACTTGAAGAAAAGGACCAAGATCAGTGTTTACAGAGCCATAGTGCTGTCTGCTCTCTTATACAGATCTGAATCATGGGTCATCTACCGCCACCACCTGCAGCTCCTAGAACGCTTCCATCAACGCTGCCTCTGCACAATCCTAAACATCCACTGGTCAGATTATATGACCAGTACATCGTTCTAGAACAAGCAGCAGTCACAAGTATTGAGGCCATGTTGCTGAGAACACAGCTGCGATGTGCAGGGCACATCTCAAGGATGAAGGACCACCGCCTCCCTAAGATCTTGCTTTATGGTGAACTTGCCACCGGCTGCTGCAAGAGACGAGCCCCGAAGAAAAGATACAAGGACTCCCTGAAACAACATCTCAGCCTTGGCCATATTGATCAACATAACTGGTCTAATCTGGCCTCCAATCAGGAAGTCTGGAGACACACCATCTATAATGCTGCTGATGCCTTTGAGAAAGCACACAGGATCACTCTTGAGGAGAAAAGACAATGCAGAAAGAATCGTGCCTTGAAGAATTTACCATCTAAGGAGTCTTTCTGCTGTGCCTTTTGCAACCGGACATGTCTATCTCATATTGGCCTTTTTAGCCACCAGTGCGCTTGTAACAAATGTGGATAGAGCCTTTCCCAACTCTTTGTTTATGACGAGCCATGATGATCACCTTACTACTCTTTGGGTCCATCTGCCAGGGACTTTCAGGTGAAAAAAACATGGCATTTGTTTTAGGTAGCCTTTAGGAAAACTCAAATTCCCAGATAAAGGACCACCCTGCATTTGCAGTCTGAGTCCCCAGTGAAGCACAGCATGTATAACATGTACCAGGAGCACCAGAGTCTATGCACTGCAGAGTCAAACAGCACATGTACAGCATGCCCAGGGCTGATGCCAGAAGGTGCAAAGCTCATTGTTTCAGTGCAAATCAGTTATACAACATACAGGCATTAGTTACACAACATACAGACACTGGGAGGAGGCGACCTGCTATTCACACTGCATGGCATGGAAGCACGTAACTCTCCCCAGGAAGACTACCAAGAAGTCCAGGCACAACTACAAGAAACAGTATTTTCTGAATTTTGGATACTGGAAAGAATTAGCACATCTGAATCATCTACAGCTCTCGAGCCATGAAAGCAAACAGTGCACTACTGAGAGGGCAGGCAAATTTTTGGCTGCTCCAAAAAGCCCAGGAATTACAGTTTCCATGTAAAGCAGGTGAGATCTGGGTTTCTAAATACCTTGGATCGTGAATCTAAATTTTCTTCCAAATTCTCCATGGAAAGATTGGTTTTTGGTTTTAGGTACTAGAAGCAAATGCCAAGGCCAGACGATGAGCTAAGATGCGGCTTTTATGTCCCTGTTATGTTTCCGAGCAAGTCCCAACCACTTACTTAGTACTTTACATTTGAATACTGCATCATTCATTGCTTTCCACTGCACTGTTTAATGCCAGGTTTTCAGCTTTACTTAAAGATTGTCCGAAGCTGAGGGAGGGTATGAAGCATGAAGGAGCTTCCACAGTGGGGGGCCTCAGTGTCTAATGTTGCTAAGCACTTCTGGGCTGCTAAAAATTAGGTAGCATCCCAAGAAGCTTCAGGGAATTGGCAGAGCTCCAGGGCCCTGAAATTAGTGACCATTTTCACTGGAAACAGTTATGACACTGGAAGGAAGATTCCCCCATGTTCCTTAGCTTGCATCAAAATCCTGGAGGCATGTCCTCCCTCATCTGGCAAGTGGATGCAATGAGGCTACAGCACTGCTGTACCTCCATAATCCTCTTCCACCATCATCTCTTTTCAGTGTAACTTGAAAAGATAAAAGCAATTTAATCTTTCCTGCCTTCAACTTGAAGGTTTTGCTCTAAATATATTTTGACAGCAGAAATAAAGACGAAGTTTTAATAGAACTAACTGAACCACAAACTGAATTATGTATTTCCATTTCAGGAGACAATCTCACTGCTAATAGCATCACTCTCCTTCCAAAAGCATGTATGACAAAATTCAAAGCATTTCTCTGTTCCATCATGGTACTGGGTGTCTGGCAGCAGCTATGCAGCACACAGAGCTGCCTCTTACACGTGTATGTGTCATGTGTCTCACTTGCTTTGTCCAGGAGCTGGGGTGGGACCATCTGAATTGCTGAACCAGTCTGTCTGGAAAATTTGTATGCTAGTGGAGTGAAATGCAGACCGAACCCTGGCAACATTCCTGCTTTGGATCTCTGCCTAGAACCTTTATTTCTTCATATTCAGTGTTCTCTGGAAAAACGCAGCAGCTGCAGGCTTCCCATAGGACCCACACACCAACAATCTTCCCCCATAATGGAAGCACATGGCAAGGCAGGGTCTAAACTGTACTGACAGTCTGGAGCATCTTAATTTTCCAACACTGGATCCTTTATTTGGTTCCCACCTTAGAGAAACAACTGCAGTCACCAAGCAGCTTACTAAACTGGGATCAAATCCTGAATAGATGCCTTGCTCACAGATTTGTTCTTAATTAGTTAAACACCCTGTGAAGTCAACAGAAGTGCCAATCAAGCAAAGGCACATTTTATTTTGTAACCACAAAGAAGGGGATCGAAAGAATTTACACTGGCTGCTAAACATATGCTCTAATGACCACCACTGGATTATTAGTAGTGACCTAGATGTAAAAAGCTTTGATCTTCTTACTCCTGGGTTATTATCCAGTTTCTAGATCTCTTAAGATCAACCAGAGTGAACAAAAATTAGGATGGGTAAAAATTGCATGCCATCCAAGAAAGAGGACCACGGAATATCGAACCCAGATATTTCACTGACTAAAGCAGACAGACACCAGTAAACATGATTAATAAAAGCAAACCAGAAAACAGCATTAAAGTTCAAAGAAATCTAGGGGTGAGTAGCTTGAGAAAATGAGATACGAAGTCTTTCACATGTAGGTCACCAGTTTTAATCCAGCTCTGGTCATAGCAAACTCCAGTCATTTATATCTGACAGCTGTCTGGCAGCCATGTAAAATGAGATGGTGGTCTTTGTTTAATTGTAAAATATAACATATCATCAGATCTGCAATGTTGTTAAGAGTCTAAGTAGGAAGGTCAAGGACTGACTGGGCACTGACAGAGGATCTCTACCCCCCTAACAAAAAGCTTCATTTTCTATTAGTGTCAATATCTGAAGGGTAATAAATCTTTGTGAGGAAACAGAGGATAACGAAAGTAAAAAGCAGTTCAAAGACAGCTGTGGCAACTCTACTGCCTTAAACTCAGAACAAGGGCCAGCTCCCCAGCTGGTTCTTCCACTGAAGTGGCAGCACAACACCAGTCCACACTGTCCCAGACTGCTTCCTGATCCTTCCAACAAGAGCAGCTCAAAACCAGGACCAGCAGATGCGAGGGCAGACACATGGAGCCAGGGAAGAGCAGACCATGGCCACAAAAAAGAGACAGAAGGAAGAAGGCGCTGCAAACAAGCTTAGAGGATGACAGCGCAGAAGATGACCTTAGCATGGTTCTTTCCCCACATGGAGCTGGTTTTCACATCTTGGCTCAGGAGGAGCTTATGATGAGCACTGTTGGTCCCACTGCTGCCTCTGAGGAGGGTCACAGCAGACACCAAGGACTGCAGAACAGCCCGCGCAGACACGTCTCACCAACCCACTCCTCAGCCCAGGGTCCCTCTCAAGAGTCACAGCAACATGCCAAGTGACAGGTGCGGTGTGGGGAGAGGATGAAGTTGTAATTCACATAATTGGAATAAAAGTTCCACCCAGAAATGATGAGTAAACAGAACTCCTTACTGCTGCCTTTTCAAAGCCTTTTTTTTACAATAAGAGAAAGGCCCGAATTTCCAAAGCTCATGTGAAATACCTAGTATTCACCACAGGAAATGAGAGAAGAGATAATTTTACAGCTTGCAAGATGGAGCCTCCAAATTGCACATCAGAACAGAAAACTCTGATTACTATGTTTAACTAAAAAATAAGATTTTTTAATTTTTTTTAAATAAAGGCCAAATTTAAAAATTCAACTTTGATTTATAAGAGCAAATGGTGATTTTTTTTTTCTTTTCTCTAATAACTGTGTCTTTGTTTTTTTGGAAAGAAATTATCACATTTTATCTGTTCCAAAACCAGGTATTCCACCTCAGCTTGTTATTAAGGTTCCCTCAACAGGGATGTAAAAGAAACAGTCACCTCCAACAGGAGACTGATTTTTTAAATTAGGAGGATGCTTGGAATAGGTAGGATGAAATATCCTCTCAGGAAGTGGTTGCTGGAGGTGCCCAATGCATAACTCATTTAGACTCCAACATGGCAAAGTTAAGTGATTTGAACACAATCTTTTGTAACCTGGAGTGACTCTTCAAGCATTTTATGGACATTCCACATGGATACTTTGGGTTCCGTCTTGAACAATCTGCTCTTGATGTTATTATATAAAGTATTTTTACATGTAATAGTCAAATTGTCTGAAGATTGTTTGCAAAAACGGCAAATCAAGTATGTGTCTAAAAAGAATAGTATAGAGTTAAAAATTATGGATTTAAATACTTCTCTGTGATTACCAGTGCTGTCTTAACTGCTCAGCATAAGAAACATGCCAAAATCAGTCATGCTTATTTTTTTAAAAGTTTTTATCTTATAAAACTCCTCCAATTGCTTTTGGAAGTGTGTGTGACATGCAAGAGTCACATTTCCAAGAATCTTAGAAAAAACAGTGCAGTGTTCTTTCATATCGCATTTTAGATTCTATACTGATCATTCACATGGCCTCTCCAGCTGTTACACGGGGACACACTTACCAACAGAATTATTTTTTCTTTGAATGCTTTCACTAAGTAAACAAATAAACAATACAGAAAAGCACTGAGGTAGAACAACCCCAGGTGAGAGTTTTCCCAATTTTCAGAATAATTCTGCGTAGTTCTTTCCAAACAGCTATCCATCAAGCTGGAAGGTAATCACCACTAGATGGTGGTGGTGGATGCCACACACTTCTTGCTTGGCTTTCTCACAAATCTCAAGGAAGGAGAAACACTTGGGCACACTGCACAGACGTCCACTGTAGTGCAAGTCAAACACTATCCTGGATGCTTCCTAAGCAAGAGCCAAGTGCTTTAACTTGCTACAGGCTGTTGTACCACTGTCAAAAGCTGCATAATGGTAAGTCTTAAAGCTTTGGAAAAATGTCATGCCCAGTGTGATACAACTGAGAACTGCAGGACATTGACAAAAACAAAGATGAGGAGTTTCTCTAGGCTTCATTTAAAATAATTCTGCCCAATCATGCTACAGCTGCCTTTGTCGAATTTAGCTCCATAATTAGCAGTGGAAACCTTTTGCTTTCTCTCTTATGGAATTTACATGTTCTGCTGCTCTTCCTTCAAGCAATGTAATTAAAAAACCTGCTTAGCATAATTAATTTGCAAACAGGTTGGATGAAATGGGATTGTATCCCAAAGGCTTTTTCAGCATTAAGTGAAACTACTTCTTCAAGTGAACTATAATCTAGTCTCCTGTATAGCAATTTTTTGCATACTGCATTTTAAAAGCTCTTCATTTTGAGAGTTGTTACACTTGACAGCCCAGTTCTGACCTGCGCTGCCAATGTGGACCTAGATTATGCAGTTCATTCTGCAAACCATGTCCCCACAGTCCCTCCAAACCCTGAGCAGAGGGAGGCTGTGTAGTCAAGAGCTCCTCCATGTTGAAGAGTTTTTGCTGAAAACAACTTATCTTCTTCAAAAATCCTGATCTGAAATAACAAAATGGCATTTTAGATGACAAAGGAAATATTACAATCAGTCCTGCACAGTCAGTCAGAGGAATGCTGAGGGAGCGGGGAGGGAGGAACATCTTCCCACAGGGAGCAGCTGAGACCTTGGATGAGCTGCAGTTATTCTCCACTGAGAACTTTTCTCCTGGCTGTACCAAGACCTGTCATTATTCCTGCCTCATGTACAGGCCACCTGAAAGGATAAGGACATAGAGAGGGGCGCTTTAGTGCATCACCCTCAGTGACAGCTGCTCCACCTGAGCAGCTGAGACATTGCCTGGTACAAAGCACACCCACGGGACACTCCTGCACCCTCCCCTGACTGTGAGCAGGCTGCAAAGGCACCCACTGAGCCCTAGACCTTCTGAGAGTTTCACACAATTAGCAGCCTGTAAACTGTGACATCCACACTTAGCTTCATTTTACCTTTTTTTAAAAAATTATTATTTTTTTAACTGGAAACCTAACCTCTTCAGTCTGCAATGCAGAGATTTCATCTCCCTCCCGTGACAAACTCATTTCCAAAGACTGACAATAAATCAATCATTTATGGCATTACCAGCTTAGCTCTAGAGACTTTTATTTCCAATACAATCACCACTAGCTGATAACAACAGGCAAATGGAAAGCCCTACCCCCAAAACCTCATTTAAAGCTGATCATCCCAGATTAGAAAGAAAGAAGATTATTTCAATGATCTAACCTGAGAAAAGATCATTTGAGTAGTTTTACAAAAAGAGAAGAACATTTATAACATCCAGTCTCCTTCAGTAAAATGTTTTAACTGCTTGAATTCACACAGCAACTGACAGAGTTGAGGTCTGGCAGTGCAAGGGATAAGGATTATCCTCTACCAGAAGACTGATTTGTTGAAATGAAGCACCTATTAAGCTCAGTTATCATGAAAACAAAAGCCATTTAGCAAACTCATGGTTTCTACTGAATATATGATACTGCCTGCTAACATTATTTCTATTTAAGCCCTAATTAGACTGCTTTTATAAACAGTTACTTTCTAATACAAGCTATACAGTTCATCGAGTAGTGAACTGGGTGATGCTGCTTAAGATATCACCAATCCAGAACACCTGGCAGAGAACTCAGTAGATTTCATCTGTTGATTCATGACTGGAAGGAATGAACATACATGATGCTGTATGATGTATTGAACTGGTCATTCCCAAAAATCGAACATGAATCCCAAATAAATGTCAATCTAACAATGCTTCTAAAATGTGGGGGCATTTGAGCAAATTCAGTTATTAAAAAGACATATTATCTTTATTAATTATTAATTCCACACATAATCACTGTTATCACATCACTGGACAGTTATGGGGTATATCAACTAAAAAGCCACGAAAATAGTCTGCAGTGCATACCTGAAGCCCTGATTTACAAACTTATAACAGACATGGAGGTTTATCAAAAGCTGTATGTAAGGCTATTAATTACAATCTACTATGGTTTAAGCAATAAATTTAAAATCATAATGATAACACAAAAATAATGTAATACATTTTATCTTACTTTCAATTATTAAGAGAATGGGAGAGAAACAAGAACTCAATTGCTTCCATAAGCTTCATAATCTTAATTGCTTAATATCAAATATTTTACTGAAATCATTAATAACTTAGTTTCATTATAAAGTACAATATTGAACAAGCTATTAAACTTGCTAAACAGGGAACAGATAACCTCTTGAGCATCAGACTCAGAGAAACTCGTCATTACATCTCACAATTGAGTGCCCATGTGAATTATCTGATACATCAGAAGGTTTCAGTGCTTGTTGGTGTCTTTCCTCTGTGAGTGTATTACGGCTTTATGGGGATATTTTTTTACATAAAACTTATAAAAGGAATATTTTCTTTTTGTTAGTTTGTTTTTGTCCCCTTCCTGGACATTTTTCATTGGAGAATCAGCTCTCTCTTGAAAATATTGTCTCAGGTGACTCAGCTCATCCTCCCACTGAGAAGGCACCTAGAAGCACACCTTGTGTGAAGAAAAAAGGAAAAAAAATATTTCCTGTTGAATTTGTCCAGTTAGGTTAATTGTATATTTTTTGTTTATTTAACATCTATGTTATGCTGGTACTCCCAGGATCTCTTGCACACATGGTGTTTGCACAAACTCTTTCCAACTGTGCTCTTCATCTATGCAGCCTGTTCACTTTCCTTTTCCCAAATCAGACCACTAAAGCAATTTGCAGCTCTTGCTCTGGAAGAGCTTTACTTCCTTGAGATAGACTTAGCATAGGGATGCTTAAGACATAGACCTTAGCACTGAATCATCCATCCCAGATCCTTGTTTCTTGGCAAAGGAAGGCAAAGAATGATCTTCTCTCATGCTGCCACAATGAAAAAGAGGTCAAAGCCTAAAAACCATGCTGTAATAAACTGGACTCAGACTTTTTGGGGTGACAATTTGAAGAGGACAGGAAAAAAGACTACCTGCTTTTTCTGGATCTCCCCTATGACCTCAGCTTCAAAAACTGCTGGTTCAGGAGTGATAACATAATCCCCGACCCCCGAGGAGTCCCAGCTGGGGTTATGGTGAGCACAGCTGTCAGCACAACCACTGGCAAACACAAATTCCTGCTGTCAGAGTAGCTGCAATAGAAGCTCTGCTCTCATACAAATTCAGTGGGATTAATGGATTCATTCTCTTGGATAGTGTGGTAGTTTGGCCTAGGCCTTCCCTGGTGACCAGTTTGTAACCAAGGAAGGGTTCAGATTTACCCAGTATTCCCTATGATTTTTATGTAAGTCAGGTTATAAGAAGAAAGGAGGAGAGGCCTTCGCTTTCTTTCCTTCTGGTGGCTTGGAGGTGCAGTTTCCCTGCTGTTGAGTCTGTCGGGTTGGGGAGTGAGGCCTGGTAAGGCCTTGTCGACCTTGGGAGACGGAGGTTGCCGTCGATCGTTCCAGCGTGACTCTCCGTTGTCCCAAGGAGAGTAGTAAAATAGTTTTTGCCTATTCTTTTAGTTGCTAGATATTGGGCTACTAATTGGGATATATATATATTTTATTTTGGTTTTGTTCCTTTTCCCTTCCCTCTTCCCTTTCCCTTGTGAAATTATATATATATTTCAATTGTATATAACTGTAACATAAGTGTAAATATATTTATATATATTGCTTTAGCTGTATCTCTCTCGTTTCGGTTTTCTTGGTTGTTTTTTTCCCTCTTCTCCCTGAGGTTTGGGGAGGGGGGGGGATGATGACTTCTTGTGGTAAGTTTTGGAGACTTGGCAGGGAGCCAGCTTCAAACCTTATCAGATAGTTAACCCAGGGACACAGTTCCTCCATTCTCAACAGGGTTATTGGAAAGAACAATTAGTTGTTGCCTTGACTGATGTCATCCAGATGTATTTTTTAGAGAGTCATGGAATCATTTAGGTTGGGAAGGACCCTTAAGATCATCAAGTTCAACCATGAACCTGACACTGCAAGTTCATGACTAAATCATGTTCCTGAGCACCATGTCTACATGTCTGGGTTTTGGCTTGTTTATGTTGTTTTACTTAAGTCTTTTATTTGTGACCCATGATGCTATTTAGCCTTAGCCCCATCTTGTATTTCGATTTCTCTCTGGGTACATTAGCTCAAATTCCTTCCATTAAGTTAAAACACATGAGTGTAGGTGAGAGCTTTAATTAGAAGTGCTAGAATGAGGAGTAATCAAATTATTTAGAGGTTTATTTTTCTTCCCATGGTTTTTCTCCACTGGTGCTGATGACACAATCTCTTTATTCCAAGCAGTTCAGGTTGGTGCCTTCAGGCACTGCCATTCAAGAAGTAATATGATCCTCCTTTATGAATCATAATACACATCAGAAAAGAAGGTATCCATACTCTGTGAGATATCAATTACTGATCTGAGAACAGCAGTAAGATTTTCAAATGAGATAATCGTTGTTTCTCCTTACAGTCTTAAATATATGCCCAGAAGAAAAGATGGTTAAGGCTGAGAATACACTGCCCTTCAAAACAGCATTAACATATTAAAGTCAACAAAAATAATAAAGCATTGTGAGGCACAGGAATCCAGAAAATCCATTTAAAGACCCCCTATGGATATTAAAGTGAGCAGTTGAAAGGCTTGGCTTATCCGAGGTGGACCTGTTTCTCAAAGGTCCTCTGTACTCAGTAGAGAGTATCCTTGTTCTGAATGATTCCAGGGAGAATTTTTATCTCTTTTCTATAACTTTTCTAGGAGAAACTTCAATCTGGTAAAGGGTTTTCCTAAATTCTTTGCGAAGTCAAGTAAATGGTATCAAGCAGATTATCTATACACATGCCCACCCACCCCATCAGACACTCCGAAGAAGTGAGGAAAGAATACATGGTGTTGACTCTTCCCCAACAGAGTGTAAATACATAAATAGCTATGGAAAAATTTCAGACTTAATACTAGTGATGCCGACAGGGGAAGTATAGCTAAATTGGACATAGTCAACGAAGTGCTGAAAAAAAATTGTGTTCAGTCAGACTAAATCATTGATTTAATCTGATTTTTTGTATGTCACTTTTTCCTGTCACTTGCCTTTTTTTTTTCTAAAAATACAGTGCCGTTTTATTACAAAAAGATAAACTAATCCTTTTTTTTAATTTTTTTTTACAAATTCAGTTGTTCTATTCTTATTCTGCAGAGCTATAAATACATCAGTATCTTTTTTTCCTGCATAGCACTCTTTTCTCTTTTTTTTTACAGTCTAAATATTTTGCCCCAAATGTCACAACAGTTTTGTTGCCTCATTTCAACAGTTTTAGTTTTTACTAACAAAACATAACAGTTTTGTTAGTAAAACAGTGTGCACCAAAGAACAAGCAATACATATGAAAATGCTTTGTCTGTTACAACTGTATTGTTAAGGGACTGCATGTATACACATTGGTTCCAAGAGAACCAGGGGAACTAAAGAACTAGGAATTTATTGCATAAACTGCCGGGCTAAAATGACATTTTATGATGTTATATTCTCATCAGACGATGTCTTGAAGGGCAGGAAAGAGCAACCACTTGGTAGGAAACTTCTCTTAAATGCTTTAATAAAGAGAGTTAAACGTCCTTCTTGGCATATAGGGTTATTCTAAAGGAGGGAATGCCTTAAGGAATTTTAAAATGCCTTCAAAACTAGGGAAAAATATGAACAAACTTCAGAGGAGAATAAAGAACTTACACTTTTGTTGTTCATGATGAAAATCTGACATTTTCTCAGTCCAAACAGTTTGAACTTGCTCGTTGACAACCTTCTGTGTCCTACAGCCTTCATGGTACCTCTTTCTTCACTGTACCAAGGCACAAATGCAGACTGAGTCTTCACTTCAAACACTGATGCCACCTGTAACTACCTACAGTTTTGTAGCAAGCATTATATGTTCTTCCCACTTATCCTGCCCAGTGCAAGATATTTCCTGCTCTTCAAAGTGTCTTCTTGAAATCTGTCTGTCGCTACCCAAGCCTTGACAGTAGTAATCTGCCATTTGGATTGTGACTTCTGGGGATCTTGGTCTGTTTCCCCCCCCCATGTACCACCCTCTCCTTAAATGCAGACTATGAAGTCTGCAGGGTAAAACTGTCTGTATACTTTTTGTTAGTACAACACTACTGCTCATACACCCTTAGACTTGAATGATAATGCCATTAAGTGCCACAGCATTTTTAACATCCAAACCACTTCTCAGAAACAGTCCCACTCAGGCAAGCCAAAGGTATGAGACCAAAAACACCAACAGAAAAGAAAACCAATCAAGACTTGGAAAAGCACTTGAGACTGACTCTTTTCTTATCCAAATATAACTACATTTGCCTCTTTAAAAAAAAAGTAGCAAAATCACTATTAATCAAACAAAATACTACGAAGCAAATTTTGTTGGAACTAGATGATTTTTAAGGTCCCTTCCAACCCAGGCCATTATATGATTCCATGATTTAGAAATACTACATGCATTCAATTAAATTTTCTTCGTGATGTTCTCCCTATTCCTCACTCCCCATTGTCCAACACTGTATGTATACCTATTCACTTCTTGGTAAGGTTTGACCTTGGTAAGGTTTGACCTGTTTTCACGAACAAATCACAAAAATATAACAAACTGATAGAATTTCTAATTTTTCTCTAACACATTATATCACCCTTATTCACATGTTTCTAGAATGGAATTGTATTCCTCTCATACGTCCGCATTTCTACGTATTTCCAAAACCACATTCCTCACTTGTTATTCTAAGTATATTACACATCCATATTTCTATCCATCCTTTTTACAGACCTGGGATTTCAATCCAGGCCTTGGCAGGTAGCTCAGCCCTGTTGCTTAGCAGCGGCTGAGGCACATGTAAATGCAATAATGGAAATTCTCGCGGTTACAAAAGTGGAAAGCCCTCGCCTGCTGAAAGCGGATGTTTATAAATCGGCTGGGAGCAGAATAAGTGGCACTAATACATTAGAAAAATTCTTTCCAAACAAAATACAGTTTTGAATGGAAAACCAACCAGCCTGATACAACCGCAGTAATAGAGACTGAGGTTAAAAAATCAAGAGTCAATATTTAATTATGATTGCTTCTACATATTGATTACTCCAGTCTGTTAACCATCATATGATTACCAGTAAAACAGGCCACTCTACATTTCATTTAATGGGTGAAATAATGGATTCTTGAAAGTCAACTGCAAAACTTTCACCACCATTATAAAACTGGGTCTTCTTATAATCTAAATTTGTTTTCATTAAAACTTATTTTTAAAAGCACTGATCCAAGTGTCAGTGTGGATCTAAAGCCAACTGCTAAGCACTCCATCTCTGCTTAAAGAAAAATACCTGCTTTAATCTGTATTTGACAGGTCCATACGCTCACAGAAACATGTGGATTACAACTGAAGCTTCTTAACTCCACGGTACCATCAGCAGTAAGGAATCTAAAATGATCTCCAAACTGAAACAAATGACATTGAGAATGACCCCAGTCAATGATGAGATCTGTCCCTTCTCACAAGTACTTCAATATCTTCTGCATTGCTGGCATGTAGCATGTTGAGAGGTGAGCCCACACTCTTCATGCAATTTATCTTAGGCATCTAATTTGTCTAAAACACAGCTAAGAAACTTGAGAATCCCTCTATAGTGAGAGTGGTGTTTCCAAAGCATCATTAATTTCTTTGAAAAATAAGTGTTTACAGTCAGATTAATTCCTTTGAGAACTCTCCTTTGGTCCATCAGCTAATAAAGAAAAAAAGGTGGTTTTGCATAAGGCAGAAAAAAATGAATAATCCTATGGAAACACCTCTTTCTTTCCATTGACTCTAATGCAGCCTAAATAACAAACTAGCCTTCAGAAGGCAAAATTAATCCCAACCTTTGACTCCGTGCTGAAGCTCAATGGCTAAAATGAGGATGATTAAATAAGCAATGATCTAGTGGAGAACATCCTGGATTTTAACCAAAAGAATCTATCATCCACAAAGGTGCTAATAATCTCCTGAAAATTAACTTATGTCCATTTCCACCTCTAAGGCAGACAGATTCTTACAGACTGTAAACCAGTTATTTTGATACCCAGATCTTGCTTGGAACTTCTTCGACTTAAAGATAATTTAAAACCTCATCTTAGTCTACAGTGACACATTCCCTGAGTTCTACCTCCATTTATTGTTTATACGTTGCATATTCACACATGCACAAGGGTTTTTTTTCTTCACTGAACTCTGTACATCAGAAAGGAAGAAATATTCCTTCCTATTCTAAATATTTGACAAAAGGTTTTATTTATTCCAGCTGAACATTATTTATTTGTGATTTTTTTCTCCCTTCTAAGTATGATGGTTTGTGAGCTTGTGACGTTCATTCTCTATTCATTTCTATCAGCTGTGTCGCTGGCTCCCATGAGAACACTTCAGTTTTGTTGCATGGCCCAGAAATATGATAATCAACAAATATTTCTAGGCCAAATCCATTGTCACAGTGTCAGTGTGCTCATGTGAAATACTGATGCAATTAAACACTGATTTGCCACTCCATCTCCCAGCAAGACAGATATAAAATACATTTTAGTTATACAGATCTTTTTAAATTATCCCCGTTAAAAACTTTATGAAAGATAATTGGTTATACTGAAGAACTGAAACAGGAAAAATGCTTAATACTTTTATGGTGTTTTGCATTTTACTGCTGTACAAACATTAACTAATTAAGCATCACAGTACCCAAGTGAGGAATGGGAGGAAGCATTATTATGGTTATATATTATAATTATACTGTCTCATTTAGAATTTCCTGGGTTTTGACTTTTAAAATAATTATTATAATTATCACAAAACTAATAAAAAGTCAGAAACAATCTTTTTTTCCCACTATGAATATCCTCTAAAGTAAGCAAATAAGAGTTTACAAATGCCTAAAAGCACACTTTCTTCCATGTATCTCAGCTTCTGTTTTCCCTTTGTCCATCTGAGTCCACAGGACTGGATCTTATTTCCACCAAAGGGGAAGAAAATCTTGTCAAGGACCACAGTGGATCCTTGAATTCAACAACAATAAAAAGATAAAGAGTGTGTGAAGTGAGCTTATTTCCATGATTTTTACCATTTGCTAAGAAAACATTGTGAGACCTTGATATAAAACATGCTTATATATTCAAAACAACATTACAAAATCTATATGATATTTTGCAATTGGGATTAATTTTTAAGTATTATTATGCAAAATTGCTTTTCTCTCAAATACCTCTCACCAAGGTCTGGATTCCTCTTCCTAGTTCTAGCCATCTAACACCTCACTGGTACCCTTTAGATAGAGGTAGATAGGTTATTTCCAAGGATGATTTCTGCCATGCCTCTTATACATTTATCTTGTAAAGAAATGGTTTCCCACTGGAGATGCCTTTGCTCTCCATTAGTAATAAAGTCCCATACATTTCTCCTATAATACTGGATTTTTTAAGGTCTATAGGGACAAAATCCATTTTATTAACTATTCAAAAGTGTCATACAACATCTGAATGTTCAACTGGCTCCATCATTATAGTCACTGCAAATTCTTAGGAGTTAACCACAGCATGACCGTCCTCTGGGAGAAGATTCCTTATAAGGCCATAATCAACTGAATGATAACCTGGAAGAGGATTTCAGGTAGTTTCTTTTTAGCTGGAAGCACAGTAGCTGTGATAATTTCCTTCTTCTCTTTTATTTATGTAGTATAGACCTAATCATACTAATGTATCTACAGTGCATCCAGCAGAAGAGATGAAACAGAGGTAGTCTAAAGAACCCAAAATACACACAATACTATTTTGCCAGCAGGTGCTGAAAAAATAGACAAAGAAACTAAGATCTGATGATATATAAAGCAGGTCAGGCCAAGATTAATACAAGACACAACAGAAGGACCAGAGGGACCTGGGCAAACTTAAGAAGTGGGCCCACAAGAATGTCAGGAAATCCAACAAGGTGCTGCACATGGGTTGGGACAATCCCAGTGTAAGTACAGACTGGGAGAAGAGCTCATTGACAGCAGCCCGGTGGAGAAGGACTTAGGGGTTCTCATGAATGAAAAGCTGGACATGAGCCAACCGTGTGTGCTCACAGCCCAGAATGCCAAGTGTATTCTGGGCTGCATCCAAAGCAGTGTGGGCAGCAGGTTGAGGGAGGGGATTCTGCCCCTCTGCTCCACCCTGGTGAGACCCACCTGGAGTGCTGCATCCAGCCTTGGGATTCTCAACACAAGAAGGACACGGACCTGTTATGGCAGGTCCAGAAGAGCCCACGAAGATGATCAGAGGGCTGGAACACCCCTCCTATCAAGACAGGTTGAGACAGCTGGCGCTGTTCAGCCAGGAGAAGAGAAGGCCCTGGGGAGACCTCACAGCAGCCTTTCAGTACCTTAAAGGAGGTTTATCCAAAGGAGGGAGAGGGACTTTTTGTATGGGCAGATAGTGACAGAACAAGGGGCAATGATTTTAAACTGAAAAAGGACAGGTTTAGATTAGATATCAGGAAGAAATTCTTTACTGTGAAGGTGGTGAGGCACTGGAACAGGTTGCCCAGAGAAGTTGTGGGTGCCCCATCCCTGGCAGTGTTTAAGGCCAGGTTGGATGGGGCTTTAAGCAACCCGATCTAGTGAATGGCATCCCTTCCCAAGGCAGGGAGGTTGAACTAGATGATCTTTAAGGTTCCTTCCAACCCAACCCATTCTATGATTCTAACATTAAAAGATTAATGTTCCTAACTTGCATTCCAGAAACCAACCATAGCACTACTCAGTTCTATAGGCTGCCACCTACTCCGTGCAAACCTGAACCATGGCTGGAGATGGTGCTTAGTTCATCTGCCTGTTAGAAAAAAAAATGCCATCAAATGCCATCAACAGGGGTTTTCTGTAAAGTAATTCCTTTTCTCCAGAAAGTTGCCAGTGCAATCCTTGTGCTAGTTGTAGATAGTATTTTGACTGCACTTGCCTCATGACACTCGAAAGACCATCTGGCTAAACAGATGTGGTAATCTGATTTGTTTGGTCAATGAACTAAAAAAAACCACAATGGCTTGAATGGGAGTTCCCAGGAGTGCCCAGTCCAGCATCTTCTTTGTGCTTCCAGATACTATGTTTGTCATTTCAGGAACAGCTTGGAAATGGATTATTTATTTGTGGAAGTTACCAAGAGAGAATGAATTTCCATACAAAAGATAAAAAGAGGTGAATGTATTTTCATCACAAAAAAAATATTAGTTATAAGGTCATCTGTCATTCTTTTGCAGAGTGTATCATATGCTATAAAACAAGAAACTGGTAAAATGCAAGTCAAGCCTTGGTCCCACAGAAGGTGTCAAATCTCCCATGGATTTGAACAGGACCATTGCCTATTTAATCTGTTAATTTATAACCTTATTTAAAGGTTGCAGTACAGGTCTTCTCAGAACCATGTGTTTTATTACAGATATATAACCTTAAATATGGAATGGATTGTCTAGACAATGTCCTCTTGCCAACATTCCTTTCATCATCTGTCTCTATTTTTAAAATCCTTAGGTTTATAAAGGTCTACAGCAAGTTTACACTTACCCACCCTCAATTTCTTCTCTTCCTACTTTATTTTCATTCCTCAAACCTGTATTGTTTGACAACACAATGCATATAACTGGCATTACTGCCAAAAAAATATTAAAAAATAAAAAAATTACAAAGCCTCCCCCCCCTTACCTCTGGCATAGTAAATTAGAAATTTATACATTTAAAAATTAAAAGGAAGGTACTTCAAAATCTTTCTGGAGACATTTCACTTTTGTTCAAGTATAAGAGCCTTGACAGTTCCATTTCTTGAAGTGTTTCTCAGCTCCATTTACAATAAACAATTATGCCTATTTTTTTTGCTTTGCTATGCAGCATCTTGCCAGAGCTTGTACACTTGTATTTTAGAAAAGCTGTAAGGTTTTCCTTTGCATAAAGGACCAGGCCGGCTTTCTGATGTTGAGCTGCCCTTGTCTTGAAGTAAAGAGAGACACAAAATGAAATGACCAAGCCACCATCACAGGCTGAATGAGCATAACTAACAGAAAGCTTCTCACTATGCTGAAGTTACATGGCAGAGTTTGCAGAAACTCAAAAGCTGCAGAAGAAAAGGACAAAGGTATACAGATACCACATCAGGCTTCACCAGCGATCCAGCCAGTGCCTTAACGAAGAAGGAGATGAGCTAGATGAGAAGAAAAGCACATTATGGTTAAGAAAAAAATGGAGAGGTAGCTCAAGATTCCACATGCCTGACAGCCAGAACTCAGCAGGAGTTTGAAGATGCCAAGGTTGCATCTTCTGGCACACTCCAGGAAAAAGGAAAGCACTTTGCTCCATGGGGAAGAAAACTTATTTTTTCATTATATTGCATTCTGTGAATTTACCCAGTGATACCAAGAATTAAGGGCTTAGTACAGTAAATCAGCTTTAACATTTAAAAAAGTGTATTTTTAGTGCATCATGAATTATATTAAAGAAATATTCTCACTTTGGTCAAACTCTTACCTGCCACCATAATGTTTCCACTTCACTGTATACGTGACATGCACTGTTACCACTCCTTTTTGTTATACAGTAAAAGATCTACACAGTATTTACGGACTGCATTTCTTTTAGAGACTTTCTTTTCCCTTTGTTTTTTTTTGGCTCCAAGACATCCTGTTTGCATAGCAACACAACTTTAGCTGTCCCCTGACCCAGCTATTGCACCAATGTGCTGGCAATAAAACCTGTGTGGGACTTCTTCAACCAGTGAGCTGTGTGAACTCACTCCACACATATAAAGGACTTCCATGGAATATTTATATCCTGTCTACATAAAAGGGAAGGAGAAAAGATAAAAAGTATTCTTGCCCACAGTTGTACTTTGCAGTGACATAGGCCATTTCCACAGAAATCACTGGTCCTCGTAGGACTACATACTGGCTTTCATAGCATTATATGTAGAATAATATTTCTATGAATCTGGAAATGTAAATATAGCCCAAAGTACTCTGGCAACATGTAAAATGCGCACGCACGAGCCCAGAATAGATGACAGCAAAGAAAATGACTGAGATGAACAATCATGTGGAAATAAAAACGAGTACACGTATAGAAAATGGAAACAAATAACTGAAAATTGCCTGAAGGCAAGTACTACTGGTGATAATCCAGGGATAATGTTTTCATAGGGATTAACTGTTCTGGAGCATTTTTCCCATGTGTAAAGCATAACATACTTTTTATTCAGATAGGTTGATTTGGCAGTCTCTTTATTTCTAGTAAAAACTATTTATTGTGCCTGTGAAGGAAAAATTCCACCCTTAGATAGCCAGAATACAAGTTTTTTTCTCTCACACTGACAATTGCCTGCTGGATACAGCTCAAGAGCCAATTTCCCACAGATAGTCTGCTTCTATAAGATTATTAGAAGTTTGCATGCCAAATTAATTTTCAAAAGTCTTTAATAAATTTTGCTACATGTTATTGTCATTTTTATACTGAATGTGTTAAATTTATCCTTTGAAAACAGATTTAATTTCTTTGGCAAAATGTCATTGTTTTGACAGAGAGGTAACAAAGAGGTACATCATTTTAAAAGAAACTGCTGTATACAAAGATCAGCATTTACCTTTTGTTAGCAGTATTTTTTTACTCAGTTTTATTGCTCTGGACCTGCTGGTGATTTTCTGTATAAGCAACTAAATTTTCTGAGAATGAAAACAGAGTTTCCTTCCAGGTTGTTTCAGAGCATGTGTTCTTTTTCATGATTTTCCTGCTTCAAAGATAACCTGGGGTAGTAGTTACAAAACGCAGAAATTCATTATTCTCCCAACTCTTTGTCACACATTAGAATAACCCCAGCATTTATGTCTCTTAAACACCACATTCTTGGTATGCAGAAAAACTCCAGGGGAAAAGAATCTTAAAAATAAATGAGTGCATAGACTAATACACCATAAGGGCTAATCTGCGGCACTGAGTTAGCAATTCTAAGGCTTCCCTTGTCATATACTGTATTTAACTGTAGCAAGAACTAATTGATAGATAAACGTTTGCTTCTTCAAGCCAAGACTAATATAGCACCCTTACAATTACATATGACTATTACTAACTCCCATTTTCAGAATCCTGCTTAACATACCAGCATTTCTTTCAACTCAGGAAAAAAAAAGACATCAGATATGCTTTAAAGAGCTGTTCTAGACTTTAACCACAGTTTTCTTGCTGGGCTCTTAAGAACTACAGTATAGTGGAACTTAGAAAATCTACTTCTTTCAGGCCAACTGTTATCCAAAGTATTACTTTCTTATAAAAAACACAAACAAGCAACTGTCACTTATAGAAATTATATTTAAAAATAAATAAATAAATGCCTGAAATATTTTTAAATTAAATATTGGGAAGTTTGACTTTCTAAAATAATAAATGGAGTGTTAAGACATCCCTTGTTCCACACACATGTGCAACAGGAGATGAAAATGATGTGTTCAATATCATTACACTAAAGGTGATGCTCCACCTTTCTGTGACTTTACATATGAGATGGCATCACTATATTCCTCCAAGAAAACTGTGGGATTTGGTCACCACTAAGCAATTGTGAGCTCAGAAGGGTGGATTGCCACCAAAATCACTTGTCCTAATAAAGAAGTTTAATGTGTGCATATAATGTTTCTACTGAGATTACCAACCAACAGGTAATATAAGACTCAATGTGCTGAAAACGCTTTGAACTGAAATGCACAAATTGGACCCTGAGGAAGGGAGATGTGTTTTAGTCCTGAATGAAATTAGGAGTGTTAATAGAGTACAGGGAATGGTACCTGACCTGCCAAAGTGCAGGTGGGAGGGTAAGTGGGAAGAAGTGATTTCACAGAAGAAACAACTCCATCCTTTCCCTCTGGGGCTAAGGCATGTGTATGTGTGGATAGGAAGATTCTGAAGGGAGCTAAGGACATCTGCATTTCACCAGGACCACACTCAAAGAGCATCACCTTCCAGAGACCAGTGTTTAGCAGCTGTCTGAAAAGCAGCCAGCTGGAGTTTATTCTGGTGAAAACAGACCCATGCTAGGAGGAAGTACATCTCCTAAAGTCATCTGCATCCCTGTGGTATCCCATGAGGCTTTCACAACATAATTTCTTGTTTTAGTTGATCCATTCTTAGACAACTCCATCATTTCAGTTAAATATTTTAAGTCATAATTATCTGCACTGACACATATTATAAAATTAGGCACTGTAATTGCTACATTAACAATCACCAACACAATTAAGAGTTTTCCAGAACCAAAAGGTATTTAGACACAGATATAGTCACCATGGACACAAGTAGCAGCAGTAGCTGGAGCCTGTGAACACAAAAGCGAATTCAAGAACTGTTCTTTTTTGATCAGTTCCTGTGTATTTGGGACAGCACTAGGGACAGGACTCACATAGCCAAAACTCATGTATCTTGGAATAAATAGGGCTTTAACCGTCTCCTAGCCTGATTTGGTTTGACAGCAAGGAGAAAACTACAGAGTATATGCCAAAGAAAGCTGCGAAGAGTCATAAATATGCTTACAGGTGTGTATTTCCTAGTTAGGGATAACAACAATCC
Source organism: Corapipo altera (assembly GCF_003945725.1). Classification (NCBI taxonomy): domain Eukaryota; kingdom Metazoa; phylum Chordata; class Aves; order Passeriformes; family Pipridae; genus Corapipo; species Corapipo altera. Next base: position 12,430,661 of record NW_020884883.1, on the reverse strand, counting down.
TAGGGTATATACTTTCAAATGAAGGGGACTTCTGGAGCTACCTAGAAATAACTTGAGAATTGAATATACTTCTGCAGAAAGCTGCTGACAAGGTCCATGTAAAATCTTATGTCAGTTAATGACATAGGAATTTTTAATTCCTTTTTTCTTTAATAGCTTTGTTTATGTGGAAATAATCTCCAACTGACTTTGATATTCACTTTGAAGTAAACTACAGTGTTGATTTACACTTCTGTATATACTGCTCTTTCTTTGGACTACAGTGGGATTTTACTTAGAGACACATGCTCAGTTCTGGGCTATCCATGCAACCGGACAGACAAACTTCACAACTTCTTAAACTGGTGGATTTCACACCAAACTCTTCTGAGAATGTTTCATGTGTATTTCAGCAAAATGGCAAAATCTCCTCCTGTCTGATTTTCCCTGTGTTAATTACTTTATCTTCCAAACCATATGTTTTTCTCATTTTGATTTGTTTGTGATTAAAATTAAGATATATATAATTCTCATGCAAGGTAGCAGTACATCATTTCAATTCAACCATTAGGTTTGTCAGAGCAAATAGTCTATTCCTATGAGCCTTAATTAAACATGAAAAGATGGAAGTTTACTCTCATTGAAGAAAAAGAAAGCTGATATCCCAAGGTACTGGTAACATTCAGACTACGATTAGTAGAAACCTAACTGGAATGTCGACTAATGTCTACATGATAATAAAAACTGTGTTTAATTTGGTAACCAAATGAGCTCTCAAATGCCTCTCCATACCACAGTACCCTGAAAAAGCAGCTGATGTTTCAATACCTGCATAGCAGGTATTGTGGGTATATCAATACCCACAGCAGCATATTCATTGCAGCGATAATGGTGATTTGCCATCTCACTGCACCACAAACAGATGGAGCAGGTTGAGATGCAGTGCCTGGCTGCAAGTCCAGACAAATGCAGCCTCTTTAATTTTTGGGACGTTCACATGCAGCTACAGTGACTAACAGCTGTCCATCTGGGAAGCTCTGGAAGTAATGTCAGTAAATTAATTTTCTGCAGGACCGATGAGTTTCCTGGGAGGAGGAGGGAGGATAAGCTGAGGTGTGGACTCAGAGAGGACACACGAGGGTGAAGGGACTCAGTTCAGTGCACCAAGTTCCTGTCCACACCTTAAGAAATAAGAATGCTGTTTTCAGCCCCAGGCCTTGTGTACAAGTGAGATATTAAAAGCAGACTTTGGCACTAGAGGAAAATATTTCAATGTATTAAAAAAAACCCCAAACTTTAAATCATATTAGTTCACTCCAGTGCCGAAATGAAGTGCCCAGGTTTAAATGGTCCTTCAGGAACCCTGTAATATGAAACAGCTTTTTTTTTTTTTTTTAATACTTTAAACAAACAGAAATGTTTATAGTTCAAGAAATGTGGCAAGATGAAATCCCTGAAAGACCTTAGTTCACTTTGTCTCAAGTAACAAAAACACATGCTTACTAGCCTTCAGAATAAGGCTAGTATCATCCTAAAAGGATGATCTGGTTTCCAAAATCTCAGTTACTTAGATTTTGAAATAAAGTTAAATACAGGTTTCCACTATGGCATGATCACAGTTTAATTGTAGAGTGCAGAAACCAATAGAGATCTAGATTAACATCTGGTCAGAAGTGCCATACTATTATGCACACGTAGGACCTCAGGAAGGCATTCCCAAGCCATTCTGTAGGAAAAAGAACAAGTCCTCACTCCAAAGAAATGAAGTAAGGGACATTTATATTTTGAACCATGAAATAATTTCAGCCCTGACCTTGCCAAAGACATCAAGCAAATGGTTTAACCTTGTTGTATCTCAAAAGTATTTTTGTACATAATATAAAGACTTTATATACTCTATTCATGATTACTTTTTTGGTCTGCAACAGAAAGGAATATCTCTGAAAGAAGTACTTAGTTTTACCCCTCTCTCTCTTCACTGCACATCCTCAAGGATTTTCACTGACTTTGTGAACACCCTTCCTTGTAATGAGAAGGAAAGCACAGAGATGGTATGAAGGGAGCTAGAAAATAGAAGTTTCAGGACAAAAAAAAGTCCAAAACACTTGACTTTTACAATAGATTGTGTAAAGGTTATGAACCACTGATCAGTTTTGATAGCTGCTATGAGGACTACTTAACAATGGTGAAATAAGCATTGTTACAGTGAACACTGTAACAGCTAAGGGACTTGGTGTTGACAGTTCATTGGGTTCTTTTTCTTTGAAATCATTCATACTTTGTGTCAGCAAATGGCTCTCTCCATCCAAGCTGCAGTACTCCTTCTTTATTACCCTTCCTATAACCTTATTAATGAATTCAGTGTTTTGCTACAGAAATAATCACAGTATCCCAAATTCATTGTTTTGATTTCTCGGAGGAATCCAACACAGATCAAAGGTGAGCTGTAAAGGAACAAGGTCTCTTATAAAAATGCATGACAGTTTTGGGAACTGGTGAACTTCCTTCAAAATAAAAGACGAAGTGAAAGTAATTTGCATGTTTTTGTTGGCAAATTTACCCAGCCTGCATTCTTTTATCAGACTAGAGTGAAAACTAGGGCATGAACGTAAATGGTGATATTTTAAGCATTCCAGGCTGCATCATCTTGTCCTGGTTGGACATACTCTCTTCAGTGCATTGGGCCTCAAGTTAGCTTAGAGTGCCTCCAAGAACCACACATAACCACATAATTACAGATCTATTCAATACTTAGTAATAATCAGAGGTTTGGACTAAACCTTTGCATTCCCACACATCTGCTGACTCTAAGCCCTGGAGATGCCTTTGGACAGTTGGACTGCTTTATGGATTCATGTCACCATGATTCCCACCTCTCACAGACAGAGTGTCAGCATATGTTACTGATTTGTTTAAGCATTAGGGAGAGTCATTCCACTAGCTTGGATACTCCACAAGCTACTATTTGGAGCAATTAAGATTTAGCTTAGATTTCATCTTTTAGAATTGTCTGACTTCCTTGCTTTCGAGATTTAGAATCTCCAGAGGAGATTGCCTGGAGGATATGAGCCATTATATGCTCTGCAACAGATGTAAAGAAAAAATGTATTTTAGTCTTTACAATTAACCACTAGCCATAATACTGCAAATAGAAAGGGAGTTGTTCTTTGTCTCTGAAAGTCTTTTCTAATAACTTCAGGACACTTTCACCCCTCACCCACACAGACTTAGTTTTTAAACAGCTGCTACCTTTAAATGGCAGCTAGCAATCTGTACATTCTTCACACCTGAAGAATGGTTAATGGAACTTGCACCAGAAGAATGGTTAATGGAACTTGCACCAGACTTCACAGCACTCAGGTCTCACAATGATAAACAATTTTGGGAACTCAATACAGTCCTAAGCGCTTAAGTAAGGATCAGGAATGAAAACTTCCATTAGCTTCACTGAGATTAGGATTTCAATCTAAACTGACTCCATTCCACATTGTTAAAGGTTCTTAGCATCCGGTGTTGTCATTTACAGCTGTATTTTCAGAACCGTTTGCTACCCAGCATGCTGGTCCTCTACTGGAAATTACTGTTTTCAATTTACTTTGCAGCTTAAATGAGAATCTGTGTTTATTTACTGTATTTTGTTTTTCAATATGGTTGCTGATCTTTAAAGCTCTATTTACTAAAGTCAGATTTTAAAAGCTCTTCCACAGAATGATATTAAGTCCAGACGTTATTTTTCCTGGGATCAGCACAGAGACAGAAATGCAGAAGGAGGGCACGTTACCAGTATCCTCCCCTTTCCTGAATCACCCAAAGACAGCCTCGAAGTTAACCCTGCCTCCAGGATTTCTTTGATTTTGGTTTTATATGTAAGAAGTATTCTGGCCCTTTGTTTTAAAATTCATACAGCATAAGCTCAGCTTCTGTTTGAAACATATAATAAGCCTCTTATGTGGTTTTGCACTAGACCTGCATTTTGGCACAGCACCTGCCTATTCATGTTTATAAGGAAAAGAAAACGAATAATGGCAAAAGCAGTTTTGCATGGAAAACATCCAGGCAACAAGCCCATGCTTTTTTTTTTTTTTTTAAGCCAAGTCCTGTATGAAAAGCAATTGCAATCTCTTTTGCTTTTAAAGTTATCAGAAACCAGTTTTAATTCAGCTTCAGAGCACCAAACACATTGCTCATCCTGAAAAGCACCTCCCCATGATATTTCTGGACCGCAAGCATAGTGGCTTTTCAGCCTTTTGCATTCTGCTATATTAATTTGCCTTTCATAGGAACTTCACTGTACTTCTAGTGAAAGGTTTTTACTCTTTAGGAGCATTTGTTCCTAGTGATTTACCATAATTGTCTCAAATGTGCAGACTTATACTAAGTGCTTAAGGAATACGTTAAGAATCTTTACCTCATCGACTGTTTTACAATCCCCCACAAGTCAAACTTCCACTGATGCCAATAATGTTACTGTCATTCCTTTCTAACCTCTATTTGCCTATCTGCATATACACTGCTTCTTTATAGAGCCATCTTGCAATGTCCCCAGATCAGAGCTATTCACTGCTTTATTTGTTTGTATCAAAAATGTCTAATGTAGCGGTAATAGCTTTATTATTCTGCATCAGTTTGAAAAATTTAATAATAAAGCAGTAATATGAATCAGTTTAAGGATTTGTTTAGAGTCATGCTTATAAATAAATACATATGATGTTTTCTATGGTGTTGCAGTTAAATTTAAGTCGTACATCAAACAAACATCCTGTCATATTGTCCAGGAAGTCTGCTGGTGCGCCAGATGCAATCTTCTGGAAGGCAGCAACACATGAGCTAAAATCATTGTGTGATAGATCAGTATTTCTTATAATTGGCATTATTTCAAAAACATGCTGTAGTTCTTTAGTAATACAGGATTGGTACAATATACTAAATATAATAATTATATTAGGCATAATATACCTAACATTGGTATGTATAAAGTACCACAAAAGTACTTCTATTATAGGGAGAACTTAAGTAGCCAAACCACACTCATAAAACCACCACAGCTCTACCAGTTAAAAGAGATGATCCCAGAAAAATCAGTTTCTGCCAGTACAACTGCATCTATCTTCAGGACATCTGTAAACACAGCTGTGCCATTCTGGAATCCTACTTTTTTGCAGCCACTGAAAGCTTGAAAAGCAGCCCTAACCTAGAATTTTGAGTAGCTCTGTGCCATCTTTAGAAAGATACTAGCCTGTCTTGAAAATCTGGATAGAGAAAAAGAGGCTGCAAATCCACCCTCTTAAATTTCAATAGATCTTTGAGATTCTTTTGTCCTACACATATTAAAATGAAGGACTAGAAATCAATTCCCTTCAAGGTCAGAAATGTGAGATAGAAGCCAAAAATATGACAAACCATTTGATTGTAATTAATCAAATAGCATCACTTTTTCTTCATCTTTTTTTTTCATTTAAATGTTACCTATAAAACTCTAGAACATAGCTAAATATATAGGTGCCATAAATTCACAAAGTGAATTGCTTTATTTAATGCTAGCATTATATCATGATCATTCCTAACCCTACCCTTTCAGTTATACGACCATTGATGCTTATTTCTGTTGTTAATGCAGAGGATATGCTTTTCATGTTCAGTGACCCAGTTCCAAGAAGTATCACAATATAGAAGCCTATTTTCCACTTAATAAACATACATAATTCCTGTGAACATTAGCAGTGATTATGCACACTTACACACTCTAGGGCATATTCATCTAAACCCAGTGAATTCAAAAGATCTGAAGAAAAATGTATTTGGCCCTCTAGACTCCAAGAAACCCTTAAGAATGACAGGAACACTCCAGAATTTTTTATTAGTATATTTTATTTTAATGACAGTTTTGTATATTAATTTCTTAGCTCTCTGCTCACAATGCTAATGAAGTTTTATGTAAGATAAAAGAATTAAGGACTTTTTAGAAGAGAAAAAAGGAAAATTAAGAAAGCCAGGCAGGATTAAGTTAGGGTATTCTCTTTGAACAGGGAAATTCTAGGTTTCAGCCTGTCTGATGCTATTTCCTGCAGAAAAAGAGGTTAATTGGGATATTGTCAGCATCCCAAAAGGTGATATCTCATCACAGGTAGATAAATGAGAGAGTGAGCAGTGCAGATTCAAACAGGGACAAGATAATTCACAAAATGGGTAAGGTTAGAAGAAATCGCAGTGGTTTAACCTCCCTGCTCCAGCAGAGTCATCCTAGAGCACATGGCACAGGATTGCATCCAGACAGTTCCTGAATATCTCCAGTGAGGGAGACTGCACCACCTCTTTGGGCAATCTGTTCCAGTGCTCGGTCACCCGCACAGGAAAGAAGCTCCTCCTCATATTCAGGTGGAAGTTCCTGTGTATCAGTTTCTGTCCTATTGCTGGGCACCACAGGGAAGAGCCCGGCTCCATCCTCTTGACATCCTCTCTTCAGATATTTATGGACATTGATGATGTCCCCTCTCAGCTGCCTGTTCTCAAGACTGAACAGGTCCAGATCCCTCAGCCTTCCCTCATAAGGGAGATGCTCCAGTCCCCTGATCATCTATGTTGCCCTACAATGGACTTGCTCCAGGAACTCCTTGTCTCTCCTGTACTGAGTTGCCCAGAACTGGACACAGCACTTCAGATGTAGCCTCAGCAGGGCTGAGTAAAGGGACAGGATCACCTCCCTCAACCTTCTGGCAGTGCTCTTCCTCTAATAGATTCAGTTTTCTACACCTGAAGGAGTACTAAAACCACTGTGATAAGGCAATTATATTATCTTCGTCACTCAAGAGAGAAAGTGAAAGGACTCCAGTCAGTTGTTTTTGTCTGGACTTCTAATGTTCTAGATAGTTATCTGTGGGAGAGGTTTGAAAGGTGCAAGTCCCATATAAAAGCAGATACATATACCCTGGAGAAATGTAGAATACCAATTCCACATTTGTTTACAACATGCTGGCTTGAGTTTTAGCTTCTTCATGATGTTATCCACAGATTTTTCCCCCTCCCATGCTCTATGCAGACTGTCAGGACAGCTAACTCGGTGTTTCAGCATTTAGGTCTCTTTGTGGCTCTGGGCTTGCAGTATATAACCAATTTTTCAATAAACTATTTCAAAAACTGCTGAAGCATTCATGTCATTCAGTATCATGCAGGGAAAGATGAGCCCTAACAGCTTGCCACATGTAGTAGTTTGAACCAGGTTTTCCCCCTGCAGCTGAAAATGGTAAAACCCCAGGGAGTGGTGATCCTGGAAGTTTTGAAGTTTTAGCCAATGAACGCTTCTGCAAAATATAAACATATCACAAGTAAACGGAAGAGAAGTAGTTGTAGTTTGGTGGTAGAAGAGGTAGCCATGTTGTAAGAGCCACGAGGAGAGGGCAGGAGCCCTCTGGGGGGCCTCTGCCCCCCCTCCAGCCCCAGCAAGGGGGCTACGGAGACTTGGAACAGTGTTAAGTTGGACTATGTGTCTGTAGCTATGAACTGGGGGATATTTCTTCACTGTGAGCCGCAACAAGAGATACTGGAAAGCAGCGGTAGAGACGGCAGTGAACAGAGGCTATGGCTAAAAGCCAACAGATAAGAACAGAACTGAAGAAGCAGCGAACAGGCATGTAACACCGCAGAGATAACTCCTGGAAGGAGAGCTGAGAGAGAAAGAACAGCAGCAGAGAACAGCACTAAGTTTCTACAGAGAGAAAGCTTGGGGGTAAGAACTGCAAAACTCCCCTAAACTTTCTTTGAGATCCCTCAAAATGGAGGGGGTGGACTCTTATTGATTAGAAGTCCTAAATGGAGCAAAGGAGCTAAGAAACTCGGTTGTCCTGAGAGCTCAGCCAGGACAGTGTACAGGAGGTTGACCTTGGGGCCCTCCCTTGCTGCAAGCTACAAAGAAGCTCGCAGCCATCTTGAGGCAGGGTACAGGAGCTCTGCAAGGGTCTGAGTCTCCTGAAGATACCAGACCGTCACGAAGACCCCCTGTGCTTCATGGTATGACCGTGGTGGAACGACCTTTGTCTGGGGTGAACGTAGCCCACAGAAGACCCCTTTGCCTGCGTCAAGGGGCCAAGAGGAGCTTGGAGGCCTCCCTCGTGTGTTCTGGCAGAAATCCAGCCATCAGCTGCTGCATGAGAAAAGGACAGATGACTGATGCCTTAGAGATATTGCTGCCTTGAAGAAGGGATCTGTCCTTCTTCCCTCCTAGACTTTTATTTGGAGGGGAGAAGAGATCTGATCAATTGTAAATACTTACGTCATGGTAGAGATAGTTGAGATCATGTGTATAATGTATAATAATATTTATTTGTATAGTCATTGTAATATATTCCCTTTCCCCCATTTTGAGTCTCATGTTTTGTCTGGAAAAAATCATCCCACATTAGGTTGAGATGTGGGAGGGGGCTTATACTAGGGAATTGGATTTTGGGGATCTCAAACCATAACACCACAGATTTTGGATCCCAAGAAGAATCTATCTACCCAAAAATGAACCAATATTTTTAACGAATCTGTTATATTGCAGAAGATGCTAAATATGCAACAGTATAAAGTACGCTTCTGCCTATTAGCTGCTTATTTAAGAGGTGTTCTTGACTAAGTATTTTTATAGACACTTCCACTGAAAGCGCTGCAAATAATTTTTCTGTAGAGTCCATTTATGTAACTGCTATTTATTTTAAGCACTGGATGATTGGTATTCATAATGGAAACTTCAATAGCAAATGTTTCCAAGCCAAACTAGAGTGATTCCCCCTTTAGTCAATACAGTCTTCATCTACATCAGTCAACAGCACAGTACAATTGATGCAAATACGTAGACTTGGTAGAGTTGGTGTGGAGGACCTGACATCCACATCACACATGTTCTGAATGTTCTGCTTCAGATCAAATCAAGCTTATTAGCAGGCATTAGATACAGTAACATATTAGGTCGGATCTCAGGACACCTCTAGTTACATTTCATTAACCAAAAAAAAAAAAAAAGCAGCTCCTGTTCTCCAAGATTGTACACCCCACTCTGCAATTATGATGGAAGAGAAGTGGAGACATCAAAGAAATTCACCTCAAAATATTGCTCCTCGTATAATATAAAATGTTTGTGCTTTTTAAGCTGAGGATATTTTTTACTGTGTGTGAGTTAAAAAAAAGAGCTATCTTTGCATCTTAGTTATATTACCAACACCTTTTTATCAATGCATGTGACAGTGCACCACACAACACATGAACAAAGAAACAATGTCATCTTAAGTAAATATAAATCTGAAATGAAGGTAAGTCTTGTATTTCTTTTCAAAATATATTGATCTATGGAAATCTTCTTCAATAAAATACAGTTTAGACCAACAGATAAATGTCATCCCTCCCAAATACAAGCTTGTGCAGAAGAATTACAAATCAATACATGCTTCATGTATTTTCACCCTGAACATGCTTTAAGGGGACTGAAGTGCTGTAACTGCAATCATAATGATTTGGGTCTCCTGTTGGTGGCTCCTCCTGGAAAGAGCAAATTTCGCATCTGGGGTTTTGTCTGCAGCCAGCAGCTGGAGCAGGCAGAATGTCCTGCACAGGAGAAGTCGCCACCATGGCCAACACTCAGACTATTGGCTCCTCAGAGACATTATTTTACAAGCATTTCTGTAACAGAAAGAGAAGTACAGCTCTGGATTTACTACAGCTAATCGTATTTCTCCTCTGCAAAATTAGTATTTTGCCCTGTATACACACTGTATATAGGATGGCAATAAACTGGACTAAATATATGACAGTGCCATTACACAGCAAAACTCAAAACCCACAACTACCAAAGCAAGGGAGACGATTGTATTTGATGTGCATATCTAAAGATATATGAGGCTATAAAACTAAAGGTTAGATATTGCAGTTTAGTAAGATTAGAAAGCTGTCTTCAAATTTCAAGAGCGAAATACTGCTTATGCTTTTCCTGTTATTTTTTGCACTACCATTTCTGTAAACATGATATTGAATTTACTCTCTGGTATGTCTTCATTAGTAAAGTATCTTGCGAAATATCTATGAACACTTCAAATGCCCCTTTGAGGGGAGGTAGTCCTAACAGTTTTCAGCTGGTTTCAGAAGGTATTTTTTCTCACAGCACACAAAAACTATTAAAAAAAAAATTAATCCGTTTACTGTGATTTGCCAAAAAGAAAGTAATTATTGCTAAAGAGCTGACATACTTTATTAGGAATTTTGTAAAGACCATTTGCTTTTCTCAAAAACATGTATGAGAAATTACTAGATGTCTGCTCTTGCTGGAAGTGCACTCAGAAGAACTGTTTAAAACAGAAGTTATAAATTATCAGTCGATAACATGCATAATACCTGAGGCTGTAAAAATTCTTTCATCTGAAAATAACATTTATTACAAAGTCATTCATTTCTTAAGAAAAGGATTGTGAGGCAACATCTTGAGCCATAAATATTAAAATATGAAGACAGAAGCTTATTTATGCAAGCTGGAGTTGGAAGTTTTTGCTAGACCATTCATTAGAAAGAAAAAGGGGCTAGGCATAATTTGCAGAATGATTGGGTTCAAGGCTGAAGAAATTTAGGAAAGAACTGTAGCATGCATTTGAGGGGAACAACAGTACCACTTGTCTGAAGAAACTGCCAGTGTGCTCAACACTAACTACTTACATTTGAAAGGCTTTTTTATTTTTATTCAGCCTCACGTATTTATGAGCTGTTCTGATCTTACTGTTCATCACTGCCATCCAATATTTCTCCTAATTAACATTACTTTGAAATCTCTGACCTTTAGGCAGACATTCAATTCTGAATTAAAATATAATTTTCTTTGTAACATGAATACACTTCTTATGCTACCCCCATACTCTTCTTGTTACAGAATAAATACATAATAAATGTAAGGAAAAGACTAAATTGAACTTGATAAAATAATGAAAAATAAGAAGAAAATAAACAGATCAGCCTGCTTTTCCTTTCCAATAAAATGAGAACAAAGTGACAATAGGGAAAAAAAATAAAGGTAATACTTAAAATTTATAGACAGTATTCCTTTGTGCACAGTGTGTAATTTATCTGCAGCTCATACTACCATGAAACTTCACCACTGCCATATAAGTATGTCCAGCAATCACACAGTTGGTATTGAGCAGGACCACAACCATCTTTTGAGGGTGAAAGAGGCCCATGAATTGCAGAGCATAGAGAATATTTTTCTTGTGAATATATCACAGCTCTTTTTCAAAACTTTTGTTTCCGGTCACTGCAGTTACATGAATCTCTGGTGTGATGACAGTAGCACTTCCCATTTATCTCATCATCATTGCTTCTCCCAGTAAAGTTATTCCTAAGTCTAAATGACCAGCAAGTCTTGACCACATGTTTGCTTTATTTTACTGCATAACTTTTTCTGCAGTCAAATAGTAGGAACTTAGTTATAAGTAAGTTAAATAACTTACTTTTACGTAGAGCTGCTGAAACTCCTCAAGGTTCAGTCTACCACTTGGACAGTCCTTTAGAAATCCTTTGTACCACTGTTTTAGCTCGTGTTCATTGAACTCCGTGCTCTTCACCAGATCCTCCATCACCTCGGGGGCCAGCTTGCTGTTTTGTTTCCCCATTTTGCCTTGAAAATAAATGAATACAATTAGCCAAACGTGGCCATTAAACTGGAATTGACATAAAGACTGAATTTCACATTGGTACTCACTGCTGCTTTCTGTCAAACACAATTTCCCAGATCTGTTAGTGAACATGAACCTTAGTCATATTTGAATATTGGAGGCTGAAAATATTGAAAAAGGCAACATTCTTCCTTCATTTAGGAATCTCAAGGCCTGGAGACAGACTACTTATTTGCCTTAAAATTAGGCAACATACAGCATTTTTTTACACTAAGATTGAAAAAGATTACTTAATTTTTTTCTTTGAATTTACCAAAAAAAATCAGAAATTCAGGGATGTCCACAGAATTACTCTTTGTCTTGAAAATCTCTTCTGATATGACACCCACATTAGCACCTATCCCTCACAGGTCCAATGCTGTGGACAGAGAGGCTTGTAACATACAGCACGAGGTGTTCCACTGGGAGGAAGCAATGCAAGACTCCACACACTTGGTCTCAAAAAATTATGAAACTGGAACAATAAATTTAATTCCTATATATTTGTACACATAAATGTATATATACACATATGTATACACAGATGTATATTTATATATATAATGCATAGTTGATTTGCACTAGATGGTTTACATTTCACACTGTTAACTCTGGAGATATTCAATGCATTAATCAAATACATTTGGTATACACACTTATAAATATTAAACATAAAACAACCAGAAATACAAAATATGCATGTATGTATAGATAAATACAGTAATTTCAGTATTACTCATGTTGGCCCTTTGAGATACTTCCAGGTTCTTTGACATTTCAAGAAAGACATCCTTTGACAGAACTTTAGAGAAATCCTCTTCTTTAATTTTTCCCATTCTGCTACAGTTTGCTTCATGACAGATGTCTTTCAGTTATTTTTTAGTCAGATGACAGACAACACTTAACTTGTCCTGTACAGAACTGCAAAGTGATGAATTTTTTTCCTGAGCCTAGCTTTGCATTTCCATTTTTATCTCCAGTTTAGCATCTATCTCTAATGACTGCACCACACTGAATGCCTTGATTTCTAGTCCATATGACTACCCAGTCCTGATATTAATCGATTGCTTTTGGCATATTCCCCTGTTTCGAAGGGGTAATTTCTTTCTCCTCAGAAGGACATACTTAGTTCTATTCCAACATATCGATCTATTTATATAATTTCCTTTATGGGAACCTTCCTTGAGCAGGTTCAAAGCTAATCACTCCTCCTTCATCTTTCTGAACTACAAGAACCTGCTGCAAGGGCTCACCCAGCTGTTAACTAAGGGCAGCACACTGCTTGCTCTAAATTTATTCTGAAGCTTTGCCAGTCTCCCATTCACATGTTTTGGTAAACTTAGAACAAATATGCAAGGGTTTAACTTCCCAGTTAATTGCCACAGGAATAGTTGTATACTCAGATATCCAGAAATCAGTAGTCTTGACCGAACAACTGGTTTGCAATTCACAGTATTTAGAACAATTGCCCCAGCTTTATCTCTGAAGTCCCCATCTTCTCATTTATGACATTGACCTAATTTGGCAAAATGTGAATTTAAATCCCATGGAGACTATAGCATACTAATACAGTTATTTCTCTAGCTCCAGCTCAGATAGCTTTTACATGAAACAATGACTGGTTTATTTGTTTTAGTCTTCATGGAGCCTGTTTATTTCCCGGTTTTGGTTTGTTTGTTTTTTTTTTAATTTAAGCTCTGTTACCTTTGCAGTCATAACGTGCTTTGCCTAGGACCCCAAAGACCTCTAATGATTCTCAGCAGTTATGGTAACTACCTTAGGTAGATTCATAAGACATCTTTTGGCTCTCTTAATTTAGCCAAGTGTTTTTTTACTTGACTCTTCATGTAGATTCTTATCCCCATTAATGTTTAACTCAACAACACCTATCAATGACAAAAAAGCCTCTTCAATGAGCAAAACTCAGGTGGTTTTGACTGACAACTTTTCTGTAATAGCAACTTTTCAATCTTTGTTGTGTTAACTTTAAAGCCCTTGGAACTGGCACTACACAGGTGGAAGCAGACAGAACTGTGAATCTCAGCTCCATCGTCCAAAGTTACCTGTATTGTTTTCAATATTGTGAACAAAAAACACTATAGAACATCTATAGAACATGGAGATTAAGCATGTAAGAATACATGAATAAACACACATATCCACATGTAACCTTTTCTATCATCAGATTCAGAGAAACAAGACACCAGCTTTCTGCTTCTGTGATATGGGTCCCTAATTTTGGTCAGCTGCTTGTCTGCCACAGGTAATCCAGTAAGTCCCAAACACCTTCCATCCATATCTGATGTACTTCACCATAGAATATCCTATAGTAAATGAAAACCACAGCTGACATTATGATAAACACTCTCAAACACTTATTTTTTCCACAGAATCAACCTAGTATTTGAGAAAGGTATAATTTGGGACTGCTGGGTTCTGTACTTTTATTTGCTGCTCCAGCACAGCATGGTGCAAAATCTGCTGGGCTCTGTTTGAGACATGCTGACCAAGCTGGTCACAATGCCTTTCTGGAATTAGAAGCATTCATTCTTTCTCCATGTTTTAAAGCTCTTTTCTTATAGAACCGAATTACAATCTGTAAGAAAGCTCAAGAGTCTCATAAAATTACCAAATATAATCTCACACTTCTGGCTATGGGAGATCCACCTTGTTTGGGAATAAAAACTCAAATACACAGATTATCTAGTTAATCATATCCTAACATCTTCTAGAGCTTCACTGAATCTCTTATTACTATAGAAAAAGTACAGTCACCCATTAGCAATGAGTATGCTACCACCAACACATTTAGTTTTCTAAATTAAAACTATTTTTAATTAACTTATAATCACAGTTTTGCAAACATGCATTTTCTTTGTGAAAATCTACAAATATGCATTAGGAAAAGACAGGAGAGAACAGCTGCACAATCACTAAGTTTTCAAGAAGAGGAAAGATCACTCTGCAAGCATTTCTTTCTTTAGTAAATTTTACCATTTTAAACTATAAATTTGCTTCCAATTTCCATACTTCCAGCCATGTAATATGACAATTGAAACACTGCTATTCATCTTCCATTGTGTTTTCTGGCAAAAATTATGAAAGGGAAAAGGAAAAAAAAAGCAACATACTTTGACTTCAAGCCACTGTGGGGGAGAGATTCACAATAAACAAGGTATTTGGGTGCCACATGGCATCAATAAAGGTGACTATCAATAAAGGGGACTATTCTGTTCCAGTGAGGTTACTCTGGCAGGAGAACGCTTATTTAATACTAACAAGGACAACACAATCCAAAGTAGAGATCAAGAAAAACAGTAAAACTCTACCGTTGTGTAACAAGTAGCAACAGCAGTGAAGGTTGAGTTTAAAAACATGTCCCTTTTCTGAAATGCTCAAAGAGGCCATCAGCTGCCCAGAGAAAAAGGCTTTTGAGAAATACTTAGTAGACTAGTACTCCAGTACTTCATTAAGTAACACCTTAACTGCTGCTTTCACAGGTCCATAGGAAGGTCAGATTTAAAAGATGGAAATTTATTAAACAGTCAATCCCCAACTTGAGGCAGTCCAGGCTGTGCCAGCAGCAGGCAAGTGCAATACGAAGATGTATCTGCCTGCTCTTTGCCCTGCTGGACCTCAAGAGGCCCATGCCAGCCAGCTTGGGAGGTAGGAAAGGGCTTCAGCAGCAGCTGGAACTTACTCTAAAATGTTTCAGCAGCATGGTTAGCAAACATTTTATATGATTTACTGGGGCCTTTAGAGGCAATGGGCATTAAGTCACCATGTAGAAAGGGGAAAACAGTTCTTCCAGTTTTAAGACCTGGTATCATTTGTTTAATAGCTTTCCTGCAATGCTATCATGTGTCCCACATGTGCTTGTGCTATTTCAAATGCTCTCCACTCGATTATCATCCAAAGATCCTGGCCAAGCAAGGTTTTTTCCCTGGAATATCTTACAGCAATTCCTGCACAGGTTTATCAGGTCTGCAGCTCCCACTTGGCTTGCCAGTACTAAGCTGCCAGTGTGAGCACAGTTCTACAAAACAAAATTTTATTAAAGACGTAAGGAAAAAATACTTGAGTTCAATAGCAAAACGTGACTTACGGAACCTTGTTTGCTGTTTAATGATTTCAAAAGATCTCCCAAACTGTTGCTAACACAGCTTCATTTGGACCGACTTCTTTCCCCTCCTCTCATTACCCTCCAGCCTCCTCAGCAAGTGCCCAGAGTTCAAAGGGACCAAGTGCAAACAAACAGAACTCTGGCTGTTCCTAAGGAAGAATAAACTGAGTGCTTCCAAAGATCTTACTGAAAAAGGACCCAAATTCCACTGAGAAGACAGCACCAACTATGTCCAGCCCTGTCCTTGAAAACCAGTTCTGTGTTGTTTTGCTTACTTCCCCTAAACACAGTTACATAAAACCATTTCCTTTTCATGTTGCTTCAGGAAAAGTGCTGCCAGGAGGTTGAGGGGGGTGATCCTTCCCCTCTGCTCTGCACTGGTGAGACACATCTCACCAGTTCACCAGGTCACTGGATCCACTGCTGGGCTCCCCCTACCAGACAGACACGGACTTACTGGAGCGAGTCCAGCAAACAGCCACAAAGGTAAGCATTGGTCATACAAACGAAATCTGAGAGGGCTAGGGCTGTTCAGCCTGGAGAAGAGAAGGTTCAGAGGGTCTTATCAGTGTGTGTCTAAACACCAAATGAGGGGAACAAATATGGCAGAGCCAGTCTCCTCTCAGGGGTGCCCAGGGAGACAAGAGGCAGTGCGCACAAACTCAGGTTCAGGAAATTGTCTTAATGTAAGAAAATGCTTCTTTACTGTGCAGGTGATCAAACACTGGAAGAGGTTACCCAGAAAAGTTGTGGAGTCTCCATCCTTGAAGGTACTCAAAACCCCACTGGACACAGTTCTGTGCAATCATCTCTAGCTGACCCTGCTTGAGCAGGGGCTTGGACTTGGGCATCTTTGGAGGCCTCCTCCAATCTTGGAGATTCTGTCATTCTGTGACACAGTTAGGGGGAAATGGGGCAGTCATACCACCTGTTTTTGGCATATGCAGTAACTGCCTAATTTCACTAAATTCCCCCATGGATAGCTGAGAGAAAAAGTGCTCATCCAAAGGATCATTTAGAGAAGAGGTGATGGTGACTGAAGTCACCTCCCTCCCCTCACTGATTCCAGAAGTGCCTTATATCCCTGGGCACAAGCACCTAACTGATTGGAGCTACCCCAGCTAATCCCCGTGTACTTTGGCTGCTTTGACACCTGACCATGTTCACAGTCCGGTTTCCCAGTAATTCTGCATGAGCTGAAGTAGTTGGTAGTCAACTAACACCTCTGCAGCCTCGTGAGTTCTGTGCATTTGATGAATTCCCTTGTATGGTGCATGTTTTTCTTGCTCTTCGCTGGCTTTGGGAAATGGGAATGAGTCGTGTGGACTATGCCAGAAGCAAATGACTGAACACTCACTTTGCCAGCTCAGCTGTGCTGGCAGGCACTCATTAGGTTGGAAGGAAAACTGTGGTTCACCCCCACCCCTCTGCCCACTCCCAGCCCACAAGCTCCTACAGGAATGTGCTGACTCCTGGGGACTACATGTGAAATCCAGGCATTGAGCAAGCAAGCGTGGTGGGTGTCTTTGCAATCTTTGACACAATACAAATCTATAAATGGTACATCAAACACTGTATAGACTCCAACATACATACATGCAGGTAACAAAACCCCAAACAATTAGTGCTGGGGAAAGCATATAATTTACAATAACAGAATCATTATCACATGAATTTTAAGCAGGTTGTTTATCAAATTTCCAGCTGTGTGCTGATACTAACTCTAACTCCTGAAGATTCCCAGCATCGTTCCTTTCTCTTCAGGCTACTTCAGACACTGCCTTTTGTAACATCAGTATGAAGGATAGATAGAAGCAGGCTATCAAGCCACAAAGATGCCTCATTTCTTCAAATACACTTATTGTTTCACAGAAGAAGATGAAATTTGGAGCTGTAGTGTGTCTTTCACAGACAAAACAAACAACGACCTCATAGCCAAAGCCCCATGGAAATAATTACCCAAGGAAATGTACGTGTGGAAAAGAAGAGGAATTTTCCCATCCCCATGGAGAGAGACTCTTCACCAGGGGTTGTAGTGAAAGGACAAGAAGTAATGGTTTTATATCAAAAGAAGGTAGATATAAGGAAGAAATTTTTTGCAATAAGGGTGGTGATGCACCGGAACAGATTACTCAGAGTGGTTGATGCTCCATCCCTGGAAGTATTCAAGGCCAGGTTGGATGGGGCCCTGGGTAACCTGGTTTAGCAGAAGGTGTCCCTGCCCCTGACATGTGGTTGAAACTAGATGATCTTTAAGGTCCCTTCCAACCCAGACTATTTTATGATTCTATTCTCCCTAGGCAATTTGTGAAGCACCTCTTCACATCAGCTGTCAACACAGTTTCTAAGTCAGTTTGCATGAAGCAAGGATGATGCTGAGTCCTATACCTTGCATAGTAGAACCACACTAGAAAGTCCTTTTTTCTCCCCAGACATTCGAAAGATTAAGATATTTTAGAGAAGGTTCTGGTACTGTTGCATGATACTGGCTCTTAAGATGCTGACACCATGTAAGTACTATACTATGATTAAACCTTTTGAAAAAGGGGTCAGTCGTGTTAGAAGGAACTAGTGGAGGCAGCAGTTGTTTTTTTCCTGTCACTGTCTCTCCTGTAAGCCAGATCCTCTTCAGTGATCAGGAGCCTTTACTTCATGATGTCATGGTGTATCAGGGTGAATTTACGCTGATACTTTTGGTCTGTGTTTGGCCCAGACAACTGTAAAAGTTCTGTTCTTTCCCTGCCAAGTTTTGAGAAAACAAGTACTGATAAATTGGTACCTCGTCCTTGGAAAGAGAGCTTCTTGTATAAACTATATTAATTGGTGTTCTGTGATTGGTTCATCGTCTGCCAAGGACATTTGAAGGAGAAACCAAAGAAGAGGGGAGGAAGTCACGACCCCCGACTCAGTTAGGGAAGAGCCCCGAAGCATACTGTGCATGTGTAGGGGGAATTCCAAAATTCTCACGCATGCGCTGAAGGGATGCACTTGCATAATAAGGGGTGGGACGGAGGACCTCTGGCTAGGCGGTAATGGCCACACCTGCAGAGGCTGAGGTCATTCAATTAATTGTATAAAAAGCAGATAACTCTTCTTTGGGGGGAGCTAGCTTCACAAAAAGGACAACATTGCCTTTGGCGGGGACGCCCGCCAGTTTGTGAACTTACTGACTCTCTAAGGATGCAGCTTCTGCTACGGCATTATTATAGGCATGCTAGGCTGGCAAGATAACTTTATGGGCAACAGCTGGGTAACTGGGAAGGTCATGCTGGGGGCTTGTTCTTCTCCTCCTTCCTCCCTTTTGGGTTTGGTTGGTTGGTTGGCCACCTCTTGGTAATAAATATCAGTTTTGTTGAGCTTGCAACAGTGGCAAGGTTTTCAAGATTCAGTATGGTCCAAACCCCTCCCTAATACACATGGCATGTGTGGCTCTCCCGCAGATGAGTTTGACCCCCGTGAGTCAAAAACTCCCTCAGTTGGCTCAGTCCCATCTTCCTACTCCCTTCTCAGAACCGCTGGATCTAAACACACAGCGGCTCCATGTCTGCACTTTGCTTGCAAGAAAGAAGAGCTGCAACCTCTAGGAGTGGAAGATGAAAGAAATCCACCTCCAGGTGTTTGCTGTCAGGACAGAAAAGTCAGGCAAGGAACACCATGCCAGACACTGGCAGAGGCACCAAGGGCAGAGTACCTGACACCGTGACAGCCAAATGGGGCTGGACAATACCAGGCACTGAGGACCCCCTCTAGCTGACCCTGCTGAGCAGGGCTGAGCACTGCACAGTCTTCAGAAGTCCCTGCCAACCTCCACAGTTCTGTGACTCAAGAGCTGCAGACATACTTTCAGTAATAATTGTGGGAGAAATCGATTATCAGGTATAGGTAGAGCTAATAGACTTTTATGTTGTTGTATTGCCCATCAGTTACCTCAGGACCATGTTGTTCTCCCTACTCAGAAGCAAAACCAAGCCTGAAGGAACAGCTTTCTCCTTCAGACAATACTTGGAGCTCTATTTTGAGTTTCTAACCAACTATGACTGAAAAATAAGAATTTACATGTGTGTGTGTATGAGGAAGAATCTCTTTACTGTGTGGGAGACCGAGCACTGGAACAGATTGCCCAGAGAGGTTGTGGAGTCTCCCTCACTGGAGATATTCAAGAATTGTGTGGATGCAATACCGCGCAATGAGCTCTAGGATGACTCCACTTGAGCAGAGAGGCTGGACCAGATGACCCACTGTGGTCCCTTCCAACCTTATCCATTCTGTGATTCTGTGTTTGTGTAACACTATACTGCTATATACTGAAATATGTAGCAGACATGATTTACAGCTGATAACATAAACCTCAAACTATGGGTGAAACAAATAGGCTAGATCCTGATTTATATTACACTACAGCAAAAACTGGAATAAATCCAGTGATTTCAGATTACTTTACTGGCTTTACCAAATATCAGATTCAGGTCCATAATCTCTTTGTGCGAAAGAAATGGGGAAAAATATAGAGTAATTACATTAAGGAATGCAATTATCCAACCGAATTGAATAATAAATGGAGAAAAGAGGTTTAACCAAGAGAAGAGAGATATATTTTTAAATTTTATTTGAAATGAGATGGATATTCAATTAGATTCAAGCAATAAACAAACATCTGAAAGGGTAAAAGCTGTGCAGGAGGATGCTCTAACACAACAATGACTGGTATGTAGGGCTTTTTTTTTCTGGGTGACTAGGAAGCTAAAACTGGATTTATTTCATTAAAAGCGTGGATTTGTTTTCTGTTGAGTCTGGAATAAAGCAAAAGGGAGTTCTCTACATTTTCAATATGAAAATCAAGGGCAATACCAGATTCACCAGTAGTTCCACTGTTGATGCACTCCTCTGAGTCACAGTAGGGCTCTATTCAAAGCCCAGTGCTGAAGCTGGCAGCCTAGGTAAAAACTAACCTGGTCTGAAGAACATGGCAGAGTCTTATTTCTGCCCCCTTTCCTCATTTTTATTGGGAAGTTGCTTACAAAAGCTATAGCTAGCTCTTCTCCTTTGCAAGTGGACATGGATGGCAGGACACAGCACAAAGCTAAGAATTCCTTGAGTTGTTCAACAAGACACAAGTGCTCAGAAGAGCTTCCAGGCTCTATGACTTAGCTTTGTACTTGGAAAGACAGGGACAAGATCCCTCTTTTGCTTGTTCTTTCTCTCAGGCTCTTTCAGACCACAAGGAGGAGAGTGTCCCCATTTCTACAGAAAGTTTAGGCTCTGAATGATCAGTTGTCCTTAAGAAAATTTTTACTTCCTCCTTACCTTTGTTATTTGGCTTTGATGCCTATCATAACTCAAACTTGTTTGTTTGTGAATTTATTTCCATGTCAACCTATTTTCCAATATTTCAGTAGAATTTAGTGATTTTTATGTTCTACAAAATTTAGTGATTAATTTCTGGAGAGAACAATATGCTTGTTAATGCTGAGACAAACATGTTAAGTTCATCCGTTGCCATAGTTTCATTTTGCTACTGGCCCAGTGTCTATTGCCGGTGGTGATCAGTGAGTAACAAGGAGGTGTGAACTTATGAAGAAGACTCATTTTTCAGCAGTGGAATATGTATTTTCTTCACAGTCTGTTGTCCTGAATTTTTTCCTTGTAAATAATAATCTTAAAATGCCTGCAGCACATTTACTGTACCTTTCCCTAATAATTCATAAGCTGAATACCATTGCAATCACCTAATTATCCAGAATGCTCCAATATCAGAGCCTTGATTGCTGTGCCAAGTTTGTTTTGTACCTTTTATGAAATATAAGAGTTTTTGATTTCTCTGAGTTTTTATTCTAGAATATGGTTTCCAATAAGCTTTCCCTCATGAGATGTGAAATCTGGAGCCTCCTGGACACCACTACTTCAGAGTGGCCACTGGAACAAGTTACATATCAGCACTGATAGTCACTTTCTGAGCCTTGCATTTCAAAAGAGTGGTCCATACAATTTTAGATATTTCAGAGATCTGTGCACTATTCAGTACTCCACCTTTTTGGGGATAATTTCTGCAAACATCTCTTTTTTAGGAGAAGACTGACAGGGCATGCATGTACATTATAATTTCTCTGAGTAGGTTCCAGTCTTATTCTGGAACCACGGGACAACATTTGTGTAGATTGTAAACATCCATCTAGTTTTGATATGTCAAACTGTATCAATATTTCCTCTGTCTGAGATACAGAATTTTTGCTAATTCGTAGGGACTAGTGTGAATTAAAATTCTGCTTTTCTTTGAGTTAAAGATTATTGAAGGTTCATGCTTGGGGATAAGGTTTTTTAAACTTTAGCCACTGCCTTGACCTCATTTACATATGCACATTTTTTTCCTTAGTTTTCAATTGTTTGTAGATATTCATTTATTTTGTCATAAAGTTATCAAAAAGTATTACGTGCTTTCTCCCCACTTGTATTACATTCTGATTTGCTATCAGTTTTCCATATTGTTAGTTTGAAATGTCACTGTACTCTGGTTTGATACGTGCAAAGCCAAACTCCTTAAGCTGGTATTGTCACTAAGAAGTATTTTCACTGTTCACCTTTCAGCTTCATTTTAATTTGAGTTTGAATCCATCAGATGCCTTTATAGGACTGCATCTCTGACTCATAAGTCATTGGGCTTTGCTTAATGGTACAAGATTCACTCTTCATTTATATCCATATTCCTCATCACAACTCTTTCTGCAAAGGTGCACTAATTGAATCAAATGTTTGATGCTTAAAAAGTCAGTTGTCTTTGGTCCCTCTGCAGTCAATGGAGATGGCCAGAAATTTCAGTGTGATTCACCCCATACAGAGAGAGATGTCTGAAAGAGGCAGGATGAATATATGCATGAGTATTTTAAGACAGAATGAATCACCAAGTGTCTCTTTCTTTCTGCTGCTTGTAGAGGCAGCCTTGTAAACTTAGATCTGAAACTGGATTTCTAAATGCTTAAAGTGACACAAGAAAAATCCTACCTTGTTTATTAACAGTGGATAACCTAATGCTGTTCCTGATCTCACTAGGAAACACATACATTTGCCAAAGTTGACTTTTATTCCTATACATCTCAATACTTATTCAGGTTTGATTAATGTCATGACAAATGTAACATTCTGGTGTACCAAATACAGGCAGTCCTTTCTAAAATGCTATTTACTTCCATCAAAGATGTGGAAAAACTCTTTTCCACCCTTTTCCAGGCCTCTTCAAACCAAAATAGTTTTAAGTAGCTGAACTCCAGAGATCAAGCTGTTCAGGATTGTTTCTTTATGTCCATGTCATTCCCTGCTTTTTCTTCAGTATAGTTCTCAAGTCCTTGCCTCAAAGAGTAAGATAAATAATTCTTCTTATTATTAAATACAACATTCTATTGTAACGAATTTCACTCTGATCACGTAAATGCTAAATTACATTCTCCAACCCACCTCTAATATCCAACTCTCTCCTTACCCAACACAGTCCCTTTAGCAGCCCCATCCAGTAATGCAAGACCCTGTCTCATTGCTCTGAATTCACAGGAAGAAGAAGGTATGGTGAGCACTGTTATGTCCATCCTGCAGACTCTGTTGGAATTAACAGCAGCCAAGATCAGTGATTGGATTGTTTTCTCTCTGTTCCCAACTTACACAGCAGTGACAGGGTCTCTTTTTCATCTTGTTCATGCTCTTGTGTCCTGTAATGACAACTATATATCAGCATATGGGCTACAGATAGTGTTGTGATAACTGAAATAAATATAAGCTAACACATAAAGATACACTTTAGACCTTTTGCTTCCATTCCATTTCTCCCTGAAAAGGAGCACCCCAGTCTGGAGTTAGCTCGCTTTTGCACACCCATCTATGACTGTCGTCACTGAGCTGATTTCAACAGATTGCTTTGACCTATGGGCTAAAAAACTACATTACTAAAACCCACATGGCTGTATTATGGAAGATATTAACAGAAGCAGTTAGCAGGAAAGGAGATTACAGCTTTTTATTTTACTAAAAACCTTTCAAAATCAAAATAAAGTGTTTACATCATTGTGGCTAGTGATCCATTG
The DNA here is from genome assembly GCF_003945725.1 of Corapipo altera. Taxonomy (NCBI): domain Eukaryota; kingdom Metazoa; phylum Chordata; class Aves; order Passeriformes; family Pipridae; genus Corapipo; species Corapipo altera. The sequence continues at coordinate 12,406,827 of NW_020884883.1, read as the reverse complement.
GCGCAATGCTCACCCCAAATTCATTATAAACAAATCGTCAGAACTATCCCTTGTGACTGCTTCAGATGGAGCATGATTAAACGCAGAGGAAAGACATTAGTGAGAAGATGAATCATAATTCTGCAGAATGAAATCAATGGCTTTACACTTTTCAGTTGGACGTTGAGGGGTGATCAAAAATGTTACTCATACAAACAAGTGAGCAAATGAATCACACACACAGCTTGAACAGGAAAAATATACTTAAAATTCGCCCAGCAATAACACCAGCTATCAAGGAAACACAGAAGAAAACCTGAAAATATTTTCCTAAGGTAGAATTTTCAAACTTTGAAATGCAAAGTTTTTCCATCACTTTTGATATTATGGTTTGGAATAAATGCAATAAATTTCAGAGTCGTTGGATGGCTCATTTGAAGTAACATTTTAATACCTTCAGTCCAGCTCTAAGCAGACAGGTTGGTAACCACTTCACAGCAACAAGGATGAGATGACCTAACTGGTATGACTTAAGCCACTCCAGTCACCTCAGCTGTCTGGACACATGTTGATGTTTCAGACACCTTAGGCCCTTACAGATGGCATTAGACACCTCTGCTTAAGCAGCTGAATCAGGTGAATGTGATCTCGCCCTCATAATTTAGACAGCTAACTTAGAATCACAGCTAACTTAGAATCATCAATTCCAACAGCTAACCCAGTAACACCGTGTTCAGCCCTAAACCATGCTACACCCATGTGCCTTCTGAACACTTCCAGTGATGGTGATAGCACCACTTCCATAGGCAGCTTCCTTCAATGTCTGAACACCCTTTGAGTGAAGAAATTTTTCCTAATATCCAAACCTCCTCTAATACAATCTGAGGCCATTTTCTCTCAACCTGTCGCTTGTTTCCTGGGAGAAGACCAACACTCACCACACACTTGAACTAACAAATCAGTTAAATGACACAGTGCCCTGTTTTGATAGCAGAGAAAAGCCATCACAGAGAAACCCTGCTCGCTGAAATTAATTCATCAGGCTTCTATCTATAGACTCTCCCTCTGGAGTCCATGAAAAATGCCTTAATCTCCACTTGCTTCTGAAGGTTGGATCTGAAGGTTGGATGGGAAATAAGGTATTTCTGATCTCACTCAACAGGCTGATGCTGTTGTGCTATGCTATGCTAGACAACAAGCTGTCAGCCCTCCTGTCCACTCAAACCAGCACACACACAACCAGCAAGGAGTGCACGTGCAGTCAGAACAGGTCAGCAGTGCCCAAGACAGAGCTGCCAGGTTCACCTGTTCTTTGTGACTATGCACAGATCCAATCACAGAATCAGAGAATCGTTCAGGTTGGAAAAGATCTTTAAGAACACAGAGCCCAACCGTTAACCCAGCACTGCCAAGTCCCCCACTATACCCCTTTTGCTGTTTCATAATGCACAGGAGGTTCAAATCATAGTTGATCTCCGAGTCATTTCTCAGCCTTGACTAGTATCCTTAAAGGATATTGGAGCAAAAAAGGTCAAAGCTGGGAATGTATGAACTGGTCCTACTAGGACTGAATTTAGAAGTATTCACTATGCTTCCTCCTTTAGAAGATTCTCTTTCCAGAGCTGCCAATCCAATTCTGTCATAAAGCACACAACTGACTAAATGTAAAAATTACTTTAATGCAGACTGAGAACATGAGTTCTTTAGTACTGAATATCTCTGTTACATAGGCAAACTCAGCATCAAAAAGCAATAATGCATGTAACCATTACCTATTATTTCCTCATTAATTAGCACATTAATAACACTGCTCTTTGAAATCACTGATAGATAATATAGACAAGTCTCACAAACTTTTCTTCCTGGAAAAATGTAAGTATTTTTACAGATGATAGAGCTGCTAGCAAGGTTATATATTGAGGAGAAAAAAGAATGCATTCATTAATATTGATAGAAATTGCAAAATGAGTAAAAAGGACAAAGCAAAAGGAATGCTGGCTGTCTCAGAGGAGACTCTATGTCCCCAGTACAGGAACCTCATTATTATTTCATGATCTTAATGGCAAGCCTCTGAGCTTTGTGTATGTCCTTCATAACTAAAAATTAATTACAAACACAATCCAGTAAATCTTCGCAATGCAGCAACTGAAAGTCGTTAGCAATTTCTTCTAGTTTTGACTTCATTTATACAGTACAATAGTTCTGCAACAGAGCAAGGTAAAACATACAACTTTCCATGAGTCTCAAATATGAATCACAGCATATGGTCTTTCTGTTAAAAGATAAGCCAGAGGGAGGCAGGAAGGGAGAGAGAGAAAGCCTCTCATGCTAAAGGACTTCACAGTTTTATCATTTCATACATTAAAAATAATTGGAACAATTTCTTCCAACTGTTTTTCAATGAGGGCTCTATTGGAACAAATTTTTATAAAAACTGGCTGTTGCCATGCCATCACAAAACTGATAAATCGCTCAGCTGAATCTGTGTGTGCACACACGCTTTTTTTTTTTTTTGTAAAATAATAGAAGGTATTTAAAAAAAAAAAAAAGAAAGGAGCGACATACAGTCTAAATTTTGGTAGCATTTATCACGGCCAAAAATAATAAAATCTATACTGAAGAAAGGAGAGAAAACCGAATAGACCTATACAATGCACCACACATCTGTAGTACTACATCATCCATGAGAACTTGTGCCTCATCCTGCAAAGGACAACAGGCAAGGTACACAAGTCTACTGTGTATTGGGCTTTTTTGATTTAAAGAGATGCCTCCTTTTCAGATCACTTTCTAAAATTTTTTTTTTCTAGAACACAGCTCAGGAGTTATATTTTTGGTGATGACAAAAAAAAAAGTAAGCAACATTTTTGATCTGGATATCAGTGCATGAAGAACTCCTTCAGCAAAGTACATGGAATGCTGTTACAAAGGAACAACTCTGGGACAGGCCATAGCAATACACTGGACAAAATCACTGTACAAAAAAAAAGACAATGGTGATGCAGACAAACATATGAAAGAAAACAAATGAAAGCTATATAAGGATTTAAATTGTTAAGAAATTCACAAAAAATACTGTCTGAATTCCTTCAGTTTATCAACTACCAGGAAAAAGTAATTGATAGAGGTTGCTAAGCCCAGACAAGCTGACTCGGAAATCTTTTCAAAGGTCTCAAAATTGCAAATATAAAATATTAACCTGCAGTTCCATTAAATTGTCTAGGAAAATAAAATTTTGTTCTGATTCACTATCCACCTTTGTTAGATAAGGACCCCCTCGGGAAACTATTTTAGAACACCTAGCAAGAAAAAGGCATTATTGTAGGCTATGTATCCTGAAAAGCATGACATATAGCTCTAATTCTCAAGGGGTAGGATGTTTTTCCCTAACTTAGGCCTGTCTGTCATTGAGTTGACCATGGGAATAGTTCAGGTCTATGGAAGCAAACTACAAAGGTGCTGTATAAAAAAGGAAAAGTAAGCATAAAAAGATATGTTCATTTTAAAGCAGAGTTGCACTTGCAGAAACAACCCTGAGGCTCTTCTCGAAGTCAATCAGGGAGGATGTCCCCAAAATGAGGAGGGAATTGTTGGAGGTAAGCAAGGACAAAGAGCCTGGACAGCCTTCACACAGCTGTGCCTTTTGCAGCAACTGCTGCTCCCAGGTGAAAAGATACAGCAGTGGGTGAAATATTTTTATTCCCAACCATGATACTAAGCAGCTGTAACTGCACTGGCAGCTACCCTGGACTATTTAAGTCCATAGAATCTGGAAAGCTAGAAATATAAAACACTGCCTTCCTTGGCATTACCTCATGATTACTTCACTCATCACTGGAGAATGTGGAGGCAAAAAGGTTTAAGATAAAAATGGTTGTTGCTCTCTCTAATGATTCCAGAGTCTGAGAATGACTTTGGGGATGATATAATCTCCTTCATATTTCTTATACTTCTGCAATAAGGTGCAAAAATTAAACTGCTCCTAACAAAGAACAACAATATCCTAATGACAAATAGAAAAATATCCTTTCTATATAATCAATCACCCTCTTCAGCACTGAATTGCACCCACAGCTTTTTTAACAGCAAAACAGACATCTCCAGATAGCGATTCAGCAAGTAGATCTAAGACACTTCTCCTAGGATGGGATGAGTCATACTCTGGAGGTGCTGTTCTCTCTCCATTGACTCTCCAGACTGTCATGTCTAATAATCGCTGATTAAATTAGCTTTCCTGAATTTGTCTGATCCCTTTTTGGCCACATTTATATCTTGGTCTCCACAACATCCTGTGGAAATCAGTTTCATAATTTAATTAAATGTTATACAATAATTTCATTGGTGACCCTCTTTCTTGCACTGTGAGAAACAATGACTATTTCTTATTCACCTGCTCCTCATCAGGCATGAAACAGCCAGACCCTTTCTAGCCTATGCTCCACGTTCCTAACCAATTTTACTCCCTTTTTCTAGGCTTTTTACAAATTTACCAATTCTGTATCATACAAGTGACTATAATTACAGATACGATGCTCCACATGCTTATACAATACAATATGTTTCTACTGTCCAAGTACTTCCTAACCATTTAAACTGCTATTTGACATGAACAGGTGATTTCAGAGATCTGTCCTCATTAATGCCCAGTTCTTCTCCTGATTTCTACTAGTTAAACTATAGTCATGAACATACTTTGTCCCACAGACCTTACCTTCCTCCTTTTGCCAACAAATTCACCTGATATTTTATCTTCCCAATATGCAGTATTACATATTCACACTGCAGCAATTTATACTCTGATTTAAGTCCAACCGTTACCGGTAATCTCGAATCATACACAAACCTTTTCACTTCACTAGTCAACTCCACCAGTCATTTATGAATACATTTCATCTCTTCCCCCTCTATCCATAAATCATAAAAATGTGAGATAATTGTTTTTATGTCTACTATTTTTCACCATATTATGGGTATAGAAGTACTACAAATTACTTAGAAAATTCAAAACTATACAGAAGATGGCTTAAATATGTTGTTATCATTAAAGGCTAAAAACCTGACTAAATATTTCAGAGTCTTGTATTTTAACAGCCTAGGAAGAAGTGCCGTGATCATTTAGGACAGAAATAGTACAATTTCACACACAGATTCCTGTTTCATCTCCAGTCTTTGTTATTGAGTAAGAGTACAGCTTTTGGATAAGGCACCTGGTCTTGATTCAAAGCTTGAAAACAACAGACAATCTACCAGGTCTGTAGTGGGATCCGGCCCTACTTACGCTAAGTGCTGCATTGGTAGAGCTGTTAATACTCTCTGGTGTGACAACACAGGAGAAAAGTTAAAGGAAATTAAGGCTGCACCTTAGAAATAAGCTAAACAGTGGAATAAAATATAATAATAACAAAAAATCCCCAACTCCCCTGAACCCAACATCACGAAACAGAGTAATGTTAAAAACTATTGTGGCACTTGCCAGGAGTTTGGAACGTCTACTAAATCAAATCAGAGGATGTAATATAAGAACTGTTGCCCGCCAGAAGGCAAAGAACTCTTTGAGCTGGTTATACTTGTAGCACTTTTTTTTTCTTTCTTTTTTTTTCCCCCTGAACTACTCCCAAAAGACTCAGTATAAAAAGAACCTGTTACAGAATGCCCTCTGGAAGTGAACAAGACTCCAAATGATGGCCTTCTGGTAGCGATATTTTTCCATCTCCAAGACAAAAGAGAATACAGAACACATGGTATTCAGGATATCTGCTTTTTCATGGTGGAAAAAATCCCTTTATCTTTGCTGATCAGAGCAGCACTGTTACTGAGGCCAAGCAAAAAGGGAGGGGAGAGAGTGTGTGTCAAGAAACAGACTCAACAAAAAGGAACAAAAATCTCTTTTCTTACTTATAAAAAATCTGTATTATTTTTTGTGGGAAAATGTGCATATCATGGAATGGAAAAATGTATATTTCAAGGCAAGTAATATAAGGAGCAAGCTTTACAAAGACATGTAAGTGCTTCTACAGGTCTGGACTACTGGCTAATGTAGATTTGACTAATTGCCTTGTTTCATTTCTCTTCGAGGAAGTCAAGGTGATGTTCAGTATAAATCAAGCATCTCTCCAGTAGCTTGAGTGCTCTTAAGAAATCTCACCAGGTTCCTAAATAGCTATGCAAATCTCAAGTATTTAGTTGTTGCATTCCCTGCTCAAAATGCAACTTAAGCCATGTCACCTTTACTTTCCAAGCATATGACACCAGTATACAAAGCAGGTCAGACACTGAACTTCATAATGCTGGCCTGTGCATCCATGCCCTGTCTTACATGGTACCACTTCTTAACATTTTGAAGGTCCCAATTTCTCACACACTGCCACTGCGAAACATTCAGGTTGGCATTTGATTCTTCATAAAAATAGTCAAGTCCATGAATAATCACATGTCATATTAATGTTAGTCCTGGGGAACTGTGAGTGCCAAGCTGTGAGTGCACGATAACAGAGCGGGGTATGGAATGTGCCTGAACAGCCCAGTGAAATGACTGGCTACAGTGTTGCTGAAAAACAACACCATGTATATAGACGCACACACAGAAAAAACATAGGCCAAGCTGGTTTTATTATGTAGACATGCTTAGCATTAAGAATGCCTACACAGTATTACCATGGCTCTGTTGCAAATTGATTGTAAATCTCAGGCCCATGTTCTTCTTCCTTGTCCAATCTTTTCCTGTACTTTTGGCTCCCTGGCAGAACACTTGCCAAGCCAGTCCCATCACATCTGTACCAGCTCAGCCTGACTCTTTCTCCAACTTTCCTTCCCTCCTTCCTTCCTTCCTACCTGGTTCTTATTCCCTACCCACTACCAACTCTCATCACCCTAGTGTTTTATCTGTACTTTGACTTTTCCTTTTCGGTCTTTTCATCAGCAAAAGCAGTGAGAGCAGCAATGTTCACAGCCTGCAATGTAGATGCATAAGGGAAAAAAACAGAAGCAGGCTTGTTTAAGCTGCAGAGGAGTTCATCTGGGCAACATCTTATTGACATTTAAACAGTCTTGGCATCTTCAGGCACAAAGATAACCACTCCCAAAGAGCGGAGAGTGATGGATGCTCAGGTTGCCAGGAGGGCTGTCAGCATCTCTCAGAGAGGCAGCAGCCCAGTGGCAGGACTCAGCATGTTTAAATGATGCTGCACACCATACAATATTGGAGAGCATTTTATATTAAAAAACAGGTTGTAAAGTCTAGGTGAATTATGCAGCTTATAATTATGTTGTGTAAAGCGTAAACAACCCAAGGCAGCCATCAAAGAAACACCATGATTTACAGGTGGCAGGTGCAGATGCATGGGGGAAGGCCAGACTAATACAAATGTTTCCCTCACATGTGGGCAAACGTGGGGTTTGAAGATGTATGTGTACTCCTCTGGTACCCAAAATCACCACAGACTGCTCAGAGGAGACAACACTCATGGGGAAAGCCTCAGGTTTCTCAGTAGAGGCTTAAACTGAGGTTGTTTGTTTTTCCCAGAACAAATGCAGAAATGAACCTGACTGTTGCTGCCAGTCTGCCCCTGATAAAAAGATAAAATGAAAATGCAAAAGGCATTGGGGTCAGAGATGTCACTAGCATTTGTACTTTCTCTTTTAAAAACTAACTATGATTCCCAAGGAAACCTTCTCAGAACATCTAGGAAAAACTATTTTTAAGGTTAAGAGGAGCATTCAATTTATTCCTCTGCTCTGCTTGCCGTATATACCTGTTTCCAAAAAAAAAAGAAAAAAAAAATTAAAAAAAAAAGAAAGGAGAAAAAAAATCTTGGATCTGACAGGTATAGGAAAGACCTGAGGAGCTGCAATCTCCCAAACGACCAATTACCATCTTGAAGTTTCCATTAAATTAGTCCTTGCCACCAAATAAAGCCATTTGACAGTCTGTTTATTCTTCACTGATGTCATACTTGCACCCTATTCCAGTATCGGTGCTCCAAACTTTCTCAGAAATAATTTTTCTTTAACTTGAAAGGAGCTACATTGATTTATGACTCCAAGAACATGGCCAGAATCCAGAAACCATCCAACAGCCAGTTTTTAACTTAATCTGTTCCATAAAGAAACTGAATTAAAATGTTTTTATTATTATTAATGATTACAGTAAATAACAAAAATGTCACAATTTTTAAAACTGTCATACAACCAGAAACAACAGAAAACTGAGGAATTGTACTATTAATGTCAAACCATTTGAAATTATTGCAAAGAAAACCAAGAGAAGACTCTTCTCTAACGCAGCATCCACAAATCATGCACAGAACAGGGACATTATTATAGTCAGTGGCAGGGAACTTGATTAATCCAGGCTAATTCTACCTGGGTGGTAGCCATTAGCAATTGGATATCTAATCTAAACTAGTCATCAAGGCTCCAATGCTCAACGGAGAGAAAAACGGACCCAATTCACCAAGAGGCAATTCATCCCATACTAAAACTATATATACAAGATAAGTGGGATTAATTGCTCTCTGGAAATATCTGCTCTTGTCTGACTAACAAAAAAGCCTACACAATTAGACTAAACATTTAACTCCTAGACAGCTAGAATAGTATGAAAAAAAAAAATCTATTCCCAGAGCTCAGATGGAGTTGACTCTCCCAGGACAACTGTGCTTCAAGCACATCCAAACTGTGCTTCAAGCCTTGGCACTACCTGTGTGGTGAAGCCCAGTGAGGAGGCAGTGGACCTTTGCTGAACTTGTGGAACAAAATACCAGCTTGACGTTACAGCAGCCCCTGCAGAGACTCTTCCCAAGAAATTGTCTTTCAACACAGTCAGTTACCAACCTGTTTCAAACAGCAGATTTACTAATGAAAATCACACAGCTTTATGTTCTCTGACTTCTCTGAACATCTTCATATATTCATTCAGTTAACAAGCTTCTTTTGGATGAAAAATGGGGACTACGTTAACTTAATTATTTTTAAATGTATTTTTGATAGCTTTGAGAGGTTAGTACCACTGCTGACACTTCCATGGGGAATGGCTTAGTATTAACTGGCTCCAACCCTCGGTAATTAATCTACAGGAAAGAACACAAACATTTCTACAGTATTGTATTTCTATAATTCTATAAACTAGTTTTGTATACGTGTATCAGTAAAAGTTAACTTTAGAAAACAGCATCTATCTGGTGTTCTACTGCATCTACAATGCTTAGCTTGAAGGACCCAGAGATAGGTAAGTATCCTGAAAGTCTTACTTCTCCAAACAGCACAGGTCATTTTGACATTTTTTAAGAGGACTAATTTACCAGGCATCTAAGCACAGTGTAAATGAATTAAATGGGTTGAAGCAAATCCAGTCACAGCCAAGGGTCCCATGTTACTCTCTTTACTTCAGGTCTCATTATATGTTTCTCTAGATTCTTGTTTTTCTTAAAGAATTGTCCTATGAATATAGAACTGGCATGCAATCATTTTTAACTTCAGCCATACTTAAGCGTCTTTGATTTGCTTTCAACCATGACATATACTCACTTTGTCCTTGCTTTTGTTCTCTAAAGCAGTTTATAAAACTTGAAAAAAGGACTGCTTTGTATAATATGGAAAATAACTGTGCTGTAAGGAACAATACCAAGGCTGAAAAGCCTAAAATTAGACCTGTAAGCTTTGCTTTCATTGGCAGTGATGTGTGAACATTCATATTGTCCCAATCCCACATTCTACCTCTTCTATTCTTGCTAAACACACTACTTTCTGAAAAACACTGAAGTTTAAAATTAGCAAACATGTACAATTCAAGGGTATACTGACCTTGGTGATGGGGCTATTTGGATCACCTTTAGGCTTTAATAGTGAATTACAAGATCAGCTATTTTCAAAAGAAATGAAGAAAAAGCATTTGCAGAACAAAAAGCTGAACGTCTCTGAAATGGTGCCTGGAATAATCTTGTAATTTCTAGGTCGCTCTTTTTTTTCCCTCCTAAGAAAACTCAAATGCAAATCTAGTAGTTGTATTTTTCTACTCTGAAAGCAAGTTGGTGAGGAGATATGCAGTGTATAAAGTCACTGGTGCTGGGCAACATGAGACCAACAGGGATAATTTAGTCATAACAGGTTAGCATCTATGATATACCCATTCCCCTCTCAGCTATACTCATTCCGTTCCTACTGCAGTCAACAGGGGGAATAAATAAGAGAAAAATGTATTCAAAAGGTCAAACTTCATGGATTTTCAACTGAAGAAAGACAGAGAGGCTAAAGTGAAACTAATGCTTGCTACTGCCTTAAAGATAATTCAAGTAGTTGCTAGTGTAGTGTTTATTTTGAGTGTCTCCTCATGGAATTTCAGGATAAAATATGAGATTGGCAGTGAGCCTGAAGGGGGTATAGTCAGAGCAGTCCAATTTCAACAGACTATCAAGATGAACTGTTGGGAGTTATTTTACAGGTTTATGGCTATAGCTCACTCTGAAGCACAGTGTTATTAATATTTGTAGAGTACTATGATATAAATAGCAATACTACATCCACCACCTAGACACCTGCAGTATGCTCTGACAGAGCACTTTTTAGATAACCAAATACCATTAAATGCACCACAAATGCCATACTTGAGATAGGATATTAGATACAGATGTAACGCAACAGTTATTTACCCATCAAAAATGCTGATGTGGACCTGTAATGCAGAACTAACATTAGCAGCCTTAGGCACTAAGTCAGGGGTGATTTTCTGTCAGAAAACAGAACTAATTCTAGCACTGTTACAGCTAACATGGAGCCAAATAGTTTCCTGGGAGTTAGGACCAGGAAAAGCCTAGATAAAACTGGTCCTGAACTCTATTCATTGTTTCCCACTGGAAAATCTGTGGCCATAAAAAGTAATGTTTTCAAAGTAAGACAAAGAGCAGCTGGAGAATACTACTTATTTCATCACACTGATCTGGTCAGTATTTCCTAATGTTTCCTACACCCTGGAAATAGCGTAGGTTGTCCTTCAAGCTTCACTTACCAAGCAACAAACTCCACGGGTCACATGGTGGCATTTCAGACAATGTTGAGCTTTTGGAAAAAGAACTGAGGCTGATTGCACCACTGAGACAAAATGGAAATGTGAACCACCAATTGGCTCATGAGAGGGTTGTCATGGCATAGAAACCCTGGGAAAGGTAAATACACCTTTCTCTGGATCAGGAAGTTTTGTCCTAGTTCCAACCTCAGGATGAGGTAATTTCTTCCTGGGACAGCCCTTCTTTTGTGTCTAATAAAGCCAGGTAATTGCCTCCTGGATTTTGTGGGTAAGAACACAATGTGCAGTAAGACCATTTATGGAGCTGTGGTTTCAGTCTCAGGCTCAGCTTTCTATTCCTACATATAGAGAACTGCTTTTACTGCCTTGGTAACTGGTATTTTTCAAGTTTCTGTAATTCCTTCAAACACTTGTAATGATTCAATCATTATGAACAAGTCAATACTTGAATAATAGTTCAAATTAAAATTGGTAGTGGATATAACTACAAAAGGTATTCCTGAGAATTTCAAGGTGATAACATTCTCATTCCTTTCTTACTCTTCAGGAAAGTATCTTATTCATACAGTTATGTTTCCAGTGAATTCCCTACACTTATTTATACATAGAAATGTTTTGGAATAGCTTTTCCCAAAAAACATCAAGTAGTATTCCTCTTTGCTATTCACTTTGTTACAAAAATGTGAGCTCTCATTTTACACAGAATCACAGAATTTGGGTTGGAAGGGACCTTACAGATCATCCAGTTCCAACACCCCTGCCATGGGCAGTGACACCTTCGACTAGACCAGGTTGCTCAAAGCCCCATCCAAACTTAAAACTTCCTGGTATGTGGCATCCACAACTTCGCTGGGCAATCCATTACAGTGTCTCACCATGTTCAGAGTGAAAAATTTCTTCCTAATATGTAGTCTAAGCCTGCCTTCTTTCAGTTTAAAGCCAGTACCCCTTGTCCTATCACTCCATGCCCTCCTAAAAACTCCCTTTTTGATACTGGAAGACTGCTATAAGGTCTCCCTAGAGCCTTACACATACAATGTGTAAGATCCATGGACCTATATACTAACAGAAATACATATAGTATTATTTATTAGTTATGATAATGGATAATCAACAGTAGACTTTTTTACTGTGAGAGCGGTGAAGCACTGAAACAAGTTGCCCAGAGAAGCTGTGGATGCCCCACCCTTAGAGGAGTTCAAGACCAGGCCAGATAGGGCTTTGAGTAACATGGTCCAGTGGAAAGGTCCATTCCAACCCAAATGATTCTATGATTTTGTTGTAAGTGCACTGGAAGGAGATTTATCACATAAAAAATCAAAACTGTTAGATTCTACAATGAGCTGTAGAATTCTTTTTAAAATATTTAAATTAAATTAAATTAAATTAAATTTAAAAGAATTCCCACAGATCTCTAAATCCCCACACAGGCACACTTGTGCTGAATAGTTTATAAAATTTATATACTCCATACTATACCATATGGAGGTTCTACACAGAGGCAGGAGGTAGATTTGCAAATTCCTCCATGAATAATGTAGCTAAATATCAGTTAGGCTCTCCAGGAGACAAGTTACAGAGCAGAAGTAATGGCACAATATCCTGAGTCTGTGTCAACCAGACAAGTAAGAAACTTTTCCTCCAAGGTTCACACAGACCTCAGGGAAATTCAAGGTTAAACTTGTGACCTGGGTATAACTCGTGTGGGATCTTTGTTTCCTGGGAAAAAATGGGTTATCATTCAAGCTGTCTGTGCTATCTTCATGGTAGGTGCCAGCTGTCACTAAACTGCTGGTTGCCGAGGCGAGTTGTGCATTGGGCTCCTAAACTGCCCCAGCTCCTGGTTTGTCCCTGGGATGGCTCTTCCCAAAGCCCAAGGCAGACCCTGATGCTAGCTGGGTGTGCCCACACCAGATGCAGAAGCAGGACCTCAGTACCATCCTCTGTGCTTCACTTCACACCACGCATTCCCCAGCCAAGGAAATATTTATTTCAGTCCAAAGCAGTCTGACATAACAACGCAGAAGCACAGGAGATTATTACCTGACACAAAACCAGAAGAAATCATCTGATAAACTTCAGAGAAAAAACTGACAGGTTGAGTAAGCTTCATGCTAGTGAATATATTCCTCTCATAATCTTCTTTTTGAACAGCTTCTTCATCTGCTCACCCAGGAAGGGCTGCTTGCTGCTTCTCGCCAGCCATATTCTGCCTTTCCACTACTTGTGTCTTGTTTTCATTTTGGCTGAGTTGCAGACAGATATGGAGAAATCCTTGCAGGAGTGGCAGAGCGCAGGGAGCTGCCTGGGAAGGGAGGCTGGATGATCGTGTCCTCCCTGCTTGTTCATCTGCTCCCCTGGGAACAAGTTATGCTGCAGTGGCACATTAAGGCATTTGCTGACAGAAAAAATAAGTGAAGTATCAAGTGACTGAGCCCTTTCAGCTAGCCATGGGATGCAGGGCTGTTCCATCCAAAACAAAGTCCCACTACAGCTAAAGCCTACCTTTAAATTTTTCATTTAGAGGGATAAAAAGTCCCATTGAACAGTCTGAAGCTACAGAAGCGGAATAAAATTGGTAAGTTCTTTTGTTTAAAAGCAACCAGACTCTGATGTTCTACTTTTAGAAAACACACCTAATCTGGAAAGTTTGCTGTAAGATCTCCTGAGTCTTGGTGTGCTAAAAAAAATTGTGCAACCAGTTCTTACATATGACAGAATTTCTTCTTTTGTCTTCCACAATGCTGACTTGGCTGACAGCACTTAATAACAACTTAATGGAGCCTGAATTGACTTCTATCCAGAGTGACTGGTGCTCAACTGACTCCACTTTTGAATATTTTGCCATAATAATAAATGTGAAGTAACGATCAGCCACAGTTGGCCAAAGAAATAACAGATTTTTCAAAGGAAAAACAGGGAGCACACAACTTCTGGACCATTCCACATAAAATACATACTTTTTTGTTTTCTTTTGCTCTAGTACTTTAAAAAACCCTATTTTTACCAGGTCTTGGTCTTTACATTGTCACACCCATTCCCCTCTGAAACAAGCAAGAACAGATAACAGCCACTCCTGCCAACTCTTACTGCGGTGACAAATCTCAGGTACAACTCAGAGATTAGCAGCATGTTAATGAACTGGTTATGCCTGTTCACTGCATTGTACTGAGAAATCTTCATATTTCTGTTCATTCACAGTCAAAACAATTTCCAGGTAATGCTTCGTATGTCCAAGGGGTAAAGCTACAAATCCGGTCTAAAGTGGAATTTGGCTGTACATCACAGGAGAGCTCTACCACTTACCTGTATGGTATAAAGCACACAGGTCAGTTTCATGCCTCTTTTTAAAGGATAACTTCAAATCCAAATGAAAAACTGGTCTGACTTTAATTTTTCATAGTACTTTGACAACTCTGTGTGCATGGGCAATGAGCATGCTGACACCTGTGTTTCATTATGCCAAAGCCTAAGAAGGAAAAATATGTCAAGGACTATGGCTAAACTAATAATTAAAACTGATGCAAGAATTGTATGTAAATGCAATATAATGATCCAATTAATCCAATGTAATTAAAACGCAGAGATAACGGAGACATGCGCCTCCTCACTATATATTTAAAGAGACCAATCCATGCTCTGCAGCCCACTCCTCATCAGCTTTAGTCCAAGTGGATCATCATTATCACAACACCACCCGACAGATCTCAGCAGCAAAACCTGGGAGACATATAAATACCTGCTTATTTTCACTTCATAAATATTCCAAAATTAGACTGGTGGTGATACTAATGACTTAAATTTAAGCTATACAATAATTATTACTTTTAGTTCATTAATAATTTTGTTTAATTTTCAGTTCATCAACTACACACAAGCACTGCTTCTGTAAGAATTTATCAGATTAGCCAATATAACTAACCTGCACTGTTTAGCTTCCTACCAAGTACCTCAAAGAGCCAAGAAGAAAGACAAGCCGAAGGAAGAAGTCACAGTCAGACAATGATAACAACTCTGTACTCGTCCCATTGCATCATGGGAGGATGATTACACAGTGATTTTAATCTGACATAATCCAGTTCTGCTGCCAAAAAAGGTTATACTCTCCAAAGAATCATATTCATTAATGGAAATAACTCCTTGCCTAAAGCCTTGTGTATATCCTTGTATGGCCACGTGTAAGGCAAGATAAGAAAAAAATTGTCATGCCACTCCACCCAGAAAAGAAAGTAAGGGTCATTTGTGTGAGCTAAACCATAAAGAAATAGGGAAGGGTAATAGGAAAGTGAGGGAACAGGGAAAGTTTCCCCTTCCAGCAGATATGACCACATAGCCCTGCCAGGAAAGGCCAGGTTGGGCTGGATGGAGAGCTCAGCTCAAGTTGGTGCCAACGTTCATCTTCCCGCTGTCAGGAATGTAGATCATCTGGTGCTGGGGTAATCAGACATCATGTTTCACTCGAGACAGACCAGTGTCATACAAAAAGCCCAATGGGACACTGCTTACATCCAAATTTCTAGGTCTGCATCTTCAGTCTTTTAAAACTCCAGGGGCAGTTCACCAGCAGTTCTGATAGTATTTGTCTCACTGACAGATGCAGAAGACAATCATCAATCAGTGATACCCAAACTGCATGAGCAACTCTTCTGAGGAACAGATTGGTCTTTACTTATGTACAGGACTGAAATACTTCTAGCTTAGAGGGGAAAAATTTACACAATTGCCAAACGTTTTTCTACCTTGACTTGTAACAACCAAAAAATTTTCAAAGTTTTGTCCAGTCTATTTCAATTTATGCAAACTGAGTTCCTCCCATTACAGGACCTTCATTATAGCACTGTGATCAAGCACATATATAACACAGGGTCTACAATTCAC
Organism: Corapipo altera; assembly: GCF_003945725.1. Taxonomy (NCBI): domain Eukaryota; kingdom Metazoa; phylum Chordata; class Aves; order Passeriformes; family Pipridae; genus Corapipo; species Corapipo altera. The sequence continues at coordinate 12,390,950 of NW_020884883.1, read as the reverse complement.
TGTGAGAATCAGAGTTTTGGATTCCATCCTCTGCTTTGCCATTAATTGTCTAAAAGCTCCTGGACAAGGTATGTTTCTGTCTTCTGCATGATCATGTAATACAATGTGAATGAAATCATGTTAAATTCTATAAATTTGCCAACACTGTAGTTGTTATATCCCATTCAAAACTGACATCAGCAGTGAAAAAGTACATGGCATGTTTGTATTTAATACAAATGCAAAACAACAAGCAACTTGTCACATAAATTCTTCAAAATCAAGGCTCCAAACAGGTTTTTATTTCAGAAAAGCAGGATTTTTAAAAGCAGCTGTTCAGTCATAAGATCAATGAATCATATGATGAGAGAACATATAAAGTCTTATGCAAATACTTCAAATTTTATTTTTTAGTCCTTCTCCTCACTTAGTTTCATGTACCAAATGCCTCTAGATGAGCAAATTCCCCTGCACCCACACAGAGCTCACTGCCAGAGAGAGCCTGCACTGGGGGTGTTTCTCTGGTCATTTTTAGGACTTACTTGTATGTGACTTAAAACCATCTCCATTCTCCTTCCTCTTCTCCAACAGCAACATCTATCACCCATCTGACACACAATATAAGAAAAGTTATCACAGTGATAATAGTTATTGGCATCTCAGTAAGGCTCCACCTGAGCACATAACTCAAATGCTTCTGCCTTAGCCCAGTTCTGATACATCTTGTCTATCATTATATCTGAAGAGGCAGTTCAGAGAAAAGTGGTGACAATCCACTGGATTTATCACTAAATTGGATGTTTACTGCAAATTCAAACTTTCCCTGCAAAGTTTTCTCACAACAGCTAAAAACTCATGAGAAGTAGTGAATCTACTAGTAATTCTCACATTAATCACCCTTTTTGTGAGAGACTGTCCACTCCTCAGTCTTTCCTAGATGTTGACATCTTTGCCTTCTGCTAACTTCAAATACTATCCTACTCTTTTTCCTCACTCCCCCCTTCCTTCCTGATTCATTCAGAATGAATCTTCCTAGCACTGAAATCCTCACAGATCTCATCCTGCCTGCATCTCTGACATGATTCATGATCACAACTTCTCCTTTTCCCCAAGTCTCATCTCCTTAAGGCTATGAGCTTGCTGAACATTTACACCTACATTTCTAGTCAACTCAGTGTGTTCAAAGCAACAGATTTCCCCATGTATTTAAATCTAATCACTCACAGAAGTATTTTCGTGGTTCAGGATGTACTTTGCACCATGCAAATCCACTCCTTGATCCAATTTTTTTCCAGCAGGGATCAGATCAGCACACAGAATGAGTCCTCACACGTGTATGGCCTTGGACTTTGGCCCAGCTACTTCAGGATAGGACTGATTCAGAAATCCCCACTTCACATTTAACTCCATGGGAATTTTTAATAATGAAGCACCATCAAGTCATCCTTCCATGTGTTTGTAAGATTTTCCAAGGTCAGTACTTGTAAATGATGCTGCTAATGCTCACTGATGGCATACACTTTTTCTCACTGGACAACCACATCTAACTCACTTTTACTGTAATTTGAACTTTTGAAGTATGGCAAGTTATCATAGCATAGTTGAGATGGTGACTTTGTCCCTATAACTTGTGTGAATTTGCTACCTTTGTGGGGTTTTTTTGTTTATTCTCACAGATTCAACGTTTATAGAAGAGCACCTCATTAGTCAAGTGTCCAGAGTGACACCACAAACTTTGTTCATGCAGAACAAACAAACAAAATTAATTTCTGCAGAATTCTTGAAGGTATTTTCAAAGGAAAACAGAAGTACAAGGCTGACATGGCTACGAGCTGCTGTGTAGGTCTTACTAGAATTGGGAATCTCCTAAATTACTGAGTGACAAAATGCAGTGTTGCAGAAATAAGGGAATACGTTAGTTGTCTCACACAGCTTTGGATGTTGAAGCCCTTCTGAATATATCAATGCTGTCAACAGTAAATAGTTGGGTTTCCTGGGCAATACTGAGAATTACAAGCTCCAGCTATCTCAGTTACATATAACACCAGAACAACCTTGAACGCTTCGTGAACTCTTTCTTTTATCTGGAGATGGGCTGACATTGATATATTGTTATTGGTCATCACTAATACACTCCTGTTAGCAACAGGGAGATGCAAGCAGCTGAAATGAGTCACATATTGCAAGACCTTGCAGTTTATATGGAAGAAAGTGCAATTTTAAAAATATCTCTGTCTCCTCAGCCGTCTGTGCAACGCAAGACACCCACTAAAACTCAAGTCATAGTCAGACACAGTTAATTTTCATATATTTGAAGCACATGAAGTTACAGCATTAACTTTTTTATTTTTAATTAACTAGCTGTATTTCACCAACATTAAATAAGCAATACAAAGTAATGATAGGACTGTTTGACGCTGAAATAAAAATTACTCTAGTATTTGATATTTACCATGGATTTCTCATGCAACAATTCAGAACCTTGTTATACTGTTTTCATTTATTTATAGTTGCACATTATACAAAAAATCTATATGCAATTACAAATACTTGAAGCAGGTAATAATGTACAATAATGTATCCCACAAATAATAACAAAAAAATACCAAACAGTTCTCTAGCTCATTCTCCTGTAAAGAAAGCAAATTGCTTCATTTGTAGAACTTGCATTAATAGGTTTTGTTAAGGTAATTGACAACGCAGATGTTACGGCATTAGGTGATAAGAACATACCAACAGAAGAACATTTTATAACAGTATGTAAACATAAAAAGCATAGAGTATGTTATGCTAAACTGTTGTGACATTTTCAGTCCCCTATGTTGAATCTTCATACCCCAACATTCCACAACCCAGAAAGAAAAAAATATATATATACACAGGTTGTGTTTCTACTATGCAGATTTACAAGAACATCTCGGGCCTTGCACCACAATACAGAATATTAAGGTACCGAAGAGAGCGATTCCACAGACAAAGCAGACAGACACATAGAAAGAACACAGCTGTATTCAACATCTGTTCACACTGTACTGTGATTGCCTACAGACCTCTCTTTGAAAATACCAGACACCTGGTATATATCTAGAGATATCTGGATACAAATCCAGCTGTTTAGGACATATTTTAGGGTGTATCTACAGTACAGTCCAACAGCTGGAGACGACTGTGCCTCAGCCAGCTTCAAACTCACTGGCTTCACCACTGCAAACAGCCCCACCAGGGCCAAGCAGAACGTGGTGTAACCTGCTCAAGGGCGATATCAGCCATGCTAAGCACTGCACTGCTATGTCTGGCTTGCTGCAGGTACATCATATATTGGGTTTAGAGCTAGTCTGATTAGGTCAGCATACTTCTTTCACAACCTAGTGACTGCAGTATGAATGTATCCTAATTAGCTTTGCAGGAGATAAACTCAGTTGCTGCTATGGATTGGTTCAAAGTCACTCCATGAAATCCCTGAACTTGCACTTTATCTTTCTGCACAGGTTGTAGGTATAGTATATCTTACATGTTGTTAAAATTTTAATAAAAACATTTACCTTTATAGCACAGTACATTCAGCTGCACTTTCTAGAACATATAAAAAGGCCAAATCTCGTTTAATAAAGCTCACAGTTTAAAAAGCAAACACAAAACCACAGTTAAAATGCAAGATGAAGGAGGCATCCACCATGATGAAACAAGCACAGCCAGGTATTGTCAAGGAGAGGGAGACTCTTAGGCAACAGGAGACCTTTGGAGCATAATCAAAGATGACAGGAAGCAGAGCCAGAGAGAGAGGAAAAAAGGGATCAGTAAAAGCTAAGGATGACATAAGACATGAGGCAGAGCTAGTACGTGCTGATACTTCAGGATTACATTCTCACATAACAGAATGGGAAGCCTGATTGAGTAATGTTCACCTCAAACCACACAGAAACAAGTATTACTTACTGATCTGTGTTCCAGTAGCACCTCTTTGTGGTAGACATTTTAGAAAAATATAAAAGCATCACAACCCCTTCCAAACCTCCTATCTTCCCAAACAGGAATTAAAATAAACAGCCATTGAACTAAAGAGCTGAGCACTCACTCAGTATGGGGGGGCAACTCTTGTAAACAAAACTTGTTAATGAAGAATGATAAAGGCTATTTTGTGATCTTCTTACCATACCTGAGGAGGAAAATGGATCCTTAGAAGCTACTTGTCTTAAACACTCTGGCATTTCAGTAATACAGCTGTATTGTTAGAGTTTCACTGACAGAAGGAGGCAAGTGTATTTTATATACTTTTATGTGTATGGGAAAGACAGTTTGTGATTATTTGACTATCTTTATGTAAGGATGCATGATATAGAAGTTTTAACAAGGTAAAACATTCTGACTTCAAGGCCAAAAATCTTCTAAATTTTCCCATTCTACATGGATGCCAAGGACCAGATTTCAAGTCCACTGGAGCACACTGTAGAGCATTCTTCAACTTTACAATGTGGTTGATGTGACCTATCCAAGTAAGATGCAAAAAAACCCCAAAAACCCCAGGTGAAAAACACAGGTCATACTTTGGTAGACATCTGAAGATACAGTCTGGTTTGCCAAAATTGCCAGTATAATCAGGTGCATCAAACCAAAATTCCTTTTCAGGCTATCATCCTTTCAAACTGAATGCCTTCTATGCCATTCAAAACAGGCATTTCAAGATCATTCCTTAATGTTGGTACGCCTTTGTATCATCTGAAAAAAATGTATATGTAAAAGGAAAAATGGTTGCTTAAAAAAATACATTATATATTCTGTTGTAATGAAAGAACATCGGGTATGTTGATATTGACTGGATATGTGCTATATATTAACAATATTTGCACGAATAACTTTTTGCATCATTATTCATTATATAAGCTGATTTTATTTTCAGTGCTAAGACCTTGTAAAAATGTTCACTTTCGCTAACCTGCAAATCAATTTTTTCTCTACATATACCAACTTCTACTAAAAAACAAAAGCATTTTAATTCTAACTAATAATATCTCAAATTTCATTCTCTAAGAGTCTTCAGTTACTTTGTACTTCTAAATATAGCAGATAACAGCACAGAGAAATATGCTGTATTGTAAGAGCTTTTATAAATAAGATTTTCTAATTTTAGAAGACTCCATTCTGAATAAAGTCTAATTAAACCACATATTCTCTCCAATGCAGTCCACAAAAAGGATAATATTCAGCTCCACTTGCTGCTATTTGATTCCATCTTACAGTGAATGATTTAATATCTGCTTTTGAGTAAAAATGTTTTCCATGAAGTGGAACACTAATCTTTCATTAAAAAAAATAAATTCCAGTAACATACTGCCTTTGTGAAATTATTTTTATATATTCAAATTAAATCATAGGTACTTTACACACACTTGGCTCAACAGCTGACCTATTTAAGATTAATATTCTTTCAACTACTTTGGGGATTGATTGGTTCAAGAACTCTTAATGAAGACCAGAACCAAGACATGAGGCATATGTTTTAACACTAAGGATAATTAATTACTGAAAAAGCTTAGAGAGAACTGAGATAAATTTTCCATTTCCCATAGTCTTTAAATCAAAACAGACTTAAAAAAAAAAAATGCATTTCATGAATAGGAGCCTAGATAGAGGAGTCGCCAAGTCAAATGCTACGGACTCTGCTAGACGCGCTTAAAATGCTCACTATTCTCCCTTGTACAGTTAAACATTTATGAATATAAAAGGTTTCTTCTCCAGAATACAACTTCCAATTTAGCTACAAGTTAAAACTAATTAATTTTCATCAAAAGGTTTAGAGCCTTATATTTATTAGTCTAAAAGCTCTGTAAAATTACTGTCACAGTTTTCTTCCTGAGTATACATTTCAACTTGTACAGTTAAAGTTTGAACAACCAAGATAATCCCATCAGTTTTTATTATACTGGTTGATTCAACTCACTGGGAGTTAAAATTATACTATATTTTTATACTTAACTATGGTATGAAAATACCTTGATAGGATCACGAAAAAAAAATTCAACGCCACTTATAAATCCTATGATTATGGATCTCAGTTTTTACATATTTTCATAAATGAACTTTGAGAAAGTCTAAGTTAGTGAACAAGAAATAGGTTAAATGATTCTTTCTGGTACTTAGTAGTGTTGAATAAAAACAATTACGCTTTTCTGAAATCACCGATTATTTAAAATTAAATCTGCTTTAAGCCAAAAGTGAATAAAGGTTCATTTTAACTAAAAATTTTAGTATCTCATATATATATAATAGTGTAAAAGGTATACAAATCACCATTACAGCTTGTTTTTTTCCTGCACATCAGTTCAGTCTCTTGTAATGCTGATTATGTAGACAATCTTCCTCAAATGGCTTTGTGATGATAAAATGATTCTAAAATTCTTTATCTTCCTAGTAGGAAATTATTTTATTATAATTATCTTAAAAGATACACTTGGTCACCTCAACTTATCACTTCCCATTACTTCAAAATTCATATGTTGTTGACAAACTCAAGAATGTAGCAATCTCTTGCTTTTTCAAAACAGTGAAACCGAGATGCACTCTTAAATTCTTACAGTCTGGTATTGAATGTGAGTCCATGGGGTTTATTTCAGGGAAAAAAAATCTTAAATAATATCTGTAATGCTTATTCCTTTGTCTTTGATATCATAATTTTAAAATACATCATGCTTAGATGCAGTTGTCCTTTCACTTCCAAATGAGCACTGCTTATTTCAATTAGCTGTGGTTTTACAAGTTATTTTACAAAGCATATTCTGTTCCTTAACCTCCTCAGGAGAATAATCACAAAGAAAAACAGCTTGATATTTGTATAAACACATCAGTGAAATTGACTGTCAAGTGATTTTTATCTTTTCCTCTCCTTCAACTGCCTCCTTGACACTACTTACTTTTTACAGCTTTAAGCTATGAGACCATCTCTAATAATCTGTCTTAATTTCCTACATGTGTATTACTGTCCTTTGAGTCACATTCACATCCAAATGTGGAAAACCTCTTGAAAGGAGAGATCCTGTGGAAAACATCCACATAGCTTAAAAAAAAAATAGAATTGAAAACAATACATATGTATTCTTAGCAATTTATAACTTAAAAAGTAATATGGATTTGTAGCACTACCCCAAGATTTTGTATTCCATGAAAAAGTATCCTTTCTATCATCTGCTTCGTTATCTTTGGAAAGGTTTATAGCTATTACTCTCAGAACAATAGTATAAAATTCAAAAGATAAGATTCTCTCTTTCTACGAAAAAAGACAAGGATTGGAGCTGAGGTAAGAAAGCGCCGCCCTGCGATGGGAGCCCATCTGGATCCTTACATCTCACAGCACTGCATATGCTCAGAGCCTCCCCTATTCGTGCCGAATTCCTGTACCACACAACACTTTCAGCGGTGTCATGTAGGGAAGCTGTAGAGTAACTCAGGGTCTTTCCCAATAAAGAAACAAACAGTGAAGAGGATAATTGGTGAGGAGGAAAGTGATCTAAAGACGCAAGGAAAGCACAGAGAAAGAAGATACAAAATTACGCTCCGGAAGAAGAAAGAAAAAGGTCGAGGATTGTAGAGAATGGCAAAAGGTATGCAAATGCAGGTAATGGGGACCCAGAAGAAAATGGGGACAGATGAAATGGTCTAGGTTCATTAGAGTGAAGTCTGAGTCAAAATTAGGCATGAGGAATAATCCAGGAAGATCACACAGTTGCTTTTCTCTACTAAAGACAAAATCGAAGCAAAGTGCAAAATCCACGGGCAATCAAAACCACTTGGAGACAAGTTTCTTTATAGACTATTTTAACGACAAAGGGTATTTAGCCCCAATCCACACTGGCAAGACAATATGTATTAAAAACAAAAGGATGATGATCAGTGTTGACAATATTGAACATCACAGACGAGAAGCACAGTTGCTCAGGGTAAGTGCTATGTGCTTCAATTCCAAGTACTTAAAGAACAAATTTGTCTACCATATTTTAATTTTTCTAACTCTGATTTTAATTAGTGTACATTGCTGTTTGATTCACAATTAGAGGATGAGCAGCACTATTTGACCAATTGAGATAAAATTCCGAAAATCCAAGGGAATCTGCAAAACTCCTGAGTGTGAGGCACAGATATAATACAAAAAAAACTTAGGAATGCGTAATGAAGGCATAACATTAGAATTCCAAAACTGAAAAACAGAACCAGAACAACAGCATGAAGTGTAAACAATTTTGGAATCATCTACAACAAAGTTCATCACACTCGTGTTAAAAGGAATCTCTATTCTTAGATTTAGATCCCTCCTACAGCTATATCGAGTGTATAGATGGAAAGAAAAGTCAAGAGGCCTCTACTACTCCAACACAGTGAAAAGAGCAGAAATAGAGACACAACAGTACGGTGCTGCAGCCCTCAAGCAGGACTGTGCTGCAGGCACACCAGGACCTCCCATGTCCCAGACATGCTGCAGTCACCAGGATGTCACACCCTGGGACACATGCAATGTCTTTTCCAAACAGCACCAAAGCCAGATTCATTTCACTGCTTCCATCCTACTCAGGCAGCCTGATTCCTTCTCTCTGCTCTGCCCTACCCTCACCCCCCACATCCTGGTTAGACTTCACCTTATCATTCTCGGCAGAGCATTATCTTCTTTCTGGCTGCTGCTGTGGTGTGGGACCCACAGCAGTGGAGACATCTTTGGCTTTGCTCGGTGGTTGTGAGTTACATAACACTGTGATACTCCCAAGTAGATGTCGCTCGACAGAAACAGCTGATGTGCTGGCAATAGCTGGACTTTCCAGAACAAGAACCATGTTGAAAAATCAGTGGTGCAATTCTGTGTGCAGACATACCTTTGTATGGGGCAAAACTGGGCAACCAGAAAACTGATTAAATATTGCAGCTCTATGTCATAAAAGTTTGTGGATAAATAACAAGATAAGGATTCAGTCCTTAATGAAAAGGCAGGAGTAATACATAACGAAAATGAAGAACACGTTTCCTTAGTTTTCCTTGACATCAACATTAGCCCAGACTACTTCTCGCTTTGTTAGAATGGAGCAAAACGTAATTAAAGTTTTAATTAGAACTGATCGCAGTCCACAAACATGAAATGTATTGTGCTGTTCGAACACTGTACTGGAAGATCTCTCAAGTAAACTGATGTTCTTAAATGAACTATGTTCTTTAAAAAGGAAAGGCATTCTGTCAAGCAATAGGGTAGTAGTGAAAACTAATGACTCTGAAAATGTGTCACAGAAACAAATACGAGTAAGCATGTGTTCTGAAAGGGCCAGTGATTATGTATTTTACAAAGACTGAGCTTCCTCGCACTTATTTTTCTCTGTGATTAATCTGTTCCATATCATATTCCAGTTATAAAATAGGTACAGCTTTTTATTCTTCATAAAGAGGCGGTGATACCTCTTAGATCTACTTTCCAATGCATGAAGGAAGAGAATGCCTATCCAGAGACACACCAGTAAGAAAATATTGCTAAGAATATTTTGCCATCAGAATTGCTGGGAGAAGTACCAGTATCTCTTAAACCCATCTGTTACATTAAGATCTTCTGTACAAGAACACGGAATTTATTAATACATTTGGCCTTTTGGTAATTGGCCAAGCCTCTAATGTCCAACTAATTACCTATCAATTTTAATGAAAAAGGTTGCTGTTTTCATCACCCCGTTATCTGCAAGTTTCCTTGTCAGCCGAAAAGCCTGGCGGTGCAGGTAAAACCCCCTCCCTTCCCCGGCCTTGCTGCACCGCTCCGGGCGGTGCGGGATTTCGGAGCGCAGTACCTCCGCAGCGGCTGGAGCTCCGCACGGACCGGTTCGAGCTGCCCCCCCGCCCGAGGAAGGAGGAGAACCCCGTCCCACCCCCGCACAGTCCCTAACAGGCTCCTCCAGGGGCGAGAAAGTGGGGGGTCTACAATTGCGTAAGATCAGCCCCTCCCTCTCACTCCTCTCCCAATCTCCGACGGTTTATCCGCACGCTGGAGGCCGGAGCAAACACCCCGGGGGCAAGTCAAGGAGGTGCCGGGAGGGGGAAACAACCATCAGAGGAAAGGCTCATGGCATTGAGGACAGGATGGAGAGTTGGGGGGGGGGGGAACCTTGCAGGTGGATTCATGCAGGGAGGGGACCACGGCTGGGAGGAGAGGGGCGTTCCCTGGTGGGGGCAGTGGGGATAGCGGGGGACTCCGGGGGGTGGGGACACCCCTGGGCGGGCAGGGGAAGCCTCGTACCGGCGGAGCCGGCGGCACGGGCAGCCCTGCGGAGGGTAGCGAGCGGCGGGGCACGGCGGGACTCGCGGTGCGCGGGGACCGAGATGTCGAGGAGGGCGGCAGTGCCGGGGGTCCCTTCCAGCAGCCCCCTCTGGAGCCGGCGGCGGGGAGACCGCAGAGCCCCCATGTCCCGGCGCGGCACCCCGGGCGCAGGGACAGCGTCCCCACCGCACTCCCGCCGCACCGCGCCGTCGGGATCCGGCCTTTCCCGGCGGGGGCTGGAAGAGGACGGAATAGAAGCCCTCGAGGCACTGGGCAGGCGTTCCTCCCCTTGCCCCACACACAGAGCACGTCTCGCCGTGGGCGAGCAGCTCATCTCCAAGCGATGCTGGCGCGCAAAGTTGCGCCGGCCGAGCAGCCCCCGCCCGAGTTCCCTCCCTCCGCGGCCGCGCACATCCCACAGAGCCCCCGCACTTCGCTCCGCTCAGGTCAGCAGGGAAAACGCCTCCCTCGCTTTCCGCCCCGGCTGCTCACGATCTGCCTCAACCTGCTCCTCCTTTTGTTTTGATCTTTGGAAATGAAATTCTCTCTCCTGCCGTCTCCTTTCCCTCCTCCTTCTCACGCCTTCGTGTCGGAGATGCCCGGGATCGCACACCAGCTTTTGTTATCTCCTCCCACCTCCATCTTCACTCCGACTGATGCCCTAGTAAATAGCAGGAGCGCGGCACCTCCGCCCCTCACCTACCCCGCGCCCACCAGCAGACACCTCGCGTGTTAAATATATTAAATGATAAAATAAAAACACCCCTCACAGGCAGTAAGAAAAGAGACAGAGCGATCCCATGGATAGGGAGCACTTCTGCCTAGCCTAAGGTGTGATGACCTTGCGAGGGCTGTTCTGGCGCTTGGTTTCGCATGATCTTTTTTTCCCTATTTTTCTTTTTATTTCCCTACTGGGGAAAAAAAAAAAATCACGCCCTTTTTCGCTATCGCTTTTCAAACCAACACGAACGCCAAAGACTCCCACTTCCACCAAAGCGTTTCCAAGTGCAAATTGTTACGCGACAGCTCAGCTCTCCCTTTTGATGCTGTCGGTGTTTATATCTGGATCGGTGCGGGATTCGGTCCCTTCTCTCTCAACATGTTCGCGGCAAAAATCGCCGCGGGTGCGATTTTCCTCCATCTCGCCACTGGAACAACAACTCCCGCACACGGAGCACACGAGCACCCGACCAAGTTTCCCGGCGAGGATGATCCCCGAGCGCTTGAGGAGCGCTGAGGCCGCGCAGACTTCCCGGGAGGAGCAACCGCGCGCAGGGCACCCCGACCCGGCACCGGGGCAGCGCGGGCGGGTGCGGATCCCGGTTCCCCCCCATCCAGCCCTCCCGCCCTCCCCGGCTGATCTCCCCGCACTTACAGCGGGCGCGGGGTGTCGGGCGGTGCGGAGGGAGGGCGCTGGCCCGCGGGGTCCCGCCGGGGTGCTGGGGCCGGAGGGACACGCGGCGCCGCCTGTGGGTGCGCGCCCGCCGCCGCCGCTCGCGCCGCAGCTCCCGGTGCGCGCCCCCGCCCCGCCC